>NC_090000.1:13287414-13958664 GCF_036417845.1 Apteryx mantelli
TTCTGATATAGGTATATTTTCCTGTGGATAACTGTATGTAATCTTATTGTAGCATTTGAAATTTAAACCTGATTTTAAAAGCCTAACAACCATCCGACCCTGCCTAAGCAATTTTAAGAGCGTGAGGTTTTGGTCATGTAAATGGATTCTGCAAACCCTGTGCTTGCAGAGAGCCAGCTGCTCCGAACCCAGTGCCCACGAGCATGTCCTTCAAATGGTGAATGCGACACAAGTGACCTTGGCAAAACCAGCACGTGTTGGGCAGTTACTGCAGAGTGGTGATGTTGTAATGCAAGCTCCTACAGTTTGTCCTGCAGATGCTTATTCAGCTGTCCAAGCTCTTCTTTTTGAGTTAATCAATATAATTTTACCAGGACAAGCTTCATCTTTCATTTTCTGTGCCAGGGAAGGGTACCAAGTTTGGGAGGTGTGTGTGGGAAAACCAGCAAAACACAAGCTCTAGAAATATTGCAATTGGTATCAATAAAAAGGCCCTGCAAAGCTTACAAAGGTTTTCTTTGGGGAACTAGGGGTTGCCGGAGGAGCACTTTGGCCTTCTGTAAAATATCTGTCCATCGCTCAAGTACTGTTCCTGAAAAGTAAAATGAAATAGGCTTAACTTGAGGAAGCTTAATTTGTGTGTCTGCAAGTTTCAGATACGGTTGTAAGACCACAATTTGCAATGCTTAGACTTGAATTCTTTCCAGATGTTTCTTCCGTAATATTATCTGTAACTGTAGTAGTCCATATGCTTCTCTATTCTTGATGTAGGTAATACTGCAAATAACAAGAAAATACCATTGAGATTTATTTGGCACTTGAAATACGTGACTGTGCTTACAAAATTCTAGTCATGATAAAGTCCTTAGAAAGGCATCTAGGCCCTGGTAAGCAATAATTTTTCACCTGATACCTTTAATCTGATGGTTTCTTATTGTTTGGCTGTTGATTGCATTTTCAGTGTTATACAAAATATGCCTTTATTCAATGTAAACTATGCCTTAAATTTTATTAGTACAGAATTTCTACTCGTTCATTAAACCCAACTTTTTTAATGACAGGTGAGTAAGCTAATGCACATTGCCTCCATTTTCATACTCAGTAAAGGTTTGCAAATAAGTTGTTTACTTGGGCTGCAATTTTTTTTTAAACCTTTTTCAAATCTTGTAGCCGGTCAAAATATGTAGTCCAGTTTCTAGCAGTAGCTAAGCAGTTGTGCTACACAGTTTCTAGCCTGAGCTGATGGTGAGGTGGAGCTGTGTCATCCCTGCCCAAGCTCCGAGAAACACTGTTAGCAAGGGTCGGATTTCCCTCTCTTTTTGTAGGGGAACTTTGCATCCGTATTAGGATGGGGCTTTTGCTAATGATGACCATTTCGTATGAGTACAAGATCTTCCATTGTGCTAATTTTTCTTTTTTTCAAGCACCAAAAGACATTTTCCTGCTGCTTGTGCACCCAGTTGTCTAGGTGTTGCAGTTATACTCAGATATGCTGTGTTAATTGTGCAAAACTGTTTGCAAGTATACCTCAAAAAAGAGGACAGTGGAAATACCCTGCAGTAGGCTTTGAGGTTCAACAAAGTGTTTCATGATCGTCACGTACAGATTAAGAGTTGAAACTCGATCAAATGAGCAGAGCTACTAAACCCATTCATCATTTTGCTCCTGTACAGGCTAGGTGCCTACACTGAACCTGTACCAGTGTAGGCTGTAACGGTGCAGGCAGGGATTTATGGTTGGAATCTATGAAATGGCTAAAGTGAGCAAAGAATATATGCACCTGGATTTCTGGAGATTCAGTTTTCTCTCTGCCTGTGGATATTGCAAGCAATGACAAATATCTTTTTTGGCGGCAGCAGCATGTGGACCGCTTGGCTAGGATGTAAAGGAAAAACATTCTCTTGTGATGATGAGGCCTTGCAGACCCAATCCTTCTTGTATTCTGGGAAAGACAGTTTGCCCACTGCCAGGTGTGTTTTGGAGGCATTAGCTGCTGTTTCTGGCTGAGGATCTTGCAGTTTGGCTCTTTCTCTGACTGAGTGATCCCGTCCATGTCTGACCCTAGGAGGCTTCGAAAAATGCATCACCAGATACATTAGTGGGGAGGTGAAGTTATGGAATCTGCTCCTGATATTGATGCTGACTGTAGACCTGTTGGTAAGGGTCATCTTACTCAGGATACCATTGAGCATCCCATAAGCTGATCTCTAAAATTCTCTCAGGTGTCACAGCTATGCTACCATAGTCACACTCTAGGCATGAGGAAGAGTTTGAAGTCTAGTCCATTGTGATTGACTGCTATTATGTCTGGCAGATGTTACTTGTTCCATTAAAAAGAAAGTGGTTTTTTTGTTTTTTTGTTTTGTTTTTCCCTCCCTCTTAGGTGGAACGTATTGGGTATTCAAGGAGCCTTACTTAGCCTCTTTGTGGAGCCAATTTACTTCTCTAGCATCATCTTGGGGAGTTTATATCATGGGGATCATCTATCCAGAGCCGTATACCAGAGGGTAGCAGAGATAGAAGATCTGCCACCTCTTTATACACTCAACAGACCTTTACTTAGTGGCAAGTATCTAATGGAGAAGGCTGTACCGGTAACTAAGTCTGTTCCAGTAGCATTGTGATTTTGCAATTCTCAAAAACCTTGTGAATTATGTACTGTGAGTAAATTGCTTTGTGGTTACAACACAGAAGTTCCAGTCTAAACCTAAATCAGATATTCAGTCAGAAATACCAGAGCAAGGAGCCTTCATGAGTTAAAAGGTCCCAGTAAGAACTGGGGTGTGATCCTTTTAATGTGGTTTCACGCAATTGCTGTCTGGAATGTGCCCTAGCGATACGTGAGGCAAGTTGAAAGCCTGGGCTTGGTAAAATCTCTTCCCATCCTTACAATAGCGTTAGATCTCACTGTTACTTCTCTTGCCATTGCAGATATGTGTTGAACGGCTGCATCTTTTAGCAGTGTGCCAAGATACACACATTTGGGTCACAATTTCTAGATCAATAACCACCTAAAAATGGATGGAGAGAACTTCTCAGCTGCCATTGGTTGTATTTTCTTTCTGTCATCAATCTCTGTTGGATGCAGCATTGGCTTTAATTAGCATGGCACCCAACTTGTTTGCATGATCCGATTATCATAATACTTTCATTTCCACTTTGTAGTTTAATGCTGCATTCAGAGCCTGGTGGCACGTCCTTTAGGAATGTTCTTGTAGAGTATTAGATACCTCTGACAGACAGCAATACAGCAATCCCCAGCAGGCGCAGTGAGCGGTTGTCTTCTGCAGCTGCTATTGAACCTTTAAGTCCTGTTCTTTAGTTTTGTGTTGATCTTAGAATCTAGTGGTGCTAAGAGGAATGGCAGCGTTTGAATTAACAGGTCTTAACTTCTGATTGAGCCGTGACTTAAAGGAAAGTTCTAAAATACTAAAAAAACCAAAAAACAAACACCCCCCCCCCCAAAAAACTTAAACTGCTAGTTACGGTAATGTGGTGAAAGTTTTAAAAGTGAAATCTCTTATCCTCCCTATCATTGTGTGCACTGCTTTGTTCTGTAGAGCTTGGCTTCTGGCATGTGTCTGTTTATTTTCCAGGAAAGAAAGATCAGTATTTTAAAGCATGTTTAAAGTATGACATGAATTTTACAAATAGATGTAGGGAATGGGGAGAAGGTGTATCAAACAACCAGCAATTCTTTAGAAAAGAAAGCTAATTAGTAAGGATTCCCTGAACCAGGACATACTAAAATGTTAAGTGATGGATTTGTCCATGTATTAGCATGTAAGTAAGAGTTATAGCACTCATAATTCCAAATATATAACTGGTTTATGAGCATAGTAGCAGATGCATGGACTGTTGCTGCCTGATTTCTGGGGATTTTTATCAATTCTTCAAAACAGCAGGTTGCGGGGGGGACAGTTTTTGTGTTGTTATTTTCAGAACGTGTGACAGCACCTTGGCTTCTTAAAAGCCAAAAGCTGAAATATTGTGTTCATCTATTTGGTAGGAAATAGCACCATCTGTTTTACGAGTTCAGCCAGAACTCACTGAGCAGTAGAGAGAATTCAGAAATGTTCTCAACTGTTAAGTTTTTGTGAAAATACACACATCTCAGAATGTACAAGAAGCTTGTTTGGGAGGGAGAAAGGAGGAAAATTCTTCTTCTTATTATTATTTTTTTTAACTGAGAGGATTAGTCTTCAAAGCCTGTGTTTTGATCCATGCTATTGGATTCAGCTGGGGCACTTTTGTAGCTACAGATTTATTCTTTGATTCACGCCTTTTACAGTGGATTCCTATTTGGAAATACTGCTGAAGCACGACAGAAATAACTGTCCCCAATTCTATGTTCCTCCTGATCCTGCATATGCAATTCTATAATGATTGCTCATTTCTAACCGGGATATGAAATAAAATAACATCTGTTGAGTTATGGCATTCCGTATTTCCCCACTGTCTCACCTATTTATCTGAGAAAGCACTAAACACTGAGGTTTTTTTCCTCTTATAAGATGATTTTTTTTGTCTGCAGGGACAGTTGCATTAAGTTGAAGTCAGACTGAGTTATTGTTATCTACTGTACCGTTCAAAACTGTCTTTGCATCAAATGTTCTTTCTTTCTCCATAAAAGATTTTCTGCTTATACTTCCTTTTTTTTTTAAGCTAGTTAAATGCAAACATGCATATCAGAGCAGCTGCTTTGCAGTCAGTGAGTGCAAGAAACCCATATGTTGGTAGAATACTCCCACCCAATATCAGCTCCCGGGATTCTTGATTCAAGGAGCCAACCTTTCAGCATGCCGTTAGCGCCATGGCACGGAGGGACCATGAGCTCTCACAAAAAAATTGGGCTTTTCAGTTTGAGAGAAGAGAGGTTGTGAATTTCTAGAGTAATCTGAAAAGGGACCAATTTCTCGATCAAGCTTTGAGAGTGGGAGCAGATAACAGACTGCCAGTGTGCAAGGGAATCTGCACAGATTCTTTCTGGAGTCATTGATGGAGATTAGCATGAAGGAGTTACCGAGTGCAAAAAGCAGAGTAACAAAAACTCAGCAAATATGCCATTTAGAAAAACAGTCCTTGAAAATCCTTGTTAGAAGAAGTCATTAAATATAAAAGAGAAGGCATTACATATAAAAGGCAAGCTCTTCTTTAGCAGAGGCAATTAGTATGAAGAGAAGTTCATTAAACATCTGTCTTTATGGTTCCCATTGCTGGTGTCCGTCATTCCCTTCTTTCTGTGAGGGCTACTAAGCCAAACCCTGCAGTAGTCTCTGCTTTTCTGGACAGTGCATTTTTTCTTAACTTTGAATAAAACATTTAACACAGCCTACCTTCTCCCTGTTTTGACGTCTAGTGTTACGCTTTAGTTTGTGTATGGTCTCCTGTTTTTTACCAGCGTATTGTCAGAAATGAAGTTGTTGGGGGTTTTGACCAATTCCTCATGGTACTGACATGGTCTTCCTCTGTTTTGTTTCTTGGATAAAACATCCTGGAGCAGTGTCACATCTTCCAATTACCTGTCACCAGCATAAAAACGGTTTTAAATAAGACTGAGGTCTTAGGGTAAGGTCCGTCTAGCCTAGTACTATTCTCCCACTGGTAATTACGCAGCGAAAAGTAGGAGTAAATGGTAAGCCCGTAGAGATGCTTCCAGAGAACAGCAGTAGTAATCTGTGGCTCAGGGACTTTCCGAGTCAGGGGTGAAGAGTCTTTGTATTTAAAAATTCTTAATGGATCTTTCACTCATCGACTCCTGTATTTGCTTGTTGGATTAGTGTAAACTTTTTAGCATCCAAGCATCTTCAGTAAGGCAGTCCATAGGATGTGTAAAGATTTGTGCAATGGAATTTACTTTCTGCTAATATAATTAGATGCTTCTTAGTTCTTTGCTCAAAATAGGCAATAAGCAGTTTTTCCATATCACTTTCATCATGCCACTCAGTTTTCTAGACCTCTATGATGTTCCAACTTAGTCATCTTTTTTCCCAGATAGAGTCTTCTTGCACTTTTTTGTTCCTTGTATGGAAACCATTCCACATAAGGATCATCCTTTCCATTTCTCTGTAGTCTTTTTGAGCTAGAGAGCACCTGATAATCGAGATAAGGCAGCAGTACTGATTTCTATGGTGACATCGTGATGTTCTGTTCCGTTCTGTATTCCTTTAATAATTATTCCTAACATTTTCTTTGCCTTTTTTGATTGCTGTTGATTTTTGACCTGACATTTTGATAGAACTGAGTATTAGAAACCAAAGCCTGGTTCCTGAATGCTAATAACCAGCTCCAAGTCCAGCACTTTTTATGTAAAATTGATTGTTTTTTACCTTGTGTATTACCTTATATTTATCTAGAATGAATTTCATCTTCCGTTTTATTGCCCAGTCACTCAGTGTTGCAGGTTTTTTCTGCTACTTTTTGCAATTGCTTCTCATCTATACTATCTTGAATAATTTAGTGTCTTCAACAATCTTTCCCCAGTTTTTCCCCCACCACTCCATTTCAGGTCTTCAAGGTGCCAGCACAGACCTTGAGGCTCTCCAGTAGTGACCTGCCTCCACTGCGAGAATGAGCTGTTCAGTCCTGTCTTTCAGTCCCTGTCTTCTGACCAGCTCAGTGACCTTCCTCCCACTCAGTGACCTTCCCTCTTGTCTCAGGATTGTGTAGTTTCTTTAGAAACCTTTCATGAGAAATCCTGATAAATGATCTCTAGAAATCTGTGTAAAACCTTGTAAGTCAAATAGCCACTGTCCCCATTTGTTGACTACTTCAGAAGGCTCCAGTGCACTTGTGAGGCTGGGCTTCCTTTTTCCAGAGCTGGGTTGGCTCTTTCCAAGGAGACTGTATTCATCCAGATGTCCATTAATCCTGTTCTTTAAGGCAGACATCAGGCAAACAGGCCTTCTGCTTCCCTAGATCTCCCCTGGCTCTCTAAGAATTAGTGTTACACTGGCCATCCTCCATCTTCAAATACTAAGGCAGTTTTTTGTTGACTCCTTCCCAATATTGTCATATCTCCACATGTGCCTGTTAGTTCCTACCAATCTGCCTGGTAAAGATGTTAGGTTTATTGAGTGATAGTTCTCTGGCACGCCTCTGAACTCCTTTTTAAAAACTGGAGTCACCAGCTACCTTCTGGCCTGGGAAGACTACTGTTTCTGCTGTCACATCTTTGATTTCCTCCAACGCAGCTGAATACTATCTGGGTGCTGTAACTGGTGTTTGTTCACTTTGTAGGTTTATCCTAGAACTATTTTTACTGGCACCTCAATTTGAGATGTGTCCTCTGACATATTGCCGGTAAAAGGGGCTCAGGCCTTGGAACCTATCCCGGCTCCTTAACAGGGAAACTGGATGCAAAAATTCATTCAGTTTTTCACAATATCATCTTCTTTCTTCTCTGAATGCTCCTTCTATAGCTTGGCCAGCTGTTGGCAAAACTGATTTCCTGTTGCTGCAATGTTCAATGGATTTATTGTTAATTTTTATGCCTTTTGCAAGCTGTTTCTCAGACTCTCTTTTTGGGCTGACTTACCATGTGTTTACATTAAACTTGTCATTTTACAGTCCTTCCCATGTACGTCCTTTGAAGCTAGCTTCAGCTTTTTGGAATATGCCATTTTGCATTTTATAGCCTTCCTTACCCTGCTGTTTAGACACACGGGCTTTATTTTGGTCTTTCTAAAGTGTTTCTGGCTGGGTGGCGTGCATTTGCTCTGAGCTTCCGGTTTGCCTTCAGATATTCTCCGTGCTGCCTGCCAGGTTTTTACTATTAGCTGCCCTTGTCCTGACCTCCTCTGTAACGAGATTGGGAGTAGGAGAAAGAACTCCCTCGCTGAACGCTTTTGTACAGACTGGCTAGGTTGAAAGGAGTGGTTCTTGCTGCAGGCCGCAACTCTTGGCCACGGCTTGTCTCCGTGTTAGAGTAGCTAATCACCATACCTTCTCCTGGTTTAAACTGGGTCAGGTTGTGTCAATTGGTAGAGAAGCTCTCCCAGCAAACCCTGACCACACGGCATGCGCAGTAGCCAATGCTGGAAGTCTCAGAGGGAGTAACACAGCTCCAGCCCTTTGGTTTCTCTAAATGGAGCTGAGCACAACAATCATGGAGCTCACCTTTGAAACTGGTAAGCTTCTCTACTGTTTTTTGCTGTGCGACTGTGTCCGCACTCCAGTCCCCCTGGAGTGCATGATCGTTGGACTGTTGACTGCTTGTAGTCAGGAATGGCCAACTTCCAAGTTGTCGGGGAAGATGCACATGCCATCGCAAGTTGCCTTTCACTGTTAGGTTTGATTGATAGAAAATTTGAAAGCCTAGTAGAATCCGTTGGGAATTTTCCTATACTAGTCCTTTCTTCGCTTTTTTTTTTTTTTTTTTTTTTTAATTTTTGGAAACCTGAATTGCAGTTACATGGGTTTGGTCAGTCCTGAACTTAAGTAAAGATTCCTTCTGTTGTCCAAGTCTTTGAAAAATGCCTCTTCTGTCCTGTGGAAGCACGTGTGTCTTCCACTGATTCCTGTGATACAAGGAATGGATTCAAGTTGCAGAACTGAAAGCAATATCTGAACTATTGTATCCTCAGCAGACCTTCTCTACCAAGATCTTATGAATATTTCAGTGCATCTTCTCCTGTCACCTGCTTTGCCACACAGGATCCCAGAAGAATGCATAGAGGCTAACCCAGGCCTGCCTTATTTTTATTTAACAGTCTGGATGCCAGTCAGATCATGTCCAACAGACAAAAGGGACTGGTTGAAAGCAAGAATATGCTGCTCAAATATATTGTAGGAACACTTTATTATACCCCCAAAGTATTTATGGGCTCTGATTGGACAATCAGGCTGTATTCTCACATTGGATCCCAAAGTGTGTAGGTACATCTTAGAAGTTTGACAGGATCTTATTTCACTAATATTCAGGGAAACTGAGCAGCTTCTTTGAGGAATGACCCTGTTCTGAATTTTGTACGCTGGCTTCACAGAGGAAGGAGCCCTGCTGCCTCTTTGCTGAAATCACTGTCACTCTTTGTATCTCATATTTTGTTAGGAAGATGCGCAGAAGAAGCATTTGTCATGGTAAGTGACTGAAGTGCTTATAAATTATAAGGGAAGAGGATTCTCAGCCTGCAGACCTGGCCATGCAAACTTCAGAAGCCGCCTCCATTAGGTGGGGCAGGGTGGCACTACAGGGGATGGGGAGTGATTCGGGACAGGGTTGTACACAAGATGTCAGTCACCAACATAGGACTTGATAAAGATTTTTCAATGAACATGCATCAGCACTCTTCTGAAGAACTGCTGTCTGCATAATCTTTTTCCTTTTTTTTTTTTTTAATATATCCTTCAACATGATTTTGGCAGTTTCCTTGGTACCTAATCCTTCCATTCATATTTGTGTTTTTCAGCCCTCTGTGTCCTTTCTAATGAAACTTGTCTGTGGGTTCTGTCCCCAGAGAACTGGCAGGCTTGATTATTTATGTAAGCACTGGAACGAGGATGCTGTGACCTTTGCTTTCATGTGTTAGACCTGCTTATAGTAATGTCCACAAATAAATTCTGAGCGGTGTCCTTGAAATAGCTTACTTACACCAGTTTTCAAAGGAGGATAAAACATCTTCCTTTCTACCCTAGTTTTCTCTCCCATTACTAGTTCCAGCTTATTGTGCCCTGATCACATCTAGATTTTGAGGGAGAAGATATGATCCACCTTAAGTGTTATCAGATGCTTTTCTTTTGAGATGACCTTTATTCCCTGTTTGGGCTGCCTGTGATTCGCCTTCAGGGACTCCTGTGGCATCTCTGCAAGGTTTATGCAGATAACAAAGCAGCTGAACAAGGTGTTGTCATTTAAGTATATCTGAAATTCTGAGTCCATATATGTACTTTTTTTTTTAAGTTAATACAGCAAAGTAACCTAAGGAGTGTGACTGTACAAGTGCCATGGAAATGTAATGTGTACTTGAGTGTGCAGCTTCCTCGTCCTTCTTTGCAAATCCCCTCTGTAGCATTACAGTGTTCACCACATCGGTATGGAAGGAGCATGAGCAAGCCCTATGGGGAAGCGTAAGCTATTATTTGCTGAAAGAGATGCATGCAGCCTAAATATCTTGGTCTTGGAGGGAATCATTCACTGAAGGAAAACTTAAGGCAACATTTTTCTTTCTGGAATGGAGAGAGTGGCCTTAAATAATAAAGGGAAAAAAGGTCTTTTGCAGTATTTCATGAACGATATCTGATCACTGTACTTCTTCAGTAGTGTACGAAACAAAAGCCAAGGTAATCATAGCGATATTTTTAAGTTAAATAAAAAGTACAACTGACCCACTTGTAATATGGTGGCATTTTTTTAACCCCCTTGCCTCAGTAGTTTTGATAAATGGGTTTTGAATTAAGAGTATCATCAGTATGCCGTCTTAAACAGATGGGTCTGTTCCATGCAAGCTTCATGGAAAGAGCCTAGATCTCTGTGCTTTTTGAGAATCACTTAAAGAGCTTGGATTCCTTTTGGGCACACCAGCAATTTGTAATTTGTTAGGTTTTCAGGCGCAGGCCTTCTGTTGTGTGACTCACAGAGTAACAGGGTTTATTTGCTCTGCAGCATTTGGACTTTAATGGCACAGGAAGGGTTTTGTTTTGCATGATCAGCTCCAGTTTTCGTGGCTTAATGAGTTTTGCATCACTGCAAACTGAGACTTACGATGCTCGTGTTCATTGCCGACCACTAAGAACGACAGCAGAAGTTGTGCTGAGGTGCTTCCTGCTTTCCTCTTGTCAGAAAATCCTGTTCTTATTGGGTCTTCCTCAAGTATTACTTGTGTGATATTCTTGATGGTACCTGTGTTTTTAGTATTCAAGATTAAAATTTGAACGTTGTGAATCACAGAATCACAGAATCACAGAATCACTGAGGTTGGAAGGGACCTCTGGAGATCATCTAGTCCAACCCCCCTGCTCCACCAGGGTCACCTAGAGCACATTGCACAGGATTGCATCCAGGCGCGTTTTGAATATCTCCAGAGAAGGAGACTCCACCACCTCTCTGGGCAACCTGTTCCAGTGCTCTGTCACCCTCACAGTGAAAAAGTTTTTCCTCATGTTAAGATGGAAGTGTCTGTGTTTCAGTTTGTGCCCATTGCCTCGCGTCCTGTCGCTGGGCACCACTGAAAAGAGTCTGGCTCCATCCTCTCGACACCCTCCCTTCAGATACTTGTACACATTGATAAGATCTCCTCTCAGCCTTCTCTTCTCCAAGCTAAACAGGCCAAGCTCTCTCAGCCTTTCCTCATAAGAGAGATGCTCCAGTCCCCTAATCATCTTTGTGGCCCTTCGCTGCACTTGCTCCAGTAGTGCCACATCCCTCTTGTACTGGGGAGCCCAGAACTGGACGCAGTACTCCAGATGTGGCCTCAGCAGGGCTGAGTAGAGGGGGAGAATCACCTCCCTCGACCTGCTGGCAACACTCTTTCTGATGCAGCCCAGGATACCATTGGCCTTCTTGGCCACAAGGGCACATTGCTGCCTCATACTTAACTTGGTGTCCACCAGCACTCCCAGGTCCTTCTCAGCAGAGCTGCTTTCCAGCAGGTCAACCCCCAGCCTGTCCTGGTGCATGGGGTTATTCCTCCCTAGGTGCAGGACTCTGCCATGTCCCCTGCTTGTTTAACTCCATGCCCCGACGGCTCGTGCCAGGCACAGTTGCGGTTGCCGGTGCTCCCGTATTCCTCACGAATCCCCAGCGCCGTGCGTGAATGAGTATTGATGTATTTAATTCTGGATGATTGCAATGGAGAAGATGCTTTAGCTACCAGCAGCTGCTGGGTTTTGTGGCCGGCTTTCCGTGCGAGACCGTTTGGGAAGGCCGAGTGGTCTTCCTGGAAACACTTGCCTGCTGCCTAGGCCGAACTGATGGAAACTGACCTGAGCAAAAAAACCCCGCGATGCCGTTCTGGGAGCTGTTTGGGTTCTTTTCGTTTCTTCTTTTGCGTGAAAATGAGTGCTTGTCTCAGGATCTTCAAAGAATTTAAATAACGAGCGACAACTTTAACGTTAACGAATACTTGAAATATAATTTTGTCGGAGTGGGAGACGGACCCGGAGTAACGATGAGTCTCAATATGAGTATGATCGTTCTCCCTTTATTAGAGCTTACACAGAGTATATATAGACAAGCAATAAGCATGCACTAGCAGTAGCTGTATGATTGGTTTACAGTTTCTGTTCACGCGCCTAAAGCGAATACACGATTGGTGCAAAGTTGCTGTTCACGTGGAGGGGCTGATAAGCCCCCTCCTTTACTTGTTTACCACTACTTATCTTCCCCTTCTGTAATGGTCTAGCGTGGAGGGGCTTATCAGCCCCCTCCTTTACTTGTTTACTACTACTTATCTTCCCCTTCTGTAATGGTCTAGGAATGCTCAAGGACAGTTCACATAGCCGCAGGGATCCTCCCTCTATTGTGAAGACAGGATTGCTCACTTCTAAGAGATCATGCCCTTTTTCACTTAACCATTCTTCCACATAATTTAAGGTGTTTTTTTTCTCCAGATGACATTGTAGCTATAATAAAGTTTGTAGGTTAGTAAAATAGAACATTTTAAACATAGACGTTTGAGATCTATCTATATATATATTCTGCAGGATCATTTAAGAAAATTGGGGCCTAAAGGTAACACTTGAAATACTGGTTATGGTTGTACTCAGGACCTGATAATAACTATAGAATATTTCCTATCTCTAGTGTGTGAAGTGTACCATTTATAGAAGTTTGTTAGCAATGCTTGTCCCATAACGGTATGAATGTCCACGTACTTCTCACGCTCACAGTCCCCACTCGCCTGTATGTATTTAGTGATGATAATTGTGCCTGTGTGTATGTGCAGCTTAGAAACGTACAGCAATGAGCTTTCTGTACAGTTAACAAGTCTGGTATTCCCCTCATGCTAGAGAAATCATTTCAGTAATGATTACCGCCTAGGAAACTCAGGAGTAGAAGATTTTTACGTGTCGTCACTCCGTATGTCCTCATGGAAAGCTAAAATAATTCACAGCTGAAGTTCAAGGAACTTAGAGCTGGGTCACTGGTATTTTATTTAATCAGATCAATTCTGTGGTTTCTAAGAATGCTGTTTTTAGCCAAATAAAAGGAAAAAAAAAAAAAGCTGATCATGCGCTCTCCATGAAAATTTATGCTGGTTATTGAATAACGCTGATAATGTAGAATACACGTCTTGGTTTGCAAAAAGCAACACAGGTGTCTAATGGAAGAGTAGCATCGCCTTTTGAAACCAAGCTGTCTTTTCCAAAAATAACCAGCCACTTTCATCTTTCTAAGAATTGTTCAGTTGTGGTCGACATGTAATTGAAGTGGATTTTTTTTTTTTTTGATATTGGTTGTTTTCTAAATAGTGAAAATCATTATCGCCATTCATTAAATTGAGCTTTTATGCTTTGAAGGCTTGCACTTACAGAGGAGCCGTGTTTTGAAGTCTTTGCGTTTTGTCGTCGTCAAATGTCCACCGTGAAAATTAGTCCCAAGTTTACTGAAAGTGCAGAAGAGCTGCAGTTCAGGTGCATAATCAGAGGAAAAAATGTTTAACGTTATTCAAAACGTAAGAACCCGTAGAAATAAAATGTGTAAAAATCCATTATCCTGTCTCAGAATCGCCATGTTTTTTATTATTTTTTTTTAAAGGCTATTATAAAATACCAGGTGATTTCAGCTGAGTTTAAAATACTTCATCTTTACTTGGTGCATTCTGAGAGGAACTGACACTTCTCTGAAGGTTGCCTAGAACTCATGCAAATGTAGATTTTTTGGAAAGGACGTTGAATGGATTTTAAAAGGGGCATTAAACGTCAGGCCTTTGAGCCAGGAGGCCCAGCACCCTGGCAGCTCGTGCCAAGCCCCGCGCCAGTGCCCTCCGCGCGCCCGCTCCTGCAAACCTGACTCTCGGCGC
Source organism: Apteryx mantelli (assembly GCF_036417845.1). Classification (NCBI taxonomy): domain Eukaryota; kingdom Metazoa; phylum Chordata; class Aves; order Apterygiformes; family Apterygidae; genus Apteryx; species Apteryx mantelli. The sequence goes on from NC_090000.1 coordinate 13,301,373, forward strand.
CTTTTATACCCTCCGGCCTTTTGTACGACGGCGGGCAGCGTGCGCCTCGGCAGGCTTCCGCCAGGGCAAATTCGAGCGCCCAGTTCCATCGCGTGCTTTTGAAAACGTTACGTGTTTAAACCCAACCTTTATTCTAATCGTCTTCCACATGTAACGGGCCGAGTTATTGCAGGGTCGATGGTCATTTGCACGGGGCAAAAATTGTCCTAGCAGCTGGTTTGGTCCATTGGGTTGCAGGTGTTGCTGAAGGAGGTTCTGACAGAGGTAAAAGAGGGTGGTTGCTTTCTCTTCCTACACGACCTTATAGGATGGGGTTAGCACACGCAGGTGGTTGCCTTTCCGCTCCCTGCTGCTCTCTGCCTTCAGAGGCTTCATGGCTGAGAGCCCAGGTGCGTGGGCCGAGGGAATTGCCGCTCAACAGCAGACACTTCCCGGCCGCCACCTTCTTTGGAAACGTCCCAGCGTAGGCATCAATCGCACGTGCGAGGTCTGGTCGATCAGTCCATGTGCCATAAAACTGGTGCTTTTGGGACGCGTCGGCTTTACTGCTGTTCGTTTGCAGACGGTCTGGAGTATTTGCGAGAAACTTTGGTCTGCGCCACGGGGAATAAGGTTACAGGGGTCTCTGTGGTAGGCAGGTTGGGTGCTACGGCGGCAGGAGGTGTGATACGTTGCCATTTGGCAGGCGTTCCTGTCCCCAAAGCATACGCCAGCGGATAAAAGATAGGCGTATAAAAATTAAGGCCCAGTTTTCCCTCAGTATTTTGATTAGAATTAGGTGCCTAAGCTGTTACGGTGCTTCAGATCAAACCTTTTCTTCCACTGGTTTTGTTCAATTGGTTGTCATGAGGACAGCGCAAATCTACAGGGATTAAAAAAAAAAAAAAAGAAAAGAATTATGGTTGAAATCCTGAATCTGTCAAAGCTGACGGAGACCAAATAGGACCAGAGTTTCTCCCTGTATCATGTAGACATACAGCGTTTTTCAGAACCTTTCCAATTGAAATTCCGTACTGTTGCCTATTAATGCACGGGCTGTTAGTTGTGCCAATAGCATTTTCACATGCAGAAATTAGTTTTATGGGTAGCTATATTTTGTTTTCTTTTGTTATTCTAGGAAAAAGGATTTAAGAAATATGTTGCTGCAAAAATTGAGACCAGCTGGCCTTGGTAGATGCGACATTTTAAAGAATTTCTGTTCTTTAGAGAGAAAGATCTGCTGTCTAGGTCATCAGTGTTTTTTATGTTTTTAATATCTTTATTGTCATACAAATACTATTTTTGTTGTAGTTCAGCTGATACATCTTTAACAGATTTAAGATCAAATGTGTGTGTGTGACTATATATTTTTATATATATATATATATTGCTGTACATAATTTGCATTAAGCAGTTACTCTTCCCCCAATCTTACTGTGTGATAGTGTGAAGACATTAGCTTTTACTAACCAATGTAAGGATATTAAAGAACACTGTCAAATACTTTCATTAATATTTTTTATTTTCCATTCATCAACGTGAGGAGGCCTCTGCTATGTTGTTTTCCTTACAGCCCACGTGTACATATCCCTGTATCACTGCTGAAGCACAATCCATCAATTGATTAGTCTTAAATAATGACTGTTTTGCATACTACCTTGCTTTGTTTAATTAATGTTTGTACAGAGATTTGAAAATATAAAGAGCTATATCATTGCTAAGTTTCACCATTGTTTTTGTATGTTGAGATCATCAGTGTCAGTAAAAAAAATATATACTTAGGTGAAACGGATGGCACAAAATCCTGTGCAAAATCCTGTCCTGCTTAAAGGACAGCTCTGTCTGCGGCAGCGTCCAGAAACCATTACCGCTGCTTTAAATAGCAGCAAGCTGAAATCTTCTTCTGTCGGGAGAGACCTGGGACCATTCTCCTGGCTGAAGTGGCCCCTGGTAAAGGCCTGGAGAGCTGAAAGTTTCTGTCATTGTCATCAAATCAGTCAACTAGCCACGGAAATGCCTTCTCAGATCTGGGCCCCTGGCCAGGGTGCGCAGTGATGGGCTTGCTGCACCCTGCACCCAGCCAGGGCAGTGCAGAGACTGCTCACACCCATGCATGCACCCCCCCCGCCCCGGCTGGGTCCAGCCCTCCAGGAGCAGATGCAAAGCACGCAGTCTGCTGAAGTGGTGCTCTTCCTCCACGTTTCTGCGTCCCAAGAAATATGCTTTTTGACGATAGAGCTGATTTAGAGTGAAAGAGCAAGATGGAAAATCCCTGCATTGGTGATGCACCTTGTGAGGGGCTCAGGGAACCTTCCTTACAAACAGCTAGTTGCAATACATGAAAATCAAAGACCAGGCACGTGCAAAAGAAACCACCAGCAACCTGGAAGTGTTTTCTCAGAGGATGTCTTGATGGATACTGCCACCGACCTTGAGCTGTGGTCACCAGCCCAACCAGTAGTTCTTACTGGGTCTCTCCACATGTTGGTTGACCCTGGAAAGTATAAGATTTGGACACTGCTCAGAGGGGAGAACAAAGGGACTTGCAAAGGCACAGCACAGAGGTGACACTCTCCACCGCTGGGAATTCATTCTGAGACACCGCTGCTTTCTGTTTCCTGAAGAAAGGCAATGGCTTTGTGGATGAAGGACAAGTGAGCAGGGACCGATTCCTGGAGATGCTTGCAAGCCTCTTGATCTTCTTCTTGCAATCTTCTTGATCTGCCTGCATCCCCTCTGGCCTTCTCTGCTCAGCCAGCACCACCATGCAGCAGAGGTGCAGGTACTGCCAGGGTTCCCCTGTAGTGTTTAGGTCCGTTGGGATTGTCCCGAGCCTCACACTTGTTCAACCTGGGCTCTGACTTATGGAAATCTGTCAGCAGTGACTGGCTGCACATCTCCGAGGGAGGACAGGATGATGCCTGGGGATGCTGGCATGCTGTTCAAAGTCCTCAGCAGCCACATGGGTCGGAGGTGTCACTGGGGACCTCTGCCTTTTGTCATTCATCATTTTGCAGTCAGAAACGCAATCAGAAAAAAAACCCACCCTGATCTTGCCCTTTTTCCTTTACTTGGTGCTACAGGGCATCACATCATGAGCCAGCCCTACGCAGCACCAGACTTGAGACGAGTTTCTGGCTAAGACATGGGGTTTCTGACAGCCCAGCAACGTTGGGCCTTGTCCAGCCTAATGACACTGTCAACCGCACAAAGTAACTCTGCTCCCTTGTTTGCGGGGTCATGTGTTTGCCTTACTATTCCTTAAACAAGTTGGTCCCTACAGCTCCAGTTGGAGGGACAAGTCAGTGGCAAGGCTTGGCCTTTCATGAGGTTTTATTTCGGCATGGGTATTGCACCGAGCTCGACGGTAGTCACTTAGCAACAGGCAATGATCTCCTGCAAGGACATGGGTCTGAAAGGCGTTTCCTTGTGCAATGAAATGAGGCTGGTGGCAGATGGAAGCAGGGAGGATGGATGGAGGAGCTGTTTCTTCCAAAGTTGAAGCTATTTTTACCCAGGTTCCTTGACTTGGAAATTGCTGCCCTGTGGCAAATTCCTTCATTAATAGTATGTGAAGGTTATGGGAGAGGTAAGTCAGTAGCTTTTTATGCTCTGGTGCCTTACAGGAAGCACCTGTCTGTGGATGCAATGGTACATTTTGATGGACTTTTTTTTCCTACCTCTTTCTGCTCTGGCTCCTGCATGGGGAGTGAATTAGCTGCAGAAGTACTGACTGTGTGGTGGCAAGTGGCACATTGTGCTCCATTTGCTGAATTCACAGTGAGTGGCAAACAGATACATGCTCTTCCAAGCACGCAAATGTGTCTGGTGTTCAATGATCAGAGGCTGAGGAAGGCAGCCCCCATGGCTGCGTGGCCCTGTGGATGGGCAGATGCACAGACAGGCAGCTGTCGCCACCCTAGAAAAATGTTGACTGCACAGGGACCCAGGGAACCAGGAGCCAGGGAAAATCTTTACAGCCCTTGGAGGCAACCACTGACTGTCAGGGCCATGCTTATAGTGTTTGAATATTACTGTGGCTCTAGCACAGCGCCTAATTTTACAATCGGGCTTCACAATTAGTTCATGTCAGCAAAAATTCGGTTTTCACAAGGACAGCAAAGGTGTTTGGGGCATATCCTTCTGCCAAATTTCATGGTCTAGCTAATGCCCAAGTTAGGGCTGTTCAAATAAAGATAGGGCTTTGTAGCAATAGTAAACAGTGACAAGTATTTTAGGGGACATGCAGGAATGGTTGCAGGTCTTCTTCTGAAATTAAAAGCAAGCAAAAATATCTCCAGTCCCAGGCATGAGAAACATGACCTGGTGCTGGTCACACCTCTGCATTGATGCATTTGTCCCCACTGGACATATTTGACCTGGCTGTTATTTTTTTCTTGACCACGCTGTAGCTCTTTAAATTGGAAATTGTGAATGAAGATTGCAGGGTTTGAGCTCAAGGAGGAGCTCAGGAAGCCCTGAGGAGCTCTGCTGCAGCACGTGGTAGATCTTGCAAGTCTTCACAGGTTCAAAAAGAGAAAAAAGACTTTCAAGGGCTGGTGAAATAAAAGAGGTGGACCCACCAGCTCCTGATGCTCTTGCTCATCGCTGGAGAGGGCTGGGGGAAGTGTCACCCCCAACTTGCATGTTCTCCTGCCACGTCTGCTATGAGCCGCTCTGCAGGTGGGGTGCTGCCCTCAGTCCAACACAGCCTGGAGTGGGTCTCCTGAAATGCAAAACTGCTGCTGTAAGTCCCTCTGATGCACCAAGGATGGGACTGGGTGGTAATGTCCCTTGTCCTGCAGCTTGCCCCAGCTCCTTCCTTTGGGGCCCCACAGGTTACTGCTCCCCAAGGCATGGCAATGTTGTCTGAAGCTCCCACAGCTCCTGTATGGTGATTATACAGGGTTGTTCCATTGAACCAATCAGGTCTTTCACATCATACACGATGCAAGTGCCTGCCAAACCCTCTATTACCCTGTCAATAAGTATGTGGGGAAAATGGATTAAATACCAGTTTCACGGTGCTGTGACTGCTGGTATCAAGCATTCAGGAATTTCTAGCCTTCCAGCTGTGTTTTGGAGGCTGCAATTAAAATGTGTAATCGAATTTTTACACCTGGCTTCTCTCCTGATGGAAAAGGTTACTGGTGACAAAGCCCCTCTCTTCCCTTCCCTGTGTTTCCCCTTGTTAGCCCTCCTCTGCTTAATGCAGGGCCGGTTCATCCAAATTGGCTGCAAAGCTGTGATTGCCATCACGGCAAGAAATGCCCATGTCTTTCATTTCTCACTGGGAAATCATGCACTGCTGCCCAGCCAGGACAGGGCTTTGCAAGCTTATTGAAGTTTGTTGCCTGAAGATTTTCAGGGCCGTACGTAGCATGGCAAAGTCTTGGCATAGTCTTGCACAGGCCAGTGTGGAGTTAGCAGGGGTTTGCTGGCTGTGGTGTGGTGTGGGCTTATTCAGGATGATGTGGCGGAGAGCTGCACCAGGAGCAGCAGGGATGAGATGGCAGGCGCAATTCTGCAGTTCTCTCTTTCTGGACAATTTAACACCGGTGACAGGGCTGCTTTGCTGGAGCAGGGACTTGCACTCCCACGGCAGCTGCTCAGCTATCAGCACTGGCTCAGGGACAGGTCAGCGGCACCATGCAGGATTTGCCATGGGAAGCCCTGAGTTTAATCATGAGGTTGCACTCATCCCGCAGAAAATGGATTTCTGTTCCTGCTGCGCTTTGGTGGGTGGCACTTGTCACTTGGCATCCTTGGAAGAAACGTCAAGCTGGCTGGATGCCGCCAGGCTGACATTGAGGAGTACCTCCAGCCGGGAGAGACGATGCTGATATACGTCCTCTTCTCACCCACTGCTGTAGCCCCAGATTGCCCCAGATTGCAGCACATTATTCCAGGAGTGACAGCCGACCTTTTGGTTGGACGTTGGGCTCCAACAGTCCCCAGGCTGTCTTACAGCTGCTTCCAGTGTCCCATGAACCCACACCAATGGGGACTGACTGCACCAGGGTGTGAGACAGGAGCCTCCATGGAAGGTGGGAGGCTGTCCGTGCCGGTGAGTTGCTGCCCTGTGGGAATTTTTAATTTTCCTCTGTGTGTGTGTGTGTGTGTGTGTGTGTGTGTGTGTTATTCTATAGTTTTATTTATAAAACTTTATGAGGGGTAAGAGACTGACACCTCCAGCCTCCTCAAGGGTGTCTGCCCTGACTCTCTCTAGCCATCCCTGCATTTCATGGAGGGGCATCAGGTTTGTGCCTGGGGGGCTTTGGCTGCTCTATGATTTCACTGCCCATGGGCACAGCAAATCCCTGTCCTGAGACACTACGGCTGTCCTTGTCTTTGCAGACTTTGCTTGGTGGCCAAGGCACATTGGGGGTTGTTGCCTATGGGGCTGCAGATGTAACATGCTCGTGATGGGGCAGCAGAGATCGTGCAATATTGAGCAGGCTGCCCGGGGCCACAACACCCCTGAGCTCGCCGAGGTCTCACTCTTCTCCTACCCACAATCAAAATAAACCCCCTGTTTTCAGAAGTAACCCATGGGCAGGAGTCTGAGGACTGGAAGGAGCTGAGGAAGGAAAACGGGACAAGCTAGGAGCAAAACTCAACTCCATGGGCTCATGTTTTCCACAAGAAGAGGTGGGGATGAGGAGTGTGATCTAACTGATCCTGAACAAGCTGATGCATTACCTCCAGCCCAACAGCTTGGGCTTGTGATAAATGGACTGGGGGATAAGAAATGCAATGTCTATGTTGAAGATGAGCCAAGAGGAAAAGGTCTGAGGAGATCTGGGTTGATCCAGCAACCTTGGAGACTGCATGAAGATGGCAGAACCAGTGCTGACAGGCGCAGAGGGAAGATGGGTTTGAAAAGCCAGATCCCACCACGCAGTTTCTAGACTGGAGCAACATTGCACACAGGAGTGTGGAGCTGACCTTGAGGCCTGCGTAGCACCTCACACCCTGCCTGCTTGTGCATCCCTTCTTCTGATGGGCATTACAGGCTGAGAAATCTCCTCTTCTTGGATAGGGGTTTTTCTGTCTGCTTGACACCTGCTGCATAGGAGCTGCCTTTGTGGAGCTGAAAAGCCACGAGGTGTGCCCAGCCCCACCTTGGGGGCTGTGGAAAATCACCACAAGTGGAGAGCTTGGCACATACCAGTGAGAAGTTTCTTATTTGCAGAAAGCTGGCCAAGGGGGTGTACCAAGGCAGCCACCACTCTAGCTAGGTGCAGAAGCTGAGGATCAAAAGCACTATGTAGGTGCAAGCTCTGGCCCCACCAAGCCCTAACCATGAGATGGGGCTCACCAGGCTGCAGCAAAAACCCACGGCTTGTAAGAAAGCGATAGTGGGGGCTGCTCCTTCGCTGTGTCCTTGTCACTCACAGAGCATCTCTCTGGGCAGCTGGGGAGTACCCAGCCGGTCTGCCAGGCCACCACCAAGACCCTGTAGCATGCCCATGCATGGGGCAGATGATGAAGACCTGGAAATACACCCAGCCAATGCATGGTGGCTCTCTCCAAAAAACTGGTGCTTGGCTAGAGCAACTCCTGGAGGAAAAGAGGATCCCTGTAGGGACACCCCAAGAGGTGCAGAGGATTTGTGGCACCAGGGATGGAGACCGAGGTGTTGGTGGTGCAGGTGCAGGCTCAGCCCCTCAGCCCAGGGCCTTTATACGGGGGCAGAAACAAGGGCAACTGTGGGCAGGTCTGCCCTCATCCTGTGCAGTGGGCTTCTGTCCTGGTGGGGCGGGGCAGGGAGAAGGCAGGATGCTGAGGCATGTAAATAGGACTCTTATTTCCATAGGTAGCAAGACCATGAGAAACTATTTTGTCTGTCTGGTCTGACCACAGAGTAATTTGAGGAAGAATAATTTGTCTGGATTTACCTACTGAGACTGGTGGTTAACACATTGTAGTCTTCTGGGCAGAAAAGCCCTCCATTACCACAAGTTCCAGTAGTGGACTGTGGTTGCATCACATTACAACCTCTCTTTTTGCTTTGGTTTGATGCAGTGTGGGCCTGACCCTGGGTGGATCAGAACCAAACGCGAGCAACATTTGGGTGGCTTCATCCAAAACGGATTTAGAGGAGCCACCATAACTCTGCAGGTATCGCCTTTCTTTGCAGGTGACACCTCTGACAGCTGTGGTTCTTGCTGGTCAGGATGTGGCGGGCCAGGGCGGTGTGGCCTGGGAGGTGAGCTGCCAGGATGCACCTCGGAGGACCCGGCTCCCACCCCACTTACATGGCCGAGGTTGCAGTGGGGGGCATGCACCAGCCATACAGAGGGACATGGGAATCCCACATTGGTATCACCAGAGATGGCTGCCATGGTCACAGGGGTGGGAGAGGCAGCTGCCACAGGAGCTTTTAGCCTGGTGAAGCATCAGTCCTGCTGTTGTTTGCCATGCCTCACTGCCCACCAGTGTCACCTGGGACACGGCTGTTGGGACAGGGAGGTCTCAGTGCAGATATGGAGGTAGAGCAGTCAACAGCTGTCCACCACGCTAAGAGCACATGGCTCAGCTGATGCAAGGTTAAATGTTTCCATGTCTCTGTGCTGTGGGTTATGGGCAGGACATCGTGGACTCTGTGCTAGGAGGCGTGTGCAAGAGCAGAGGAAAAAGGCTCCTTGAAATTCAGCCTCTCACCAAATAGGATTTGTTGCATTTTTTTAGGTCATTTTCACTCCCCACCCCCAAAGGACCTGCTACTGAATTATTCTCCTAATAACAGTTCCTTTAAAGCTGCTCTGCTGTAAGTTAATTGCTTGCTTTAGTCTATTCCTTAAAAAAAATGACCCAGGTTAATTACGGAGATTGTTGGGAGTATTGTGGGGCTGAAGGGCGTGGAGTCAGGAGAGAATTTGGGAGGAAAAGAGCGGGGGCACAAAGGAGAAACAGGATGTGGCAGACAAAGCGCACCACTCTTTTGCAACACGAGTAACAAACTAGCTGGTGAAGGCCAGGCAGTTTTATCCAGTTGCGCAGCGGAGGAGGGAGCAATATGAAAGTATCGCGGTCCATCCCTGACCGCAAAGGGTTGCATACCAAAAAATAATTGCTGCTCACAGACTAAGTGTTGACCTATAGTGCCCCTAGCCTCATTATCCCTGATTACCATATTAAAAAACATGCCCTTTGCTGCATAATGATATGTAAATAGGGGGGGCATACCCCAAAACAATCCTGCAAATGGCAACCTAGCCAATGAAGTATGATTGCCGCGCTTCCACATCCCACCTTCAGCAACTGTAAAAGAGAGGACAGCCCACTAAAGTTTTAGGAAGGGAGGAAAACTGAACCCCCCGACCTGTTCACCAGAGATTGCTGACGAGCGAGCCTCCTTCTCCCCTCCCCCAAACAGGGACGCCTCTTTGGTAAGACTTGTGCCTCCGGCAATGTTGGATGTTACCCCGGGGAAATATATTATTACTGAAAGCGCTTAATTGTTAGTTTGAGCTCAAAGAAAGAAAATTTGTTGCAGCAGGTGCATTTATCAGTGGCAATTCTGGACCTGTTGTACCTGTCGCTTTAATAAATTCTTATTCTTTTTTACTTTGCAAAATGGACTCAGGGAAAGTCCTTGAACAAGGGGCTCTGGTAGGTAAATGTACATTGCCAAGACAAGGAAGGACCTTCCTTCCCTCCCTCCCTCCCTTCACGCGACAAAGGGAAAAGTAAACTCCAGGTGAAATGCAGCAAGCGTGAAAGCCTTCATCTTCGCAGGCAGCCTCTCTCCCCCCAGCCCCTCCATGAAGCCTGCTGCTTTCCTTTGAAGTCAGCGGAGTAATTAAAACATCAGCCGGCTGCTGTCTTTTAGTCTAGAGGCCAAAAACCCCATGACAGGCCCTGCTTGTCCTGGGAGCGTTTGCCATTCCCCACTCCTCATCAGCCTGGGGGAAGGCCAAACAGCACCCGGATGTGCATGCAAACACGACATGGACACGGCCTGCTGTGGGCAGACGAGTGCAGGCAGGAGAGCTGCTCCTTTGCAGGCACCCACGGACACTCACTCCCCCTCCCCGGGCCAGCAGCTGCCCTGATAGTGCACCGGCGGCAAGTGGAAGGAGCAACGCTCACGTGGGCGGAAATGGAGGCGATGTCCAGACACAAAGAGGGAAAGAGAATATATCTGAGCACGCACAGAGGGGAATAGAGCTAACTGAGGTTGCACGGAGGGGAATAGAGCACATCTAAGCATTCATGAATGGGAAAAGAGCTTAGCTGGGGATGCACAGAGGGGAATGGAGTGGATGTGAGGGTGCGCGGAGGGAGAGGGAGCTTGTGTGAGCTCACGAGGAGGGTAAAGAGCTGAGCTGACGGTGCATGGTGGGGAATAGGGCTCATCTGAAGGCTCGTGGATGGGGAATGAAAGGATCTGTGTTCACATGGTGGGGAATGGAGTGAATCTCGGGGTGCACAGAGGGAACTGGAAGAGAGCAGGGGGGGTTGGACTAGATGATCTCCAGAGGTACCTTCCAGCCTCAACCATTCCGTGATTCTGAGAGATGTGAGCATGCATGGAGACGAACAGAAATGACCTGAGGGGGAGTGGAAGGGAACAGAGATAACCCGGCTGTGCATAGAAGGAATGGAGCTGGTGTGAAGGCACACAGATGGGAATTGATAGGATTTGTGTTCACACCGTGGAGAAAGAAGGGGCTCTGAGGATGCACAGAGACAGTGGAATAAATCTGACTGTGCCCAAAGATGAGTGGGACTGCGTGCACGGAGGTGAGTGCCAGCACAAAGGCTTGGCGCTCCCTTGTCAGGCTCTGCACTGCTGTTTTGCCTTTCTCAAGGATAGTTGATCCCCGCTCTGGGAAGAAACTGGGATTTCTAAAAATTTACTGGTTTGTTTTGCTTTTCTTCCAGCCTTTCTCCTCCCCAGGTTATGACAGGGAAGCATTCGCTGCTCAGGAGGGTTTGCAGCAGAAATGCCTGACCTAAGGCATTGTGAAGAGGTGTCACTTTGTGGATGCCAGTGCTGAGAGGCGACAACGGGGACTGCACAGCCTCGCAGAACATCGGTGGCAGGACTGGTACTGGGAGCGGGGCCATCGGACATTTGAAGAGCCTTGCTAGTGAAGTAGTCCCACCCAGCCAGGCCTGGGGCATTTTGAAGAAGACAAAACTGCATGAGGATGCGTGACTTTCATGAGCGCCATGGGGCAAAGGGAAATGTGTGGGGGGAAGGAAACGAAGCTTGTTTTTTTGTGCCCCTGCCCATTTCACTTAGCCTCTTTTTTGGGGTACGCGCATGCCTTTTTGAGATGTCAAGGGAAGGTAAGTGTCGCCATTCCCTGCTGAGTTGAGCCTGAATCTCCTGGTGGCAGCACTCACGCTGCCCTTCTCCAGGCACACTGCCCCGGCAGGCTCTTCTCCAGGCTCCTCTCCCCTTGCTGACCCATGGGATGCTAAAGCAGCCTCTGGCCCAGCTGGGCCCTACAGCGGGAGGGCAACTCAGCGTGCCTGGGGAGCAGCCTGCCCTCTGCTCCCACCAAAGCTCGGCACTGCCCAGCTTGTGTGTGGGAGTGACGAGTGTCCTGGCAGGGGAAGGCCGGGGAAGCTGGTCCAGGGTGGAGGGACTGCCTGGCTACATGGGGGTGTGTGTGCCAAGGCCGTGCCCTTGTGCTCTCCCCAGCTGGCGAGGGGCAGGAGAAGAGTGGACGAATACCTGCGCCAGAGCCTGTTGTACTTGGAGAGCCCCCAAGAGTCCTTGCGAGAGGCGGCCGTGAGGTTCACTGGTGAGCCCCAACCGCTGCGGTCCCTCTCTGTCCCGGGACAGCTCGGCCCCAGCCCCGGCTGCTGCGCTGGCAGCAAGAAGCAGCCTTGCGACTGTGGCTGCTGCAGCCCCGAGTGCCTGCTGGAGGGCCTGGGTGCCCGGGGGCTCCGTGTCACCCTCTGCCATCTCTGGCCACACGTGTGGGGCTGGTGGGAGCCTTGTTCAGTGCCTCACAGCAAGGCCCTTGGGTGTTCCACTGGGAAAGCGCCCTGGGGTCAGCCCAGCCCGAGGGGAGGTGGGCGCATGGCCAGGCGGGCAGGGCTGGGGGCCGTGTTTGCTGCTGGGGGTGGGCTGTGGAGCAGGGTTTATGGGGGGCTGTGTGTGTGCCTAGGGCTCGTTGGGCGGCGCATGAGGGGCCGGAGCAGGCAGAAGCTGGAGGCCATCTGCGAGGGTGAGTGAGGGCAGCAGGGTGTCAGGCAGGGCTGGTGGGAGGAAGACAGATGCTGGGCAGGGAGCTGCTATGCCTGCCCCAGGCGAGGAGGGCTCTGCTCGCCGTGCAGAGCAGGGGCGGTGTGGGTAGAGTAGAGAGAAGATTTCAGGCACCTTTGGGACATTCCTGGCCAGTAACTGCCAGCCGATCCATTTGTCCCCCCTGCTCCCTCCTGGCTGTGGGAAGAGCCGGGTGGGACTGGCTGTGTCAGGAGGCGATGCCTGGGGCCTGTGCAGATACAGGGCCTTGATCTCTGCTCGCCTCCTTTCCCTCTCAGCCCTTCAAGGCTTGCAGGAGGACATCAGCCCGTCCATCCATTCCCTGGCGACACAAACCATCCTGATGCTGAGAGCTCCAGGGAGGCAGTCTGCATCTGGAGGCACCCATGAAGGCTTGTGCTACCGCCTGAGGAGAGCGTGGCAGCGGTGGCACTGTCCTCTGCGAGGAAGCTGCTGGTGCTCGGCCACGTCCTGATGCCAGGGTGCTCTGCGCACAGGGGCCACCTGAGTGTGCGGGGAAGTCATGGGGTCCCTGGCCTCTCTTGCTGCCTGCAGGACGGCTCCAGCCCTCAGGCACAGCCCGTTGCAGACTTGTGCTGCCCGTCCACCCTCTGCTGGCCTTTCCCCAAAGAAGCAGCCCTGTCTCTCCATCGTGTGTCAGTGTCTTTTCATTGGGCAAACGAATTGGTGGAAAAGTCAGGCCGTGAAGGAATTGGTCTCACCCTGAGAAGGGAAGGATATGCCCTCCCTGCAGCAATCTGTGGCAGCCACAACGTAATCCCCCCTCTTCCAGCAGTGAGGGAAGGCCCCCGTTTCCCCTTACAAAAGGGTCAGCAATGGCTGGAAGACTGCAGCGGTCTTGCGGAGATTCTGCCTTGAAAAGCCATGACCTCTTGTGCCTGAGGAAGGGCCTGGCGCTGGGCCCTCGCCGGCGCTGGCTTCCCCTGTTGTGGCTGAGCCCAGGAGCTAGGAGGCTGCCCAGATGCTCTGGCTCCAGCAGCCAAGTCAGCTGCCGTGCTGGGAAAGTCTCCTTCGCCAGAAGGCAAGGCTGCACCCGTTGCTGTCCCCTGCAGCCTGCCCTCCTGCGCTCAGAGAGGAGGAACCGCTGGGCTCCCCTTTGAACGCCAAGGGCGGTGAGTGCCTGTGGCCAGGCACCGCAGGATTTGCCCATGCAGGCACCAGTGCCCCAGGGCCCAGAGCTCTGCACAGGCACTAGAGGCTCCAGCCCCTCTGCAAAGGGAGCTCTTCAGGCACCATGAGTTCAAAAGCCAAATGGGGCAGCATCTGATCGATGGCTTTAAATATCTGGAGGGAGAGTGTCAAGAGGACGGAGCAGGACTCTTCTCAGTGGTGTGCAGTGCCAGGCTGAGGGGCAAGAGGCCCAAAGTGAAGCGCAGCAAGTTGTGTGTGAAGCTAAGAAAAAGCTGGTTTACTGTGAGGGTTCGTGAGTGCTGGAGCAGTTGCCCAGAGCGGTTGTTTGGAGTGATGCTGTGGTGTTGCAGTGAAGTGTGAAAAGCCCCTGGTGAGGGGCAGAGGCCTGCCCAGGATGGGGAGGGAGAGAGGACGCAGGTGCAGGAGGGCATGTGGCTAAGTGCCCCAAAGCGGGCTGTGAGCAAAGCTCATACCACTCTGGCTTGGGGGTGTGAGCACAGTGTTCCTGCAGGGGTGGCTGAGCCCTGTGTGTCCTAAGCGGAGGGCCCAGAAAGGAGCCCTTGCTGCTTGCTGGAAGCATGGGGAATCCAGGCACCAGAGACCAGAGAAGACAAGAAAGGCGGAAGGTGGGGAAGAGGCCGAGAGGCTTTCTCCGCCTGCCATGCAACCCCAGGTCCAGCATGGCTCCAGGGGTGCCCAGGGATTAAAGCGGCCACTGTGAGCGCTGCTGTCCATGTGCTTGGGAGGAGGCTGCTCCAGGAGAGGAGAGGAGAGGAGAGGAGAGCCGTGTGCATTGCTGCCTGCAAAGGCGTGCTCTGGGGTCTTGGCTCTTTGGCTGCACAAAGTCCCTGCTGCCCACTATCCCCACCCCCTTGGCCCTCAGCCCTGAACTCCAAGCAGGTCTGGGGTGTCCCTGGCAGAGGGTCGTGGCCATTGCGGGGGTTGCCATCAACTATTTGTCCCCATTGAGAAGATGCCTGCGGAGCCTTCTCTTCTCCAGGCTAAAGAGTTGCAGCTCTCTCTGCCTCTGCTCGCCTGAGAGCTGTTCCAGTGCCTTAATGTTCTTTGTGGCCTCTTGCTGGCCTTGCTGCAGCAGGGCCACGTGCGTGTGGTCCAGTTGTGGGTTCCCCAGCACACAGCACTGCAGGTGTGGCTTGGAGGAGGCTTGTCTTCCTGCCTGGGCCTCCCTAAAGAGCCCGTATGCAGCGACTGCACCACTCGAGGCGTGCGAGCTATCCCACCACACGGCCAGGATCCCCATGAGATCCCAGCCCTGCAGCTGCACGCAGACCTCTAACTCCTCCTCGGTCTATTGCACTTGCTGCATGCCTGCATGTACAGGCACTTCAGCGAGGCCCCCAAGGGTGCTGATTTCCCCAAATGCCTCCAGCTGCCTGCAGCCCACCTGTGGGGTGTTGGGGTTTGGGAGGGCTGAGGGAAGCCCAGCGGTTTGGGAGGGCCCCGGGGCCCCCAGGCTGGTGGTGGGGACCCCAGGGTTTGGTGGTGCTCCCCAGGGGGTGGCTGGCGGTGGTGAGGGAGCAGCCCCCAGGGTGACGCGTGGAGGAGAGGTTTCCTTCGGGGCTCACGCCCTTCACATCTCGTCCCACGTGTGCGGCACTGATGACCGCTAGCAGTGAAGCCTCAGCGCAGGGAGAAGGAGGATGCCGTGCAGGCTTGGGACTGCAGAGCGGGCCTGGGACTGAGGCAGCCTTTTGTGTGAGAGACGTGCTCTAGTTGAGGCACTGGGCTGCCAGGGGAAGGAGCTGAAGGAAGAGGTGAGCAGGCTGCACGCCATGAGGGAGGGTGAAGAGGAGCTTGATGGGGTCTTTGCGGGAAGTCTGCAGAGGCAGGAGCCTGAGCCACACAAAGCAAGGAAGGAGGGACGGCTGGAGGCACCAACCTGAGTCCTCCGTGGCAGAGCCCTCCCTGCGAGCGTGCCACAGACCGGGGCACCGATCTGCCACAGAGGAGGCTGCCAGCCCTGGGGATTGAAGAGCTACATACAGCATCGGGGTGCTGCTTGACTGCGTTCCCCAGGGGGAAAACGTATTTACGTACATACTGACAGACATATCTATCTGTGCATACACACATATTTAATTTGTCAAAAGACTTCTCCCTTTCAAATTACCATTTGATTCCAGAGAGGCCAGCGCTGCTGCAAGACCTCAGGCTGAGTCTCCCCAAGAGGCGAGGGAGGCGGGACACTGCCGTGCTGCAGGACGAACAAGGCAGCCTCAAAGGGGTTGTGAGGAACGGGAGAGCAAAGGCTGCTGAGCACATCCCTTCCTCTGACCCACTGACACATCCTGGTGCCAAAGCCTTGCGTGAGGGAGCGCTTTCTGCCCTGACATCAAATACGTTGGCTATGGATCAGAGGAGCCAAAACCTCTCAGGTCCCCCTGTCCTGCTGTGCTGCCAATTCACGCCTGTGTTGTGCTTTGCCCCAAGAAGCAGTGCTCTTTCTTCATGACACGTGGGTGTCTTTTCTTTAAGGAGACAAAGGCGAGGAGGAAAACAGCTTTCCCATCGCTTTGGGGTCACTGCCCTCAACATCTCCATGCCCATTTCTCCCAGGCTGGGCCCATGGCTCTTTATGTGGCCCTGCCAGTGCAAGTGCTCAAGGCAACGCCTGCATCCGCGCATCTTCGCTTCCGCCCTCTTCTCTGCCACAGCTCCCTTCACTCCAGAAACGCCCGTGCACCCTAGCAGGGAACCAAGCAGGCCCACGCATAAGAGAAACGCTCCATCTGCCAAGCTGAGTTTGAAGAGAACCACAGCTGCGATCCTTCTGGAGCTTCCTGAAACGCCAGCATTACTGCCCAGAGCCCCCTTTCACCCTGCCGCTGTGCCCTGGGTGCACAGTGCTGGGACGAGAAACCTCTGCAGAAGCTGGAGCAAAAGATGAGGTGGACAAAGAGCCACAGCGGGTGAGAGCATGGGCCGCACTTCAGAGCAGGGCACTGCAGGTGCTGTTGGTCATGGCAGCCCAGGGAAGAGATGAGGAGAGCCTGTGCCAAGGAAGAGGGCTGTCTGCCTGTGAGAAAGAGGCAGCTGCTCTGTCCCCAAGAGACTGTTATTTGGAAATAAAGCAGCTTCCAGAGACACAGGGCCAGCATGGTGACCCGATGTTGCAGCCACTCCTGAAGGACTACTGGCAGTGTATTGATGGCCATGAGAAAAAAGAGGCAGCAAAGCCTTGCAGAGAAGAAAATGAAACAGAGTCAGTTCAGTTTTGTGGAGGAGGAAACTAAAATAACAAGGGACTTGCTTCTAGTCACATTGGAAAAGCAAGGCCAGGACATAAAAGAGTGCAGAACAGACTAACAGAGCTCCTTCCAGACGCTAGTTGAAAGACTATGGAGAGAAGGAGACTTCTCCGTGTCAGGAAATTGTTCCCCAAAAGGAAGGAAGAGAACCCCCCCCCCACCACCACCACCACCTCTAGTTCGTCTTCCCGTGCAAGGGAACAGCCCCAGCACTCAGTGCTCACCGTCTCAGCTCAGCAAGTGCCCTTCTTGCCCAGGCCAGTCCTGGCACAATTGCAGCAGCAAATTCAGCTGCTGCAGATGGAGGAAGGGGCTGCTGCCTCCAGGCCCCGCAGCAGCAGCAGCAGCAGCAGCAGCAGCAGCAGCAGCACTGCTGTCTCCATCCTGATGGCTGAATCTTCCGTTTTCAGTCGTCTGCCTGTCCACAAGTAGACACGTTCACTTGTACTTAGGAATTTGTTTCACCTAAATTGCCATCTTTGAAAAATTAGGCTTTGAGTCCAAACTCAATGTGTAGGTTCCGCTAAGAGTAAGCTGAGACAGGCCTTTCTATCCTATCCTAAGAGTCACCCATGAAGGGCCTCGCACAGCTACCCTTAAGCAGATGCCCAAATTTCTTGCATTGAAAATGGGGTTGAGATGAACCTCTGCCCAAACGTGCCAGTCTAGTTTAGATGCTTCATGTCTCAAGAGCTACAAGACTGAAGTTAAAAGTGAGCTGTAAGTATAGAGATGGAATTTATTTTCTTTCCTTATTGTGGTACTGCTGGAGATGAAGGCTGTACATGCAGGCAGCGCACATCAGTCATTAGTTCCGTGGTGGAGCAGGGACTCCGTGGAACTTCTGAGAAAAGAGAGTGGCTGGAGACAAAGGACAGATGGCCTGACCCTTGACAATTAAGTAGTTGACTGCTTGTTACAAGAGCCGTCCGGGTAGAAATTTCAGACAGTTTAAGAAATGTCCCCAGGCAACTGCTGCCGTGTCTAGCTCGGTTTGTACTCTTAAATGTGTTGGTTACCCTGGTGGGTGAAGTGTCCTCCAGACTCCTGTGGGTAGGTCTTACTGCACAAGTGACCAAATTGGACACAGTTAAGCCATTTGTAAAGAGTCGGCAGAAATTGTTCTCGCAGAAATGGTCACTTAAGACGGGGTGCTCCCAGCATTGCTGGAAAGCAAGCAGGTGAATATTTTGCTTGAAGGAGCACTAGGATGAATGGCCTTTCTTTCCGCTGATCTTTTCTAAATCTCTTTCTTTCCTTGCCTGTTTTGGGGTTTGCTTCCCTGATCTAAGGAGGGGGTCTCCTCCTGATGCCTCTGTCTCTGCCCCTGCTCCCCAAGAAAGGGGAGGCAGGGAGAGCGGAAACACACTGGCCACCCCGCGGGAGAGGGCTGGGGGCTGCAGGGCTTTGCCCTGCAGCACAGCAGGAGGGCCCGGCTGCCTGGATCCTGTCACAGATGAGGTCGGGGGTTGGGGGCAGTGGGCCCAGAGGGCAAAGGGCCCACAGTCGCACAGCGTGGGGGAGATGGGGGACACCTCGTGGAGGCCTGAGTGGTGTCAGGGTTTGGGAGGGCTCAAAGGCCCCAGGGGTGTGTGAGGGCCCTGGGGACTCCAGGCGGGCAGTAGGGACCGCTGAGTTTGGCCGTGCCCCCCAGGGGGTGGCTGGTGGTGGTGATGAAGCATCCGCCAGGGTGCCGCGTGGAGGAGAGGTTTCCTTCGGGGCTCATGCCCTTCACACCTCGTCCCACGTGTGTCCCCGTGGGGCGCTCATTAGGGTGGCTGAGGGCAGGGCCAGGGAAGAGCGGTCGGGGGGACCAGGCGAGGATGGGAGCAGCCCTGAGGGGCCCAGACGCCCATTGGGGCCCCGGGGCAGCCCGAGGGCAATCAAAGGTGTCCTGGGACGGGGGGGCGAGCCGGCCCTGCGCCCCCGAGGGGACACAGCCTGCCCCTCCCCCGGCCAGTGACAGGCCCCCCTAGGGTGACAGTGGGGCCCTTTGTGACTGTGCTCCTGTGACACCCCGCGGCATTGCCAGGCGCCGGCACGGCCTCGGCCCCGCAGTGTCCGGGAGGACGGCGACGGGAGCGGACGGGAGCGCGTGGGGCTGGCGAAGGAGCCCCCTGAGTGCACCCAGGTCTTTCCCTGTTGCCCCCGGGCAGCCCCGCGGAGCCTTTGCCACGTGGCCAGGATGGCGGAGCGACCCCCCAGCCGCCCCAGGGTGGCCGGGGAGGAGGAGGCGAAGGACGACGGGGCCCTTGCAGAGGGCAGCTGCGAGCTGGAGCCCCACGAGGGCTGGGTGCCCCAGGCGCTGCCAGCGGGTGAGTGCGGGGGCACCGCTGGGCTGGGCAGGGCTGGGGGCTGCGAGCCCTCCTGCTCTGCCCCGGGCTCCCGGCTGCCGTGGGGGCTGCCGTGGGGGTACCGGGGCCGTGGGGCCTGAAAGTGCTGTGCTGCAGCGCTGCGCCCCGTCCGCTGGGCACCTCGCAGGCCTGGCGAGCCCGGGGCAGGCGGGGTGTCCGTGGGCCAGTGCAGGTGCCTGGCCCGGGGCTGGCTGCGTGCATGGCAGCAGGCGTGCGGCGGGGCAGAGGGCTCGGCTGTCTGCTCTGCTCCCTCTGGCAGCCCTGCAGCTCTGCCTGCTCTCTTTCTGCATCAGCTCCCGGCCTGACTGTGCCCAGAGAGGAGGCGGAAGCCCTGGGGTACATGCGCACCTTTTTGAGACGCCGAGGGAAGGTGAGTGTCGCCATTCCCTGCTGGGCTGAGCCTGCATCTCGTGGTGGGTGCCTGGGGGTGCGCCACGCTCAGAAGCCCCCGGCGGGCTCTTGGCCGTGGAGGGCTGCTCCCTTGCAGGCGCCGCACCCGTGGCTGCAGGCCCTGCAGTGCTGCGGTGCTGCTGGCCGTGCCCCTGCCCCTCTCACGCTCTCTGTTTGTCCCTCTGCTCCTGGTACCAGGAGGCGGCTGAGAAGCTGCGGTTCCTGGCCTGCGTCCGCACCCTCTGCACAGCGGCCCCCTCCAATATCTTGTTATGGCAGGAGCTTTTGCTGTGCAGGCAGGAACTGGCGAAGTCGCTGGAGGTGAGGGGAGAGGGGACCGCCATCAGGCGTGGTGGAGGGAGGGGGCGGTGGCCCAGCAATGAGGGCAGGACGGGGGTGTCTGAGCACGGGGGGCTGTGGGGCCCTGGCTGGTGGGCAGAGCCGCTGCCAGTGTGGGGCTGCTGGAGCCTCTGAGGAGGCGGGGGAGCTGGGTCCTGGGCAAGGAGGGGGCCGCCTGGGTGTCAGTGGTGGCATGGGGCAGCTGGGCTCTGGCAGCCCTGCAGACTGCTCGCTGGGCCCTGGCAGCTGCCATGGCCCATCGTGGTTGTGCTCTGCAGGTGCTGCTGCAAGAGGAGCCCACCGACCAGCTGGGCACTGCGGTGCGGCAGCAAGTCATGCTTGCCATCAGCGCAATGAGGTAGCTGTCGCAGCCCCTGGCTTGGCCAGGGCCTCCGCAGCAGATGTGCCGGTGGCCCCAGTCCTAGCTGGGAGGCTTCCCCCATCCTGGAGGAGTCTGCCGGTGTCATCTGCTGGGCCTGTGCTGGGCCCCAGGGTGGTGGAGACGCGAGGGCAGAGAGGGCCCTGGGGCTCTCCCACATCTCCTGAGCTTTGCCCAAGGGTGAGGCAGGAGATATGGGTCCCGATGCCCTGTGGCTGCCAGGCCTGTCCTCTGTCCCTGGCCAGCATCGTGGGGGGAAGAGGTGGCTTCCCCACGTAGTGCGGGTATCCCCCGTGGGTCTGCCACGCCCGGGTCTGCATCCCCCTTGCCAGGGCACAAAGGTCCTGCTGCCAGCTGCAGGCACTGAAAGGCCCCTCTCTGTGCTTGCAGCCAAGTCGGGCTGCTTGCGAAGAGCGAAAGGAAGAGCCTGCTGCACGCCTGCTTCTGCAGCGTCTTCTGCCTGCCTCCAAGGGAGGAGCTGCGGAGCCGGGCTGCTGCCCTCGACTCCCAGGTATGCGCTGGGTGGCTTAGGGAGGCGCGCCAGGCTGCCTGGGCTGGTCCCTGGCTCCCCTGTGCCGAGAGACAAGAGGGAGCTCCAAGGCAGGGCAGGCTCTCGGCTTGGCTTTGCCACCCCCATGCCTTCTTCGCCTTGCCCTGGGCAGGGCGCCGGGCAGAGCCGCCAGGCTGGGCCCTGTGCAGCAGCTCTCCTGCCCTGGGGCCTCTCCGTGGGCTCCACAGCACCATGGGTGTCCCCCTCGGGCGGGAGGAATTCAAGGCCCTCTCGGGCAGGTAAGGGGCAATGGGGAAGAAGCACCTCAACCCTCTGTGCCCCTTGCAGACCCTGGACGCTCTGGACAGCATGCTGCAGGTGTTGGCGCTCGGCTGCCCTACCTCGGGCCTCCTGGAGATGCAGAACATCTTGCAGGTGTGGTATTTGCCAAGAGTGGGGTTCCCAGGACGAGTCCCTCATTTGTAAGGGAAGATCCCCCCTCAGGTGGACCCCTCCCTGCCCAGCAGCAGCTGCAGAGAGCACGCTGCCGGGAGGGGCCTGGCTCCCTCGTGGGAGCGGGCTTGCCCACGGTGCTCTGCTGTGAGCGCCGTGTCTCCTGGCAGAGCTGCCTGCCTTGGAGCAGCCGTCAGGGCCCAGGGCAGAGCAGCAGCTTTTCTCCTCCCAGGTGCTGCTGCCCTTCGCCGCGTGCCAGCCAGCAGCTGTGCGTGAGAGGGCCGTGGGACGCATTGCGAGGCTGAGTGATCTGCTGATCGGCTCTTTCTTGCTGCCGGTAAGGAGCGTGTGGTGCAGGCAAGCTCCAGCCACCCCATGGCCCCTTGTCATCACCCCCGAGTGGCCTGCAGCTGCGGGCTCCCTCCGAGGGCAGCGTGGGCAGAGGTTAGGGCCCTCGGCAAGAGCCTGCCCTGAAGCTGAGGTCTTGGCCTGTCTCTTTGGGCTTCCCCCTGTGGTCCCTGCTCTCTCAGGAGGCAGCTGTGCCGCCAGCGCCGTGCAGGCCAGGCCTGCCCTGGGTGCATGCCGTGGGCCCAGCAGGTCTGGCAGCCGTCCCTGGCCTTGGCTGCTGCTGCGCAGCTGCTTTGGGAGCCAGGGCAGTCAGGGGCCACCAAAGCTCTGGCTCCCCTGGGAATCCAGGCCTGCATGGAGCGTGGGTTGAGGGCTTTGATGCTGAGCTCAGGCCTGGTGTCAGCGCTGCCTCCCTCCCCCAGGCCCGCGGCTGCTTTGAAGGAATCGAAGCCAGCTCTGCCAGCCTCGAGCAGAACTATGTCCCCATCGTGGGGCAGCTGGTGGGGCATCTCACCCTGTGTTGCGCCTGCGAGGACGAGGGGAGCAGTCACGGGGCAGCAGATGCTCTTTGGCACCTGTACAGATTCCTGCAGCAGGAAGAGAGTAAGAAGCTGCGTCGGGTGGGTCCTTGCAGTCACGGGCAGCCAGACAGCAGGCACTCATCCCTGTGGTGCTGAGCGGTGGCCTGGGAAACCTTTGGCAGCACCTGCTGCTCCAAGGCCTCCTGTCTTGCCTCAGACCAGAGCATCCGCTCAGAGTCATTCTGCCTTTCTGTATTCTTGCAAGCAATTTGCCCTTCCCGCGCCTTGCAATAGGCCCAGACCCTCCCTGGGCGTCCTGCTGCCCAGCCTTTTCTGGCATGCCCTCTTCATCTGCCAGGGGAGACTTCTCCCGGCCGCTTTAGTGGGCCATGTCCCCCTCTGGAGCCTTCCTGCTGACCGCCCTGCGTTTCCCCTCCTGTGCAGGCAGGGAGCTGTCGCAGGATAGCCCAGAGCACCTGCAGCTCCAGCAGGCCTGGGAAGCTGCCAACACCTTCTGGCTTTCGGGGTCTAAGGACGTCAGCGAAATGAGCAGGGTAAGGAGCGCCTCGCTGGTTGGGACTGCCAGGTGTGGGGTGAGCATGGGACTTGGACGAAGAGAGGGATGGCTAACGGGGGGGGCTGATGGGGCTTTGCGGTCACTGGGGAGAGGGCTCGCACTGTGTGTGGGCTGGGACTAGCCAAAGGCTTCCCTGCTGCCACCAGCGAGCTCTGGTTCCCTGCAGGAGCAGTGCACGGGGACCGTGACCCCAGCCATGCAGCTGCAGCCCAGTGCCGTCAGCCATCCCGGCAGAGCCCCTGCTCCTGGCCCTGCGGGGGTCGCCGTGCCAGCACTGCCGCCCGTCTCTCTGCAGGGCCGCTTGCTGCTCAGCCAGGCACCGCTGTTGGGACCCTGGGTGTGACCTATCTATCTTGGCTGCCCTCCTTTCTCCCGTAGCTCTTTGGGAAATACCTTTATCCCGCTGAGAGGACAGCCGTCATCCTCACAGCCATCGGGGGCATGAGAGCCGGCAGCACCTATGACACGCAGGCAGCTGCTGCCATGCTGGATGTGCTTGTGACAGACGATGCCTCCCTTTTGGAGCATGTAAGTAGCCTGTGGGTGGCGTGGCCGGGGCTGGAGGCCTTTGGGGAATTGCTTTTCCCCTGAGTGCAGGCGTGCCAGGGACCCGACCCCCTGTGAGGGCAGCACAGAGCGGTGGCAAGGGCAGCCGTTCTCGGTGGGAGCTGGGCGAATGGCTGCAGTGTGGCAGCAGCCCCAGTGTGAGCCGTGTCCCCCCAGGTGCCAGAGATGGTGAGGTGCATGTGGAGAAGCGTGCTGTCCATCAGGGAGGTGTCTGCGCGGCTCAGCCTGGACAGGGCTCTTCTGCTGCTGACGTGCGCATCCCCCAAGGAGGTGGTTGTGAGCCTGTTGCGCTGTTCCCCATCATGTGA
Organism: Apteryx mantelli; assembly: GCF_036417845.1. Taxonomy (NCBI): domain Eukaryota; kingdom Metazoa; phylum Chordata; class Aves; order Apterygiformes; family Apterygidae; genus Apteryx; species Apteryx mantelli. Next base: position 13,324,731 of record NC_090000.1, read on the forward strand.
CAGGTATGTGCCCGGCAGCCTTTCGTGCTTGGGGCCCCGCAGCCTTTCGAGCCCATCGCATGTGGGCTGGAGGCCAGGTGGAGCTTTTCAGTACTCTGCTGAGGGGCTGGGCCCTCCCGCTGTCCCCGTGTGGCAGCCCCGGTGCAGCAGGCAGGGCTGCAGCAGGCAGAGCTGACCAAGCCTGCCTGCCTTCAGCCCCTGAGCCCGCTCGCCTTGCTGCCTCCCTGCCCCACAAGGGACTTGAGCTTGGGCGTGTGGTGCCTGGTGGGGCAGGGCAGCGAGGGGCAGTGGGCAGAGGCAGGGCTGGCGGGCAGCCCAGGCCCTGTGGGGCTGCCCAGGCCACGGCGCTGCGGCTGCGGCACCTGCTGACAGAGCGCTCTGGGCCTGCAGCGCTGCCGCGGCCATGTGGCGGGTGCTGGTCTCGAAGCCCGGAGCTGCGGAGCGGGTGCTGCGGGAGCTGGTCAGTGTGCTGGAGGACTGGCCGCTGCACAGGACAGTGACCTCGGATGGGGACGCCATGGACGTCTCTTCGCTGGCTGTGAGTTTGTGAGGAAGCCTCGCTCTCCCCTAGGGCTGCGCTCGCCCCTGCAGGCGAGAGGCAGGGAGCCCTCTGCCCTTCCCCATCCACCGCCAAGCTGTGACCTCTCCCAGGGCGCCGAGACACAGCACGGGAGGGAGGGCTGCGGCTGGCAGGGCCCTGGCCAGCACCCGACATTGGCCGCGCCAGCACGCTGGGCTGCCGCGCCTGCTCTGGGCCCTCTGTGCACAGCGCCGGAGCTTGCCTGAGCGGCTCTCTGTCTTCCTCCCTGTCTGCATCTCCCTGCCTCGCTGGGCACGCTGGCAACGTGGGCTGGGGGCAGGATGAGGGTGCGGGGCATGGTTAGGGGCAGGCAGGAGCAATGCACAGGCCAGGCAGGCCACAAGGGCTGGGTCAGGGACGCCAGGGTGGCCTGCAGGCTACATGTGGCCCTCCAAGGTGATGTTCACACCGTCCCAGGAAGGCTTGTTGTGGCCATGTGACAGAGAGGAGCTGAGCCCCAAGAGCTCCCATGGCTTTGCTCTGGCCAGACAGCCAGGGCAGGCACTGCTGCTTCTCCCAAGGCGCAGGGCAGTGCCTGAGCCTCACCCCCAAGCTCGGGCAGCGCAACAGGGACGTCTCAGCAGCGAGAGGTGTGTCTGTTTTTTTTCTGCAGGCCACCAGAGCGCTACAGGAGATCCTCCAGCAGCCGCCCTGCCTGCAGGTGCTAGAGGTGTTTTTCCCCCAGCTCTTCCTGGCGCTGCTCTTCCAGATTTCCTTCAGTGCAGAGCTGACGCTGGGAGAGGCTGACATCTTCCGGAGGGAATGCCGAGGAGAAGAGTCTGCTCCCACCAGCCCCGCCAGGTGCTCCACCGCAGCCCCGCCGTCTCTGCCGTGGACCTATAGGCAGGGCCAGGGGTGCCAGCGTGACCTGGCCTTTGCTCCGCACGCAGGTTAACAGTGCGGACCATGAAAGCACTGCTCTGCCATGCTGGCTACGAGAGCCAGGTGCTGGTCCTGGCGAGGAAGGGTGGCTGGGACCTGCTGCTCCGCGCTGAGACCTACCAGAGGGGAGTGGGTTTGCTGGCCAGGTGAGAGCCCCCTTGTCCCCGCTCTGCCCCAGCGTTTCTCCGCTGCAGACAGGGTGCCCCGCAGGGGTGCCCATCCGTGCAAGAAAGGGGCTGCAGCTTCAGCACTTGTGATGGAGACATGGCTGAGTAGAGCGGCCAAGGCAGCTCCTGCTCCAGAGCTGCTGCCCAGCTCTGCGCACTGCTGGGGGAGAGGCAGTGTTAGGAGGCCCAAGAGAGGGTGACAGGCAGCAGCAGTCCCCTCGCAAAGCCCTAGAGTGCCCTCCCGAGGGGCCTGGGCTCGTTGCACTGAGAGCCCTGAGGTGTGTGTGTGCAGGCATCCCTGGCAAGGGCAGCGTAGCAGGGAAGGGGCAGGATGCCCGGAGGAACACTAGAAGAGCCCAGGGGGCATCAATCCAAAATGGGCAGCAAATGGGTTGTGTTGGAAGCCTGGACTTCAGGGCAGGAAGGGTGTCTTTCCAGTCTGCCCCGCCAAAAGGAGCCTGATGACGCTGGGCAGTGACTTTCTCATGGCGAGGTGTGGTGGGGAGAGACCATGGCTCCCCGAGCAAATGCTGCCAGAGCTGCGCACAAACGTGGCCTTGCCCTCCGTGTGATGGCCCATGGGGGCCTGGTGAGAGGGCTTGGGAGTGCAATTGGAGAAGAGGTTTGCCTGGGCTGCTGAGAGCTGACAGTGCCTTCTTCCCTGTGCCAGAGAGATGAGGAAGACCCCAAGAGAGCTGCGTGTCTTCCTCTTCCAACGGCTGACAGCGCTGCTGGAGAGCGAGGAGTCCTGCCGGGAGATCCCCGCCATGGCTTTCCTCGTGGAGGTGAGGCTGCTGGCAGGCGGTGCCTTGCTGGGGTGCCTCTAGCTCCGGTGCTCTCTTGTACCCACGGGTGTGGGATGGCCAGCAGCGAGTGGAGGGAGCTGGGGCAGTGGGTGCCGTGCGATTAGTGCCCTTGGCCTTGGCCCCTGTGTGGTGGGGTAACTCTTGTCGCCACGTGGATTTGACGCCTCCTTTGTGCCAGCTCTCTAGTCAATGGCTCCTCAAAGGCCTGAGGATAAGAGGCTGCAGCTGGTGGCAAGGAGCAGAGGAGGAGGCGAGGGATCTGCGCAGTGCGCCATGAGGCCGAGGGCAGGGAGCGTGGCCCCGGGGGCTCTCGGCACTCAGTGCTGCATTTGGGCCGGGCTTTGTGTGTGCCTGGTGGCCTTGGCCTGAGCTGTTGGTGGGATCCAGCACTGCGTGACACAGGGAGTCCTGCCGCCATTGCCAGTTTGTGTGTGCTGTGTGTTTCAGCTGCTGGCCTGCAGTGACCTTCGTGGAGACGAAGACGCTTTCTTGGACCTCTTTCTTTGGACGTCTCTGCGGAGTCGCTGCTGCGTGATGCACGGGCTGGTGCTCAGAGGCCTCGTCCTGCTGTGTGAGAGACAGGAGATGGTGAGCAGGGGACAGCGGGGTGAAGGTGTGCAGGCAGCGTGGGTCTGGGTAGGGAGTGCTGTGGAACAGGGTGGCTTGGACTTTGCTGGGCCTCTGGAGCTGTGTTAGCTAGAGATCGTGGCGCAGCACCAAGCAAGGCAGCTCCAAAGGGCTTGTGTGGCGGGAGTGCTGTGGCCAGAGGGAGCGTCCCGCTGGGAGGTGGAGGGGAGCCTGAGCACAGGGCCAGGCTTTGGGCACAGGCAGCTTCCGGGCCGCGAGGCAGCAGCCCCCACCCTGCAGAGGCCAGCACGTGCTGAGTGCTGCCTGGGGGGGGGGGGGGGGGGTCTCTGCACTGCGCCGTAGCCTCTGTGCACAAGCCGTGGGTGTCCGCAGGGCCTTGGCAATGGGGCCCTGAGCCCCGGCGGGACAGGAGCCGGCTAGGGTTAGGACTGCTCATGGCCAGGGCAGGTTTCCAGGCAGCCTTGGTTACTAAGCACGGTGCCCATTCAAGTCTGGTGGAGAAGAGGGCCACTGGTCAGGTGCAGAGGAGCCTGTGCTGTGCTCTCCTCCCTCCGTATGCCTCAGACCCCCCCAGGCCCATGGCTGTGCCGATAAGCCCAGGCAGCCAGGAGGTTGCTGCAGTGATTGCCGTGCCAGCTTCTGGGAAGCCAGCGGGGAAGCTGGTGTCTGACAAGGCAGGCCTTTTGGCCAGGGCAGACTTTATTTCTTCAGGAAATGAGGTTGTGTTTCCCCCAGGTAAGAGAACTGCAGTACCTGTTGCCGCTGCTCATGAGGTACCTGCAGGATGTGGACAGGGACATGAGCACCAAGGCCTTGCTGGTGCTCAGCCATGTGGTCCCTGTGATGGAGGGAGAGAGGATCACCCACGCGGCTCCGCTGCTGGCCGAGAAGCTCCTGCCACTCTTTGATGACGTAAGGCTGTGGGGAGAGCCGGGGGTGCTGCTGGTGTGCGTGTGAGGCTGTGTGCGGGGTCACGGCTGTGGTGTGTTCCCCTGCGCGTGTGAATTTGTGCTTCCCACCACAGGCCATTTTGCAGTGTCTGCAGAGCTGGCCCACAGCTCCTTGGTGCAGAGGGAGGCTCCGAAACCTTCATCTCCCTATCAGCCACACTGCCCCCCGTGCTCCATGTGGGCTTGGAGCAGCCAGTGCTGAGGTGCCGCCTCTTCCTTCCCCCCAGGAGTCTGACTGCGTGCGGAAGCTCTCCATCCAGCTCTTTGGAGATGTGATGGAGACTGTAGCGGGCACCAAAAACCAGCAGCTGAAGATGCAAGTGCACCGGAGCCTGCTGCCCCTGTTCTTCCACCTGCATGATGAAAGCCCAAGTGTGGCCGAGGTATGGATGTGCAACGTGAGCGGTCATTTGGGGAGGGCAATGCTGACCCCCTTTGGGTGGGCGTGAGCGTGAGGAGCAAGGGCTGCTGGCAGTGGGCCCCTTTGAACGTGGGTCACCTTGAGGCCCAGGCTGCTGAGTGCCTGAGGAGGTGCCGAGCCCCAGCTTCCCAGCTGTCCCTGCAGGTGTCCGAGGATGGGGTTTGACCCCCAAGCGCTGTCGCCCCTGTGCTCTGCCCAGGGCTCGTGGAGAAGTCTGGCCTGGGGCATGCCCAGAGCAGCTCAGCAGCTCTTGGGGCTCGCTGTTGTGCTGCCAAGGCAGGACGAGGTGCCTGAGGTGCTGCTTGCTCGCCGTCTCTGCCCGGGACGTTGAAGCCCATGGCAGACCCAGGTCCCAGCTGCTGCCTCTTCCCATGGGGGGCCAGGAAAGGCCCTGAGGCTTGCTAAGAGGAGGGGGTCGCAGGGTCTTGTCGCCTGGGCTGCGGTGGCATCTCCCAGTCTCTGCTGCTGTGCAGGTCTCTCAGGAAGCCCTCGTTGGTGCTGCCGAGTTCCTCAAGTGGCAGCAGCTCAGACACCTGGCTGAGACAGCGCAGACATGGAGGATCGGCAAGTGCCTGGTAAGGACGGCCACAAAGCGCCCAGACCCAGCCCGGACAAGGCCTGTTCGCCTCCATGGCCAGCACGTGGGGCAGGCAGCTGTGCCCCTCACCACGGCTGCATCGCAGAGCCACCTGCCTGGAGCAGCACTCACGCTGCCCTTCTCCAGGCACACTGCCCCGGCAGGCTCTTCTCCAGGCTCCTCTCCCCTTGCTGACCCATGGGATGCTAAAGCAGCCTCTGGCCCAGCTGGGCCCTACAGCGGGAGGGCACCTCAGCGTGCCTGGGGAGCAGCCTGCCCTCTGCTCCCTCCAAAGCTCGGCGCTGCCCAGCTTGTGTGTGGGAGTGACGAGTGTCCTGGCAGGGGAAGGCCGGGGAAGCTGGTCCAGGGTGGAGGGACTGCCTGGCTACATGGGGGTGTGTGCGCCAAGGCCGTGCCCTTGTGCTCTCCCCAGCTGGCGAGGGGCAGGAGAAGAGTGGACGAATACCTGCGCCAGAGCCTGTTGTACTTGGAGAGCCCCCAAGAGTCCTTGCGAGAGGCGGCTGTGAGGTTCACTGGTGAGCCCCAACCGCTGCGGTCCCTCTCTGTCCCGGGACAGCTCGGCCCCAGCCCCGGCTGCTGCGCTGGCAGCAAGAAGCAGCCTTGCGACTGTGGCTGCTGCAGCCCCGAGTGCCTGCTGGAGGGCCTGGGTGCCCGGGGGCTCCGTGTCACCCTCTGCCATCTCTGGCCACACGTGTGGGGCTGGTGGGAGCCTTGTTCAGTGCCTCACAGCAAGGCCCTTGGGTGTCCCACTGGGAAAGCGCCCTGGGGTCAGCCCAGCCCGAGGGGAGGTGGGCGCATGGCCAGGCGGGCAGGGCTGGGGGCCGTGTTTGCTGCTGGGGGTGGGCTGTGGAGCAGGGTTTATGGGGGGCTGTGTGTGTGTGCCTAGGGCTCGTTGGGCGGCGCATGAGGGGCCGGAGCAGGCAGAAGCTGGAGGCCATCTGCGAGGGTGAGTGAGGGCAGCAGGGTGTCAGGCAGGGCTGGTGGGAGGAAGACAGATGCTGGGCAGGGAGCTGCTATGCCTGCCCCAGGCGAGGAGGGCTCTGCTCGCCGTGCAGAGCAGGGGCGGTGTGGGTAGAGTAGAGAGAAGATTTCAGGCACCTTTGGGACATTCCTGGCCAGTAACTGCCAGCCGATCCATTTGTCCCCCCTGCTCCCTCCTGGCTGTGGGAAGAGCCGGGTGGGACTGGCTGTGTCAGGAGGCGATGTCTGGGGCCTGTGCAGATACAGGGCCTTGATCTCTGCTCGCCTCCTTTCCCTCTCAGCCCTTCAAGGCTTGCAGGAGGACATCAGCCCGTCCATCCATTCCCTGGCGACACAAACCATCCTGATGCTGAGAGCTCCAGGGAGGCAGTCTGCATCTGGAGGCACCCATGAAGGCTTGTGCTACCGCCTGAGGAGAGCGTGGCAGCGGTGGCACTGTCCTCTGCGAGGAAGCTGCTGGTGCTCGGCCACGTCCTGATGCCAGGGTGCTCTGCGCACAGGGGCCACCTGAGTGTGCGGGGAAGTCATGGGGTCCCTGGCCTCTCTTGCTGCCTGCAGGACGGCTCCAGCCCTCTAGGCGCAGCCCATTGCAGACTTGTGCTGCCCGTCCACCCTCTGCTGGCCTTTCCCCAAAGAAGCAGCCCTGTCTCTCCATCGTGTGTCAGTGTCTTTTCATTGGGCAAACGAATTGGTGGAAAAGTCAGGCCGTGAAGGAATTGGTCTCACCCTGAGAGGGGAAGGATATGCCCTCCCTGCAGCAATCTGTGGCAGCCACAACGTAATCCCCCCTCTTCCAGCAGTGAGGGAAGGCCCCTGTTTCCCCTTACAAAAGGGTCAGCAATGGCTGGAAGACTGCAGCGGTCTTGCGGAGATTCTGCCTTGAAAAGCCATGACCTCTTGCGCATGAGGAAGGGCCTGGCGCTGGGCCCTCGCCGGCGCTGGCTTCCCCTGTTGTGGCTGAGCCCAGGAGCTAGGAGGCTGCCCAGATGCTCTGGCTCCAGCAGCCAAGTCAGCTGCCGTGCTGGGAAAGTCTCCTTCGCCAGAAGGCAAGGCTGCACCCGTTGCTGTCCCCTGCAGCCTGCCCTCCTGCGCTCAGAGAGGAAGAACCACTGGGCTCCCCTTTGAACGCCAAAGGCGGTGAGTGCCTGTGGCCAGGCACCGCAGGATTTGCCCATGCAGGCCCCAGTGCCCCAGGGCGCAGAGCTCTGCACAGGCACTAGAGGCTCCAGCCCCTCTGCAAAGGGAGCTCTTCAGGCTCCCTGACTGCAAAAGCCAAATGTAACAGCAGGAACAGGCTTGAGCGTGCGCCTTCAAAACGATGATACAGTATTTGCCCAGAGAGTTTACACCTTTCAGATGAGGGTTTGACACCTGCTGATTTCTCTCCTTCAAGGCTCTTCTTCTCCATGCCCACAATAGGGGTGATCCCTGCTGTAAAACCCGCATGGCCATGACTGATCAACCCAAATTCAGCTGGGAGCCCTTAAATGGCCATGCATAAAGTAGATCAGCACAGTGCAACCTTGAGGCATCAGCCCTCTGGGCCCCTTGTGCAATCAGGGTGCTCAGTGAATGAGTGCTGCAGAGCGGATGCCTCAGTATACCCCAGCTGCAGGACATGGAGCCAGGCCCTGAGCTCAACCCAGCTTCTCCCATTGCAATCCCAATGCCCCGGAGCAGGGGCCATTGGCAGCAGCAGCAGCTCTGCACCCGAGGGCTCAGCACCATGGGCTCAGTTCAGGCAGGCGGCAGCTCGCCCAGCTCTGCGCGGCCGCTGCCCTCAACCGCTCGGCTCTGGTTCTGCGCCGGGCTGTCCCCACAGCCCTCAGGGAGGGCAGAGCCAGCACCGCCTGGGCGAGCACTCAAGGTGACACCTGCACCCCACGCGCCTTCTCTTCCCGCCTTTGCCCTCTGCTTCCCTCTTCCTGCTTTTCAGGACACCCCAGCGCCTGCTGTGTCGGTGTCCCCAGAGCCCTCTGTTGCTCTGCCCTCGCTTGACCTCTGAGTCCTGGGAGAGAGCCCTTGGCACAGGAGCATGGGCTATGTGACTGCTAAGCAGTATCCCCTCATAGACTTCAGTGGAGTTGCACCTCCCGCAACTGTACAACAGCATTTACTTCTATCACAAGGACCTTGCCCATCTCCCAGTTACTTCCACATACCCTTCTTGCCATCCAGTGCCACAAGAACAATGCCAAACTTAAAAGCAAATGACTGCTCCAGCAAACCTCACAAATCAGGTCTACAGCTCAGACAGAACAGAGATCAAAACATAACCCAGCAGGTATGCTGTAAGACACAGCTTTGCTCCCAGGGCTGAGCAAGTCCCAGGGATTTCAACAGGACATTTGTGCTCCTCCAGCTTTTTTAAAAAGCAGAGGGATCTTAAACTGTGCATCTTGGCAAACTCACAGAGTGCAAAACAAACTGATCCTCTTCTCGCCTCACATCTCTCCCATTCTAAGGAGCTTTCTGCAGTAGCACAAGAGGAACATGTGTGAATGCTGCATGTGACAGTCACAATAAATGGTTCAACTGTCCTCATTATTTCAAAAACATACCTAGAGCTAACTTGAACAAGAATTAGTTGTAAACAGCCACCTTAAGATTCAAGGCTCTGCTAAGCAGGCATTTCTGAACCCTGCTCCTATAGCCACTGCACTTCCTGGCAGTTGCAAGGCCCCTTGAACTATCAGCAAAGGAGGTCAGGAGTCACCTTCTGCATGCTTGACATCTACTCAGCAACACAGTACCTTTCAGACCTTAGCATTTGCTGGGGTGGCAGCAACACAGCTGACACTTAACCAGACAAGGAGCAACCCTGGCAGACCTCACCTTTGCTTCTCTGACAGTAGAGCCCACTCCTTAAATTAGGTCACTAACTGCAGCCACCTGGTTGCAATTAATTGTTCACACACCACACAATTACCCAATTAACACACCAAAGTTAAGTAATCCAGTAAGAAAGTTTCTGATCTAGCCAACAGTTACAAATGCCAGCATCTATGCTCCACTGTGGACACATCCTGGTGCAGATAGGAGGGGAGACAGTGACTTCTGGCGAATCTGCCACACCACCAACACTCATTGATTCTAAGCCCTGACTCATTTCTGCCATCTAGTTCTCACAAAAAGCCTGTTTAAGGTGTTTTTAGGCTGCACTTATGGTTGAACTGCTCACACTGAGAAGTAGCAAGCAGCACTGCCCTAAGCACATGCTTTTAGTTCACCAGCTGCTGGCTCATGCAGCTCCCAGGCTCTGACCACACCATTAGCCTCCTCAAGCTCCAAGGCACACTTGCATGTCAGCTCAGAGTTTGGAAATGCGATGACCACAGGTTCCTGGGGCACAGCTGGAACCCTGGACCCAATTCATCAATGAACATTCTGCACGTGCTTAGCTTTAAATAGCTATGTTGTTTGAGTGACCAGTTAAGTGTTGTCTTCAAGTGGAACCAAAGCACCTCGGCTTCTCTCTGATGTCCCTGTAGCAACACGAGACTGCTGCTCAGTGACAGCTTCAGCAGTGGTTTTCCAGTTTCCATTCAGGAAGCTAGAGCAGACTGGGCAATACAGTCATTTTGCTAATTTGAGTCCTGGCACTACAAGGACCCATTCAGCAGAAAGCAATATACTGATTACAGCTTTCCTGCAGACAGCAGGTGCACCAGGCAGTCAACCCCACTCCCCTTCCCCTCCCCCACCCCACCCCCTTTTTTCCCCCCTTCAATTACAGTTCTCTTGTCTCATAGTAAGGCTACTTTTCAACTAATTTGGGCTTGTCTGGGAAAACAGTGGTGTTCCCTCCAGGAACTTTAGCAGAGCAAAAGCTACACACCTATGAAATCTCTCTCTGCCATTATGAAGAAAAAAAATGTTAACAGCAACATTAGCCCGAGTTACTTTATTGCACACGCAGGTGAACATTTCCTGTTGAAACATTGGCTTAAACGGCTCATTGGAAAATGTGTAGCAACTCATAAAGCACCTTCCTCTTGGTATGAAACTCATAAATTCATACTGCTCTCCTAGTGAAAAAGCTTTCTTCCATCAAATATTATGCACAGACCTGGGGGGGGGGGGGCGGGGATAAGGCTGGGTCTTGTTAGGTAAATATGAGTAGTTAATTAATCATTGCAAGAGTTTGCTTGGATATTTTATAACAGAAATTAATTTTTCCACACCAACAATAGGATGCCATTGGACTGGCAGAAAAAATACCTGCTAGTCCTTCTTCACTGCTGAGAAGGACTCGGGAGCAGTCCGAGAAATAGCTGGGTGACATCCACCGAGACCTGACATACGAATGGCCTCTTAGGAGGATTTCTGGAAACAAGCAGAGCTTCATTTAATGCCTATCTGTTACTTACCAACGAGAGGTACACATTAATTTTTCCAAGCGTTTAGACTCAAAGCACAGCTTTACTTGAACATCTCGAGATCTATTTCACCCTCCCAAGAAACCTGAAAGTAACCTAAGCCTAATAATCTAAAACAAGCTTTTTAGCACCTCCCAGGAAGCAACCCCCCCCCCCCAACACACACACACTGAAAGCAAACCAGTGCTTAAACTGAATAAAAACGCTCCCATTTAAAAGCCCCCTCACGGGCCCTGCGAGGAAAAACTGTGCAAGAGAGCGGGAGGCCTCTCCCACGAAGCAGGACCCGGGGCGGGAAATGGCGGCGCTAACGGCCGCCGGGCGGGGGGCGGGGCCGGGGGCGGGGCGGGGGGTGTCTCAGCAGCGCGGCGGGAGGGGGCGGGGCAGGGCCCGGCGGGGCGGGGCGGGGCTGCGCTGCGCTGCGCTGCGCTGAGGGGGCGCGCGGAGCGTTGGCACGTGTGTCGCGCGCGCGTGGAGCGTTGGTGCTGGCAGCTTGTGCGGCGGGTGCCGGCCTCGCTTCAGGAGCTGCTGCCGGAGCCGGGCTGCTGGCGGGGAAGGAGGAGGGAGGCCGGGGCGGGGAGGGTTGGGGTGGCGGGGCGGGGCGCAGCACACACGGGCGCCGCTGAGGGGTGTAGGCCTTTTGGCGGTTAGCAGAGGCCCAGGAGCTCCGCTGAGGCCTGTGTGGGGCTGTGCAGCTGCGGCCTTCCCGTGCTGTAAAGTGCAGTGTGCGGCACTGATGACCGCTAGCAGTGAAGCCTCAGCGCAGGGAGAAGGAGGATGCCGTGCAGGCTTGGGACTGCAGAGCGGGCCTGGGACTGAGGCAGCCTTTTGTGTGAGAGACGTGCTCTAGTTGAGGCACTGGGCTGCCAGGGGAAGGAGCTGAAGGAAGAGGTGAGCAGGCTGCACGCCATGAGGGAGGGTGAAGAGGAGCTTGATGGGGTCTTTGCGGGAAGTCTGCAGAGGCAGGAGCCTGAGCCACACAAAGCAAGGAAGGAGGGACGGCTGGAGGCACCAACCTGAGTCCTCCGCGGCAGAGCCCTCCCTGCGAGCGTGCCACAGACCGAGGCACCGATCTGCCACAGAGAAGGCTGCCAGCCCTGGGGATTGAAGAGCTACATACAGCATCGGGGTGCTGCTTGACTGCGTTCCCCAGGGGGAAAACGTATTTACGTACATACTGACAGACATATCTATCTGTGCATACACACATATTTAATTTGTCAAAAGACTTCTCCCTTTCAAATTACCATTTGATTCCAGAGAGGCCAGCGCTGCTGCAAGACCTCAGGCTGAGTCTCCCCAAGAGGCGAGGGAGGCGGGACACTGCCGTGCTGCAGGACGAACAAGGCAGCCTCAAAGGGGTTGTGAGGAACGGGAGAGCAAAGGCTGCTGAGCACATCCCTTCCTCTGACCCACTGACACATCCTGGTGCCAAAGCCTTGCGTGAGGGAGCGCTTTCTGCCCTGACATCAAATACGTTGGCTATGGATCAGAGGAGCCAAAACCTCTCAGGTCCCCCTGTCCTGCTGTGCTGCCAATTCACGCCTGTGTTGTGCTTTGCCCCAAGAAGCAGTGCTCTTTCTTCATGACACGTGGGTGTCTTTTCTTTAAGGAGACAAAGGCGAGGAGGAAAACAGCTTTCCCATCGCTTTGGGGTCACTGCCCTCAACATCTCCATGCCCATTTCTCCCAGGCTGGGCCCATGGCTCTTTATGTGGCCCTGCCAGTGCAAGTGCTCAAGGCAACACCTGCATCCGCGCATCTTCGCTTCCGCCCTCTTCTCTGCCACAGCTCCCTTCACTCCAGAAACGCCCGTGCACCCTAGCAGGGAACCAAGCAGGCCCACGCATAAGAGAAACGCTCCATCTGCCAAGCTGAGTTTGAAGAGAACCACAGCTGCGATCCTTCTGGAGCTTCCTGAAACGCCAGCATTACTGCCCAGAGCCCCCTTTCACCCTGCCGCTGTGCCCTGGGTGCACAGTGCTGGGACGAGAAACCTCTGCAGAAGCTGGAGCAAAAGATGAGGTGGACAAAGAGCCACAGCAGGTGAGAGCATGGGCCGCACTTCAGAGCAGGGCACTGCAGGTGCTGTTGGTCATGGCAGCCCAGGGAAGAGATGAGGAGAGCCTGTGCCAAGGAAGAGGGCTGTCTGCCTGTGAGAAAGAGGCAGCTGCTCTGTCCCCAAGAGACTGTTATTTGGAAATAAAGCAGCTTCCAGAGACACAGGGCCAGCATGGTGACCCGATGTTGCAGCCACTCCTGAAGGACTACTGGCAGTGTATTGATGGCCATGAGAAAAAAGAGGCAGCAAAGCCTTGCAGAGAAGAAAATGAAACAGAGTCAGTTCAGTTTTGTGGAGGAGGAAACTAAAATTAGAAGGGACTTGCTTCTAGTCACATTGGAAAAGCAAGGCCAGGACATAAAAGAGTGCAGAACAGACTAACAGAGCTCCTTCCAGACGCTAGTTGAAAGACTATGGAGAGAAGGAGACTTCTCCGTGTCAGGAAATTGTTCCCCAAAAGGAAGGAAGAGAACCCCCCCCCACCACCACCACCACCTCTAGTTCGTCTTCCCATGCAAGGGAACAGCCCCAGCACTCAGTGCTCACCGTCTCAGCTCAGCAAGTGCCCTTCTTGCCCAGGCCAGTCCTGGCACAATTGCAGCAGCAAATTCAGCTGCTGCAGATGGAGGAAGGGGCTGCTGCCTCCAGGCCCCGCAGCAGCAGCAGCAGCAGCAGCAGCAGCAGCACTGCTGTCTCCATCCTGATGGCTGAATCTTCCGTTTTCAGTCGTCTGCCTGTCCACAAGTAGACACGTTCACTTGTACTTAGGAATTTGTTTCACCTAAATTGCCATCTTTGAAAAATTAGGCTTTGAGTCCAAACTCAATGTGTAGGTTCCGCTAAGAGTAAGCTGAGACAGGCCTTTCTATCCTATCCTAAGAGTCACCCATGAAGGGCCTCGCACAGCTACCCTTAAGCAGATGCCCAAATTTCTTGCATTGAAAATGGGGTTGAGATGAACCTCTGCCCAAACGTGCCAGTCTAGTTTAGATGCTTCATGTCTCAAGAGCTACAAGACTGAAGTTAAAAGTGAGCTGTAAGTATAGAGATGGAATTTATTTTCTTTCCTTATTGTGGTACTGCTGGAGATGAAGGCTGTACATGCAGGCAGCGCACATCAGTCATTAGTTCCGTGGTGGAGCAGGGACTCCGTGGAACTTCTGAGAAAAGAGAGTGGCTGGAGACAAAGGACAGATGGCCTGACCCTTGACAATTAAGTAGTTGACTGCTTGTTACAAGAGCCGTCCGGGTAGAAATTTCAGACAGTTTAAGAAATGTCCCCAGGCAACTGCTGCCGTGTCTAGCTCGGTTTGTACTCTTAAATGTGTTGGTTACCCTGGTGGGTGAAGTGTCCTCCAGACTCCTGTGGGTAGGTCTTACTGCACAAGTGACCAAATTGGACACAGTTAAGCCATTTGTAAAGAGTCGGCAGAAATTGTTCTCGCAGAAATGGTCACTTAAGACGGGGTGCTCCCAGCATTGCTGGAAAGCAAGCAGGTGAATATTTTGCTTGAAGGAGCACTAGGATGAATGGCCTTTCTTTCCGCTGATCTTTTCTAAATCTCTTTCTTTCCTTGCCTGTTTTGGGGTTTGCTTCCCTGATCTAAGGAGGGGGTCTCCTCCTGATGCCTCTGTCTCTGCCCCTGCTCCCCAAGAAAGGGGAGGCAGGGAGAGCGGAAACACACTGGCCACCCCGCGGGAGAGGGCTGGGGGCTGCAGGGCTTTGCCCTGCAGCACAGCAGGAGGGCCCGGCTGCCTGGATCCTGTCACAGATGAGGTCGGGGGTTGGGGGCAGTGGGCCCAGAGGGCAAAGGGCCCACAGTCGCACAGCGTGGGGGAGATGGGGGACACCTCGTGGAGGCCTGAGTGGTGTCAGGGTTTGGGAGGGCTCAAAGGCCCCAGGGGTGTGTGAGGGCCCTGGGGACTCCAGGCGGGCAGTAGGGACCGCTGAGTTTGGCCGTGCCCCCCAGGGGGTGGCTGGTGGTGGTGATGAAGCATCCGCCAGGGTGCCGCGTGGAGGAGAGGTTTCCTTCGGGGCTCATGCCCTTGACACCTCGTCCCACGTGTGTCCCCGTGGGGCGCTCATTAGGGTGGCTGAGGGCAGGGCCAGGGAAGAGCGGTCGGGGGGACCAGGCGAGGATGGGAGCAGCCCTGAGGGGCCCAGACGCCCATTGGGGCCCCGGGGCAGCCCGAGGGCAACCAAAGGTGTCCTGGGACGGGGGGGCGAGCCGGCCCTGCGCCCCCGAGGGGACACAGCCTGCCCCTCCCCCGGCCAGTGACAGGCCCCCCTAGGGTGACAGTGGGGCCCTTTGTGACTGTGCTCCTGTGACACCCCGCGGCGTTGCCAGGCGCCGGCACGGCCTCGGCCCCGCAGTGTCCGGGAGGACGGCGACGGGAGCGGACGGGAGCGCGTGGGGCTGGCGAAGGAGCCCCCTGAGTGCACCCAGGTCTTTCCCTGTTGCCCCGGGCAGCCCCGCGGAGCCTTTGCCACGTGGCCAGGATGGCGGAGCGACCCCCCAGCCGCCCCAGGGTGGCCGGGGAGGAGGAGGCGAAGGACGACAGGGCCCTTGCAGAGGGCAGCTGCGAGCTGGAGCCCCGCGAGGGCTGGGTGCCCCAGGCGCTGCCAGCGGGTGAGTGCGGGGGCACCGCTGGGCTGGGCAGGGCTGGGCGCTGCGAGCCCTCCTGCTCTGCCCCGGGCTCCCGGCTGCCGTGGGGGCTGCCGTGGGGGTACCGGGGCCGTGGGGCCTGAAAGTGCTGTGCTGCAGCGCTGCGCCCCGTCCGCTGGGCACCTCGCAGGCCTGGCGAGCCCGGGGCAGGCGGGGTGTCCGTGGGCCAGTGCAGGTGCCTGGCCCGGGGCTGGCTGCGTGCATGGCAGCAGGCGTGCGGCGGGGCAGAGGGCTCGGCTGTCTGCTCTGCTCCCTCTGGCAGCCCTGCAGCTCTGCCTGCTCTCTTTCTGCATCAGCTCCCGGCCTGACTGTGCCCAGAGAGGAGGCGGAAGCCCTGGGGTACATGCGCACCTTTTTGAGACGCCGAGGGAAGGTGAGTGTCGCCATTCCCTGCTGGGCTGAGCCTGCATCTCGTGGTGGGTGCCTGGGGGTGCGCCACGCTCAGAAGCCCCCGGCGGGCTCTTGGCCGTGGAGGGCTGCTCCCTTGCAGGCGCCGCACCCGTGGCTGCAGGCCCTGCAGTGCTGCGGTGCTGCTGGCCGTGCCCCTGCCCCTCTCACGCTCTCTGTTTGTCCCTCTGCTCCTGGTACCAGGAGGCGGCTGAGAAGCTGCGGTTCCTGGCCTGCGTCCGCACCCTCTGCACAGCGGCCCCCTCCAATATCTTGTTATGGCAGGAGCTTTTGCTGTGCAGGCAGGAACTGGCGAAGTCGCTGGAGGTGAGGGGAGAGGGGACCGCCATCAGGCGTGGTGGAGGGAGGGGGCGGTGGCCCAGCAATGAGGGCAGGACGGGGGTGTCTGAGCACGGGGGGCTGTGGGGCCCTGGCTGGTGGGCAGAGCCGCTGCCAGTGTGGGGCTGCTGGAGCCTCTGAGGAGGCGGGGGAGCTGGGTCCTGGGCAAGGAGGGGGCCGCCTGGGTGTCAGTGGTGGCATGGGGCAGCTGGGCTCTGGCAGCCCTGCAGACTGCTCGCTGGGCCCTGGCAGCTGCCATGGCCCATCGTGGTTGTGCTCTGCAGGTGCTGCTGCAAGAGGAGCCCACCGACCAGCTGGGCACTGCGGTGCGGCAGCAAGTCATGCTTGCCATCAGCGCAATGAGGTAGCTGTCGCAGCCCCTGGCTTGGCCAGGGCCTCCGCAGCAGATGTGCCGGTGGCCCCAGTCCTAGCTGGGAGGCTTCCCCCATCCTGGAGGAGTCTGCCGGTGTCATCTGCTGGGCCTGTGCTGGGCCCCAGGGTGGTGGAGACGCGAGGGCAGAGAGGGCCCTGGGGCTCTCCCACATCTCCTGAGCTTTGCCCAAGGGTGAGGCAGGAGATATGGGTCCCGATGCCCTGTGGCTGCCAGGCCTGTCCTCTGTCCCTGGCCAGCATCGTGGGGGGAAGAGGTGGCTTCCCCACGTAGTGCGGGTATCCCCCGTGGGTCTGCCACGCCCGGGTCTGCATCCCCCTTGCCAGGGCACAAAGGTCCTGCTGCCAGCTGCAGGCACTGAAAGGCCCCTCTCTGTGCTTGCAGCCAAGTCGGGCTGCTTGCGAAGAGCGAAAGGAAGAGCCTGCTGCACGCCTGCTTCTGCAGCGTCTTCTGCCTGCCTCCAAGGGAGGAGCTGCGGAGCCGGGCTGCTGCCCTCGACTCCCAGGTATGCGCTGGGTGGCTTAGGGAGGCGCGCCAGGCTGCCTGGGCTGGTCCCTGGCTCCCCTGTGCCGAGAGACAAGAGGGAGCTCCAAGGCAGGGCAGGCTCTCGGCTTGGCTTTGCCACCCCCATGCCTTCTTCGCCTTGCCCTGGGCAGGGCGCCGGGCAGAGCCGCCAGGCTGGGCCCTGTGCAGCAGCTCTCCTGCCCTGGGGCCTCTCCGTGGGCTCCACAGCACCATGGGTGTCCCCCTCGGGCGGGAGGAATTCAAGGCCCTCTCGGGCAGGTAAGGGGCAATGGGGAAGAAGCACCTCAACCCTCTGTGCCCCTTGCAGACCCTGGACGCTCTGGACAGCATGCTGCAGGTGTTGGCGCTCGGCTGCCCTACCTCGGGCCTCCTGGAGATGCAGAACATCTTGCAGGTGTGGTATTTGCCAAGAGTGGGGTTCCCAGGACGAGTCCCTCATTTGTAAGGGAAGATCCCCCCTCAGGTGGACCCCTCCCTGCCCAGCAGCAGCTGCAGAGAGCACGCTGCCGGGAGGGGCCTGGCTCCCTCGTGGGAGCGGGCTTGCCCACGGTGCTCTGCTGTGAGCGCCGTGTCTCCTGGCAGAGCTGCCTGCCTTGGAGCAGCCGTCAGGGCCCAGGGCAGAGCAGCAGCTTTTCTCCTCCCAGGTGCTGCTGCCCTTCGCCGCGTGCCAGCCAGCAGCTGTGCGTGAGAGGGCCGTGGGACGCATTGCGAGGCTGAGTGATCTGCTGATCGGCTCTTTCTTGCTGCCGGTAAGGAGCGTGTGGTGCAGGCAAGCTCCAGCCACCCCATGGCCCCTTGTCATCACCCCCGAGTGGCCTGCAGCTGCGGGCTCCCTCCGAGGGCAGCGTGGGCAGAGGTTAGGGCCCTCGGCAAGAGCCTGCCCTGAAGCTGAGGTCTTGGCCTGTCTCTTTGGGCTTCCCCCTGTGGTCCCTGCTCTCTCAGGAGGCAGCTGTGCCGCCAGCGCCGTGCAGGCCAGGCCTGCCCTGGGTGCATGCCGTGGGCCCAGCAGGTCTGGCAGCCGTCCCTGGCCTTGGCTGCTGCTGCGCAGCTGCTTTGGGAGCCAGGGCAGTCAGGGGCCACCAAAGCTCTGGCTCCCCTGGGAATCCAGGCCTGCATGGAGCGTGGGTTGAGGGCTTTGATGCTGAGCTCAGGCCTGGTGTCAGCGCTGCCTCCCTCCCCCAGGCCCGCGGCTGCTTTGAAGGAATCGAAGCCAGCTCTGCCAGCCTCGAGCAGAACTATGTCCCCATCGTGGGGCAGCTGGTGGGGCATCTCACCCTGTGTTGCGCCTGCGAGGACGAGGGGAGCAGTCACGGGGCAGCAGATGCTCTTTGGCACCTGTACAGATTCCTGCAGCAGGAAGAGAGTAAGAAGCTGCGTCGGGTGGGTCCTTGCAGTCACGGGCAGCCAGACAGCAGGCACTCATCCCTGTGGTGCTGAGCGGTGGCCTGGGAAACCTTTGGCAGCACCTGCTGCTCCAAGGCCTCCTGTCTTGCCTCAGACCAGAGCATCCGCTCAGAGTCATTCTGCCTTTCTGTATTCTTGCAAGCAATTTGCCCTTCCCGCGCCTTGCAATAGGCCCAGACCCTCCCTGGGCGTCCTGCTGCCCAGCCTTTTCTGGCATGCCCTCTTCATCTGCCAGGGGAGACTTCTCCCGGCCGCTTTAGTGGGCCATGTCCCCCTCTGGAGCCTTCCTGCTGACCGCCCTGCGTTTCCCCTCCTGTGCAGGCAGGGAGCTGTCGCAGGATAGCCCAGAGCACCTGCAGCTCCAGCAGGCCTGGGAAGCTGCCAACACCTTCTGGCTTTCGGGGTCTAAGGACGTCAGCGAAATGAGCAGGGTAAGGAGCGCCTCGCTGGTTGGGACTGCCAGGTGTGGGGTGAGCATGGGACTTGGACGAAGAGAGGGATGGCTAACGGGGGGGGCTGATGGGGCTTTGCGGTCACTGGGGAGAGGGCTCGCACTGTGTGTGGGCTGGGACTAGCCAAAGGCTTCCCTGCTGCCACCAGCGAGCTCTGGTTCCCTGCAGGAGCAGTGCACGGGGACCGTGACCCCAGCCATGCAGCTGCAGCCCAGTGCCGTCAGCCATCCCGGCAGAGCCCCTGCTCCTGGCCCTGCGGGGGTCGCCGTGCCAGCACTGCCGCCCGTCTCTCTGCAGGGCCGCTTGCTGCTCAGCCAGGCACCGCTGTTGGGACCCTGGGTGTGACCTATCTATCTTGGCTGCCCTCCTTTCTCCCGTAGCTCTTTGGGAAATACCTTTATCCCGCTGAGAGGACAGCCGTCATCCTCACAGCCATCGGGGGCATGAGAGCCGGCAGCACCTATGACACGCAGGCAGCTGCTGCCATGCTGGATGTGCTTGTGACAGACGATGCCTCCCTTTTGGAGCATGTAAGTAGCCTGTGGGTGGCGTGGCCGGGGCTGGAGGCCTTTGGGGAATTGCTTTTCCCCTGAGTGCAGGCGTGCCAGGGACCCGACCCCCTGTGAGGGCAGCACAGAGCGGTGGCAAGGGCAGCCGTTCTCGGTGGGAGCTGGGTGAATGGCTGCAGTGTGGCAGCAGCCCCAGTGTGAGCCGTGTCCCCCCAGGTGCCGGAGATGGTGAGGTGCATGTGGAGAAGCGTGCTGTCCATCGGGGAGGTGTCTGCGCGGCTCAGCCTGGACAGGGCTCTTCTGCTGCTGACGTGCGCATCCCCCAAGGAGGTGGTTGTGAGCCTGTTGCGCTGTTCCCCATCATGTGACAGGTATGTGCCCGGCAGCCTTTCGTGCTTGGGGCCCCGCAGCCTTTCGAGCCCATCGCATGTGGGCTGGAGGCCAGGTGGAGCTTTTCAGTACTCTGCTGAGGGGCTGGGCCCTCCCGCTGTCCCCGTGTGGCAGCCCCGGTGCAGCAGGCAGGGCTGCAGCAGGCAGAGCTGACCAAGCCTGCCTGCCTTCAGCCCCTGAGCCCGCTCGCCTTGCTGCCTCCCTGCCCCACAAGGGACTTGAGCTTGGGCGTGTGGTGCCTGGTGGGGCAGGGCAGCGAGGGGCAGTGGGCAGAGGCAGGGCTGGCGGGCAGCCCAGGCCCTGTGGGGCTGCCCAGGCCACGGCGCTGCGGCTGTGGCACCTGCTGACAGAGCGCTCTGGGCCTGCAGCGCTGCCGCGGCCATGTGGCGGGTGCTGGTCTCGAAGCCCGGAGCTGCGGAGCGGGTGCTGCGGGAGCTGGTCAGTGTGCTGGAGGACTGGCCGCTGCACAGGACAGTGACCTCGGATGGGGACGCCATGGACGTCTCTTCGCTGGCTGTGAGTTTGTGAGGAAGCCTCGCTCTCCCCTAGGGCTGCGCTCGCCCCTGCAGGCGAGAGGCAGGGAGCCCTCTGCCCTTCCCCATCCACCGCCAAGCTGTGACCTCTCCCAGGGCGCCGAGACACAGCACGGGAGGGAGGGCTGCGGCTGGCAGGGCCCTGGCCAGCACCCGACATTGGCCGCACCAGCACGCTGGGCTGCCGCGCCTGCTCTGGGCCCTCTGTGCACAGCGCCGGAGCTTGCCTGAGCGGCTCTCTGTCTTCCTCCCTGTCTGCATCTCCCTGCCTCGCTGGGCACGCTGGCAACGTGGGCTGGGGGCAGGATGAGGGTGCGGGGCATGGTTAGGGGCAGGCAGGAGCAATGCACAGGCCAGGCAGGCCACAAGGGCTGGGTCAGGGACGCCAGGGTGGCCTGCAGGCTACATGTGGCCCTCCAAGGTGATGTTCACACCGTCCCAGGAAGGCTTGTTGTGGCCATGTGACAGAGAGGAGCTGAGCCCCAAGAGCTCCCATGGCTTTGCTCTGGCCAGACAGCCAGGGCAGGCACTGCTGCTTCTCCCAAGGCGCAGGGCAGTGCCTGAGCCTCACCCCCAAGCTCGGGCAGCGCAACAGGGACGTCTCAGCAGCGAGAGGTGTGTCTGTTTTTTTTCTGCAGGCCACCAGAGCGCTACAGGAGATCCTCCAGCAGCCGCCCTGCCTGCAGGTGCTAGAGGTGTTTTTCCCCCAGCTCTTCCTGGCGCTGCTCTTCCAGATTTCCTTCAGTGCAGAGCTGACGCTGGGAGAGGCTGACATCTTCCGGAGGGAATGCCGAGGAGAAGAGTCTGCTCCCACCAGCCCCGCCAGGTGCTCCACCGCAGCCCCGCCGTCTCTGCCGTGGACCTATAGGCAGGGCCAGGGGTGCCAGCGTGACCTGGCCTTTGCTCCGCACGCAGGTTAACAGTGCGGACCATGAAAGCACTGCTCTGCCATGCTGGCTACGAGAGCCAGGTGCTGGTCCTGGCGAGGAAGGGTGGCTGGGACCTGCTGCTCCGCGCTGAGACCTACCAGAGGGGAGTGGGTTTGCTGGCCAGGTGAGAGCCCCCTTGTCCCCGCTCTGCCCCAGCGTTTCTCCGCTGCAGACAGGGTGCCCCGCAGGGGTGCCCATCCGTGCAAGAAAGGGGCTGCAGCTTCAGCACTTGTGATGGAGACATGGCTGAGTAGAGCGGCCAAGGCAGCTCCTGCTCCAGAGCTGCTGCCCAGCTCTGCGCACTGCTGGGGGAGAGGCAGTGTTAGGAGGCCCAAGAGAGGGTGACAGGCAGCAGCAGTCCCCTCGCAAAGCCCTAGAGTGCCCTCCCGAGGGGCCTGGGCTCGTTGCACTGAGAGCCCTGAGGTGTGTGTGTGCAGGCATCCCTGGCAAGGGCAGCGTAGCAGGGAAGGGGCAGGATGCCCGGAGGAACACTAGAAGAGCCCAGGGGGCATCAATCCAAAATGGGCAGCAAATGGGTTGTGTTGGAAGCCTGGACTTCAGGGCAGGAAGGGTGTCTTTCCAGTCTGCCCCGCCAAAAGGAGCCTGATGACGCTGGGCAGTGACTTTCTCATGGCGAGGTGTGGTGGGGAGAGACCATGGCTCCCCGAGCAAATGCTGCCAGAGCTGCGCACAAACGTGGCCTTGCCCTCCGTGTGATGGCCCATGGGGGCCTGGTGAGAGGGCTTGGGAGTGCAATTGGAGAAGAGGTTTGCCTGGGCTGCTGAGAGCTGACAGTGCCTTCTTCCCTGTGCCAGAGAGATGAGGAAGACCCCAAGAGAGCTGCGTGTCTTCCTCTTCCAACGGCTGACAGCGCTGCTGGAGAGCGAGGAGTCCTGCCGGGAGATCCCCGCCATGGCTTTCCTCGTGGAGGTGAGGCTGCTGGCAGGCGGTGCCTTGCTGGGGTGCCTCTAGCTCCAGTGCTCTCTTGTACCCACGGGTGTGGGATGGCCAGCAGCGAGTGGAGGGAGCTGGGGCAGTGGGTGCCGTGCGATTAGTGCCCTTGGCCTTGGCCCCTGTGTGGTGGGGTAACTCTTGTCGCCACGTGGATTTGACGCCTCCTTTGTGCCAGCTCTCTAGTCAATGGCTCCTCAAAGGCCTGAGGATAAGAGGCTGCAGCTGGTGGCAAGGAGCAGAGGAGGAGGCGAGGGATCTGCGCAGTGCGCCATGAGGCCGAGGGCAGGGAGCGTGGCCCCGGGGGCTCTCGGCACTCAGTGCTGCATTTGGGCCGGGCTTTGTGTGTGCCTGGTGGCCTTGGCCTGAGCTGTTGGTGGGATCCAGCACTGCGTGACACAGGGAGTCCTGCCGCCATTGCCAGTTTGTGTGTGCTGTGTGTTTCAGCTGCTGGCCTGCAGTGACCTTCGTGGAGACGAAGACGCTTTCTTGGACCTCTTTCTTTGGACGTCTCTGCGGAGTCGCTGCTGTGTGATGCACGGGCTGGTGCTCAGAGGCCTCGTCCTGCTGTGTGAGAGACAGGAGATGGTGAGCAGGGGACAGCGGGGTGAAGGTGTGCAGGCAGCGTGGGTCTGGGTAGGGAGTGCTGTGGAACAGGGTGGCTTGGACTTTGCTGGGCCTCTGGAGCTGTGTTAGCTAGAGATCGTGGCGCAGCACCAAGCAAGGCAGCTCCAAAGGGCTTGTGTGGCGGGAGTGCTGTGGCCAGAGGGAGCGTCCCGCTGGGAGGTGGAGGGGAGCCTGAGCACAGGGCCAGGCTTTGGGCACAGGCAGCTTCCGGGCCGCGAGGCAGCAGCCCCCACCCTGCAGAGGCCAGCACGTGCTGAGTGCTGCCTGGGGGGGGGGGGGGGGGGTGTCTCTGCACTGCGCCGTAGCCTCTGTGCACAAGCCGTGGGTGTCCGCAGGGCCTTGGCAATGGGGCCCTGAGCCCCGGCGGGACAGGAGCCGGCTAGGGTTAGGACTGCTCATGGCCAGGGCAGGTTTCCAGGCAGCCTTGGTTACTAAGCACGGTGCCCATTCAAGTCTGGTGGAGAAGAGGGCCACTGGTCAGGTGCAGAGGAGCCTGTGCTGTGCTCTCCTCCCTCCGTATGCCTCAGACCCCCCCAGGCCCATGACTGTGCCGATAAGCCCAGGCAGCCAGGAGGTTGCTGCAGTGATTGCCGTGCCAGCTTCTGGGAAGCCAGCGGGGAAGCTGGTGTCTGACAAGGCAGGCCTTTTGGCCAGGGCAGTCTTTATTTCTTCAGGAAATGAGGTTGTGTTTCCCCCAGGTAAGAGAACTGCAGTACCTGTTGCCGCTGCTCATGAGGTACCTGCAGGATGTGGACAGGGACATGAGCACCAAGGCCTTGCTGGTGCTCAGCCATGTGGTCCCTGTGATGGAGGGAGAGAGGATCACCCACGCGGCTCCGCTGCTGGCCGAGAAGCTCCTGCCACTCTTTGATGACGTAAGGCTGTGGGGAGAGCCGGGGGTGCTGCTGGTGTGCGTGTGAGGCTGTGTGCGGGGTCACGGCTGTGGTGTGTTCCCCTGCGCGTGTGAATTTGTGCTTCCCACCACAGGCCATTTTGCAGTGTCTGCAGAGCTGGCCCACAGCTCCTTGGTGCAGAGGGAGGCTCCGAAACCTTCATCTCCCTATCAGCCACACTGCCCCCCGTGCTCCATGTGGGCTTGGAGCAGCCAGTGCTGAGGTGCCGCCTCTTCCTTCCCCCCAGGAGTCTGACTGCGTGCGGAAGCTCTCCATCCAGCTCTTTGGAGATGTGATGGAGACTGTAGCGGGCACCAAAAACCAGCAGCTGAAGATGCAAGTGCACCGGAGCCTGCTGCCCCTGTTCTTCCACCTGCATGATGAAAGCCCAAGTGTGGCCGAGGTATGGATGTGCAACGTGAGCGGTCATTTGGGGAGGGCAATGCTGACCCCCTTTGGGTGGGCGTGAGCGTGAGGAGCAAGGGCTGCTGGCAGTGGGCCCCTTTGAACGTGGGTCACCTTGAGGCCCAGGCTGCTGAGTGCCTGAGGAGGTGCCGAGCCCCAGCTTCCCAGCTGTCCCTGCAGGTGTCCGAGGATGGGGTTTGACCCCCAAGCGCTGTCGCCCCTGTGCTCTGCCCAGGGCTCGTGGAGAAGTCTGGCCTGGGGCATGCCCAGAGCAGCTCAGCAGCTCTTGGGGCTCGCTGTTGTGCTGCCAAGGCAGGACGAGGTGCCTGAGGTGCTGCTTGCTCGCCGTCTCTGCCCGGGACGTTGAAGCCCATGGCAGACCCAGGTCCCAGCTGCTGCCTCTTCCCATGGGGGGCCAGGAAAGGCCCTGAGGCTTGCTAAGAGGAGGGGGTCGCAGGGTCTTGTCGCCTGGGCTGCGGTGGCATCTCCCAGTCTCTGCTGCTGTGCAGGTCTCTCAGGAAGCCCTCGTTGGTGCTGCCGAGTTCCTCAAGTGGCAGCAGCTCAGACACCTGGCTGAGACAGCGCAGACATGGAGGATCGGCAAGTGCCTGGTAAGGACGGCCACAAAGCGCCCAGACCCAGCCCGGACAAGGCCTGTTCGCCTCCATGGCCAGCACGTGGGGCAGGCAGCTGTGCCCCTCACCACGGCTGCATCGCAGAGCCACCTGCCTGGAGCAGCACTCACGCTGCCCTTCTCCAGGCACACTGCCCCAGCAGGCTCTTCTCCAGGCTCCTCTCCCCTTGCTGACCCATGGGATGCTAAAGCAGCCTCTGGCCCAGCTGGGCCCTACAGCGGGAGGGCACCTCAGCGTGCCTGGGGAGCAGCCTGCCCTCTGCTCCCTCCAAAGCTCGGCACTGCCCAGCTTGTGTGTGGGAGTGACGAGTGTCCTGGCAGGGGAAGGCCGGGGAAGCTGGTCCAGGGTGGAGGGACTGCCTGGCTACATGGGGGTGTGTGTGCCAAGGCCGTGCCCTTGTGCTCTCCCCAGCTGGCGAGGGGCAGGAGAAGAGTGGACGAATACCTGCGCCAGAGCCTGTTGTACTTGGAGAGCCCCCAAGAGTCCTTGCGAGAGGCGGCTGTGAGGTTCACTGGTGAGCCCCAACCGCTGCGGTCCCTCTCTGTCCCGGGACAGCTCGGCCCCAGCCCCGGCTGCTGCGCTGGCAGCAAGAAGCAGCCTTGCGACTGTGGCTGCTGCAGCCCCGAGTGCCTGCTGGAGGGCCTGGGTGCCCGGGGGCTCCGTGTCACCCTCTGCCATCTCTGGCCACACGTGTGGGGCTGGTGGGAGCCTTGTTCAGTGCCTCACAGCAAGGCCCTTGGGTGTTCCACTGGGAAAGCGCCCTGGGGTCAGCCCAGCCCGAGGGGAGGTGGGCGCATGGCCAGGCGGGCAGGGCTGGGGGCCGTGTTTGCTGCTGGGGGTGGGCTGTGGAGCAGGGTTTATGGGGGGCTGTGTGTGTGCCTAGGGCTCGTTGGGCGGCGCATGAGGGGCCGGAGCAGGCAGAAGCTGGAGGCCATCTGCGAGGGTGAGTGAGGGCAGCAGGGTGTCAGGCAGGGCTGGTGGGAGGAAGACAGATGCTGGGCAGGGAGCTGCTATGCCTGCCCCAGGCGAGGAGGGCTCTGCTCGCCGTGCAGAGCAGGGGCGGTGTGGGTAGAGTAGAGAGAAGATTTCAGGCACCTTTGGGACATTCCTGGCCAGTAACTGCCAGCCGATCCATTTGTCCCCCCTGCTCCCTCCTGGCTGTGGGAAGAGCCGGGTGGGACTGGCTGTGTCAGGAGGCGATGCCTGGGGCCTGTGCAGATACAGGGCCTTGATCTCTGCTCGCCTCCTTTCCCTCTCAGCCCTTCAAGGCTTGCAGGAGGACATCAGCCCGTCCATCCATTCCCTGGCGACACAAACCATCCTGATGCTGAGAGCTCCAGGGAGGCAGTCTGCATCTGGAGGCACCCATGAAGGCTTGTGCTACCGCCTGAGGAGAGCGTGGCAGCGGTGGCACTGTCCTCTGCGAGGAAGCTGCTGGTGCTCGGCCACGTCCTGATGCCAGGGTGCTCTGCGCACAGGGGCCACCTGAGTGTGCGGGGAAGTCATGGGGTCCCTGGCCTCTCTTGCTGCCTGCAGGACGGCTCCAGCCCTCTAGGCGCAGCCCATTGCAGACTTGTGCTGCCCGTCCACCCTCTGCTGGCCTTTCCCCAAAGAAGCAGCCCTGTCTCTCCATCGTGTGTCAGTGTCTTTTCATTGGGCAAACGAATTGGTGGAAAAGTCAGGCCGTGAAGGAATTGGTCTCACCCTGAGAGGGGAAGGATATGCCCTCCCTGCAGCAATCTGTGGCAGCCACAACGTAATCCCCCCTCTTCCAGCAGTGAGGGAAGGCCCCCGTTTCCCCTTACAAAAGGGTCAGCAATGGCTGGAAGACTGCAGCGGTCTTGCGGAGATTCTGCCTTGAAAAGCCATGACCTCTTGCGCATGAGGAAGGGCCTGGCGCTGGGCCCTCGCCGGCGCTGGCTTCCCCTGTTGTGGCTGAGCCCAGGAGCTAGGAGGCTGCCCAGATGCTCTGGCTCCAGCAGCCAAGTCAGCTGCCGTGCTGGGAAAGTCTCCTTCGCCAGAAGGCAAGGCTGCACCCGTTGCTGTCCCCTGCAGCCTGCCCTCCTGCGCTCAGAGAGGAAGAACCACTGGGCTCCCCTTTGAACGCCAAAGGCGGTGAGTGCCTGTGGCCAGGCACCGCAGGATTTGCCCATGCAGGCCCCAGTGCCCCAGGGCGCAGAGCTCTGCACAGGCACTAGAGGCTCCAGCCCCTCTGCAAAGGGAGCTCTTCAGGCTCCCTGACTGCAAAAGCCAAATGTAACAGCAGGAACAGGCTTGAGCGTGCGCCTTCAAAACGATGATACAGTATTTGCCCAGAGAGTTTACACCTTTCAGATGAGGGTTTGACACCTGCTGATTTCTCTCCTTCAAGGCTCTTCTTCTCCATGCCCACAATAGGGGTGATCCCTGCTGTAAAACCCGCATGGCCATGACTGATCAACCCAAATTCAGCTGGGAGCCCTTAAATGGCCATGCATAAAGTAGATCAGCACAGTGCAACCTTGAGGCATCAGCCCTCTGGGCCCCTTGTGCAATCAGGGTGCTCAGTGAATGAGTGCTGCAGAGCGGATGCCTCAGTATACCCCAGCTGCAGGACATGGAGCCAGGCCCTGAGCTCAACCCAGCTTCTCCCATTGCAATCCCAATGCCCCGGAGCAGGGGCCATTGGCAGCAGCAGCAGCTCTGCACCCGAGGGCTCAGCACCATGGGCTCAGTTCAGGCAGGCGGCAGCTCGCCCAGCTCTGCGCGGCCGCTGCCCTCAACCGCTCGGCTCTGGTTCTGCGCCGGGCTGTCCCCACAGCCCTCAGGGAGGGCAGAGCCAGCACCGCCTGGGCGAGCACTCAAGGTGACACCTGCACCCCACGCGCCTTCTCTTCCCGCCTTTGCCCTCTGCTTCCCTCTTCCTGCTTTTCAGGACACCCCAGCGCCTGCTGTGTCGGTGTCCCCAGAGCCCTCTGTTGCTCTGCCCTCGCTTGACCTCTGAGTCCTGGGAGAGAGCCCTTGGCACAGGAGCATGGGCTATGTGACTGCTAAGCAGTATCCCCTCATAGACTTCAGTGGAGTTGCACCTCCCGCAACTGTACAACAGCATTTACTTCTATCACAAGGACCTTGCCCATCTCCCAGTTACTTCCACATACCCTTCTTGCCATCCAGTGCCACAAGAACAATGCCAAACTTAAAAGCAAATGACTGCTCCAGCAAACCTCACAAATCAGGTCTACAGCTCAGACAGAACAGAGATCAAAACATAACCCAGCAGGTATGCTGTAAGACACAGCTTTGCTCCCAGGGCTGAGCAAGTCCCAGGGATTTCAACAGGACATTTGTGCTCCTCCAGCTTTTTTAAAAAGCAGAGGGATCTTAAACTGTGCATCTTGGCAAACTCACAGAGTGCAAAACAAACTGATCCTCTTCTCGCCTCACATCTCTCCCATTCTAAGGAGCTTTCTGCAGTAGCACAAGAGGAACATGTGTGAATGCTGCATGTGACAGTCACAATAAATGGTTCAACTGTCCTCATTATTTCAAAAACATACCTAGAGCTAACTTGAACAAGAATTAGTTGTAAACAGCCACCTTAAGATTCAAGGCTCTGCTAAGCAGGCATTTCTGAACCCTGCTCCTATAGCCACTGCACTTCCTGGCAGTTGCAAGGCCCCTTGAACTATCAGCAAAGGAGGTCAGGAGTCACCTTCTGCATGCTTGACATCTACTCAGCAACACAGTACCTTTCAGACCTTAGCATTTGCTGGGGTGGCAGCAACACAGCTGACGCTTAACCAGACAAGGAGCAACCCTGGCAGACCTCACCTTTGCTTCTCTGACAGTAGAGCCCACTCCTTAAATTAGGTCACTAACTGCAGCCACCTGGTTGCAATTAATTGTTCACACACCACACAATTACCCAATTAACACACCAAAGTTAAGTAATCCAGTAAGAAAGTTTCTGATCTAGCCAACAGTTACAAATGCCAGCATCTATGCTCCACTGTGGACACATCCTGGTGCAGATAGGAGGGGAGACAGTGACTTCTGGCGAATCTGCCACACCACCAACACTCATTGATTCTAAGCCCTGACTCATTTCTGCCATCTAGTTCTCACAAAAAGCCTGTTTAAGGTGTTTTTAGGCTGCACTTATGGTTGAACTGCTCACACTGAGAAGTAGCAAGCAGCACTGCCCTAAGCACATGCTTTTAGTTCACCAGCTGCTGGCTCATGCAGCTCCCAGGCTCTGACCACACCATTAGCCTCCTCAAGCTCCAAGGCACACTTGCATGTCAGCTCAGAGTTTGGAAATGCGATGACCACAGGTTCCTGGGGCACAGCTGGAACCCTGGACCCAATTCATCAATGAACATTCTGCACGTGCTTAGCTTTAAATAGCTATGTTGTTTGAGTGACCAGTTAAGTGTTGTCTTCAAGTGGAACCAAAGCACCTCGGCTTCTCTCTGATGTCCCTGTAGCAACACGAGACTGCTGCTCAGTGACAGCTTCAGCAGTGGTTTTCCAGTTTCCATTCAGGAAGCTAGAGCAGACTGGGCAATACAGTCATTTTGCTAATTTGAGTCCTGGCACTACAAGGACCCATTCAGCAGAAAGCAATATACTGATTACAGCTTTCCTGCAGACAGCAGGTGCACCAGGCAGTCAACCCCACTCCCCTTCCCCTCCCCCACCCCACCCCCTTTTTTCCCCCCTTCAATTACAGTTCTCTTGTCTCATAGTAAGGCTACTTTTCAACTAATTTGGGCTTGTCTGGGAAAACAGTGGTGTTCCCTCCAGGAACTTTAGCAGAGCAAAAGCTACACACCTATGAAATCTCTCTCTGCCATTATGAAGAAAAAAAATGTTAACAGCAACATTAGCCCGAGTTACTTTATTGCACACGCAGGTGAACATTTCCTGTTGAAACATTGGCTTAAACGGCTCATTGGAAAATGTGTAGCAACTCATAAAGCACCTTCCTCTTGGTATGAAACTCATAAATTCATACTGCTCTCCTAGTGAAAAAGCTTTCTTCCATCAAATATTATGCACAGACCTGGGGGGGGGGGGGCGGGGATAAGGCTGGGTCTTGTTAGGTAAATATGAGTAGTTAATTAATCATTGCAAGAGTTTGCTTGGATATTTTATAACAGAAATTAATTTTTCCACACCAACAATAGGATGCCATTGGACTGGCAGAAAAAATACCTGCTAGTCCTTCTTCACTGCTGAGAAGGACTCGGGAGCAGTCCGAGAAATAGCTGGGTGACATCCACCGAGACCTGACATACGAATGGCCTCTTAGGAGGATTTCTGGAAACAAGCAGAGCTTCATTTAATGCCTATCTGTTACTTACCAACGAGAGGTACACATTAATTTTTCCAAGCGTTTAGACTCAAAGCACAGCTTTACTTGAACATCTCGAGATCTATTTCACCCTCCCAAGAAACCTGAAAGTAACCTAAGCCTAATAATCTAAAACAAGCTTTTTAGCACCTCCCAGGAAGCAACCCCCCCCCCCCCAACACACACACACTGAAAGCAAACCAGTGCTTAAACTGAATAAAAACGCTCCCATTTAAAAGCCCCCTCACGGGCCCTGCGAGGAAAAACTGTGCAAGAGAGCGGGAGGCCGCTCCCACGAAGCAGGACCCGGGGCGGGAAATGGCGGCGCTAACGGCCGCCGGGCGGGGGGCGGGGCCGGGGGCGGGGCGGGGGGTGTCTCAGCAGCGCGGCGGGAGGGGGCGGGGCAGGGCCCGGCGGGGCGGGGCGGGGCTGCGCTGCGCTGCGCTGCGCTGAGGGGGCGCGCGGAGCGTTGGCACGTGTGTCGCGCGCGCGTGGAGCGTTGGTGCTGGCAGCTTGTGCGGCGGGTGCCGGCCTCGCTTCAGGAGCTGCTGCCGGAGCCGGGCTGCTGGCGGGGAAGGAGGAGGGAGGCCGGGGCGGGGAGGGTTGGGGTGGCGGGGCGGGGCGCAGCACACACGGGCGCCGCTGAGGGGTGTAGGCCTTTTGGCGGTTAGCAGAGGCCCAGGAGCTCCGCTGAGGCCTGTGTGGGGCTGTGCAGCTGCGGCCTTCCCGTGCTGTAAAGTGCAGTGTGCGGCACTGATGACCGCTAGCAGTGAAGCCTCAGCGCAGGGAGAAGGAGGATGCCGTGCAGGCTTGGGACTGCAGAGCGGGCCTGGGACTGAGGCAGCCTTTTGTGTGAGAGACGTGCTCTAGTTGAGGCACTGGGCTGCCAGGGGAAGGAGCTGAAGGAAGAGGTGAGCAGGCTGCACGCCATGAGGGAGGGTGAAGAGGAGCTTGATGGGGTCTTTGCGGGAAGTCTGCAGAGGCAGGAGCCTGAGCCACACAAAGCAAGGAAGGAGGGACGGCTGGAGGCACCAACCTGAGTCCTCCGCGGCAGAGCCCTCCCTGCGAGCGTGCCACAGACCGAGGCACCGATCTGCCACAGAGAAGGCTGCCAGCCCTGGGGATTGAAGAGCTACATACAGCATCGGGGTGCTGCTTGACTGCGTTCCCCAGGGGGAAAACGTATTTACGTACATACTGACAGACATATCTATCTGTGCATACACACATATTTAATTTGTCAAAAGACTTCTCCCTTTCAAATTACCATTTGATTCCAGAGAGGCCAGCGCTGCTGCAAGACCTCAGGCTGAGTCTCCCCAAGAGGCGAGGGAGGCGGGACACTGCCGTGCTGCAGGACGAACAAGGCAGCCTCAAAGGGGTTGTGAGGAACGGGAGAGCAAAGGCTGCTGAGCACATCCCTTCCTCTGACCCACTGACACATCCTGGTGCCAAAGCCTTGCGTGAGGGAGCGCTTTCTGCCCTGACATCAAATACGTTGGCTATGGATCAGAGGAGCCAAAACCTCTCAGGTCCCCCTGTCCTGCTGTGCTGCCAATTCACGCCTGTGTTGTGCTTTGCCCCAAGAAGCAGTGCTCTTTCTTCATGACACGTGGGTGTCTTTTCTTTAAGGAGACAAAGGCGAGGAGGAAAACAGCTTTCCCATCGCTTTGGGGTCACTGCCCTCAACATCTCCATGCCCATTTCTCCCAGGCTGGGCCCATGGCTCTTTATGTGGCCCTGCCAGTGCAAGTGCTCAAGGCAACGCCTGCATCCGCGCATCTTCGCTTCCGCCCTCTTCTCTGCCACAGCTCCCTTCACTCCAGAAACGCCCGTGCACCCTAGCAGGGAACCAAGCAGGCCCACGCATAAGAGAAACGCTCCATCTGCCAAGCTGAGTTTGAAGAGAACCACAGCTGCGATCCTTCTGGAGCTTCCTGAAACGCCAGCATTACTGCCCAGAGCCCCCTTTCACCCTGCCGCTGTGCCCTGGGTGCACAGTGCTGGGACGAGAAACCTCTGCAGAAGCTGGAGCAAAAGATGAGGTGGACAAAGAGCCACAGCAGGTGAGAGCATGGGCCGCACTTCAGAGCAGGGCACTGCAGGTGCTGTTGGTCATGGCAGCCCAGGGAAGAGATGAGGAGAGCCTGTGCCAAGGAAGAGGGCTGTCTGCCTGTGAGAAAGAGGCAGCTGCTCTGTCCCCAAGAGACTGTTATTTGGAAATAAAGCAGCTTCCGGAGACACAGGGCCAGCATGGTGACCCGATGTTGCAGCCACTCCTGAAGGACTACTGGCAGTGTATTGATGGCCATGAGAAAAAAGAGGCAGCAAAGCCTTGCAGAGAAGAAAATGAAACAGAGTCAGTTCAGTTTTGTGGAGGAGGAAACTAAAATTAGAAGGGACTTGCTTCTAGTCACATTGGAAAAGCAAGGCCAGGACATAAAAGAGTGCAGAACAGACTAACAGAGCTCCTTCCAGACGCTAGTTGAAAGACTATGGAGAGAAGGAGACTTCTCCGTGTCAGGAAATTGTTCCCCAAAAGGAAGGAAGAGAACCCCCCCCCCCCCACCACCACCACCTCTAGTTCGTCTTCCCATGCAAGGGAACAGCCCCAGCACTCAGTGCTCACCGTCTCAGCTCAGCAAGTGCCCTTCTTGCCCAGGCCAGTCCTGGCACAATTGCAGCAGCAAATTCAGCTGCTGCAGATGGAGGAAGGGGCTGCTGCCTCCAGGCCCCGCAGCAGCAGCAGCAGCAGCAGCAGCAGCAGCACTGCTGTCTCCATCCTGATGGCTGAATCTTCCGTTTTCAGTCGTCTGCCTGTCCACAAGTAGACACGTTCACTTGTACTTAGGAATTTGTTTCACCTAAATTGCCATCTTTGAAAAATTAGGCTTTGAGTCCAAACTCAATGTGTAGGTTCCGCTAAGAGTAAGCTGAGACAGGCCTTTCTATCCTATCCTAAGAGTCACCCATGAAGGGCCTCGCACAGCTACCCTTAAGCAGATGCCCAAATTTCTTGCATTGAAAATGGGGTTGAGATGAACCTCTGCCCAAACGTGCCAGTCTAGTTTAGATGCTTCATGTCTCAAGAGCTACAAGACTGAAGTTAAAAGTGAGCTGTAAGTATAGAGATGGAATTTATTTTCTTTCCTTATTGTGGTACTGCTGGAGATGAAGGCTGTACATGCAGGCAGCGCACATCAGTCATTAGTTCCGTGGTGGAGCAGGGACTCCGTGGAACTTCTGAGAAAAGAGAGTGGCTGGAGACAAAGGACAGATGGCCTGACCCTTGACAATTAAGTAGTTGACTGCTTGTTACAAGAGCCGTCCGGGTAGAAATTTCAGACAGTTTAAGAAATGTCCCCAGGCAACTGCTGCCGTGTCTAGCTCGGTTTGTACTCTTAAATGTGTTGGTTACCCTGGTGGGTGAAGTGTCCTCCAGACTCCTGTGGGTAGGTCTTACTGCACAAGTGACCAAATTGGACACAGTTAAGCCATTTGTAAAGAGTCGGCAGAAATTGTTCTCGCAGAAATGGTCACTTAAGACGGGGTGCTCCCAGCATTGCTGGAAAGCAAGCAGGTGAATATTTTGCTTGAAGGAGCACTAGGATGAATGGCCTTTCTTTCCGCTGATCTTTTCTAAATCTCTTTCTTTCCTTGCCTGTTTTGGGGTTTGCTTCCCTGATCTAAGGAGGGGGTCTCCTCCTGATGCCTCTGTCTCTGCCCCTGCTCCCCAAGAAAGGGGAGGCAGGGAGAGCGGAAACACACTGGCCACCCCGCGGGAGAGGGCTGGGGGCTGCAGGGCTTTGCCCTGCAGCACAGCAGGAGGGCCCGGCTGCCTGGATCCTGTCACAGATGAGGTCGGGGGTTGGGGGCAGTGGGCCCAGAGGGCAAAGGGCCCACAGTCGCACAGCGTGGGGGAGATGGGGGACACCTCGTGGAGGCCTGAGTGGTGTCAGGGTTTGGGAGGGCTCAAAGGCCCCAGGGGTGTGTGAGGGCCCTGGGGACTCCAGGCGGGCAGTAGGGACCGCTGAGTTTGGCCGTGCCCCCCAGGGGGTGGCTGGTGGTGGTGATGAAGCATCCGCCAGGGTGCCGCGTGGAGGAGAGGTTTCCTTCGGGGCTCATGCCCTTGACACCTCGTCCCACGTGTGTCCCCGTGGGGCGCTCATTAGGGTGGCTGAGGGCAGGGCCAGGGAAGAGCGGTCGGGGGGACCAGGCGAGGATGGGAGCAGCCCTGAGGGGCCCAGACGCCCATTGGGGCCCCGGGGCAGCCCGAGGGCAATCAAAGGTGTCCTGGGACGGGGGGGCGAGCCGGCCCTGCGCCCCCGAGGGGACACAGCCTGCCCCTCCCCCGGCCAGTGACAGGCCCCCCTAGGGTGACAGTGGGGCCCTTTGTGACTGTGCTCCTGTGACACCCCGCGGCGTTGCCAGGCGCCGGCACGGCCTCGGCCCCGCAGTGTCCGGGAGGACGGCGACGGGAGCGGACGGGAGCGCGTGGGGCTGGCGAAGGAGCCCCCTGAGTGCACCCAGGTCTTTCCCTGTTGCCCCCGGGCAGCCCCGCGGAGCCTTTGCCACGTGGCCAGGATGGCGGAGCGACCCCCCAGCCGCCCCAGGGTGGCCGGGGAGGAGGAGGCGAAGGACGACGGGGCCCTTGCAGAGGGCAGCTGCGAGCTGGAGCCCCGCGAGGGCTGGGTGCCCCAGGCGCTGCCAGCGGGTGAGTGCGGGGGCACCGCTGGGCTGGGCAGGGCTGGGGGCTGCGAGCCCTCCTGCTCTGCCCCGGGCTCCCGGCTGCCGTGGGGGCTGCCGTGGGGGTACCGGGGCCGTGGGGCCTGAAAGTGCTGTGCTGCAGCGCTGCGCCCCGTCCGCTGGGCACCTCGCAGGCCTGGCGAGCCCGGGGCAGGCGGGGTGTCCGTGGGCCAGTGCAGGTGCCTGGCCCGGGGCTGGCTGCGTGCATGGCAGCAGGCGTGCGGCGGGGCAGAGGGCTCGGCTGTCTGCTCTGCTCCCTCTGGCAGCCCTGCAGCTCTGCCTGCTCTCTTTCTGCATCAGCTCCCGGCCTGACTGTGCCCAGAGAGGAGGCGGAAGCCCTGGGGTACATGCGCACCTTTTTGAGACGCCGAGGGAAGGTGAGTGTCGCCATTCCCTGCTGGGCTGAGCCTGCATCTCGTGGTGGGTGCCTGGGGGTGCGCCACGCTCAGAAGCCCCCGGCGGGCTCTTGGCCGTGGAGGGCTGCTCCCTTGCAGGCGCCGCACCCGTGGCTGCAGGCCCTGCAGTGCTGCGGTGCTGCTGGCCGTGCCCCTGCCCCTCTCACGCTC
The DNA here is from genome assembly GCF_036417845.1 of Apteryx mantelli. NCBI lineage: Eukaryota > Metazoa > Chordata > Aves > Apterygiformes > Apterygidae > Apteryx > Apteryx mantelli. The sequence goes on from NC_090000.1 coordinate 13,359,831, forward strand.
TCTGTTTGTCCCTCTGCTCCTGGTACCAGGAGGCGGCTGAGAAGCTGCGGTTCCTGGCCTGCGTCCGCACCCTCTGCACAGCGGCCCCCTCCAATATCTTGTTATGGCAGGAGCTTTTGCTGTGCAGGCAGGAACTGGCGAAGTCGCTGGAGGTGAGGGGAGAGGGGACCGCCATCAGGCGTGGTGGAGGGAGGGGGCGGTGGCCCAGCAATGAGGGCAGGACGGGGGTGTCTGAGCACGGGGGGCTGTGGGGCCCTGGCTGGTGGGCAGAGCCGCTGCCAGTGTGGGGCTGCTGGAGCCTCTGAGGAGGCGGGGGAGCTGGGTCCTGGGCAAGGAGGGGGCCGCCTGGGTGTCAGTGGTGGCATGGGGCAGCTGGGCTCTGGCAGCCCTGCAGACTGCTCGCTGGGCCCTGGCAGCTGCCATGGCCCATCGTGGTTGTGCTCTGCAGGTGCTGCTGCAAGAGGAGCCCACCGACCAGCTGGGCACTGCGGTGCGGCAGCAAGTCATGCTTGCCATCAGCGCAATGAGGTAGCTGTCGCAGCCCCTGGCTTGGCCAGGGCCTCCGCAGCAGATGTGCCGGTGGCCCCAGTCCTAGCTGGGAGGCTTCCCCCATCCTGGAGGAGTCTGCCGGTGTCATCTGCTGGGCCTGTGCTGGGCCCCAGGGTGGTGGAGACGCGAGGGCAGAGAGGGCCCTGGGGCTCTCCCACATCTCCTGAGCTTTGCCCAAGGGTGAGGCAGGAGATATGGGTCCCGATGCCCTGTGGCTGCCAGGCCTGTCCTCTGTCCCTGGCCAGCATCGTGGGGGGAAGAGGTGGCTTCCCCACGTAGTGCGGGTATCCCCCGTGGGTCTGCCACGCCCGGGTCTGCATCCCCCTTGCCAGGGCACAAAGGTCCTGCTGCCAGCTGCAGGCACTGAAAGGCCCCTCTCTGTGCTTGCAGCCAAGTCGGGCTGCTTGCGAAGAGCGAAAGGAAGAGCCTGCTGCACGCCTGCTTCTGCAGCGTCTTCTGCCTGCCTCCAAGGGAGGAGCTGCGGAGCCGGGCTGCTGCCCTCGACTCCCAGGTATGCGCTGGGTGGCTTAGGGAGGCGCGCCAGGCTGCCTGGGCTGGTCCCTGGCTCCCCTGTGCCGAGAGACAAGAGGGAGCTCCAAGGCAGGGCAGGCTCTCGGCTTGGCTTTGCCACCCCCATGCCTTCTTCGCCTTGCCCTGGGCAGGGCGCCGGGCAGAGCCGCCAGGCTGGGCCCTGTGCAGCAGCTCTCCTGCCCTGGGGCCTCTCCGTGGGCTCCACAGCACCATGGGTGTCCCCCTCGGGCGGGAGGAATTCAAGGCCCTCTCGGGCAGGTAAGGGGCAATGGGGAAGAAGCACCTCAACCCTCTGTGCCCCTTGCAGACCCTGGACGCTCTGGACAGCATGCTGCAGGTGTTGGCGCTCGGCTGCCCTACCTCGGGCCTCCTGGAGATGCAGAACATCTTGCAGGTGTGGTATTTGCCAAGAGTGGGGTTCCCAGGACGAGTCCCTCATTTGTAAGGGAAGATCCCCCCTCAGGTGGACCCCTCCCTGCCCAGCAGCAGCTGCAGAGAGCACGCTGCCGGGAGGGGCCTGGCTCCCTCGTGGGAGCGGGCTTGCCCACGGTGCTCTGCTGTGAGCGCCGTGTCTCCTGGCAGAGCTGCCTGCCTTGGAGCAGCCGTCAGGGCCCAGGGCAGAGCAGCAGCTTTTCTCCTCCCAGGTGCTGCTGCCCTTCGCCGCGTGCCAGCCAGCAGCTGTGCGTGAGAGGGCCGTGGGACGCATTGCGAGGCTGAGTGATCTGCTGATCGGCTCTTTCTTGCTGCCGGTAAGGAGCGTGTGGTGCAGGCAAGCTCCAGCCACCCCATGGCCCCTTGTCATCACCCCCGAGTGGCCTGCAGCTGCGGGCTCCCTCCGAGGGCAGCGTGGGCAGAGGTTAGGGCCCTCGGCAAGAGCCTGCCCTGAAGCTGAGGTCTTGGCCTGTCTCTTTGGGCTTCCCCCTGTGGTCCCTGCTCTCTCAGGAGGCAGCTGTGCCGCCAGCGCCGTGCAGGCCAGGCCTGCCCTGGGTGCATGCCGTGGGCCCAGCAGGTCTGGCAGCCGTCCCTGGCCTTGGCTGCTGCTGCGCAGCTGCTTTGGGAGCCAGGGCAGTCAGGGGCCACCAAAGCTCTGGCTCCCCTGGGAATCCAGGCCTGCATGGAGCGTGGGTTGAGGGCTTTGATGCTGAGCTCAGGCCTGGTGTCAGCGCTGCCTCCCTCCCCCAGGCCCGCGGCTGCTTTGAAGGAATCGAAGCCAGCTCTGCCAGCCTCGAGCAGAACTATGTCCCCATCGTGGGGCAGCTGGTGGGGCATCTCACCCTGTGTTGCGCCTGCGAGGACGAGGGGAGCAGTCACGGGGCAGCAGATGCTCTTTGGCACCTGTACAGATTCCTGCAGCAGGAAGAGAGTAAGAAGCTGCGTCGGGTGGGTCCTTGCAGTCACGGGCAGCCAGACAGCAGGCACTCATCCCTGTGGTGCTGAGCGGTGGCCTGGGAAACCTTTGGCAGCACCTGCTGCTCCAAGGCCTCCTGTCTTGCCTCAGACCAGAGCATCCGCTCAGAGTCATTCTGCCTTTCTGTATTCTTGCAAGCAATTTGCCCTTCCCGCGCCTTGCAATAGGCCCAGACCCTCCCTGGGCGTCCTGCTGCCCAGCCTTTTCTGGCATGCCCTCTTCATCTGCCAGGGGAGACTTCTCCCGGCCGCTTTAGTGGGCCATGTCCCCCTCTGGAGCCTTCCTGCTGACCGCCCTGCGTTTCCCCTCCTGTGCAGGCAGGGAGCTGTCGCAGGATAGCCCAGAGCACCTGCAGCTCCAGCAGGCCTGGGAAGCTGCCAACACCTTCTGGCTTTCGGGGTCTAAGGACGTCAGCGAAATGAGCAGGGTAAGGAGCGCCTCGCTGGTTGGGACTGCCAGGTGTGGGGTGAGCATGGGACTTGGACGAAGAGAGGGATGGCTAACGGGGGGGGCTGATGGGGCCTTGCGGTCACTGGGGAGAGGGCTCGCACTGTGTGTGGGCTGGGACTAGCCAAAGGCTTCCCTGCTGCCACCAGCGAGCTCTGGTTCCCTGCAGGAGCAGTGCACGGGGACCGTGACCCCAGCCATGCAGCTGCAGCCCAGTGCCGTCAGCCATCCCGGCAGAGCCCCTGCTCCTGGCCCTGCGGGGGTCGCCGTGCCAGCACTGCCGCCCGTCTCTCTGCAGGGCCGCTTGCTGCTCAGCCAGGCACCGCTGTTGGGACCCTGGGTGTGACCTATCTATCTTGGCTGCCCTCCTTTCTCCCGTAGCTCTTTGGGAAATACCTTTATCCCGCTGAGAGGACAGCCGTCATCCTCACAGCCATCGGGGGCATGAGAGCCGGCAGCACCTATGACACGCAGGCAGCTGCTGCCATGCTGGATGTGCTTGTGACAGACGATGCCTCCCTTTTGGAGCATGTAAGTAGCCTGTGGGTGGCGTGGCCGGGGCTGGAGGCCTTTGGGGAATTGCTTTTCCCCTGAGTGCAGGCGTGCCAGGGACCCGACCCCCTGTGAGGGCAGCACAGAGCGGTGGCAAGGGCAGCCGTTCTCGGTGGGAGCTGGGTGAATGGCTGCAGTGTGGCAGCAGCCCCAGTGTGAGCCGTGTCCCCCCAGGTGCCGGAGATGGTGAGGTGCATGTGGAGAAGCGTGCTGTCCATCGGGGAGGTGTCTGCGCGGCTCAGCCTGGACAGGGCTCTTCTGCTGCTGACGTGCGCATCCCCCAAGGAGGTGGTTGTGAGCCTGTTGCGCTGTTCCCCATCATGTGACAGGTATGTGCCCGGCAGCCTTTCGTGCTTGGGGCCCCGCAGCCTTTCGAGCCCATCGCATGTGGGCTGGAGGCCAGGTGGAGCTTTTCAGTACTCTGCTGAGGGGCTGGGCCCTCCCGCTGTCCCCGTGTGGCAGCCCCGGTGCAGCAGGCAGGGCTGCAGCAGGCAGAGCTGACCAAGCCTGCCTGCCTTCAGCCCCTGAGCCCGCTCGCCTTGCTGCCTCCCTGCCCCACAAGGGACTTGAGCTTGGGCGTGTGGTGCCTGGTGGGGCAGGGCAGCGAGGGGCAGTGGGCAGAGGCAGGGCTGGCGGGCAGCCCAGGCCCTGTGGGGCTGCCCAGGCCACGGCGCTGCGGCTGCGGCACCTGCTGACAGAGCGCTCTGGGCCTGCAGCGCTGCCGCGGCCATGTGGCGGGTGCTGGTCTCGAAGCCCGGAGCTGCGGAGCGGGTGCTGCGGGAGCTGGTCAGTGTGCTGGAGGACTGGCCGCTGCACAGGACAGTGACCTCGGATGGGGACGCCATGGACGTCTCTTCGCTGGCTGTGAGTTTGTGAGGAAGCCTCGCTCTCCCCTAGGGCTGCGCTCGCCCCTGCAGGCGAGAGGCAGGGAGCCCTCTGCCCTTCCCCATCCACCGCCAAGCTGTGACCTCTCCCAGGGCGCCGAGACACAGCACGGGAGGGAGGGCTGCGGCTGGCAGGGCCCTGGCCAGCACCCGACATTGGCCGCGCCAGCACGCTGGGCTGCCGCGCCTGCTCTGGGCCCTCTGTGCACAGCGCCGGAGCTTGCCTGAGCGGCTCTCTGTCTTCCTCCCTGTCTGCATCTCCCTGCCTCGCTGGGCACGCTGGCAACGTGGGCTGGGGGCAGGATGAGGGTGCGGGGCATGGTTAGGGGCAGGCAGGAGCAATGCACAGGCCAGGCAGGCCACAAGGGCTGGGTCAGGGACGCCAGGGTGGCCTGCAGGCTACATGTGGCCCTCCAAGGTGATGTTCACACCGTCCCAGGAAGGCTTGTTGTGGCCATGTGACAGAGAGGAGCTGAGCCCCAAGAGCTCCCATGGCTTTGCTCTGGCCAGACAGCCAGGGCAGGCACTGCTGCTTCTCCCAAGGCGCAGGGCAGTGCCTGAGCCTCACCCCCAAGCTCGGGCAGCGCAACAGGGACGTCTCAGCAGCGAGAGGTGTGTCTGTTTTTTTTCTGCAGGCCACCAGAGCGCTACAGGAGATCCTCCAGCAGCCGCCCTGCCTGCAGGTGCTAGAGGTGTTTTTCCCCCAGCTCTTCCTGGCGCTGCTCTTCCAGATTTCCTTCAGTGCAGAGCTGACGCTGGGAGAGGCTGACATCTTCCGGAGGGAATGCCGAGGAGAAGAGTCTGCTCCCACCAGCCCCGCCAGGTGCTCCACCGCAGCCCCGCCGTCTCTGCCGTGGACCTATAGGCAGGGCCAGGGGTGCCAGCGTGACCTGGCCTTTGCTCCGCACGCAGGTTAACAGTGCGGACCATGAAAGCACTGCTCTGCCATGCTGGCTACGAGAGCCAGGTGCTGGTCCTGGCGAGGAAGGGTGGCTGGGACCTGCTGCTCCGCGCTGAGACCTACCAGAGGGGAGTGGGTTTGCTGGCCAGGTGAGAGCCCCCTTGTCCCCGCTCTGCCCCAGCGTTTCTCCGCTGCAGACAGGGTGCCCCGCAGGGGTGCCCATCCGTGCAAGAAAGGGGCTGCAGCTTCAGCACTTGTGATGGAGACATGGCTGAGTAGAGCGGCCAAGGCAGCTCCTGCTCCAGAGCTGCTGCCCAGCTCTGCGCACTGCTGGGGGAGAGGCAGTGTTAGGAGGCCCAAGAGAGGGTGACAGGCAGCAGCAGTCCCCTCGCAAAGCCCTAGAGTGCCCTCCCGAGGGGCCTGGGCTCGTTGCACTGAGAGCCCTGAGGTGTGTGTGTGCAGGCATCCCTGGCAAGGGCAGCGTAGCAGGGAAGGGGCAGGATGCCCGGAGGAACACTAGAAGAGCCCAGGGGGCATCAATCCAAAATGGGCAGCAAATGGGTTGTGTTGGAAGCCTGGACTTCAGGGCAGGAAGGGTGTCTTTCCAGTCTGCCCCGCCAAAAGGAGCCTGATGACGCTGGGCAGTGACTTTCTCATGGCGAGGTGTGGTGGGGAGAGACCATGGCTCCCCGAGCAAATGCTGCCAGAGCTGCGCACAAACGTGGCCTTGCCCTCCGTGTGATGGCCCATGGGGGCCTGGTGAGAGGGCTTGGGAGTGCAATTGGAGAAGAGGTTTGCCTGGGCTGCTGAGAGCTGACAGTGCCTTCTTCCCTGTGCCAGAGAGATGAGGAAGACCCCAAGAGAGCTGCGTGTCTTCCTCTTCCAACGGCTGACAGCGCTGCTGGAGAGCGAGGAGTCCTGCCGGGAGATCCCCGCCATGGCTTTCCTCGTGGAGGTGAGGCTGCTGGCAGGCGGTGCCTTGCTGGGGTGCCTCTAGCTCCGGTGCTCTCTTGTACCCACGGGTGTGGGATGGCCAGCAGCGAGTGGAGGGAGCTGGGGCAGTGGGTGCCGTGCGATTAGTGCCCTTGGCCTTGGCCCCTGTGTGGTGGGGTAACTCTTGTCGCCACGTGGATTTGACGCCTCCTTTGTGCCAGCTCTCTAGTCAATGGCTCCTCAAAGGCCTGAGGATAAGAGGCTGCAGCTGGTGGCAAGGAGCAGAGGAGGAGGCGAGGGATCTGCGCAGTGCGCCATGAGGCCGAGGGCAGGGAGCGTGGCCCCGGGGGCTCTCGGCACTCAGTGCTGCATTTGGGCCGGGCTTTGTGTGTGCCTGGTGGCCTTGGCCTGAGCTGTTGGTGGGATCCAGCACTGCGTGACACAGGGAGTCCTGCCGCCATTGCCAGTTTGTGTGTGCTGTGTGTTTCAGCTGCTGGCCTGCAGTGACCTTCGTGGAGACGAAGACGCTTTCTTGGACCTCTTTCTTTGGACGTCTCTGCGGAGTCGCTGCTGCGTGATGCACGGGCTGGTGCTCAGAGGCCTCGTCCTGCTGTGTGAGAGACAGGAGATGGTGAGCAGGGGACAGCGGGGTGAAGGTGTGCAGGCAGCGTGGGTCTGGGTAGGGAGTGCTGTGGAACAGGGTGGCTTGGACTTTGCTGGGCCTCTGGAGCTGTGTTAGCTAGAGATCGTGGCGCAGCACCAAGCAAGGCAGCTCCAAAGGGCTTGTGTGGCGGGAGTGCTGTGGCCAGAGGGAGCGTCCCGCTGGGAGGTGGAGGGGAGCCTGAGCACAGGGCCAGGCTTTGGGCACAGGCAGCTTCCGGGCCGCGAGGCAGCAGCCCCCACCCTGCAGAGGCCAGCACGTGCTGAGTGCTGCCTGGGGGGGGGGGGGGGGTCTCTGCACTGCGCCGTAGCCTCTGTGCACAAGCCGTGGGTGTCCGCAGGGCCTTGGCAATGGGGCCCTGAGCCCCGGCGGGACAGGAGCCGGCTAGGGTTAGGACTGCTCATGGCCAGGGCAGGTTTCCAGGCAGCCTTGGTTACTAAGCACGGTGCCCATTCAAGTCTGGTGGAGAAGAGGGCCACTGGTCAGGTGCAGAGGAGCCTGTGCTGTGCTCTCCTCCCTCCGTATGCCTCAGACCCCCCCAGGCCCATGGCTGTGCCGATAAGCCCAGGCAGCCAGGAGGTTGCTGCAGTGATTGCCGTGCCAGCTTCTGGGAAGCCAGCGGGGAAGCTGGTGTCTGACAAGGCAGGCCTTTTGGCCAGGGCAGACTTTATTTCTTCAGGAAATGAGGTTGTGTTTCCCCCAGGTAAGAGAACTGCAGTACCTGTTGCCGCTGCTCATGAGGTACCTGCAGGATGTGGACAGGGACATGAGCACCAAGGCCTTGCTGGTGCTCAGCCATGTGGTCCCTGTGATGGAGGGAGAGAGGATCACCCACGCGGCTCCGCTGCTGGCCGAGAAGCTCCTGCCACTCTTTGATGACGTAAGGCTGTGGGGAGAGCCGGGGGTGCTGCTGGTGTGCGTGTGAGGCTGTGTGCGGGGTCACGGCTGTGGTGTGTTCCCCTGCGCGTGTGAATTTGTGCTTCCCACCACAGGCCATTTTGCAGTGTCTGCAGAGCTGGCCCACAGCTCCTTGGTGCAGAGGGAGGCTCCGAAACCTTCATCTCCCTATCAGCCACACTGCCCCCCGTGCTCCATGTGGGCTTGGAGCAGCCAGTGCTGAGGTGCCGCCTCTTCCTTCCCCCCAGGAGTCTGACTGCGTGCGGAAGCTCTCCATCCAGCTCTTTGGAGATGTGATGGAGACTGTAGCGGGCACCAAAAACCAGCAGCTGAAGATGCAAGTGCACCGGAGCCTGCTGCCCCTGTTCTTCCACCTGCATGATGAAAGCCCAAGTGTGGCCGAGGTATGGATGTGCAACGTGAGCGGTCATTTGGGGAGGGCAATGCTGACCCCCTTTGGGTGGGCGTGAGCGTGAGGAGCAAGGGCTGCTGGCAGTGGGCCCCTTTGAACGTGGGTCACCTTGAGGCCCAGGCTGCTGAGTGCCTGAGGAGGTGCCGAGCCCCAGCTTCCCAGCTGTCCCTGCAGGTGTCCGAGGATGGGGTTTGACCCCCAAGCGCTGTCGCCCCTGTGCTCTGCCCAGGGCTCGTGGAGAAGTCTGGCCTGGGGCATGCCCAGAGCAGCTCAGCAGCTCTTGGGGCTCGCTGTTGTGCTGCCAAGGCAGGACGAGGTGCCTGAGGTGCTGCTTGCTCGCCGTCTCTGCCCGGGACGTTGAAGCCCATGGCAGACCCAGGTCCCAGCTGCTGCCTCTTCCCATGGGGGGCCAGGAAAGGCCCTGAGGCTTGCTAAGAGGAGGGGGTCGCAGGGTCTTGTCGCCTGGGCTGCGGTGGCATCTCCCAGTCTCTGCTGCTGTGCAGGTCTCTCAGGAAGCCCTCGTTGGTGCTGCCGAGTTCCTCAAGTGGCAGCAGCTCAGACACCTGGCTGAGACAGCGCAGACATGGAGGATCGGCAAGTGCCTGGTAAGGACGGCCACAAAGCGCCCAGACCCAGCCCGGACAAGGCCTGTTCGCCTCCATGGCCAGCACGTGGGGCAGGCAGCTGTGCCCCTCACCACGGCTGCATCGCAGAGCCACCTGCCTGGAGCAGCACTCACGCTGCCCTTCTCCAGGCACACTGCCCCGGCAGGCTCTTCTCCAGGCTCCTCTCCCCTTGCTGACCCATGGGATGCTAAAGCAGCCTCTGGCCCAGCTGGGCCCTACAGCGGGAGGGCACCTCAGCGTGCCTGGGGAGCAGCCTGCCCTCTGCTCCCTCCAAAGCTCGGCACTGCCCAGCTTGTGTGTGGGAGTGACGAGTGTCCTGGCAGGGGAAGGCCGGGGAAGCTGGTCCAGGGTGGAGGGACTGCCTGGCTACATGGGGGTGTGTGCGCCAAGGCCGTGCCCTTGTGCTCTCCCCAGCTGGCGAGGGGCAGGAGAAGAGTGGACGAATACCTGCGCCAGAGCCTGTTGTACTTGGAGAGCCCCCAAGAGTCCTTGCGAGAGGCGGCTGTGAGGTTCACTGGTGAGCCCCAACCGCTGCGGTCCCTCTCTGTCCCGGGACAGCTCGGCCCCAGCCCCGGCTGCTGCGCTGGCAGCAAGAAGCAGCCTTGCGACTGTGGCTGCTGCAGCCCCGAGTGCCTGCTGGAGGGCCTGGGTGCCCGGGGGCTCCGTGTCACCCTCTGCCATCTCTGGCCACACGTGTGGGGCTGGTGGGAGCCTTGTTCAGTGCCTCACAGCAAGGCCCTTGGGTGTTCCACTGGGAAAGCGCCCTGGGGTCAGCCCAGCCCGAGGGGAGGTGGGCGCATGGCCAGGCGGGCAGGGCTGGGGGCCGTGTTTGCTGCTGGGGGTGGGCTGTGGAGCAGGGTTTATGGGGGGCTGTGTGTGTGTGCCTAGGGCTCGTTGGGCGGCGCATGAGGGGCCGGAGCAGGCAGAAGCTGGAGGCCATCTGCGAGGGTGAGTGAGGGCAGCAGGGTGTCAGGCAGGGCTGGTGGGAGGAAGACAGATGCTGGGCAGGGAGCTGCTATGCCTGCCCCAGGCGAGGAGGGCTCTGCTCGCCGTGCAGAGCAGGGGCGGTGTGGGTAGAGTAGAGAGAAGATTTCAGGCACCTTTGGGACATTCCTGGCCAGTAACTGCCAGCCGATCCATTTGTCCCCCCTGCTCCCTCCTGGCTGTGGGAAGAGCCGGGTGGGACTGGCTGTGTCAGGAGGCGATGCCTGGGGCCTGTGCAGATACAGGGCCTTGATCTCTGCTCGCCTCCTTTCCCTCTCAGCCCTTCAAGGCTTGCAGGAGGACATCAGCCCGTCCATCCATTCCCTGGCGACACAAACCATCCTGATGCTGAGAGCTCCAGGGAGGCAGTCTGCATCTGGAGGCACCCATGAAGGCTTGTGCTACCGCCTGAGGAGAGCGTGGCAGCGGTGGCACTGTCCTCTGCGAGGAAGCTGCTGGTGCTCGGCCACGTCCTGATGCCAGGGTGCTCTGCGCACAGGGGCCACCTGAGTGTGCGGGGAAGTCATGGGGTCCCTGGCCTCTCTTGCTGCCTGCAGGACGGCTCCAGCCCTCTAGGCGCAGCCCATTGCAGACTTGTGCTGCCCGTCCACCCTCTGCTGGCCTTTCCCCAAAGAAGCAGCCCTGTCTCTCCATCGTGTGTCAGTGTCTTTTCATTGGGCAAACGAATTGGTGGAAAAGTCAGGCCGTGAAGGAATTGGTCTCACCCTGAGAGGGGAAGGATATGCCCTCCCTGCAGCAATCTGTGGCAGCCACAACGTAATCCCCCCTCTTCCAGCAGTGAGGGAAGGCCCCCGTTTCCCCTTACAAAAGGGTCAGCAATGGCTGGAAGACTGCAGCGGTCTTGCGGAGATTCTGCCTTGAAAAGCCATGACCTCTTGCGCATGAGGAAGGGCCTGGCGCTGGGCCCTCGCCGGCGCTGGCTTCCCCTGTTGTGGCTGAGCCCAGGAGCTAGGAGGCTGCCCAGATGCTCTGGCTCCAGCAGCCAAGTCAGCTGCCGTGCTGGGAAAGTCTCCTTCGCCAGAAGGCAAGGCTGCACCCGTTGCTGTCCCCTGCAGCCTGCCCTCCTGCGCTCAGAGAGGAAGAACCACTGGGCTCCCCTTTGAACGCCAAAGGCGGTGAGTGCCTGTGGCCAGGCACCGCAGGATTTGCCCATGCAGGCCCCAGTGCCCCAGGGCGCAGAGCTCTGCACAGGCACTAGAGGCTCCAGCCCCTCTGCAAAGGGAGCTCTTCAGGCTCCCTGACTGCAAAAGCCAAATGTAACAGCAGGAACAGGCTTGAGCGTGCGCCTTCAAAACGATGATACAGTATTTGCCCAGAGAGTTTACACCTTTCAGATGAGGGTTTGACACCTGCTGATTTCTCTCCTTCAAGGCTCTTCTTCTCCATGCCCACAATAGGGGTGATCCCTGCTGTAAAACCCGCATGGCCATGACTGATCAACCCAAATTCAGCTGGGAGCCCTTAAATGGCCATGCATAAAGTAGATCAGCACAGTGCAACCTTGAGGCATCAGCCCTCTGGGCCCCTTGTGCAATCAGGGTGCTCAGTGAATGAGTGCTGCAGAGCGGATGCCTCAGTATACCCCAGCTGCAGGACATGGAGCCAGGCCCTGAGCTCAACCCAGCTTCTCCCATTGCAATCCCAATGCCCCGGAGCAGGGGCCATTGGCAGCAGCAGCAGCTCTGCACCCGAGGGCTCAGCACCATGGGCTCAGTTCAGGCAGGCGGCAGCTCGCCCAGCTCTGCGCGGCCGCTGCCCTCAACCGCTCGGCTCTGGTTCTGCGCCGGGCTGTCCCCACAGCCCTCAGGGAGGGCAGAGCCAGCACCGCCTGGGCGAGCACTCAAGGTGACACCTGCACCCCACGCGCCTTCTCTTCCCGCCTTTGCCCTCTGCTTCCCTCTTCCTGCTTTTCAGGACACCCCAGCGCCTGCTGTGTCGGTGTCCCCAGAGCCCTCTGTTGCTCTGCCCTCGCTTGACCTCTGAGTCCTGGGAGAGAGCCCTTGGCACAGGAGCATGGGCTATGTGACTGCTAAGCAGTATCCCCTCATAGACTTCAGTGGAGTTGCACCTCCCGCAACTGTACAACAGCATTTACTTCTATCACAAGGACCTTGCCCATCTCCCAGTTACTTCCACATACCCTTCTTGCCATCCAGTGCCACAAGAACAATGCCAAACTTAAAAGCAAATGACTGCTCCAGCAAACCTCACAAATCAGGTCTACAGCTCAGACAGAACAGAGATCAAAACATAACCCAGCAGGTATGCTGTAAGACACAGCTTTGCTCCCAGGGCTGAGCAAGTCCCAGGGATTTCAACAGGACATTTGTGCTCCTCCAGCTTTTTTAAAAAGCAGAGGGATCTTAAACTGTGCATCTTGGCAAACTCACAGAGTGCAAAACAAACTGATCCTCTTCTCGCCTCACATCTCTCCCATTCTAAGGAGCTTTCTGCAGTAGCACAAGAGGAACATGTGTGAATGCTGCATGTGACAGTCACAATAAATGGTTCAACTGTCCTCATTATTTCAAAAATATACCTAGAGCTAACTTGAACAAGAATTAGTTGTAAACAGCCACCTTAAGATTCAAGGCTCTGCTAAGCAGGCATTTCTGAACCCTGCTCCTATAGCCACTGCACTTCCTGGCAGTTGCAAGGCCCCTTGAACTATCAGCAAAGGAGGTCAGGAGTCACCTTCTGCATGCTTGACATCTACTCAGCAACACAGTACCTTTCAGACCTTAGCATTTGCTGGGGTGGCAGCAACACAGCTGACGCTTAACCAGACAAGGAGCAACCCTGGCAGACCTCACCTTTGCTTCTCTGACAGTAGAGCCCACTCCTTAAATTAGGTCACTAACTGCAGCCACCTGGTTGCAATTAATTGTTCACACACCACACAATTACCCAATTAACACACCAAAGTTAAGTAATCCAGTAAGAAAGTTTCTGATCTAGCCAACAGTTACAAATGCCAGCATCTATGCTCCACTGTGGACACATCCTGGTGCAGATAGGAGGGGAGACAGTGACTTCTGGCGAATCTGCCACACCACCAACACTCATTGATTCTAAGCCCTGACTCATTTCTGCCATCTAGTTCTCACAAAAAGCCTGTTTAAGGTGTTTTTAGGCTGCACTTATGGTTGAACTGCTCACACTGAGAAGTAGCAAGCAGCACTGCCCTAAGCACATGCTTTTAGTTCACCAGCTGCTGGCTCATGCAGCTCCCAGGCTCTGACCACACCATTAGCCTCCTCAAGCTCCAAGGCACACTTGCATGTCAGCTCAGAGTTTGGAAATGCGATGACCACAGGTTCCTGGGGCACAGCTGGAACCCTGGACCCAATTCATCAATGAACATTCTGCACGTGCTTAGCTTTAAATAGCTATGTTGTTTGAGTGACCAGTTAAGTGTTGTCTTCAAGTGGAACCAAAGCACCTCGGCTTCTCTCTGATGTCCCTGTAGCAACACGAGACTGCTGCTCAGTGACAGCTTCAGCAGTGGTTTTCCAGTTTCCATTCAGGAAGCTAGAGCAGACTGGGCAATACAGTCATTTTGCTAATTTGAGTCCTGGCACTACAAGGACCCATTCAGCAGAAAGCAATATACTGATTACAGCTTTCCTGCAGACAGCAGGTGCACCAGGCAGTCAACCCCACTCCCCTTCCCCTCCCCCACCCCACCCCCTTTTTTCCCCCCTTCAATTACAGTTCTCTTGTCTCATAGTAAGGCTACTTTTCAACTAATTTGGGCTTGTCTGGGAAAACAGTGGTGTTCCCTCCAGGAACTTTAGCAGAGCAAAAGCTACACACCTATGAAATCTCTCTCTGCCATTATGAAGAAAAAAAATGTTAACAGCAACATTAGCCCGAGTTACTTTATTGCACACGCAGGTGAACATTTCCTGTTGAAACATTGGCTTAAACGGCTCATTGGAAAATGTGTAGCAACTCATAAAGCACCTTCCTCTTGGTATGAAACTCATAAATTCATACTGCTCTCCTAGTGAAAAAGCTTTCTTCCATCAAATATTATGCACAGACCTGGGGGGGGGGGGCGGGGATAAGGCTGGGTCTTGTTAGGTAAATATGAGTAGTTAATTAATCATTGCAAGAGTTTGCTTGGATATTTTATAACAGAAATTAATTTTTCCACACCAACAATAGGATGCCATTGGACTGGCAGAAAAAATACCTGCTAGTCCTTCTTCACTGCTGAGAAGGACTCGGGAGCAGTCCGAGAAATAGCTGGGTGACATCCACCAAGACCTGACATACGAATGGCCTCTTAGGAGGATTTCTGGAAACAAGCAGAGCTTCATTTAATGCCTATCTGTTACTTACCAACGAGAGGTACACATTAATTTTTCCAAGCGTTTAGACTCAAAGCACAGCTTTACTTGAACATCTCGAGATCTATTTCACCCTCCCAAGAAACCTGAAAGTAACCTAAGCCTAATAATCTAAAACAAGCTTTTTAGCACCTCCCAGGAAGCAACCCCCCCCCCCCAACACACACACACTGAAAGCAAACCAGTGCTTAAACTGAATAAAAACGCTCCCATTTAAAAGCCCCCTCACGGGCCCTGCGAGGAAAAACTGTGCAAGAGAGCGGGAGGCCGCTCCCACGAAGCAGGACCCGGGGCGGGAAATGGCGGCGCTAACGGCCGCCGGGCGGGGGGCGGGGCCGGGGGCGGGGCGGGGGGTGTCTCAGCAGCGCGGCGGGAGGGGGCGGGGCAGGGCCCGGCGGGGCGGGGCAGGGCGGGGCTGCGCTGCGCTGCGCTGCGCTGCGCTGAGGGGGCGCGCGGAGCGTTGGCACGTGTGTCGCGCGCGCGTGGAGCGTTGGTGCTGGCAGCTTGTGCGGCGGGTGCCGGCCTCGCTTCAGGAGCTGCTGCCGGAGCCGGGCTGCTGGCGGGGAAGGAGGAGGGAGGCCGGGGCGGGGAGGGTTGGGGTGGCGGGGCGGGGCGCAGCACACACGGGCGCCGCTGAGGGGTGTAGGCCTTTTGGCGGTTAGCAGAGGCCCAGGAGCTCCGCTGAGGCCTGTGTGGGGCTGTGCAGCTGCGGCCTTCCCGTGCTGTAAAGTGCAGTGTGCGGCACTGATGACCGCTAGCAGTGAAGCCTCAGCGCAGGGAGAAGGAGGATGCTGTGCAGGCTTGGGACTGCAGAGCGGGCCTGGGACTGAGGCAGCCTTTTGTGTGAGAGACGTGCTCTAGTTGAGGCACTGGGCTGCCAGGGGAAGGAGCTGAAGGAAGAGGTGAGCAGGCTGCACGCCATGAGGGAGGGTGAAGAGGAGCTTGATGGGGTCTTTGCGGGAAGTCTGCAGAGGCAGGAGCCTGAGCCACACAAAGCAAGGAAGGAGGGACGGCTGGAGGCACCAACCTGAGTCCTCCGCGGCAGAGCCCTCCCTGCGAGCGTGCCACAGACCGAGGCACCGATCTGCCACAGAGAAGGCTGCCAGCCCTGGGGATTGAAGAGCTACATACAGCATCGGGGTGCTGCTTGACTGCGTTCCCCAGGGGGAAAACGTATTTACGTACATACTGACAGACATATCTATCTGTGCATACACACATATTTAATTTGTCAAAAGACTTCTCCCTTTCAAATTACCATTTGATTCCAGAGAGGCCAGCGCTGCTGCAAGACCTCAGGCTGAGTCTCCCCAAGAGGCGAGGGAGGCGGGACACTGCCGTGCTGCAGGACGAACAAGGCAGCCTCAAAGGGGTTGTGAGGAACGGGAGAGCAAAGGCTGCTGAGCACATCCCTTCCTCTGACCCACTGACACATCCTGGTGCCAAAGCCTTGCGTGAGGGAGCGCTTTCTGCCCTGACATCAAATACGTTGGCTATGGATCAGAGGAGCCAAAACCTCTCAGGTCCCCCTGTCCTGCTGTGCTGCCAATTCACGCCTGTGTTGTGCTTTGCCCCAAGAAGCAGTGCTCTTTCTTCATGACACGTGGGTGTCTTTTCTTTAAGGAGACAAAGGCGAGGAGGAAAACAGCTTTCCCATCGCTTTGGGGTCACTGCCCTCAACATCTCCATGCCCATTTCTCCCAGGCTGGGCCCATGGCTCTTTATGTGGCCCTGCCAGTGCAAGTGCTCAAGGCAACGCCTGCATCCGCGCATCTTCGCTTCCGCCCTCTTCTCTGCCACAGCTCCCTTCACTCCAGAAACGCCCGTGCACCCTAGCAGGGAACCAAGCAGGCCCACGCATAAGAGAAACGCTCCATCTGCCAAGCTGAGTTTGAAGAGAACCACAGCTGCGATCCTTCTGGAGCTTCCTGAAACGCCAGCATTACTGCCCAGAGCCCCCTTTCACCCTGCCGCTGTGCCCTGGGTGCACAGTGCTGGGACGAGAAACCTCTGCAGAAGCTGGAGCAAAAGATGAGGTGGACAAAGAGCCACAGCAGGTGAGAGCATGGGCCGCACTTCAGAGCAGGGCACTGCAGGTGCTGTTGGTCATGGCAGCCCAGGGAAGAGATGAGGAGAGCCTGTGCCAAGGAAGAGGGCTGTCTGCCTGTGAGAAAGAGGCAGCTGCTCTGTCCCCAAGAGACTGTTATTTGGAAATAAAGCAGCTTCCGGAGACACAGGGCCAGCATGGTGACCCGATGTTGCAGCCACTCCTGAAGGACTACTGGCAGTGTATTGATGGCCATGAGAAAAAAGAGGCAGCAAAGCCTTGCAGAGAAGAAAATGAAACAGAGTCAGTTCAGTTTTGTGGAGGAGGAAACTAAAATTAGAAGGGACTTGCTTCTAGTCACATTGGAAAAGCAAGGCCAGGACATAAAAGAGTGCAGAACAGACTAACAGAGCTCCTTCCAGACGCTAGTTGAAAGACTATGGAGAGAAGGAGACTTCTCCGTGTCAGGAAATTGTTCCCCAAAAGGAAGGAAGAGAACCCCCCCCCCCCACCACCACCACCTCTAGTTCGTCTTCCCATGCAAGGGAACAGCCCCAGCACTCAGTGCTCACCGTCTCAGCTCAGCAAGTGCCCTTCTTGCCCAGGCCAGTCCTGGCACAATTGCAGCAGCAAATTCAGCTGCTGCAGATGGAGGAAGGGGCTGCTGCCTCCAGGCCCCGCAGCAGCAGCAGCAGCAGCAGCAGCAGCAGCACTGCTGTCTCCATCCTGATGGCTGAATCTTCCGTTTTCAGTCGTCTGCCTGTCCACAAGTAGACACGTTCACTTGTACTTAGGAATTTGTTTCACCTAAATTGCCATCTTTGAAAAATTAGGCTTTGAGTCCAAACTCAATGTGTAGGTTCCGCTAAGAGTAAGCTGAGACAGGCCTTTCTATCCTATCCTAAGAGTCACCCATGAAGGGCCTCGCACAGCTACCCTTAAGCAGATGCCCAAATTTCTTGCATTGAAAATGGGGTTGAGATGAACCTCTGCCCAAACGTGCCAGTCTAGTTTAGATGCTTCATGTCTCAAGAGCTACAAGACTGAAGTTAAAAGTGAGCTGTAAGTATAGAGATGGAATTTATTTTCTTTCCTTATTGTGGTACTGCTGGAGATGAAGGCTGTACATGCAGGCAGCGCACATCAGTCATTAGTTCCGTGGTGGAGCAGGGACTCCGTGGAACTTCTGAGAAAAGAGAGTGGCTGGAGACAAAGGACAGATGGCCTGACCCTTGACAATTAAGTAGTTGACTGCTTGTTACAAGAGCCGTCCGGGTAGAAATTTCAGACAGTTTAAGAAATGTCCCCAGGCAACTGCTGCCGTGTCTAGCTCGGTTTGTACTCTTAAATGTGTTGGTTACCCTGGTGGGTGAAGTGTCCTCCAGACTCCTGTGGGTAGGTCTTACTGCACAAGTGACCAAATTGGACACAGTTAAGCCATTTGTAAAGAGTCGGCAGAAATTGTTCTCGCAGAAATGGTCACTTAAGACGGGGTGCTCCCAGCATTGCTGGAAAGCAAGCAGGTGAATATTTTGCTTGAAGGAGCACTAGGATGAATGGCCTTTCTTTCCGCTGATCTTTTCTAAATCTCTTTCTTTCCTTGCCTGTTTTGGGGTTTGCTTCCCTGATCTAAGGAGGGGGTCTCCTCCTGATGCCTCTGTCTCTGCCCCTGCTCCCCAAGAAAGGGGAGGCAGGGAGAGCGGAAACACACTGGCCACCCCGCGGGAGAGGGCTGGGGGCTGCAGGGCTTTGCCCTGCAGCACAGCAGGAGGGCCCGGCTGCCTGGATCCTGTCACAGATGAGGTCGGGGGTTGGGGGCAGTGGGCCCAGAGGGCAAAGGGCCCACAGTCGCACAGCGTGGGGGAGATGGGGGACACCTCGTGGAGGCCTGAGTGGTGTCAGGGTTTGGGAGGGCTCAAAGGCCCCAGGGGTGTGTGAGGGCCCTGGGGACTCCAGGCGGGCAGTAGGGACCGCTGAGTTTGGCCGTGCCCCCCAGGGGGTGGCTGGTGGTGGTGATGAAGCATCCGCCAGGGTGCCGCGTGGAGGAGAGGTTTCCTTCGGGGCTCATGCCCTTCACACCTCGTCCCACGTGTGTCCCCGTGGGGCGCTCATTAGGGTGGCTGAGGGCAGGGCCAGGGAAGAGCGGTCGGGGGGACCAGGCGAGGATGGGAGCAGCCCTGAGGGGCCCAGACGCCCATCGGGGCCCCGGGGCAGCCCGAGGGCAATCAAAGGTGTCCTGGGACGGGGGGGCGAGCCGGCCCTGCGCCCCCGAGGGGACACAGCCTGCCCCTCCCCCGGCCAGTGACAGGCCCCCCTAGGGTGACAGTGGGGCCCTTTGTGACTGTGCTCCTGTGACACCCCGCGGCATTGCCAGGCGCCGGCACGGCCTCGGCCCCGCAGTGTCCGGGAGGACGGCGACGGGAGCGGACGGGAGCGCGTGGGGCTGGCGAAGGAGCCCCCTGAGTGCACCCAGGTCTTTCCCTGTTGCCCCCGGGCAGCCCCGCGGAGCCTTTGCCACGTGGCCAGGATGGCGGAGCGACCCCCCAGCCGCCCCAGGGTGGCCGGGGAGGAGGAGGCGAAGGACGACGGGGCCCTTGCAGAGGGCAGCTGCGAGCTGGAGCCCCGCGAGGGCTGGGTGCCCCAGGCGCTGCCAGCGGGTGAGTGCGGGGGCACCGCTGGGCTGGGCAGGGCTGGGGGCTGCGAGCCCTCCTGCTCTGCCCCGGGCTCCCGGCTGCCGTGGGGGCTGCCGTGGGGGTACCGGGGCCGCGGGGCCTGAAAGTGCTGTGCTGCAGCGCTGCGCCCCGTCCGCTGGGCACCTCGCAGGCCTGGCGAGCCCGGGGCAGGCGGGGTGTCCGTGGGCCAGTGCAGGTGCCTGGCCCGGGGCTGGCTGCGTGCATGGCAGCAGGCGTGCGGCGGGGCAGAGGGCTCGGCTGTCTGCTCTGCTCCCTCTGGCAGCCCTGCAGCTCCGCCTGCTCTCTTTCTGCATCAGCTCCCGGCCTGACTGTGCTCAGAGAGGAGGCGGAAGCCCTGGGGTACATGCGCACCTTTTTGAGACGCCGAGGGAAGGTGAGTGTCGCCATTCCCTGCTGGGCTGAGCCTGCATCTCGTGGTGGGTGCCTGGGGGTGCGCCACGCTCAGAAGCCCCCGGCGGGCTCTTGGCCGTGGAGGGCTGCTCCCTTGCAGGCGCCGCACCCGTGGCTGCAGGCCCTGCAGTGCTGCGGTGCTGCTGGCCGTGCCCCTGCCCCTCTCACGCTCTCTGTTTGTCCCTCTGCTCCTGGTACCAGGAGGCGGCTGAGAAGCTGCGGTTCCTGGCCTGCGTCCGCACCCTCTGCACAGCGGCCCCCTCCAATATCTTGTTATGGCAGGAGCTTTTGCTGTGCAGGCAGGAACTGGCGAAGTCGCTGGAGGTGAGGGGAGAGGGGACCGCCATCAGGCGTGGTGGAGGGAGGGGGCGGTGGCCCAGCAATGAGGGCAGGACGGGGGTGTCTGAGCACGGGGGGCTGTGGGGCCCTGGCTGGTGGGCAGAGCCGCTGCCAGTGTGGGGCTGCTGGAGCCTCTGAGGAGGCGGGGGAGCTGGGTCCTGGGCAAGGAGGGGGCCGCCTGGGTGTCAGTGGTGGCATGGGGCAGCTGGGCTCTGGCAGCCCTGCAGACTGCTCGCTGGGCCCTGGCAGCTGCCATGGCCCATCGTGGTTGTGCTCTGCAGGTGCTGCTGCAAGAGGAGCCCACCGACCAGCTGGGCACTGCGGTGCGGCAGCAAGTCATGCTTGCCATCAGCGCAATGAGGTAGCTGTCGCAGCCCCTGGCTTGGCCAGGGCCTCCGCAGCAGATGTGCCGGTGGCCCCAGTCCTAGCTGGGAGGCTTCCCCCATCCTGGAGGAGTCTGCCGGTGTCATCTGCTGGGCCTGTGCTGCGCCCCAGGGTGGTGGAGACGCGAGGGCAGAGAGGGCCCTGGGGCTCTCCCACATCTCCTGAGCTTTGCCCAAGGGTGAGGCAGGAGATATGGGTCCCGATGCCCTGTGGCTGCCAGGCCTGTCCTCTGTCCCTGGCCAGCATCGTGGGGGGAAGAGGTGGCTTCCCCACGTAGTGCGGGTATCCCCCGTGGGTCTGCCACGCCCGGGTCTGCATCCCCCTTGCCAGGGCACAAAGGTCCTGCTGCCAGCTGCAGGCACTGAAAGGCCCCTCTCTGTGCTTGCAGCCAAGTCGGGCTGCTTGCGAAGAGCGAAAGGAAGAGCCTGCTGCACGCCTGCTTCTGCAGCGTCTTCTGCCTGCCTCCAAGGGAGGAGCTGCGGAGCCGGGCTGCTGCCCTCGACTCCCAGGTATGCGCTGGGTGGCTTAGGGAGGCGCGCCAGGCTGCCTGGGCTGGTCCCTGGCTCCCCTGTGCCGAGAGACAAGAGGGAGCTCCAAGGCAGGGCAGGCTCTCGGCTTGGCTTTGCCACCCCCATGCCTTCTTCGCCTTGCCCTGGGCAGGGCGCCGGGCAGAGCCGCCAGGCTGGGCCCTGTGCAGCAGCTCTCCTGCCCTGGGGCCTCTCCGTGGGCTCCACAGCACCATGGGTGTCCCCCTCGGGCGGGAGGAATTCAAGGCCCTCTCGGGCAGGTAAGGGGCAATGGGGAAGAAGCACCTCAACCCTCTGTGCCCCTTGCAGACCCTGGACGCTCTGGACAGCATGCTGCAGGTGTTGGCGCTCGGCTGCCCTACCTCGGGCCTCCTGGAGATGCAGAACATCTTGCAGGTGTGGTATTTGCCAAGAGTGGGGTTCCCAGGACGAGTCCCTCATTTGTAAGGGAAGATCCCCCCTCAGGTGGACCCCTCCCTGCCCAGCAGCAGCTGCAGAGAGCACGCTGCCGGGAGGGGCCTGGCTCCCTCGTGGGAGCGGGCTTGCCCACGGTGCTCTGCTGTGAGCGCCGTGTCTCCTGGCAGAGCTGCCTGCCTTGGAGCAGCCGTCAGGGCCCAGGGCAGAGCAGCAGCTTTTCTCCTCCCAGGTGCTGCTGCCCTTCGCCGCGTGCCAGCCAGCAGCTGTGCGTGAGAGGGCCGTGGGACGCATTGCGAGGCTGAGTGATCTGCTGATCGGCTCTTTCTTGCTGCCGGTAAGGAGCGTGTGGTGCAGGCAAGCTCCAGCCACCCCATGGCCCCTTGTCATCACCCCCGAGTGGCCTGCAGCTGCGGGCTCCCTCCGAGGGCAGCGTGGGCAGAGGTTAGGGCCCTCGGCAAGAGCCTGCCCTGAAGCTGAGGTCTTGGCCTGTCTCTTTGGGCTTCCCCCTGTGGTCCCTGCTCTCTCAGGAGGCAGCTGTGCCGCCAGCGCCGTGCAGGCCAGGCCTGCCCTGGGTGCATGCCGTGGGCCCAGCAGGTCTGGCAGCCGTCCCTGGCCTTGGCTGCTGCTGCGCAGCTGCTTTGGGAGCCAGGGCAGTCAGGGGCCACCAAAGCTCTGGCTCCCCTGGGAATCCAGGCCTGCATGGAGCGTGGGTTGAGGGCTTTGATGCTGAGCTCAGGCCTGGTGTCAGCGCTGCCTCCCTCCCCCAGGCCCGCGGCTGCTTTGAAGGAATCGAAGCCAGCTCTGCCAGCCTCGAGCAGAACTATGTCCCCATCGTGGGGCAGCTGGTGGGGCATCTCACCCTGTGTTGCGCCTGCGAGGACGAGGGGAGCAGTCACGGGGCAGCAGATGCTCTTTGGCACCTGTACAGATTCCTGCAGCAGGAAGAGAGTAAGAAGCTGCGTCGGGTGGGTCCTTGCAGTCACGGGCAGCCAGACAGCAGGCACTCATCCCTGTGGTGCTGAGCGGTGGCCTGGGAAACCTTTGGCAGCACCTGCTGCTCCAAGGCCTCCTGTCTTGCCTCAGACCAGAGCATCCGCTCAGAGTCATTCTGCCTTTCTGTATTCTTGCAAGCAATTTGCCCTTCCCGCGCCTTGCAATAGGCCCAGACCCTCCCTGGGCGTCCTGCTGCCCAGCCTTTTCTGGCATGCCCTCTTCATCTGCCAGGGGAGACTTCTCCCGGCCGCTTTAGTGGGCCATGTCCCCCTCTGGAGCCTTCCTGCTGACCGCCCTGCGTTTCCCCTCCTGTGCAGGCAGGGAGCTGTCGCAGGATAGCCCAGAGCACCTGCAGCTCCAGCAGGCCTGGGAAGCTGCCAACACCTTCTGGCTTTCGGGGTCTAAGGACGTCAGCGAAATGAGCAGGGTAAGGAGCGCCTCGCTGGTTGGGACTGCCAGGTGTGGGGTGAGCATGGGACTTGGACGAAGAGAGGGATGGCTAACGGGGGGGGCTGATGGGGCTTTGCGGTCACTGGGGAGAGGGCTCGCACTGTGTGTGGGCTGGGACTAGCCAAAGGCTTCCCTGCTGCCACCAGCGAGCTCTGGTTCCCTGCAGGAGCAGTGCACGGGGACCGTGACCCCAGCCATGCAGCTGCAGCCCAGTGCCGTCAGCCATCCCGGCAGAGCCCCTGCTCCTGGCCCTGCGGGGGTCGCCGTGCCAGCACTGCCGCCCGTCTCTCTGCAGGGCCGCTTGCTGCTCAGCCAGGCACCGCTGTTGGGACCCTGGGTGTGACCTATCTATCTTGGCTGCCCTCCTTTCTCCCGTAGCTCTTTGGGAAATACCTTTATCCCGCTGAGAGGACAGCCGTCATCCTCACAGCCATCGGGGGCATGAGAGCCGGCAGCACCTATGACACGCAGGCAGCTGCTGCCATGCTGGATGTGCTTGTGACAGACGATGCCTCCCTTTTGGAGCATGTAAGTAGCCTGTGGGTGGCGTGGCCGGGGCTGGAGGCCTTTGGGGAATTGCTTTTCCCCTGAGTGCAGGCGTGCCAGGGACCCGACCCCCTGTGAGGGCAGCACAGAGCGGTGGCAAGGGCAGCCGTTCTCGGTGGGAGCTGGGTGAATGGCTGCAGTGTGGCAGCAGCCCCAGTGTGAGCCGTGTCCCCCCAGGTGCCGGAGATGGTGAGGTGCATGTGGAGAAGCGTGCTGTCCATCGGGGAGGTGTCTGCGCGGCTCAGCCTGGACAGGGCTCTTCTGCTGCTGACGTGCGCATCCCCCAAGGAGGTGGTTGTGAGCCTGTTGCGCTGTTCCCCATCATGTGACAGGTATGTGCCCGGCAGCCTTTCGTGCTTGGGGCCCCGCAGCCTTTCGAGCCCATCGCATGTGGGCTGGAGGCCAGGTGGAGCTTTTCAGTACTCTGCTGAGGGGCTGGGCCCTCCCACTGTCCCCGTGTGGCAGCCCCGGTGCAGCAGGCAGGGCTGCAGCAGGCAGAGCTGACCAAGCCTGCCTGCCTTCAGCCCCTGAGCCCGCTCGCCTTGCTGCCTCCCTGCCCCACAAGGGACTTGAGCTTGGGCGTGTGGTGCCTGGTGGGGCAGGGCAGCGAGGGGCAGTGGGCAGAGGCAGGGCTGGCGGGCAGCCCAGGCCCTGTGGGGCTGCCCAGGCCACGGCGCTGCGGCTGCGGCACCTGCTGACAGAGCGCTCTGGGCCTGCAGCGCTGCCGCGGCCATGTGGCGGGTGCTGGTCTCGAAGCCCGGAGCTGCGGAGCGGGTGCTGCGGGAGCTGGTCAGTGTGCTGGAGGACTGGCCGCTGCACAGGACAGTGACCTCGGATGGGGACGCCATGGACGTCTCTTCGCTGGCTGTGAGTTTGTGAGGAAGCCTCGCTCTCCCCTAGGGCTGCGCTCGCCCCTGCAGGCGAGAGGCAGGGAGCCCTCTGCCCTTCCCCATCCACCGCCAAGCTGTGACCTCTCCCAGGGCGCCGAGACACAGCACGGGAGGGAGGGCTGCGGCTGGCAGGGCCCTGGCCAGCACCCGACATTGGCCGCGCCAGCACGCTGGGCTGCCGCGCCTGCTCTGGGCCCTCTGTGCACAGCGCCAGAGCTTGCCTGAGCGGCTCTCTGTCTTCCTCCCTGTCTGCATCTCCCTGCCTCGCTGGGCACGCTGGCAACGTGGGCTGGGGGCAGGATGAGGGTGCGGGGCATGGTTAGGGGCAGGCAGGAGCAATGCACAGGCCAGGCAGGCCACAAGGGCTGGGTCAGGGACGCCAGGGTGGCCTGCAGGCTACATGTGGCCCTCCAAGGTGATGTTCACACCGTCCCAGGAAGGCTTGTTGTGGCCATGTGACAGAGAGGAGCTGAGCCCCAAGAGCTCCCATGGCTTTGCTCTGGCCAGACAGCCAGGGCAGGCACTGCTGCTTCTCCCAAGGCGCAGGGCAGTGCCTGAGCCTCACCCCCAAGCTCGGGCAGCGCAACAGGGACGTCTCAGCAGCGAGAGGTGTGTCTGTTTTTTTTCTGCAGGCCACCAGAGCGCTACAGGAGATCCTCCAGCAGCCGCCCTGCCTGCAGGTGCTAGAGGTGTTTTTCCCCCAGCTCTTCCTGGCGCTGCTCTTCCAGATTTCCTTCAGTGCAGAGCTGACGCTGGGAGAGGCTGACATCTTCCGGAGGGAATGCCGAGGAGAAGAGTCTGCTCCCACCAGCCCCGCCAGGTGCTCCACCGCAGCCCCGCCGTCTCTGCCGTGGACCTATAGGCAGGGCCAGGGGTGCCAGCGTGACCTGGCCTTTGCTCCGCACGCAGGTTAACAGTGCGGACCATGAAAGCACTGCTCTGCCATGCTGGCTACGAGAGCCAGGTGCTGGTCCTGGCGAGGAAGGGTGGCTGGGACCTGCTGCTCCGCGCTGAGACCTACCAGAGGGGAGTGGGTTTGCTGGCCAGGTGAGAGCCCCCTTGTCCCCGCTCTGCCCCAGCGTTTCTCCGCTGCAGACAGGGTGCCCCGCAGGGGTGCCCATCCGTGCAAGAAAGGGGCTGCAGCTTCAGCACTTGTGATGGAGACATGGCTGAGTAGAGCGGCCAAGGCAGCTCCTGCTCCAGAGCTGCTGCCCAGCTCTGCGCACTGCTGGGGGAGAGGCAGTGTTAGGAGGCCCAAGAGAGGGTGACAGGCAGCAGCAGTCCCCTCGCAAAGCCCTAGAGTGCCCTCCCGAGGGGCCTGGGCTCGTTGCACTGAGAGCCCTGAGGTGTGTGTGTGCAGGCATCCCTGGCAAGGGCAGCGTAGCAGGGAAGGGGCAGGATGCCCGGAGGAACACTAGAAGAGCCCAGGGGGCATCAATCCAAAATGGGCAGCAAATGGGTTGTGTTGGAAGCCTGGACTTCAGGGCAGGAAGGGTGTCTTTCCAGTCTGCCCCGCCAAAAGGAGCCTGATGACGCTGGGCAGTGACTTTCTCATGGCGAGGTGTGGTGGGGAGAGACCATGGCTCCCCGAGCAAATGCTGCCAGAGCTGCGCACAAACGTGGCCTTGCCCTCCGTGTGATGGCCCATGGGGGCCTGGTGAGAGGGCTTGGGAGTGCAATTGGAGAAGAGGTTTGCCTGGGCTGCTGAGAGCTGACAGTGCCTTCTTCCCTGTGCCAGAGAGATGAGGAAGACCCCAAGAGAGCTGCGTGTCTTCCTCTTCCAACGGCTGACAGCGCTGCTGGAGAGCGAGGAGTCCTGCCGGGAGATCCCCGCCATGGCTTTCCTCGTGGAGGTGAGGCTGCTGGCAGGCGGTGCCTTGCTGGGGTGCCTCTAGCTCCGGTGCTCTCTTGTACCCACGGGTGTGGGATGGCCAGCAGCGAGTGGAGGGAGCTGGGGCAGTGGGTGCCGTGCGATTAGTGCCCTTGGCCTTGGCCCCTGTGTGGTGGGGTAACTCTTGTCGCCACGTGGATTTGACGCCTCCTTTGTGCCAGCTCTCT
Organism: Apteryx mantelli; assembly: GCF_036417845.1. Lineage (NCBI taxonomy): Eukaryota > Metazoa > Chordata > Aves > Apterygiformes > Apterygidae > Apteryx > Apteryx mantelli. The sequence continues at coordinate 13,385,726 of NC_090000.1, forward strand.
AGTCAATGGCTCCTCAAAGGCCTGAGGATAAGAGGCTGCAGCTGGTGGCAAGGAGCAGAGGAGGAGGCGAGGGATCTGCGCAGTGCGCCATGAGGCCGAGGGCAGGGAGCGTGGCCCCGGGGGCTCTCGGCACTCAGTGCTGCATTTGGGCCGGGCTTTGTGTGTGCCTGGTGGCCTTGGCCTGAGCTGTTGGTGGGATCCAGCACTGCGTGACACAGGGAGTCCTGCCGCCATTGCCAGTTTGTGTGTGCTGTGTGTTTCAGCTGCTGGCCTGCAGTGACCTTCGTGGAGACGAAGACGCTTTCTTGGACCTCTTTCTTTGGACGTCTCTGCGGAGTCGCTGCTGCGTGATGCACGGGCTGGTGCTCAGAGGCCTCGTCCTGCTGTGTGAGAGACAGGAGATGGTGAGCAGGGGACAGCGGGGTGAAGGTGTGCAGGCAGCGTGGGTCTGGGTAGGGAGTGCTGTGGAACAGGGTGGCTTGGACTTTGCTGGGCCTCTGGAGCTGTGTTAGCTAGAGATCGTGGCGCAGCACCAAGCAAGGCAGCTCCAAAGGGCTTGTGTGGCGGGAGTGCTGTGGCCAGAGGGAGCGTCCCGCTGGGAGGTGGAGGGGAGCCTGAGCACAGGGCCAGGCTTTGGGCACAGGCAGCTTCCGGGCCGCGAGGCAGCAGCCCCCACCCTGCAGAGGCCAGCACGTGCTGAGTGCTGCCTGGGGGGGGGGGGGGGGGGTGTCTCTGCACTGCGCCGTAGCCTCTGTGCACAAGCCGTGGGTGTCCGCAGGGCCTTGGCAATGGGGCCCTGAGCCCCGGCGGGACAGGAGCCGGCTAGGGTTAGGACTGCTCATGGCCAGGGCAGGTTTCCAGGCAGCCTTGGTTACTAAGCACGGTGCCCATTCAAGTCTGGTGGAGAAGAGGGCCACTGGTCAGGTGCAGAGGAGCCTGTGCTGTGCTCTCCTCCCTCCGTATGCCTCAGACCCCCCCAGGCCCATGACTGTGCCGATAAGCCCAGGCAGCCAGGAGGTTGCTGCAGTGATTGCCGTGCCAGCTTCTGGGAAGCCAGCGGGGAAGCTGGTGTCTGACAAGGCAGGCCTTTTGGCCAGGGCAGTCTTTATTTCTTCAGGAAATGAGGTTGTGTTTCCCCCAGGTAAGAGAACTGCAGTACCTGTTGCCGCTGCTCATGAGGTACCTGCAGGATGTGGACAGGGACATGAGCACCAAGGCCTTGCTGGTGCTCAGCCATGTGGTCCCTGTGATGGAGGGAGAGAGGATCACCCACGCGGCTCCGCTGCTGGCCGAGAAGCTCCTGCCACTCTTTGATGACGTAAGGCTGTGGGGAGAGCCGGGGGTGCTGCTGGTGTGCGTGTGAGGCTGTGTGCGGGGTCACGGCTGTGGTGTGTTCCCCTGCGCGTGTGAATTTGTGCTTCCCACCACAGGCCATTTTGCAGTGTCTGCAGAGCTGGCCCACAGCTCCTTGGTGCAGAGGGAGGCTCCGAAACCTTCATCTCCCTATCAGCCACACTGCCCCCCGTGCTCCATGTGGGCTTGGAGCAGCCAGTGCTGAGGTGCCGCCTCTTCCTTCCCCCCAGGAGTCTGACTGCGTGCGGAAGCTCTCCATCCAGCTCTTTGGAGATGTGATGGAGACTGTAGCGGGCACCAAAAACCAGCAGCTGAAGATGCAAGTGCACCGGAGCCTGCTGCCCCTGTTCTTCCACCTGCATGATGAAAGCCCAAGTGTGGCCGAGGTATGGATGTGCAACGTGAGCGGTCATTTGGGGAGGGCAATGCTGACCCCCTTTGGGTGGGCGTGAGCGTGAGGAGCAAGGGCTGCTGGCAGTGGGCCCCTTTGAACGTGGGTCACCTTGAGGCCCAGGCTGCTGAGTGCCTGAGGAGGTGCCGAGCCCCAGCTTCCCAGCTGTCCCTGCAGGTGTCCGAGGATGGGGTTTGACCCCCAAGCGCTGTCGCCCCTGTGCTCTGCCCAGGGCTCGTGGAGAAGTCTGGCCTGGGGCATGCCCAGAGCAGCTCAGCAGCTCTTGGGGCTCGCTGTTGTGCTGCCAAGGCAGGACGAGGTGCCTGAGGTGCTGCTTGCTCGCCGTCTCTGCCCGGGACGTTGAAGCCCATGGCAGACCCAGGTCCCAGCTGCTGCCTCTTCCCATGGGGGGCCAGGAAAGGCCCTGAGGCTTGCTAAGAGGAGGGGGTCGCAGGGTCTTGTCGCCTGGGCTGCGGTGGCATCTCCCAGTCTCTGCTGCTGTGCAGGTCTCTCAGGAAGCCCTCGTTGGTGCTGCCGAGTTCCTCAAGTGGCAGCAGCTCAGACACCTGGCTGAGACAGCGCAGACATGGAGGATCGGCAAGTGCCTGGTAAGGACGGCCACAAAGCGCCCAGACCCAGCCCGGACAAGGCCTGTTCGCCTCCATGGCCAGCACGTGGGGCAGGCAGCTGTGCCCCTCACCACGGCTGCATCGCAGAGCCACCTGCCTGGAGCAGCACTCACGCTGCCCTTCTCCAGGCACACTGCCCCGGCAGGCTCTTCTCCAGGCTCCTCTCCCCTTGCTGACCCATGGGATGCTAAAGCAGCCTCTGGCCCAGCTGGGCCCTACAGCGGGAGGGCACCTCAGCGTGCCTGGGGAGCAGCCTGCCCTCTGCTCCCTCCAAAGCTCGGCACTGCCCAGCTTGTGTGTGGGAGTGACGAGTGTCCTGGCAGGGGAAGGCCGGGGAAGCTGGTCCAGGGTGGAGGGACTGCCTGGCTACATGGGGGTGTGTGCGCCAAGGCCGTGCCCTTGTGCTCTCCCCAGCTGGCGAGGGGCAGGAGAAGAGTGGACGAATACCTGCGCCAGAGCCTGTTGTACTTGGAGAGCCCCCAAGAGTCCTTGCGAGAGGCGGCTGTGAGGTTCACTGGTGAGCCCCAACCGCTGCGGTCCCTCTCTGTCCCGGGACAGCTCGGCCCCAGCCCCGGCTGCTGCGCTGGCAGCAAGAAGCAGCCTTGCGACTGTGGCTGCTGCAGCCCCGAGTGCCTGCTGGAGGGCCTGGGTGCCCGGGGGCTCCGTGTCACCCTCTGCCATCTCTGGCCACACGTGTGGGGCTGGTGGGAGCCTTGTTCAGTGCCTCACAGCAAGGCCCTTGGGTGTCCCACTGGGAAAGCGCCCTGGGGTCAGCCCAGCCCGAGGGGAGGTGGGCGCATGGCCAGGCGGGCAGGGCTGGGGGCCGTGTTTGCTGCTGGGGGTGGGCTGTGGAGCAGGGTTTATGGGGGGCTGTGTGTGTGTGCCTAGGGCTCGTTGGGCGGCGCATGAGGGGCCGGAGCAGGCAGAAGCTGGAGGCCATCTGCGAGGGTGAGTGAGGGCAGCAGGGTGTCAGGCAGGGCTGGTGGGAGGAAGACAGATGCTGGGCAGGGAGCTGCCATGCCTGCCCCAGGCGAGGAGGGCTCTGCTCCCCGTGCAGAGCGGGGGCAGTGTGGGTAGAGCAGAGAGAAGATTTCAGGCACCTTTGGGACATTCCTGGCCAGCAGCTCCCAGATGTTCCATTTCTGCCCTGGCTCTCACCTGGCTGTGGGAAGAGCTGGGTGGGACTGGCTGTGTCAGGAGGGGATGCCTGGGGCCTGTGCAGATACAGGGCCTTGATCTCTGCTCGCCTCCTTTCCCTCTCAGCCCTTCAAGGCTTGCAGGAGGACATCAGCCCGTCCATCCATTCCCTGGCGACACAAACCATCCTGATGCTGAGAGCTCCAGGGAGGCAGTCTGCATCTGGAGGCACCCATGAAGGCTTGTGCTACCGCCTGAGGAGAGCGTGGCAGCGGTGGCACTGTCCTCTGCGAGGAAGCTGCTGGTGCTCGGCCACGTCCTGATGCCAGGGTGCTCTGCGCACAGGGGCCACCTGAGTGTGCGGGGAAGTCATGGGGTCCCTGGCCTCTCTCGCTGCCTGCAGGACGGCTCCAGCCCTCAGGCGCAGCCCGTTGCAGACTTGTGCTGCCCGTCCACCCTCTGCTGGCCTTTCCCCAAAGAAGCAGCCCTGTCTCTCCATCATGTGTCAGTGTCTTTTCTTTGGGCAAACGAATTGGTGGAAAAGTCAGGCCATGAAGGAATTGTTCTCACCCTGAGAGGGGAAGGACATGCCCTCCCTGCAGCAGTCTGTGGCAGCCACAACGTAACCCCCCCCTCTTCCAGCAGTGAGGGAAGGCCCCCGTTTCCCCTTACAAAAGGGTCAGCAATGGCTGGAAGACTGCAGTGGTCTTTCCGAGATTCTGCCTTGAAAAGCCATGACCTCTTGTGCCTGAGGAAGGACCCAGAGCTGGGCCCTCGCCGGCGCTGGCTTCCCCTGTTGTGGCTGAGCCCAGGAGCTAGGAGGCTGCCCAGATGCTCTGGCTCCAGCAGCCAAGTCAGCTGCCGTGCTGGGAAAGTCTCCTTCGCCAGAAGGCAAGGCTGCACCCGTTGCTGTCCCCTGCAGCCTCCCCTCCCGCGCTCAGAGAGGAGGAACCGCTGGGCTCCCCTTTGCACGCCAAGGGCGGTGAGTGCCTGTGGCCAGGCACCGCAGGATTTGCCCATGCAGGCCCCAGTGCCCCAGGGCGCAGAGCTCTGCACAGGCACTAGAGGCTCCAGCCCCTCTGCAAAGGGAGCTCTTCAGGCACCATGAGTTCAAAAGCCAAATGGGGCAGCATCTGATCGATGGCTTTAAATATCTGGAGGGAGAGTGTCAAGAAGACGGAGCAGGACTCTTCTCAGTGGTGCGCAGTGCCAGGCTGAGGGGCAAGAGGCCCAAAGTGAAGCGCAGCAAGTTGTGTGGGAAGCTAAGAAAAAGCTGGTTTACTGTGAGGGTTCGTGAGTGCTGGAGCAGTTGCCCAGAGCGGTTGTTTGGAGTGATGCTGTGGTGTTGCAGTGAAGTGTGAAAAGCCCCTGGTGAGGGGCAGAGGCCTGCCCAGGATGGGGAGGGAGAGAGGACGCAGGTGCAGGAGGGCATGTGGCTAAGTGCCCCAAAGCAGGGAGTGAGCAAAGCTCAACCCCACTCTGGAGGCACAAGCATCCTGGGAGCATCTGCATCTGCAAGGGGGTGTGTGTGTGCAGGCAGCCCTGGCAAGGGCAGCCTAGCAGGGAAGGGGCAGGATGCCCAGAGGAACACTAGCAGAGCCCAGGGGGCCTGACTCAGATGTGGGGAGGAGCAGATGGGTCGCCTTGGAGCTCTGACTTCAGGGCAGGAAGGGTATTTTTCCATTCTCCCCCGCCAAAAGGAGCCTAATGATGCTGGGCAAGGGCTTTGTCATGGCGAGGTGTGGTGGGGAGTGACCATGCTGGTTCTCCGTGGCAGGCCAGGAGCTGTAGTTCCTGTGCCTTCTCAGCCCTGCAGCAGTGGCCCGTTGTGTCTGTCCTTTACTGGACATGTGCCGTTCACACCAGAGTCCCTGTAGGTCACTGGAGACAGTGGAATTTCCCTGTTTTTCCCTGGTACAGGGTTAGGGTTTAGGGTTGTGGCCATTTAGGGTTAGTGTTAGGGTTAGGTTAGAGGGTTAGGGTTAGGCCCATTTGTTGGCCCTCTAGACCCCTTAGCACCCTCCTAGTGCACTCTGGACTACTCTTTCAGTCTTCCTTCTGCCCCAGAGCTGCATCTCGGCCCTCTAGACTCCTTAGGACCCCTCTTGTTCCCCCAGAACCCCTCCGGAGACCTTGGTTGTGCCCTAGAGCTGTCTTTTGGCCCTCCGCACCCTGCAGAATCTCTCTTGTCCCCTCAGACCACCTCTGCAGGTCTTCCTTGCTCCCCAGTTTTTACTTTTTTGGCCCCCTAGTTCCCTTAGGACCTCCCTAGCGTGTTCTGGGCTACTTTTGGGGCCTTCCTTGTTTCCCAGAGCTGTACCTTGGCCCTCTAGACCCCTTTAGGAGCCTGGTAGTCCCCTCAGAATCCCTCCGGAGGCCGCCTTCATGCCCTGGAGCCCTCTGTTAGCCGTTTAGCACCTTTAGCAGCCCTCTCTTCTGCTTTGGCCCCTCCTTTAGCCTGTTAATTTCCCCCTGCAGGCCTCTGTTGGCCCTCTACACCCCTTAGCATCCCTCTAGTGCACTCTGGACTATTCTTTCAGCCTTCCTTTGTGCCCCACAGCTGTCCTTTGGCCCTCCAGCCCCTTTAGCTGGGGCGGCCCTGACAGTGGGACGTGAAAAAGACACTTTTGACTACATCCAGCTGAAGAAATGTAAGCCGAAGGATCAGAGGAAATAACTGCTTGCCTAGGTTTGTTACCTAGCAACACATTGTCAAAGTTTTTTATGAACAATCATACTTGATCAGGTGCCTATTCATTCCACGAATATTAGCGCAAAAATGCGTACGTTACCGATCCTCTAAAGCAAGTCCATGTCACTGGGGTAGCATGTGTAGTAAATCCCATAATAACACATTTTGATGTTGTTCTCTTACATGAAAGCACTTGGAGCAGATTAAAACATTTATCGTACTCTTTTGTTTGTTGAATGGACCACAATACGAAGAGAGACCTGCAGTGAAGGAGACATAGTAGCCAGTTTCCTTAGAGAAGGTGTCTTGTCCTGTACTTTAGGGCTTGCTGTACATCTTGAGAGATAGTAGTGAATGACAGGTCTCCTTTTAACCCCTGGGGAGCAGAAAGTTGTGACCTGAGGGCAAATTGTTTCTTGCAGCTGGGTTAGAAGGAGCTGGCTACCAGTCAAAAGTAATGACAATTCTGTGGAGTCCCTGGAAGTTTTGAAAAGACCGTATTTACCTTTTAGAGAAGGCTATGCACTTTCATTACTAATACCTGTGGTAATCAAGCCAGGTAAGTGGTACACAGGTGATCAAGCCATTAGTCTTTTGCAGAACGGCACCCGGGGGGGGGGGGGGCGCATGCGCACTGCGTCCCGCCGTGCTTACTGCTGCCCTCGCGTGTCGAAAAAGTAGTACTGCACCTGCAACACGCGCACTGCTTCCTGCCGTGCTCGCAGCTGCCGTCGCGTTCCGAAAATATCAGTCTCTCCGTGGACAGCGTCGGGGGAGTCCCGGGCTGGTGTTGGGGGTCGCGAGGCGGCGCTCCGGGCTCTGCGGCGGCATCCGGGTCCCGAGGGCGGGCGTGCGGCGGGAAGAGGGGCGAGAGGGAACGCAGTCGCCACAGGATCAAACACTGCAGCATCCCGCCCCCCCCCGGGCATGCCGGGAGCAGTAGTCTTCCGTCACTGGGCTTCCAGGCGGCCATGTTAGTCTGCAGGGCATGCCGGGAGATGTAGTCTTCCCATAGGGGGCTTCTAGGAGACCATGTTGTGCCTTCCGAGGTGGCGGGAGGTTCAGTTCTCTGTCAGCGAGGTTCCCACCAGCCGGCCGCGTTGTGCTCTGTGGCAGGCCTGGAGCTGGAGTTCCTGGTGCCTGCATTCTGGATCAGTAATTTTCATCTGTTTCTGAAGCACAAGACCTTGACAATATTGCAATATGGTGTCAGCCACAATAGCCCAGAACTGCTCAAAAATTATGTAAAAGTTTTACGTAATATATTTATCCTGACACATGCTACATGCTACACACATTCATTTGCAGTTATCTCAATCCTCCCATCTTCCCTTGAACTTCCCCTCCCCACACACAATCCTTCAAAATCCCAGCAGCACAACCACCTCACTGTCTAAAGAGCATCTAAGATTCTGTGCTTCCTGGGATCAGCCTAAATACTATTTTCCTTTACTTACTAGAAATATTGTCCAGACATGTAAGTCACATGTGGAAATCTATTACCCATTCAGCATGTACAACAAAAGGCAGTGGGGCCAGGGACACAGTCAAAATAGTGCAGCGGGTTTTATTGTTATCATGCTAATTAATAACATGATAATTAAGTACAAAAAGCTCATTACTGGAGTATCAAGGGTAGGGGCAGAGGTAGGGATGTAATAAGAGAAGAACTGAAGGGAAGGGGTCTGCTTTGCTGTCAGGTCCCATCTTCCCTCAGACTCCCATCACTTGATTCCAAATATGAGCTTATTAAGCTCGCTCTTAAAAACAGTGGGTTTTTCCTTCCCCCACTCCTCAGGGGAGACTGTTGAAGAACTTCCCTCCTCATATATCAAGGAATCTCATCCTTGCCAGCCAGAATTTCTCCTCGACCAGTTTGTTCTTGTTTCGTAGCTGAAGTCGTCTCTCCCTCACTAGGGTTCATCTCCCTCATGAACAGCAATCATCTCCTCTCTTCTCCACTGGCAGTTAGTGCCTAAACATGTTTCATAGGCCACGTCCCCCCACTCCCCAGTGGCTTCTTTTTCCCCCTATATCCTCACCACTTTTCCCTGCAGCTGTGAAACTAAAACTGTCTGTGCAGAAATTCAGCAGTGATATGCACTTTGCATGCTGCGAGGACACCCTGGGCTGCAGTCCCCCTCCACGTAACCCAGCGCGCAAGAGCTCTGACTGTCCAGCAGACTCCAAAGCCAAAATCAGCCAGCAGCAGCAGCAGGGCAAGGACACCTGCAAGGAACTGATGACAGGGGCATCCAGGCAGCCACTCCAAATCATTTGTTTTCAGAGTGGATTCTGCCTGAGCATGAGTGGAGACAAACCAAATGATACCAGCTCATTCCAGCTAATTCTGGACACGTGACAGGAGGCATCATCACATCTGGATGTCAAAATGACATTTCAGTCAGGCTAACGGGCCCTAGGAGCATTCCCTTCAGCAGACACTGTGTCAGCACCTCCATGACAGCCCACAGTGCAGTGCCAGTGCAGGTTTCCAGGGGAACCGTCTCCTAACGGAGGTAACACAGCTCTTTTTTCTGTGTCTTCCTTTCTTTCTCTTCTTCCCCCACTTCGCTTTACCTAGAAACTGGTGAGATTCTCAGCAGCCCCTCAGAAGTGCAAAGCAAGCACTTGATGATGATACCCACCTCAGGCCACCAGCAGTGGATCTAGAAGGAAGCTGACAGGTTCTCTATCATGTGCCGGGAGTCTGGATTGCTAATTCACAATGCAGTGCACAGAGCAACATCACAAACAGAAGCCCTAATGGATGCCAGGAAATTCTCTCATTCTTTGTGTCTTTATTAACTACATTTATTTAACAGAAAGACAGCCATGTGCAGCAGGTTTGAAGTTTGGAAGGCCACACAGAGATCTCTTTTGGCTTGCCTTTCCCTGTTAACTGTGTTATCCCAGGAACTGCTGAACATACAAAGATATCGTAATTCTCCCAGTTTGAATTTGTGCTGTCCCACTGCCAAGCTGTCAGCAAGACCAGAAGATCTTGCATGAAACACTGACTCGGCAGACTAAGATTGCGGATTCACTCAAAAGAGCTCTGCTCCTCACAGTCCACGTTATGTTAGACCAGGTTAGGTATGTATCAAGGTCCTTGATAATATTTTTATTGCAATCCTAACTGGAAGGTCAGTTCCAGCCACAGGTCCAGAGGACTAGTCTTCCTAGTCTTCCCTATAGGGCATACCAGAAGGAGGAAGCCACTTGCCCTAGATGAGGAGAAGTCTGTGCTTCTCCTCATTGCATTGAAATCATTGGTATGAGAAAAGAGAAACCGGTACTTTAATACTTGCTCTAATCCCATTCTGCCTGGCTGATTCAACGCTGTGCAGATTTTCCTAGTGAGGAATGCTGAGGTTTTCCCATGCCCATGAAACTCCAGCCAGAGCCAGTCTGCAAAGAGCTGCATCTCTCAGGGATACGCCAAAGCTCAGATGATTCACTCACGTTGGCCAAGTGTGTGCTGCAAGACAGGTGGTACCTGGCTCAAGAACTGGAGAAGATTGGAAGTCCTTCCAAAGCAAACACAGACAAGGTGGCAGACGGGACCTTCTGTGCCATCCAGTCGGTCCCTAGTGGGGCCCTCAGGACACCAGGAGGGCACAGCACACTGTTAAGCAGTTTTGCCCTTTAGAAACTCAGACCAAGTGACTCAAAGCTCCTGGGACAGGTCTTTGGTAACAGCCAGGGGGAGACCTGTACAGCTCCCAACAGGCATTGGCTTTCAAAGGAGTGCCAGCAGGGAAGGTAAAGCTGCTTTAAGTCTTCTCCCACTTAGGATAGTTATCTGTGACTTCCCTACAGGCCATAAGAAAGATCAAGGACCTTTGGGACATGAAATACCTCTTTTCTTTGGCCATTTCTTACCAATCAGCTATGAGGAAACTGAGGAGTACAACCACTTTTATGCTGGTCCTTGCCAGTCTTGGGGGCATAACAGTAAACTAACAAAATGCCATAGCGTAGGGGATGATCGTCAGATATAGATCAATCCCATATCAGTGTGGGCTGGACCTGGCCATGCTATGTATAATGACAGACTCTAAGGCTGTAACCACCTGACAGGTACATGCACGTTACATGCAAGCTGCAACCACAGTACCAGATAAATACAGGCTCCAGCTATACAAGCCCTGCTCATTGTATCAAGACAGAGAATACCTACATGGTTGCTCTAGCTGTTTTCTCTACATGATCTACAGGTAGAAACCAATGAAGCTTTTTAGATATTTATCCATATGTCTTTTAGCTTGCATCAAAGATTAAAAAATAGGACTCTAGACGTAAGAGTTCAATAAGTGTGTTAAAGAAGGGTGTTCTGGTTCATCTTTAACATGGACATATTGTTCCCATTAATAGAGGAAGAAGAACAATTAGCCTTATAGAGTGTTACTGTGTTGAATGTGCAATATAATAAGGATTTTTATGTCAGATCTCTGTATAAGACTCCAGCAAAGTGAGACTGGATTTTCCAAGGTATTTGCAATGCTAATGCTTGGCAATACCATGTATCTGGTGATATTGTATGACAGGGAGAGATATGGGTACAACGTTAACCAAAGGAAGAAGAGTTATTAAATAGGGTATAAGGTCCATAGCAAATGAGTCATTTACAAATGCATATGTAATGTAAATGGTTCAAAGATTAAAAAGAATATATTTTTGGAGGGTTTTGTTAGAGGATGACTTGTTGTCCTGGGAAGACATCTCTGATCTCTCTTACTCATCTTGTTTCTACTAAGTCAAAGGTGTTGTAAGTTTGATAATAAGCCGCCAGGATTTTCTTGTTAGAAGATGTGATATTAGCAATAAAGAGTACTAAATGCATGTCTGGTTGCTTTTGCTGTTCAAGGAATAAAATACTTCCTTAATAACCATTCTTTGACTGTTTGGAAGGATGGACCTTATTAAAGAACTGATATTTAAATATCTTCTCTTTATCCAACAGCTTACACTCCACCACTGCTAAATCCACAGGAGTCACTAATGATCAAAAGGCGCTGTTTTCTGATTTTTGGTGGTCTATGCAACATGATGGAAGGTGCTAATCCAGTACCCATCAGACAAGTGCCCACACAGTTCAGTCCACAACAGACTCTAGTGGCTGTAATGACATTTGCATGCTTAGGAAGAAGTGGATTAAGGAAGCTCCATACTGCTGCTCTCGGTGTATATAATTTGCAAACAGAGATAGCTGGACATTTTCCAAAAAGCCATTTCTTCAGTGAAAAAGGGCAATTCTTCAACAGAAGCCCAGACTCCCCTGTAAGAACCAGCTCAACAGCTGTATTCACCAGGGCTTACAGGTTTTTATCTCCTTGGCGGATCATGCCATAGGCTGATCACCTGAAGGCAGTGTGCCGTAGGAGATCAAACTCAAGTTTCTGGGTCTGGACTCCCACATTTCCCAGCTGTTGAAGACAGCACATCCAGGAGACTGCCCTGGAGCTGGATCAACCTCAGTTTCTAGGTACTGGCTAAGCAGAAAACCCCTTCACCTCTCAAATCACCTCCTCTGCTCCTCTCACAACAGCCTGGGCTCCAGGAAGTCTGGGCAGCCTCCAGAAAAAAGTTTTAAAAGGTCAAAAATGAAATGTCTTCTTTAATATTTGCAAAACAACCAAACAAAAGACTTCTCTCTCATTGCAAGACAGAAGCTTTCATTCAATTTTATAATATAGATATCTTTTAAGTTCTTTCAGAAGGGAAATTCCCATCTCCAGTCATCTGTAGTGGCTGTAAAGATGTCAGTCTCAATGGATTTTACCTGGCAAAATTTCACCAGTGCTGATTTCCATGAGCCAGTCCAAACCCCATTGAAATCAGTGGGCAGTGAGCTTAATACGCTTTGGATTTTTCCTTAAAAAGGAAATTAAGTATTACGATTGCTAAAAAAAGCCAGACCCTTCCATTCCACTATTTACTTCTCTGTTGTCTTTCCATGCACAGAATTGAAGTCATTCATAAGGCGTTAATTATTTGTTTTATGTATTCCCTTATCCCTTACTTACCTTAGTAGGAAATTGTATTTAAATAGCATTTTCTTCAGCACTGTTATCACAAATGCACTATAAAGTAATTTGGTGTGCCCTGTTTCCAGAGGCGTTCTGAGAAACAATTTGTGACTCCACACTACCGACTAGTATAGCGGCTCTGTTCATACCTTACTAAACTAAAGTCTGCAGCTAAAAATAAATAAATAAATAAAAAAAATTCAAACCTACAGACATCCCCAGCTGGTTGCATTCACAGATCTGGAGATTCATGAACCAGTGAATGCTCCCAATTTGCCAAGCAGATGAATTTGAATGAGTGTGCAGAAGTTCACCCCATAAACTGGGTAATGGGAGCCAGTTATTGTGGTTCATGCAGTAAATGCCCCCAATTTGCTGCCACATGAAAATAGCTCAAACCTTTCACTGCATCTGTGCTGAAGAATAGAGTTATGTGAATTCCAGTCACTGGTGACGTAAAAGTTTTGCCCATATGCGGCTGCTTTGCAGTTTCCTACCAGTGACTCAGCCAGTTTTGCTGGTCTTTTCAAATTACTACAATTTGTGTGTCTTATTTAATGAAAGCATCAGTAAGTCCTCCTCCCGTGCCTACCCGCGCATCCCATCTGCCCATGTTCCCCAGACATAGCCAATATTGAGATACAAAGCTGCTGAGGCAAACAGATAATGATGCTCAAAATTTTTGATCCCGTTTCTTTGCAGAAGGGTCACCTTTTTCTCACATGTGATGTAAAATTAGAAAATTATGCTCTTCAGGGATCCTTTGCCAATGTGTAAAGGAACAGCCCAGGCACTTTCTGAATCTAGCTGGTAACCTTTTGATCTTTCCTCTAATCTTAGCAGCATAAAATATTTTTACTTCCTGTCCTGACCTACTATGTAGGAAGACAAAATAGTGTAAAGAGCTGTAATTTTCAAGAACATGGGCTCTTCACAGATGTCTAATACACAGACACATTAGAATCTCTCCAGAAAGGGAGAAGGCATTGAAAAAAATGGTGACATTTCTCTTTATGTTTACTTCCAGCTTTCAGTGGTGTGGGACACAGCTGAGACCAATGGGTTGCATTGGCTTGGCTTCACGTCAGGGCTTGGCAATGTGTCTTAGATGTGCTGCCTGCAAAAATGTGGTTATGCCGTACTTTTAATTAGAAGAAAAAAATGGTCCATGAGCTTGCTGTTGAAAATGAGTGTTGCAAGAATGACAGGGATTGTTTATGGCTGGACAAATCAGAGTTCCGCTATTAGCAGAACTTCAGTTCCCTCATGATTCATGGAGCAACCCTGGCTCACTGATTTTTACCATTAGAAGTCAGCTGGATTCAGGCAGTTGTGGTACAGAAGAAATAGAAAGCAAGACAGGGAAGAGAGAAATAAATCCAGACAAGTCCACCTCAGTCCGGCTCTTAGCTTTATTCGCTCCTGTCTGTAACACGTTTCACCAGACAGGCTTGACAATAGGCCACTGAGCCAAACTCATGTTTCACCATGCATTCCTGCTACTAAAAGGTGGAAGGAAAGAGATAAATATTGGTGAATGGAGAGCAAAGGCAGACACAGCGAAGAGGGGAAAGCTTGACTTGATGTGTGAAGCAAAAATGGAAGAAGAAAAATTTTTCTTCCCAGAATGACTGGCAGTAGAGTTCTGGACCAGTAATTTCCTACTTCTTACAAGTTATGTCTGCACTGTGTTTTAGAAAACCTTAATTCACTGACTACTCCTGGACAGGCCAGAGAGTTGGGTGGAGAGGAACCTCATGAAGTTCAACAAAGGCAAGTGCAGGGTCCTGCACCTAGGCAGGAATAACCCCATGCACCAGGACAGGCTGGGGGTTGACCTGCTGGAAAGCAGCTCTGCGGAGAAGGACCTGGGAGTGCTGGTGGACACCAAGTTAAGCATGAGGCAGCAATGTGCCCTTGTGGCCAAGAAGGCCAATGGTATCCTGGGGTGCATGAGGAAGAGTGTTGCCAGCAGGTGGAGGGAGGTGATTCTCCCCCTCTACTCAGCCCTGCTGAGGCCACATCTAGAGTACTGCGTCCAGTTCTGGGCTCCCCAGTGCAAGAGGGATGTGGCAGTACTGGAGCAAGTGCAGCGAAGGGCTACTAAGATGATTAGGGGACTGGAGCATCTCTCTTATGAGGAAAGGCTGTGAGAGCTGGGCCTGTTTAGCCTAGAGAAGAGAAGGCTGAGAGGAGATCTTATCAATGTGTACAAGTATCTGAAGGGAGGGTGTCAAGAGGATGGAGCCAGACTCTTTTCAGTGGTGCCGAGCGACAGGACGCGAGGCAACGGGCACAAACTGAAACACAGACACTTCCATCTGAACATGAGGAAAAACTTCTTCACTGTGAGGGTGACAGAGCACTGGAACAGATTGCCCAGAGAGGTAGTGGAGTCTCCTTCTCTGGAGATATTCAAAACCTACCTGGATGCAATCCTGTGCAATGTGCTCTAGGTGACCCTGCTTGAGCAGGAGGGTTGGACTTGATGATCTCCAGAGGTCCCTTCCAACCTCAGCAATTCTGTGATTCTGTGATTACCGCTTCTAGTTAAATGGCCTACTTTGTGGCTGTGAGGATAACAGCTCCAGTGCTGAGAGAGCGAGGAGCTCTCTCTTCCGTCCACCTCAGGTGTTTCAAACTCAGGGTGAGGCATGGAGTTCAGCCTGTCAGCTGGATGCATGTGGCTGTGGTCCGCTTTCCCAGCATGGGCAAAGCTGGCCAAGTCTGATCCCAGTGCGCTTTGCTCTGAGCACCTCTGGAGAAGCAGTTCGTTAGCATGGTCGCCTCATTAATGGGTTGGGCTGTGGCTGTTCCCCACACCTGTGCAGCACCTTTGTCCTCAGCTAGGGAAGGTGGATTGGAAGTGGTTGGAGGGGCAGGACAAGAGCTTGTGGTCACGCGCTGTGGTTGGGAGTCTGTGGTTGAACGGGCAGTGCTGTCGTGTGGAGCTGCACTGTGGTCCTGGCAGTCAGCTGCAGAGGTAGCAAAGAGGTGATGGGAATCAGCTGGGGTAGGGAAAGCGGTGGAGCAGCGTATGCTGAGACGGGAACAGTGGAGAAGATCAGGAGCAAACCAGATAGCACAGTCCTTGTGTGATGTGTCAGGTGTTTTTCTGGGCATTCGCCTTTCCCTGAGCAACTCCTGAGTGTGTTTTGCAAAGAGCAGAGAAGCCGGAGGCATTTTGACCTTGGTGGCCTTTGTTTCGGTTTCGATAACTCGAGTGAACAAACAGGCTGAGATGGTCTCTGCTGTGTTTGTACTGCGAGGGGAGGGAGCAGGAGCACTTGCCTAGCTCTCTTCAGGGACTGCTGCACCCTGGGCCTGCACAGGACTTGGCATTTCAATTAGGAATAAAAGCTAATGACTGTCACTTAGTGCCATAAATCAGCTGCCACGTTTTCCCTGGAGACTTCCTCTTCCCTGTCTGAAATGTTAGCTGCCATCCCACCCCTGTTGTTGTCCCACCTCTAATGGCTTCTTATCATGTGGCTGTAAAGCTCCTGGATCCCCCCTCAGGACCTAGTGCTGATCTGGGGGACAGCTGAGTCTTATTTCAGTGCCAAATAAACCCTACTTCCAGCTCTCAGTGGCCTCACAGCCAGGTTGTAGGGCTCCTTGGCACTCTCTGTCTTTGCCCCCAGGGTCTTTGATGCAGGTTACTGTCCTGTTGATTCCTTCTCCAGTTTTCTTTCCTTAATGGGCCTTCAGGTTCTGGACTCCTGCTCAGTGTCTCACTGGTGGGTGTTCTTGCAGGTCAGATGGGTGCCCTGGGCTGGGCTCCTCGGGAGCAGCGGATGTGGGTGCTACGAGTTGTGTGCCAGCCTGTCTCTCTGTTATGGAGCTAGGAGCCCCTGCCTGCCTTTCGGTGGGAGGAGGTTGGTGCCCTGTCTGTGTGTTTTGGCAATGAAGAACCGGTGTCTCCTAGCCAGCCTTGCCCTGGAGGTTTTTGCCTGGACTTATCTTTTTCCTCCTTTTCTCTACTGTACACCTACCCAGCCTGCAGCCTTCGTTATACTCCGGCATGGAAACCCGTCAAGCCCTCCTGCAACACTGCTGCTCCTCTATTCCCGGCCAGAGCCCCTGCTGCACCGTCGGCTCTGGTGTCCGGAGAGCACCCCCATCACCCCGTGACGGGGAGAGCGCCCTGGGCATCGCTGGTGCCAAGCGAGTGTTCAGCGGCACGGGGCATCAAAGAGGCAGAGCGGGCTCCAGAGCCCCTTGGCCGCGTGAGGGCCACGGTGCTACCTCACTGCGGGGGTCTTTGCACAGGCTCCGTGGTGGGGAGCTCAGTGTTGGGGATCACTGCGAACCCAAACAGGAGCCTCGGCAGCACGGACGCCCGAGCGTGGGTTGTTCTTGGGCTGCTTGGGTCTCCTCCACCCTTGCCTTGGATGCAGGGAGCTCAGGAAGGGCAGGGGACGCGCAAGGGACGGGCGGTCTCTCCGTGGCAGTCCTGGGGTGCTGGCACCAGCCCTGGGGAGCACCTGGGAGTGCCAAGGGCTTGTCCACATCTCTGCCGCACTCCGGCATATGGCCCGGAGTGTGACAGCCTGTTTGGTTACTATGGCAATGTCAATTTATCCCCAGAGATACTGCTCACTGGTTGCAACTCTCACTAATCCCTTTGCAGATGTATATTTAAATCTCAAAGCTTCCATTAAAAATGATCAGCTTATTGAAGCCTCTGAATGTGGAGTATTTATGAAATTAGCTTGCCTATAAGAATGAGTTTCTTAGTCAAGAGGTGTAATACCACTAATCGATATAATAGGTTAAACCCTTTTATTATGGCTCTGCTGGGAGAATCTGGAGCTTGACATTTGTATGCTGCGTGCTCAGCTCCCTTTCTCCCCTGCTAGTTGTTTTTATCATTATTTTGGTCCTCATTACAAAATTGCACTCTGCTCATCTGGAAAACTCTTCCCTTCTAAATCCTGCTCGTGTTCAGCTTATGCTCAACCCCGTGGCAAGGAAAAGAGCTCTCTTGATTTAATTTTTCAAACATAAAGGTCCATTAAATCAAAGTGATGCTTTCCAGATCTTGCGGCTCTCAACAGCCCACCCCCTTCCTCCCTCCTCTGGTTCTGGGCATTTCAGCTCTGCCAGCTGTCTTTGGAGTCTGGAGCTGGTGAGCTGGCAGTATTTGGAGATGACCCTTTGGAGCATTATCCGAGGCTTCCCCTTGTCTGGGCTGTGTGATGGGAACCCTGTGATGTCCTTGCACGTGTCATCTTGGAGCTGTGGCCAAGAGCATCCCTTGTTGGCTCTCCTGGGGCGGGACCTTGCAACCCTGGCTGACGCAGAAGAGGAAAGTTCCTGTGCATGAGGTGCAAAGCGGGGACACGTGGCCGGTTCCAAGTGGGTCTAGGTTCAGCTCCTGACCCTTTCACCCTGGCCAGCTCACATCACCCCTTCCAGACCTTTCTGGGTTTCTCCAGCCCTTTTGTTTGTAGTTACTTGCCCCCACTCCTCGTTACCTGCTAGGCTAACGGGGTGAAGTTCACCGTCTTCCTCCATGATTCCCCCCACCCTGTGCACATGACATGAGGGAGCTTGGCCAGGAGATGAGGAGAGCGTTCAGCAGACAGGAGGGATGCAACACGCAGGGCTGAGCAGCTCGAGAGGGGAGCACCGGGAGCCCAGATCACCCGCATCCCCGATGAGTTCCCTAAAATCGGCTGCCTTGGCCTTCCTGGCGGGTGGGGATGGCTGTGCCGAGGGGCTTAGGTAGTGGCACCAGAGAGATGGCTTCGGGGTGGTGGTTTGGGGGTCAGGTGGAGCAAAGGCTTTTATGCCTTTTGGGGGCTAGGACAGCCTTGGGGTCCCAAATGTCCCAGGCACCAGTGGGGCCTAGGCTGGGCTATGAGGCACAGAGATGCAGCCCAAAATGTTATACAGCTGCCCTAGGCTGTCCAGTGCTCTCTGCTGTGCGTGCATGCACACTTGCACACGTACATGCACACACACCACCCCTCTGCGTGCTGGACTCAGCCGAGCGCGTGAGCGGTAGTGCACTCTGTAAGAAGATTAAATCAGCTAATACCATCAAAGTGCAATATTGTACTTGAACGCTTGGAAGCAAAACTGCACCTCTGGACGCACAGCCGATGCCACAGCCCACCGCGCCGTCTCCCATTCCCGCCTCCCTGCTCCGGCCGGGCTCCTAGTGTGGCCGGCAGGGCTGGGGGTGCACGTGTGGACCGAGGGACCCCTTCCTGGGCTCTTTGCTCTCGTTTTGGGGGAGGCACTAACCCTCAGCTGCCGGGTTCTGCTTGGGAGCAGGGTGCTGGCCGAGGGGTCCTGCTCCGTCCCCCTGCAGCGATGGGCCGGGACTCGGGCACCGGAGCTGGTTTCTCTGCCGCCATGGTGCTCTGTGAGCAGCTGAGCCGCTGCCGTGTTTCCCGCTGCTGAGTGGGGAGGAGGCAGGGGCCGGGGCAGCGCTGCCTCCGCGAGCTGGGCGAGCGGTGCTCGCTGTGGCCCAGCAGCCAGACGTCCCCCTGCTCCCAGAGGCGTCCCCAAACCCTATTTGCAACTGTAAAATGTTAAAATGTTTTCCGTGTCTTTTCTGAGCAGCGTTAAGTTTTTATAAATTAGAGACTAATACTTTAAGCAGGGCTAGTGGCGGAGGAGAGATTCACCAGCCGCCAACTGTTAATTAAAACTGTTCTTTTTTTTTTTCCCTCTTCCAACTCCCCCTTTCTCTCTGGACGTGCCCCTGCAGAGCACAGCGCGGCCGCTCTCCACCTCTGCCTTCCTCCGCCTCTGCCCGCCGGGCTCTCGGCCGCCTCCCGCACCACGAGCTTGCCGCAGCGGCAATTGCCGCGTGAGCGCCCCGGCTGGGGCTGCCGGAGCCGCTGCTTGGGTCCAGCAGCCGTCGGGCACAGGGCACGTGTCCTGCAGCTCCCACCGTTTGCTTTTTTGTGCCTTCCCCGCGGAAGCCACGCGAGCGAAGCCCATGGGAGCCGGCGGGGGAAGGAGCAGCGAGGTCCGAGCCGTGACGGCGGGCTGGTGGCTCCGTCGCGGAGCGCCGCGGGAGCCTGGCCGCCCCTCAGCATCCCACGGGGCTGAGCGCACGGCTCTGCGGGAGGCACGTCCTGGCGAGGTTTGCAGCCGAGGCTCGGCGAGGCGAGGTGCCGGTCAAGCGATGGCTGCTGCCCGCGAGGCCCAGCTCTCCTCTTGCTCTCCTCTTGCTCTCCTCTTGCTCTCCCGCTGTGCCGACGAGTGAGGATGGTGCTCCGCGTCCCTGGGGAAGGCTCCTGGTGGCCGGTTTCTCCAGGAGTGCGTGCCAGCAGAGGGCAATGCCGTGATGAGTTTCCGCCTCGGTGCAGCTCAGCCGGCTTGGAGGGGAAGGAGGTGGCGCGCTGGGTCCGTGCGCTCCCGGCAGCCGTGGCCTCCGCCGCCAGCCGGGCCGCGGTGTCGAGGTGACTGGCGCAGCAGCCCGGCCACGTTGCAGCTGCGGGAGGCCGACATGGGCAGGAGGAAGGTGCAGACTGGTTTGGCTGGGGAGCCTGGCCGCAGCCAGGGAGCATGAGCCTGGCGCCAAAAAGCCTGCCTTGTCCCTTGCCCACAGCACAGAGGTGGCTGGAGCCTGGGGACAGCAGGGACACGGCGGGTTGCGTGGGCCTCTGCTAGGGGCCGGGTCGTGCGACGGCTCTGTGCTCCCATGGGAGACAGCACGGGGCTGGCAGGGAGGCACCGGCTCGGGGCACAGCGGGCAGGCTGGGCTGTGGCCACGCTGTCACCTCGACCCCTTCATGCTGCCCCGGGGAGGCTGGTGGCACATGGGACCTTGTCCTGCTGGGGAGCAGTGGCGATTGCAGCTTTAGCCCAAGAAGCGGGCGGCCGGGACTTTGCTCCTTGCCCACGTGCTCGTGCATAGCGATTCCGGGCAGCTCTGGAGCAGCGATGCTGGGCCCAGCTCTCCTGCCGGGAGCGTGGTGCTAATTGCACGAGCCTGATTGCAGGGAACGATGTTCAGGACGGGTCCCCAGCGCCTCCCTCCCAGCTGCTCACGCAGGGACACCTGCTCCGTCGCGTGCTGCCTCCTCCCCTGCTCGACGGCGGCACCTGCTCCCATTGGGACGAAATGCCTGGCACGTCTCCCAGATCACCAGCTGCCTGGTGCAAGTCACAGAGCTTTGGAAAACTGGTGCTGGCGAGGCGACCACCTGAGCGGGGCAGTCCTGGCTGGGACTGGCTGGTGGAACGGGGCAGGAGATGCTCCAGAGCCTGGTCCTTGCTCGTGGTGAGCACCGCAGACACCGAGGCGCGCTGCGCTCCCCGGCACCCTGCAGGGCCAGCGTCTCCCTTGGGTGCCTGGCGGTGGGGAAAAGCCCTGGGCAGTAGAGGTCAAAGCTCAGTGGAGCAGGGAGGAACGGGGCTTGGCTTTGCATGGCGGTGAGTCTCCCGCTCGGGTCTGCGCTCCCGTGCTGTTGGCGGAGTTGACAGCATCCTTCCAGCTGGCAGGGATAAGCGCGGCCTCCCTGCTTGGCACGCCGACAATCTTATCCGCCGCGCCGGACGTTTGTCCCCTGGGCAGGGACAAGCCACGTCGCAGGTTGCTCCGCAGGCTGCAGCTCCGCACTGATGCCCAGCTGGCCCCACGGACGCCGCGTCTCCGCGATGCAGCAGCTGGGGCTGCTCCAGGTTTGCACCGTGGTGGGGCCAGAGTGGGAGGCGAGGACCTTCCCTGCGTCACCGTGCGCGTCTGGCTCGTGCTGCGGCGCGCGGGCAAAGCAGCGCTGGTGGGAGGCTGGGAGGAGGCGGCCGAGCGGCATTCGGCATCATGTGTGATGCGTCTCCTAGTTAAACCCACACCAGTCACTAGTTGTTTCCAGATGCTGGCAAGCACGCTGCAATCCTGTGACCTTAGTTACAAGCGCACTGGTACATGTTTTTTTGCTATGTTCACGTGATAGTGAATCAGGTTTTATCAGCAAAGGGTATAAACCACTGTTTCACTTTGCTGTCCGGGCAAGCGAGGTGTGCACACGTGGTACGTCCTGGCGACGTGCTAGCTGAGCTGTGCAGGGACGCATGCGATCTTGCAGAAAAAGTGAAATCAACTTTTGTGAGCAACGCTGCACCCACAGCTCACACTGAGGTGCCTGGCGGGAGCCCGTATCCTGCAGCCCTGCCATGCCTGCCCGGGATGTGATGCTCTTCTGCAACGCTCGTGATCCCCATCCGTGCTGCCAGCCAATGCTCTCTACTCCCTCCTTGCCCTCCTCCCAGCTTTCTGTCTTGCCGGGAGATTTGGGAGGCTGCATTTTTACCCAAGTTTGAGCTTGTTTTTCCCCTTTTTGCTGCAGTAACCGTGGAAAGCAAGGAGTGCTGGAGCAGCAGCTTGCATTTCCCTGCTCTTACTGGCCACCTCTGGAGGTGACAGAGGGCAAATGCAGCAACAGCAGAACTGGGAACGCAGACACCTCCTGGCCCTTCCATTTTTTGGGAGTGCCTCGGTGTGGATGCGTGCACAGAGCAGGTCCTGAGCAGCTCCGCTAGCCCCCTCGGGCTTTCTCTGCCGAAGCGCCCGCTGGCGGCGCAACGCCAGCCCCCTCCGCTCAGCGGGCGGCTGTCGCCTCAGCTTTGCAGCGGCATGGCGAGGCGGCGAAACCCTGGCCGGCCTTGCCGAAAGGGGGAGTTTGGGGCGATTTGGTAGCCCCCGGCTGGGCTCGGGGCTGCGTGCATCTCGGCGAGGCCGGGGCAGCCGAAGGGGAGCCGGGAGGCGAGGTGCCTGGCGGCTCCGGGCGCGCTGTGCTGCAGAGCAGCCCTGGGTTGCGGGCACCAGGTTGGTGATCTGTGGCTGCTCCACCCCTGCTTGCTCCTGTCTTAAGCAAAGCCCATTATCTCTTTACATTTAGTTCTTTTATTTTGCCCCTCAGTAAAGCTGCAGTTCTTAATGCTGACACAAGCATGACCCTCTCCCCAAGGCCAAGAAACCCTGGCTGGACTCACAATCTGCATTTTCCGAGATTATATATATATATATTTTGCTTCCAGGGAAGAAATTTGCCTCGTTCTTACAAAAAGACCTGGACAAGGAGGCCTGTTTCATCATAAATAAAATATATGCTGTCTCTATTATTAAATATACGCCCGCTCCAGCATCAGTTATGGATAAGGAGCATTATTGGCCCTGATGTTTGGGGCTGGAGTCGAAAGCCTGCTCGCTGGTTAGAGAATGGTCAGGGTAAAATATCCCGAGCCCTCATCCTTGGCCATTCTGGGACGCAGTCTCTGCCTTCAGGAAGGACCGTCTCTAACATGCCCTTGCTCCTCTCTGTGCTGCTGGAAGGTGCTGGGGGAAGATGGGCAGCTGCAGAAGGGTTTCTTCTTGGGAAGAGCGGGGATCGCTTACACCTGGCCCTAGTGCAGGGCTGGCGCTGGCGAGGGAGCCAGCAGGCTGGTGGGGAGATGTCCAAGAGCAAGCCTCAGCCTGGCTGGACTGGCACCGGCAACACAGAGCGATCCCGCAAAGGAGCAAGATGCTTAATCGGCTCCAAGGCACAAGAGCGAGCTGTGAAGCTCCCAGCAATGGATTTAGCTCCTTGCTAGGTGGAAGCGAAGCTGGGCTTAGGTGGCTGCGTTCCCAGGTGTGTGCTGTGGCTCATCTTCAACCCACAAGTGCTCCAGCCCAGGAGCTGTGTGTCAGCACAGACCCTGGCCCAGGACGCTGTCAGAGAGCTGCTTTCGCCATGGGCCTTGCTTGATTTGAACCCCCGAGTGCTAGCTGGTGCCTTGATCAGTCTCCTAAGTACACTGGGTAATTAGTCATGGAAGAAACCCCTGGTGGAGAGCTCAGCCTTGGGAGCTGCTGAGAAGTGCGGAGCCAGGGACAACCCTGGGTCCCCAGCATCTCCAACGTTGTCAGTCATATGGGCTTTTCTCACTGTTTCTGACCTTATTTATTAGTGCTCTGGTCTGAAATGTCCTCACTGATTTATGACTAGCAATCCACGTCCAAACATCTCCGAAGGTGGTTCACATACCCTGAAGACAGACCTGCCTTGCCCCTACCCTGCACAAAGGTGAATCCTGGCTTGATCCCTCCTGCAGGCAACGTGAAAGCCCTGCTGCTGCCTTGCTGGGTGCTGGTGGGGAGCAGGTTGCCGCCGTCCCTCCGTGCACCACTCCAACTCCACCTGGTGCAGGTGCTTGCTCTTAAGACTGCTCATGGCTGATGTGGGAGACACAGACCTAGGCGCTCCTGGAGGGATGTGGTATCCCCACTCTGCAGGAGAGGTGAATTTCTCCAGGGAAAGGAAGAGATGTGGGCAGAGACAACAGATTACATAGCAACAGGGAAACCTTATCACAGAGGATGTCTTCTCTAAGGGGATCACAAAAGAAAGAGATGGTCCAAGAAGTGGTCTCATGGACACCATGAGAAGGATGAAATTCCAGCTGTTTGGCCACCTCTGTCAGGGAAACATGATTACCTGCTACTGGCTGAAGCACACAACAGACAAGAGGGGAAGGAGAGCAGGTCCAGAGCTGTTTTTGTCCCTTATGAGGTCTCATAGGCTCTATTAGGAACCACAAGTCTTAGAGAAATGACCTGCACCACTTCTCCCAATCTAGAGTTCACTCTGAAACCTAATGATGGCAATGTAAATGATAGCAGCCTTGCAGAGCTGGTTGCTCTAACAGCAGTATCCAAAGGCTCTGTGTCTGTGCACTGAGCATGGGACTGAGAAGAGCCTGGAGTGCTTGTTTTGTCTGAACCTGTGTCTTGAGCAGCTCTTTTTCCTTTGATAATCATCTTCCCAAGTGTAACACCCCAGGGATAGTGCTAGGTGCTCCATGCTTTGGTGGAGACTCTTCCTGCTCTTGTGTTCACCCGTCCCAGCCCTGCTCCCTCAGGGCCAGAGGGTCAGGTCTCGGTTGTGCCCTGGGGGCAGGAAGGACACCCACGTAGCTGGTGGGGCTGGGTGCACCTGCCTCGGGCGGGCGGGCTCAGCACGGGCGTATTCGCCATGGCCGAGCTGCCCCACTTCCTGCTAGGTGTGAGATGAAGCTTTAGCGATGCTGCCTGTCCCACCACGTGTAACCCTGTGCCAGCCTCCCTCCGCGCCTGCGTCCTGCCCGAGGGGCAGGGTGCTCTCTCTTCGAACCCCCACTGCCAAAAAACCCTCCGGCATGAGAGCTGCCCAAGGGTGAAATCCCCGGGCACAGAAAATGCAAATGGTTCTTACTCGTCTCCATTAATGAAAAGCATCCCTGTATCCTACCCCTGCTCTGGGTGCATCGCGAATGACTACATCGAAGTAAAACCTTCGGGCCCTGTCACTACTAGCAATGACACTGAGATACAATGTAAAATGCACTTGTTTCTTGCAGGGAAGATATAATCCAAGGCTCTTCTTTCCCACCCTGGCAATGCATCTCAAATTTACACCTCCTTGAAGGCTGGAGAACTATAAAGAGACTTTGGTGCAAATAGGAATCTGGCTCATGCAATAAATCCCAGGCAGGGTTGTTAAGCACTGGGCAGATCCAGGTGGCCTTTCGGGACACGGCGCATCTCTCCCATCCTTCCTTGCTAGCGTGACTTGGAGGCTTCCCGACGCCAGGCTCAGCTCTCCTGTGGCGTGCGTTGAACATCCATCTGGCTTCACCGTCTCCTGCTTTGGAGGGTTTTTAACACGCAGCCAAGGAGGTCCAGCTGCCACCAGGCAGTGATGGGCTCTGGTTTGACTTATTGGGTGTGAGTTCGCTGGTGTGAAACAGAGCAGTTCTTGGTGCTGGGGTGACCTTTCTGGAGGGTCTACATCCTGCAAGACCTGGGCTCTCACATCTCTGATAAGAAAAAGATCAGTTTATTTAGAGGAAAGCAAGTCAAAATTGCTCGAGGCCAGGTTTTCCAAGGCATTAAGACTGATGCTGGGATGTTCGAAGGCTTCGCGGGGGGTTCCCACTGAGCACGTGACAACCCCACGCGCCTTTTACACCTGCAGCTCCTCCAGCAGTTTCACCGTCCCTTTCTGGGTTATGGGGCTGGGAAAGACACAGGGAGAAGCAGGCACATAGACAGAAGTGGTGCCGCGGAGGCTAGTTAATCATTTCTGTTCTATAGATGGGGAAACTGAGGCACAGAGCAGCAGCGTTGCCCAGCGGGACAGATGCGTCAGCCGGAGCAGCCTGGGCTCGGTAAGGCCCTGCCTGTCTTGGGATGCGCGGTGCCTCTCCAGGCGTCAGGGTCGCCTCACGCCTTGTCGGCATCCTGCCGGGCAGCACGGTTCGCCCGTGTCCCTAGTATTAGCGTTACTGAATCGTACCTGCAATCCTTCCTCTCCTTCACCTCTCATGGAAGATTAGAGAGTGGAAATTCGCCATATGGTTTCTTTATGGCCCGTTGCTGTAAGTGGAGCAATTACAGATGCAAACGAAGAGATTTAAACAGTGAATGTGAAACTAAACGGGAGCGGGAAGCTCTTTGCCTCCATGATGCTTTTAATTAGGCACAGTTCGGAGCAGCCGCGGGCCCCAGCCGGGGGGCTGGCGGGGCACAACGCAGATCTCGGCAGGGCCGTAGCTCCCCTCCGGGCCCTTCTGCTCGTGGCCAAGCGTGAGGTGGGAGCGAGGGGGCAGCTGTGGGTGCAAACAGGGTTGCTGCGCCTGGATAACAGCTTTTACGGCGCCCTCCTCCCCTCCAGCCCGCTAGCAAACGCACGATATTGTATCTGCCTCGGTCCTTGCATTTTCTCTCTGACTCTCTTTACGCCTCGTCGCCGGCAGGCACCGTCGCTGTGGGGAAAACGGTGGCGGCAGGACGGGCGCAGGCTGGTGGCGGCCGTCAGCGCCGGCGGGCGGCGGCGGCCCGGCCCCGGAGGACGCAGAAGGTCTCCCAGCGCCGGGCGTGCGGAGGCAGAGTTTCGGGTCCGTAACCTCGCGTGCGAGGTGAGCGGCCCGGCCGGTCCCCTCCTGCCACGCATCCGTGGCGTTTCGGCGAGCTCGGGCTCTGCAAGCGGGATGTGGCGGCAGCAAGCGCCCGTCCCCGGGTCTCTAACCACACGCAGCAGCATCTTGCAGCCCGGCAGGCGCAGCGGGCGAGCGCGGCACAAGGCAGCGCTGCCAGGGCCGCCGCGTCCCCCCGGGGAAGCGTCTCAGCCGGCACCTCAGCGCTGCCTCCCCAGCGGGCACGAGCCGGGGCACAAGCGTCGAAACTCCCCAGCGTGACCTGCGCTGCCTACCAGGAGATGCTGACACGCTGCCTGCCGAACGGGGAGGATGCGTCGCCCGTGGCGGGGTTTGGCCGTCTGCCATTCCTTTCTCGTCAGCGCTAGGTTTGCTATGATAATTAGATCTGACTTGTGCATTAATTTGTGCTAGTTATTTACAAAAATGTTTTGGATAGTTGTCATCGTTTTGCGCCAAAGTGCTATCCGGCAGCATCTGTCGGGTAGTAATTCTCCGCATGACGGCGATCCCATCCGCACGGCAGGCCAGGAGGAAGATGCTGGCGAGGAATAGTCTCTGAGAGCTAACGACTTCCTTGGGAAGTTATTCCGGGGTCCATGGGCCATTGAGGGACGCGTCCGCCCGGTGCTCCCGGCTCCGAGGGGCGCCATGTCCCCAGGGCCACCTGCGGGGCAGCCGAGCGGCTGCTGGTGCCACCGCCCCGGTCAGCTGTGGAGGCTCCGGGGAGGCTCCGTGGTAATGCATACTAATTAAGACAAATGTAATTACCCAGGCTGCAACTCATGCTTAACAAATTAGAACCAAAACACGGCAAACATGGAGAGAGAGAGGAAAAAGAGGCTCATGGCTTTGAAAAGCTCTGAGCCCTAGGCAGGAGCTCGGGCATCTTTTCAGGTCAGCAACGCATGAAACCGCCAAGGTGGAGGAGAAACTCCGCAGAGCTGAGCCTGACGGCCGTGTCCTCCATGCATCCCCTCGGAGACCCTATGCAGAGTCTCTTAGAGTTTGTCCCGTTCACAAGAGGTGACTTTCCAGCTTTCTTCGGTATTGAAAAGCCACTGCCACAAATTAAAGGGGCACCAAAAAAAAAAAAAAAAAAAAGTGCATTTATTTACATACTGGGAACTTGGAGCTTCAAAACCAAACCAGGCATTCTCGAGTCCCGCAGAGAACCGCGAAGCAGCACTTTGCGAGGAGCTAATGACAGGGAAAATAAATCCATGTTCTTATCAGATGCCCACAGGGAGCAGCCCCCATCCGTGACCCCGGGCAGGGAGCGGCGGTGCCCGCGTTGCTCCGAGAGGCCGTGGCCCAGCCGGGGGCTGTCATTTTGCAGGCTTGCTAGCCTGGGTGAGACCCCTGCTAGCTGGGGAGCTCGACTGATTCGGAAGGGCAGGTTTGCACTGTGAGGGTGACAGAGCACTGGAACAGGTTGCCCAGAGAGGTGGTGGAGTCTCCTTCTCTGGAGATATTCAAAACCTGCCTGGACGTGATCCTGTGCAACGTGCTCTAGGTGACCCTGCTTGAGCAGGGGGGTTGGACTAGATGATCTCCAGAGGTCCCTTCCAGCCTCAACCATTCTGTGATTCTGTAACTTTCCAGTGATGCTAGAGGAGGCAGGAGGACAGGACTGCATTTGGCTCCACTACAAAAAGAAGCAAAGAAAACTTTCATACAGAAGCTGACCAAAGGAATAGAAACATGGGAGATGTCTCTTGCTCTTGCTCAGAAGTGACCTTTTGTTTGTCCATCTGGTTTACAAGCATTATGTTATTCCCCAGTCCTGCCATTGCAACAGTTTCAAACTTTTGCTTTCTTGCTTTATTCCAATTCAGAAAAGTGTCTGCAATTATTTTCTTAATAATGGGAAAAGCATCTTTCAATCACTCTTCCATAGCTCAATGGCAAGTGAAAATGTTCTTCAAACTCCCCTTCCTCCCCAAAAAACTTCAGGCAGAAAACAAAGTTTCACCTTTTAAAAAGTGAATAGCTTGGAAAGTTACCTGCATGTGAACGGCAGAGGTGATAACAGAGCTTGTTTTGTAACCTTAGGGCTAGTGCGCTTTGCCAAACACCTGCTTGTAGTAACAGGGTGATCTACACAACATGTTTGCAGAGAGCCTTAGAAGACTAGAAAAGCTTTGATTTTTATTTATTTTATTTTTTTTCCCCATTCACGACATCTAACACGACAATCTCAGCTGAATGATCAAATACAGACATAAGCATCAAGATTCAGCTGGAAAGAAGAAATGACAACTGAAGAAAAAAAATGTAACTGAGGCAGATGAAAGGAAATCCATCCTCCACAGACAGAGAGGAGGCAGAGAGTGCTGGTTATTCTTCATTTAGTGTTTCCTGGCCTGAACACACAATGCATTCAGGCAAAGGCTGGACTCCAGCTCACAGGCCACCCGTCTCCGAGAGAAGTCAGAGTGCCATATTGCTTTCTCATGTGGTGTGTGGGGTGGGAGCCTCACAAGCCTGCAGTCCCTGAGTTCTGTGATGGAGCTTGCTTTGCAGCCTGGTTTGATCAAAGTGACGTAGGTACCTCATGTAACAGTACCTGACTTTTCAGGAGGCTTATGCTTGCAGGTAGGGCTCTGTGGAAGACTTGATCCTTCTGTTTGCGTGCTAGCTGGTGCTAGTAACCTTGGGGAGACAGAAGCCCCTGTCTCTCCCTGTTCCTGTTTGCCCAATGTCATGCTGAGGGTGTAGCACAGACACAGCCCTTGCTCCAAGCCTTCGCTACCCACTGTGAACCGGCACAGCTCTGCTGCCTGCACACTGGCGCTGCATCCCTCAGAGACGTCTGTTGCCATGGCTAATGAGGGCTTCTTCCCACATAAAGAGCTCGGGAAGGCTCATTCAAAAGTTTTTCTCTTTAAAACCTTGGACTGTTTCTCTTTTTCTTTCTCTCCAGGCTCCACTTGGGACTCTCCTCTGACTGGCTCCAGTGAACATGTACAGGTAGGTCTTGTGCTAGCTTTCATGATAAAGACTCTATGCAGGCTATCCCACTACTATGCATTTCCATCCTTTGGTTCTCTCTTCAAGAGTATTTTGAATACACTGGCCCTGAATACTTGGTGTTTTATCCTGTATTTGCAGCATATAGCCCACTGGGTTCTGGTTTGCGACTGGCGCTTCATAAAGCTGAGTCATAATCTGGTCCCCTGTCCTGCAAAAGCAGCCAAGCAAAAGATGCAGACTCTGGGCTAAAAGACCATCCTTGGCAATTCTGGTGCCAAATTCTCTCAGGGAAGCAGAGAGGAGATGTGGTCCAGGCTTTGCCCTATGGAAGAAGCCAGGCTGCGAGAGGGAGCCTGGTATTACACTCCCCCAGAGGAGGTAACGATGGAAAGACTGCTAGTCCACATCAGTCTGGCGCTGGCTTTGCTCCTGGGCAGTCCTGCTCAGCTAGAGCCTGGTCAGAGGGGTGGCACAAGCCTGCTCTGTGACACTGGGTGCTTGAGCCTGTGGCTCCCCTCCCTGCTGGGGTACCCTGCAGCAGTACCCCAGTGCACTGGCTTTGGAGGCTGTCATGGGAAGAGTGCTTCAAAATGCTTGCTCAGCTGCTGTAATCTGTATATCCGCTAGAGAAAGTTAATATAGCAGTGAGCAGGAAACCTTCATGCCTAAAGGACGTCTTGGAATATGATTTCTGAAGTGATTTTCTTCTTCCTGTCAACTGTCTAATCCAGGGGACATATCAATCTTTGAGTCTTTTCAAGCTCCGAAATGTATTTCAGCAGGAATCATTTGTCTTGTGCTCCTGTTTGGGATGGGGTGGAGGCTGGAAGAAAAAGGAGCATGGGGTCTGCTCTAGAAAGGAGTGCTGAAGGATGATATTCTCCCTTGTTTTCTGCTTGCCTTTTGCCTGGCACCCAAGGTACCTGCTGCTTTCCTGGGGTGTGTAGGACCCTCACCCAAGAGCTGATCCATTGAGAGCTGGTGCTGTAGAGGCTGCAAGAGTCTTTTGCACAAAATTAAGACCTATTTGAGTCTCATTTTTCAAAGCCCAGAGGGTCGCAGGAGCATTCATGGGGGACAAGCAGTCTTGCTCTCAAGGCTCAACCAGGGAGCACACCTCTTGCTTGGGCCTCCTCCAGGTTGGCACTGCCAATGTGATCAGGGAAACTGCTTCTTTCCTTCTTCCCTTCCTTCCATCAAGGGCAGGGAATGGCCTTTGCCACCAACTTTCCCACCTGCAGCTCTGTGTGGGACTGATGGGTGAGGGGGTATCAGGCTGTCCTATGCCAGGGAGGTACCATCCCACTGGTTGAAGCCAAAGGAGGCCTGGGGGTGAGTGGCTGGATTTTGGGGTCTGCTCAGGCTGCCCTCCCTGGCACCCCAAATCAGTTTAGCACCTGTATTTTTGCTGAAGGTTAGAAACATTCCTAATCTTCCCTGGGTCCCACAGAAAGCAGAGGGAGGGAGGGATGGATAGAGCAGCGCTTGCTTTAGGGCACTGACCTCTTCTGGCAGCTGAAAGCTGTGTGTGTGTCTAAAATATGTGCAGCTTGGCTCTGTGGCCTACACAGCTGGCTCTCTTTATCCTTGATCTCCCTAACAGGCAATTCTGATTCACTGATACTCTCCCATGAATGTCATCAGAGGAAAGCAAGCAGAAGCACTTCACCAAGGTTCTGGATGAGGGAAAGAGGAGGTGAAACCAACCCTGCATCAGGCCTGAGGCATCCAACCCAAAAGGAGGCTGACTCCACAGTCTGGCAAAGGGCTTCAACCTGTTTGGGAGCATCTCTGTAAGGTGAGCTGCTGGGCAGCAGGACTGTGATACGCCTGTTCCCGTTGTAAACTGTTACTGATGAGTGCCCTGAAATTCAGGCAGACAGACATAAACAAGTAGGTACGCTGGCTTGATCTGCACTGATTGGTTCCCCTCAAGCATATGTACTGTGCAAAGGATTTGAATGTGCATAGAAGAGCAGAGTTGCCGGTATCTGATGAGCTGCAAAGGTTGTGTTGCCTCATGGCTTTATGCTCCCTGAGCCCTGGATTTCAGGATGGGTCACCTTGCTCTTCTGAGATGTAGCTGTTGAGCTGGGGTGCAATGAGCTCAACACACAGACCAGGAGCTGCAAAGGCAGCTGTGAGCCTGAATCCTATCAAATCAATGGGAATTAGATATGTGTATGGTTCTGCAGCTCTGCTTCGCAGTGATCTTGGCATATATCAATAGTAGAGCTCCAGGGACAAGTCAGCAGGATGGAGGACCACATGCCACCTGTATTCAGGCAAGGCTGCTCTGGCTTTAGATGGGCAAACTTTTCAATGTGGTGGCTGACCTGGAACCAGGGGGAAATTATTCCAGGTAGGACAAGTGCAGACATGTCTGCCTTTTGTTGTGCTTGTTGTTCTTTCAGCAGATAAATGCAGTGGGTGCATTGATATGCTTGCTTCAGCTCCCTTGACTCAGGTTGTGAAAGGTGAAACCTCTTATACCTGTGCTCTGGAGACATCTGCCAGCTCTTGGCCGCTGTTTGAGCAATAGCATCAGGCACTCCTGGCTGCCTCAGTCCTGTCGTAAGCTTGTTTGGACTTCTGTGAGCTTGCGGTGGTGCTTAAAACATGTATGAATGTTTCAGCCGTTATTCCCTCATTTCAAAAGGTCTCTAGACAAAGAAAAGGCAATGACATGTCTCCTAGACCTGTGCAACCAAGGAGTCTTATCCTACAGGCCAGACTAACAGCATCTCAGAGAAACCAGGCTTATGATGATGGGTGAGACCTGGCTCTGTGTGGGAACTTTGGTTCAAGCGTGCAAATAGCTGCCATCCATGCAACAGATCAAAGTTGCTCTGCAGAGCTGGTTTTTGGGGGTACTGAGTTCTCGTGGTTGCAGTCCTTGCTAACAGCTGTCAGTCTATCAAAAAATGTGGAAAAATAGTCATTCATGGTTATGGCAGACAATCTCACAGGAAGTTGGGAGTTGCATTCGCTCATTTGACTTGCATGATAAGGTTCAGAGCTATCTTGAACTTCAGCCTGAGGTTGTCTCTCTGGCCAGCATTAGGAACCACATTGCTAAGGTGTTCCCTTGGGTTACTTGGCCTCTCAAGATACAGAGGTGACACTGAAAAGTTTTGGGCTAGAAACTTTACTGTCTGCTCATCCTATTTATGGTTCCCTGCAGTCTCAGTTTGTTACCGCAATTTGCTGGGATATTTTCTGATCACTTCAAATAAACCAGGAGACAGTTGCATTGCTCTATTATTAGCTGCTGTGTCTCCTGCAAATGTTGGAAACAGGCACCACAAATGCAGGTTGGCAGGTGGATGGCTCAGGAAGATGAAGACTAGTGGGTCAACTGCTGTGTGTGTTCCTCCTGACAAAGATTTGCAGACCTCTGTCTTTCAGCATCTCTGGCAGAGAGGCCCAGAAAAGTGCCTAAGAAACATGCCTGGTCTCATGATGTTCAACAAGACAGTGCCTGTGGAAAAGCAATAATGGCTAGAAGTAATGATGCTTGCTGCTTCCAGAGTCTCTTATCTGTGAGTGCTTTGTAAAAGTGTCACCTCCCTACCACCAAGAGAAAGTTGATTATTAATCTGTCCTCCAGAGCTGAGAGGGCAATCGGTGTCTGGACAGGCTTTGTGCCTCTCTAAAGGTCACCTGGAAAGCTGCTGAAGGGAACCCAGGGGCCTGACCCTCAGCTGTAACTGATAGGCCAAACTTTCTGAATTCCCTTTGCATGACTTTGTGTGTGTAGGTCCTTGATTCAACAATTTTTCATGGTCCGATTTCCAGTAGGTATGCACGAAGCTCTGCGCTTGGCTGTCAGACTCCATCCTCTGAAGACAGCTGTTAAGGGCAGCCTGGTTATCACCTTGCTGGTGATGCAGACCCAAAGCTTCACCTGAGTGTGGCTGGGTACAGGTTAGAAAAACCAGGTCACTCCACCAGTCTTGTCTCCCTTGTTTCATTGCCTCCTGCTTGTTCTCCCGTGCTCCCCAGGGAAGAGCTCCTCCCTGATCAGGGTAGTTCTGGATGCCTGGGTGGAGCAATGTCATGGGTCATGAGATCAGCACCCTTCAGCTGTTGAGGGCCATGGGGACTGGCCATGGAAGTGCTCCTTGCTGATCTTTCCAAAGCACAGGGCAAAAGCTGCTGTGCAGGCGCTGCTACTAGAGCTAACCTGCCCCAGAGACTGCTCAAGGCTGTTTGCTCTGTCTTTGGATCAGACAAGAAGATTTTTAGATTTTTTGCTGCTGAATGGTACAGGCTAGATGTGCTATTGCACCTGAGGATGATGAGAGGCAGTTTTCCTGTAGGCAGACTTCAGGCCTGCTCATTAAAAACTTCATTTCCTTTTGGCTTCAAAGAAAGTTTTCCAAGTGGGGCCTGTTTGGGGGTGGGGCAGTTTAGCAGTTTTGTTCTGGTAGCAGGAGCTCCAGGAGGTTTCCACTGAAATGTCTCTCTCGTGGTAAAGCACAGGTGTCTTTAGCTCAGCTGCTGGAGCTTTCAGTTCACCAGTAAGTTTTTTCTAACATGCACGTTTTACACAGAATATTCTGCAGCTTGCTTGAAATTAAAAATGTAAGAGTTGGGCAAAATAAATTGTATTTAATATCAAATTAAATAGTCCAATGGATTCTGCACTGATGGTATTCTGAATTTTCATATTTTATTCAGTAAACCCCTCTGTTCATGATAGTTTATCTGAAACTGTGGCAGAACTTCTTTCTAGTAGCACTGAAATGGCACAGAATTTAGTAGACTTGTCTTAGCTTTTAGGCCAGGCTCTCTGCAGTGCAGAGAGGGCCTTGGCTGTGCTGCAAGTATACTTGGTGGGGCCAATTCTGACTCCAGATGAACAACAGTAGGTAAGGAGAATGTCCACCTGGAGTCAAAGTTATGTAGGTATAAAATTGGTTGATGGAAGATAACTTGATAGGGACCAGAAGATAAGCAGTCTTTTAAACAAGAAAGGTGGTAAGCCATGTTTCTTGGAAACCAAGCATAAACTGCAGTTTCTGCAGGCAGGTGAAATTGTTAGTCAAGCAGTTCATCTTTCCTTTTCCTAGCATCATCTTTCAGCTGTTTTCAGCATCACTTTTTAAATGAAGACCAAGTGGACAGATTTCCCAGGCTCTCTCCCTTTCTGCCTGATAACACGGTGTCCCTGAGAAGTGGTGCCTTGGAACTAGGGGCCATCTGCAGCTTCTAGGCAGGGATAACATCTCCCTTGGCTCCAGGGGGCACAAGATGAATCTCAGCCCTTGGCACTGCCTCACTGGTTTAGTGCATTGCTGATGGGAAGATCTTTTCTTGTGAGCTGGGCAATGCACTCCTTTGCTCAGCTTAATGGCATGGATGGTGTTGAAAAGCTGAGGCCAGCTTGTCCTGGAGCAGCGCTGACTCGTTCTCTCCAGCTCCTCTCAGTCCGGGCCTCTCCATGCACTGCCAGGTCTCCTGCCTGCTGTTTCCTGGTTCTCCTCTCTGGGGTGACTCCATTCCTCCTGGCCCTGCCAATTGCCCCAGGTACAGGGGGGAAATTGCAGATTTTTTTCAAAATTGTTTTCCTCTCAAGGACTCTAGGCTAACTGATCAGGAACACTGACCTTAAAGCCAGGAAGGGCTGTTACCATGACCTGAACTGATTTCTCACATAGCCAGGAAATCCTCCCAGTGACTTCTGCCTCAAGTCCAGCATTTTGTCTTTGCGAA
Organism: Apteryx mantelli; assembly: GCF_036417845.1. NCBI lineage: Eukaryota > Metazoa > Chordata > Aves > Apterygiformes > Apterygidae > Apteryx > Apteryx mantelli. Next base: position 13,420,577 of record NC_090000.1, read on the forward strand.
GACTCTAGACTCTCTGGCCAGCCTTGATCTAAAGACCTTGCATGCAGTGAGGTCTCCGTACCCACAGATGAGGCTTTCCAGAGGGAATTTCCAATGAAAATGGGGCCAGCTTTCAGCTGTTTTTCTGCAATGTTAAAGAGTACCTCTATTTTGGACAGTAAGGAGACAGTTGTGACTTCCACATGGGCAAAGACATGGGTTGATTTTGGTGCAGAACAGATAACATTTGGGCTGTCCCATGTGACCAGGCAAAGGTCCTGCCTATGTGTTGCGGGGCGGGTATTAACTCTGGGTTTATTGCAAACAAGTTTATTGAAGATGGCTATACGGTGTGGTCATAGCAAGCGAATCTTACTGCACACTTGTTATTGTCCGAGTTTCAGTTTCTTACCTCTCCAACAGTTTCTTGTCAGAGGTTCTCTTAACTCCTGGAGAGTAACCTTGAGAGGCGTCCCAGCTCAAGGGGAGATTCACTGCTGTGCAGCCCGCTGCTGTGCAGGAGAGCTCAAAGGGCTCTAGGCTGCAATGCTATTTACGGGCACAGAGTTTTACTCATGGTCATACAACATTTGATGTGGAGACATACCTTTTTTGCTGATCTCGTGCTGTGTTGGAGAAAATGTACCCTTTTTGCTGATCTCATGCCCGTTTCTGGTCTCACCAGTTGCAACCAGTATCACCTCGTTCCTCCTGCTCATCACTGGGTGCTGTCAGTTATCTGTGGTCAGCTGGGCCTGAGATCTGTTGGGGGGTGGGATGGGGGTAGCTGTGCTCTGCCACGCTACAGCTGCCACGAATTCCGGTAATGAGGAAAGTCTTCTGTGAGCTCATCTCCCACAGGACAGGGAGAGCTGTCAGATGGCAAGTCCTCAAGCCGTAGTGATGAGGTTGGTGTTTCCAAACACGCGTGAGCCTGTTGCTCTGTGGATGTGTTGAGCCAGGCAGCTAGGTAGGGTGGGCAGGGGAAGGCCTCAGGACCCACTTGCACTGGGGCTGAGACTTCCCTCCTGGGAGCAGGGACAGTGAGACTTTGGCTTTGCTGTGGGATCTCTCGTGCTGTGGAAACCTTGGAGCTACTCTGGAGAAAAGCAAAAGGGTAAGTGCATGATGTGAGTATGTGTGACTTGGGAAAGGTGGGGCAACTTAAAAACCTGAATTCCCTTGAAACTTCTCAAGCTGATGCAGGGGGACGTTTCGCTCTGTGCCTTGTCACATCACATCTGGCCATCCCCAGGGTGTTTGAGATGTGAGGAAACATAATGTTACTGGATAGGATGTACTCCAGAAAGCCTTTCAGCTAAGGGGGATCAGTAAGAGACAGCTCAGGAGCCTGGGTGGAAAAGCAAACTTCACTGCTACCCAAGACCTTGCATTTCACACATGACTTCTTCATCTTAGAGGAAGGACAGATATGCTGCTGTAGGTGGATTTGGAGCAGGCTGAGAAGTTGGTGCCTCTTGATGCTAGATCCTGCCCGTAGCTGGGGACTGCATCCCCGGAGCTGAGGGTGAGCAGACAGGCATGTACCTCCTTACAGCCAGGAAGCGAACATGGTTCCCTGTGCATTGTCAGGCAGCGTGTTTCAGCTGCTGCAGCTGTGATCTCTTGTTGATGGGTGGTAATTAACAGCTGCCAGAAAGAGTGGGGGGGATACTAACTTCTGAACCTGCTGAGATGTGATCCATAGATGCCCATCTATTCAAATCCTTAATTAATATCCTGCTGTGTGTCTTCTAAGTTCTTGACAGACCTTAGAAGTTAAGCAGAAGTGGCTCATGGTCCTGTTTGGGTATCTAAAGTCTAGGCACTGTTAGATGTGTTAAGGGATTCACTAAGCAAAGTATTTCCAGAGTCCTCTAGGCAGCACTAAACGTGACAAGCTAAGACTTGGTTTTCCTGGCTTGTTATTGCATTTATGCTCTTTCTCTCCCCATTCAAAGCTGCTTTTTCACCCCCTAAAGTTCCACCTTCAATTGTGCATTTTGTTCCGGAGATAAAGGACAAAAATGCTCTTTTTTTGGAGGCTTAACTGAAATAACCTGTTCTGATTCAGCACATGGCGCCATGGTCAGCTGTATCATACAGTAGAAGAGTCATTTAACAACAGGTAAAATGAGAAAACAAGGTCAGGAGCTGCTTATGCTGACAATGTGGCCAGACGGAAAAACTGTGGCATTGTGGCCTGATGGAGGTGCACAGTGTCAGCCTCCAAGGAGCTCATTTGGGCTGATTATACTTTGTACCCACACATCTGCCATGCACAGGCTGAACTTGAGTATGATTCCTTCAGGTAGTGCAATTCAGCATGTTCTATCCCAGGTCTTGGAGGACACCTAACCTTCAATCACACCTTCTCCTGCTGGGTGCCACATGTCAGGACTGCAAGAAGGCAGATGGTCTCTTTCAGGCTCACAAAGAAGGCAGGGCTGCAAAGAAGAAGGGAAAAACAGCCACGACCTGCTCAGAGGCACAGGGTGAGAGGCGAGAACAAGGAATCATACAGGTTGGCAGCAAAGGACAGGGCTAAGGGGACATGTCAAGGTGCCAAAGCAGAAGCACGCTGGGAGAGATGAAGCAGGGGTCCTGCACCCTCTAGCCATGCTCCTCTCTGGACCTTAGACCAGCATCTGGGAGGTGAGTTCCAGGATTACTTTGGTGTCAGCAAGAGCTGTGAAAGTCCCTGTCAAAACACATCTCTCTTCTCAGAGCATGCAGCAGACCAAACCTATCACTGCTACAGTTACCCCATTAGCTCCAGGGATGTCAGCTCATCTGTGTAAGAAGGTTTCCGTTTTGCTGCTGACTCAGTCCAGTAGGGCAGAATCTTTTTGTTTTCAGGGTATGGCTTTAATTCTTTCGTATTTGTTTTTCCTGGATGTTTCAGTAGTAAAAGTCCACCTTTTTGTTGCAGAGTCAAGTGCCAATATTGTGTGTATTCATGTTAATGGCATTTTTCTCTGACCACTACCTTTTGCTGCTGCTGCAGACACCTCTGGCCCTCAAAATCACATAAAAAGCAGCTCCTAACAGCCTTGAAGAGCAGACAAGAATTAGTCAAGTTGTGCTCTGACTTCCTTTATTTAGAGACAGTCTGGTGGCTCCCTTCTTTTGAGTATTTTGAGTGGCAGAGAAAGGCCTGACAAAAGCCCTGGAGCCATCTCTCCCCTCAGAGAAGCAGCAGAGTTTAGGCCTCTTTTCTACTGCCTTCCTCAGTGTATTAATCTATGAGCTATGGAAGTGTATGTAGGAACAATATTTGGATTTAATCCTTGTTAACCTCCCAACAGTAATATAAGCAAATGACTTTCTGTTGAGCATTTTTAATTATGCCACTGTGTTTGACATAGGCCATCAAACCAATCTTGTATTGTGCCTATGCCCGGTAATAGCTCATTCCAAGCTTCAAACTAACTGGATTCAATGGGAATCTTTCCCTCAGACGGGGCCCTTTCATTGCCCTAAGCTAACTAATCCCTCTGATGCTTGGTGGACTGAGCTCACCAGCATCGACCATCTGAAGTTTAAGCATCTCATTGTAGCTAATATTTTAGGCTTTTTGCAGAGGCAGTGGAGAAAGGTGGTTGCCCTGGAGGGCAGTCCATCTAATTTGGAGGTTGGTACCTGAAGACAAAGGCTGGCAGGCTCTCAGGAGACGTTGTCTTCGCTGCCTCTACAAGCCCAGGGTGACTAGGTTAGATTGGACACTGAGGGGAGATTCTGTTATCCAGCTTCACACTTCTCCAGTACAGACAGCTACATCTGTGCATGTTTTACAGGCTTCCCTTGGAGCCAAGAGAGAAAGAAGTTCTTCTAGAGTGTGATTCACCTCACCAGATTTAGCTGTCTGAATTAGGTGAGAATACCTGTCCCTTAAGAGTATATTTTTCACCACAGAGGATTTTAAAAGGAATCTGAGTGACTAGCTTGGACAGAGACACCTGAGCTGTTTATACCTAAATTTGGGCAAATGAGCTTCTCCCTTATTTTTGTTTTCTTCACCCTCACCTTCCAGCAGTAAGTTATTTAAATCCACCTAGGTAAAGCAGGCTTAAGTTCTCTGCTCTTTCTACTCCCCAAACATGGTATGAAATGCTATTTTAAAATGTTTTACTCTGTAAAACAACATATTGCACTGTTCTCTATTCACTTTCAATTTTATGTAACTTTCTTCACTGAAATGGGCTCAGTGATCTCAGGAAATAATTGGTGAGCTTGTTAGACTAATGGGATTTTTATTTCCAAGGCTATAGATCAAACAAGTATGCCTGAAAATTCATTATACATGCAGTGTGCACTAAATAATTATTCTTGCCCATGAAAGCACTGGAGGAGACTATGACAAGGTATAGCTTTAAAAAAGCTGTTTGATTTATCATTTATAAAGCAAAGTTCATATTAGATGTGCTAGCTAAATATTCAGCAAATAGTCACTTGATTAGCCAGGGTGCAGGAGGAAAGCTTGGCAAGAATGATGACTTTTCTTATTTGACTTTATTTTTTGTCTGAAACTGAACAAAGGAGAGACATGGAGCCTCCTTCTGGGTTCACTTCTCTTCTGCTAGCAAAGACAGCCCTTGAGGTTGCTGGAAATGGCACAATCTTGGGCCACACACATGGTGGCCAAGGGTGATGCTCTCCTGCTTTGCCGTGCTCCAGGACTCAGGTCTCCGTCCCTCTTCCTCTCTGTTCTTGTTTGTACCTGGACAAAGCAAGAGCAAATCTCAATCCTCAACTAGGAGGGGAGCGTTTTGCCCAGCTCTGCACGTGGACACCTGGAAAAAGGGAGGGAAGCAATGTTCCTTTCTTTCTGAACCAACCATCTGTACTATCATAAAAAGATGAATGTTAGCGACTATGGTATGTCTCTGAAAAACTGAAATGGCCCTGCTGTCTCAGCTAACAGCTGCTCTGTTTCAGGCGGTACCTGTAGTGTTACTTTCCTTGTTTGCTGCTAATGATCTTTGCATTATCTTTAACCTCTATGGGTGACCAGGATAAAAGGTGGCAAGAAACAACTGACCTTACCATTCTGAGCATTTTGTATTTAAATTTAAACATTTGGGATTGTTCTGGCTGAGATTGCTAGGAGGGTGTTAAACTCGGATCTTGCCTGCTAGCCGGGCTGGAGTGACTCGTGCTGTGCTCTGTGTGGAGCCAGGTGAAGATGGTTATGTCTGGCCATGTGACATCCTGGGCCAGCAACCCAGCCCAGCTCTGGCTCTAACTATATTTCAGCCTGGCTAAGACTGGTCTCTGTCCTACACCTCTGCCTGACCAACACGTGCTTTGCTGTTCATTAAATAGCAGTGAGCAGCTTTTCTCACTGTGCCAAAGGTGGAGACAAGGAAAATGACGTTTAGGTGGAATTGCACATAGCTCATGTTGAAAACTGCGTACTACACAGACAACTTGAGGAGGGTGCTTATTATCCTGGGACCCAGCCTCTGCTGCTGTCTGTTGGGAGTTACTGCTTCCACTGGTGCGTCAGGGAAGTGCTGGTCCAGCCCCAATGAGATGGGCTAGCAAAAGCTTCCTGTTACACTAGACCATGCTGGGCATGGGCTGGGTTCAATAACTTTGTGTTTTGGCACAGCTGGATACAGGAGAGATTTTTTCCCACTGTAGTAATTCTTGCATTTGTTCCTAACTTTTTTCATGAGTTTTGCCTTCGGTGTATTTGCAAATTGCAAATAACTGCAGAGTCTGCAACTAATTTTCACAGCTCTGTCTGTGAACTGAACAGTCTGAAGGATATTTTGTCTGTCTATGCAGGATGGAGTTGCCCACTCTGTGTTTGCTATTCTTTCATCAAGTATATGGTATTTTTCATTTGTACAGTTGGTCAAAACTGCTCATTGAGAATGTCCATAGAAATGCCTTTTTAAAAAAAATCAAAAGTGAATGCTCCCTCTGTGGGAAAATTGATCAATGTTTGGGATATGACAGGAAAAAGACAAATATTAGTCTTTGTTTTTCTAAAAAGGATGAAAAGCATGCTCTATGAAAATGCTTGATACAGTTCAAGCAAACTTGAAAACGAATCCCAACCAAAACTCAAAAATAGGAAAAAATAGTTATTCTCATTTTGCAGCCACAGAAAATAATTTTGAAGAAACATAATTTGAGAATGTTTTTGCAGTCTGTCTTATTCACTTAGTACTTGCCTTCCTGGTCCTCCACTGTGTGGCATTGCTTCTCCTCAGGGATGGGATTGTTCTGTGAACAGGGAGGAGGAAGACTTTATTTAGCTTCCTTGCCTGAGACTGGATCAAATGCTCAAAGGAAGAGACTCCTTTTCTGGCTGAAGATGCCAACGGAGATCTGGAGGAGACTCCCGGGGCTCCCAGCACATGATCTTCACGCAACAGGTACCCTGAGGGATGTCCAGCCTCCAGGCATGAATGGGGTGTCTGCCTCTTGCCCTGCCATCCTCCCCATGGGCTCTGGTAGTCCAGGCTGGGACCTGCAAACCCACATTGGGAGGACATGAAAAGACAGACCTTTATGGCATGTCTCAGCTTTGTTCACACCCTCTCACCTGTGACAGAATCACTGTTAGCTTTTGGGCCACCAGCAGGTCTTTGCATGGGCAGTCGCATGGATGCCCCTCCATTGTCTGGGTTCAGGGCCATGCTCAGGTGTATATTACCTATCCTCTTCCCACACACCAGGGGTTGTTATGGATTTTGTTTGTTTCTCATGTTGATGGGGTGGAGCGGAGCTCTTCCACTATCTTTAATCTGGATTTGTGTGTGCAAAAAGCAGAGGAACCCCTCCCTAAGCCTAAATGCTAGATCCTTAAAGGTATTAAGGCACCTAACTCCTGTGGCTTTCCCTGGGAGTTAAGTTCCTAAACCCCCAAGGTCACATGCACAGAAGCACTTACAGCAGAGCAAGGACTTGAACTCAGGCTTTCCAAGCGTAGCACAGAACCATTCTTCCATTCTGCGCATGTGCTATTAATTTAATAAATGATTTAGTCACTAATGAGTGCCTGATAGAAAAAACAGTGCTCTTGAGAGCTGTCTCCTTGCCAGTGGCCACCTGGTAGCCCTCCAGGTCCAGCCTAGATGATCTGCTTGGAGCAGGGAGGGTTGTAGCATGTTGCACTGGTGTTGCCCGTGGTGAAATGACCCTTTGCAGCGCTCTCTGAGATGTCTCCCAGCTGAACTGTGCTGAAGGCAATGTCAAAATGAACATCATGATGTAGAATGAATCTTCTTCCTGATTAATCCAGCATTTGTGGAACCACAGTTCATCAATCATGTTAACCATGGGTGTGCTAAAAGAGGGAAAGGGAGTGGATTTGAATGATGAAATACACATAAGGGTACACAGAGTAAGTGGATAACGAATAGGTAAGCTGTACACTCTTGCTGGAGTGTGCCCACTGGGATGGAGGGGAGTGGTTGCATCCATCCATTCAGGAAATACACTTGGTGTCTCATGATGGAGGTGTTCAGTTCCTGCTTCTACTAAATGTTTGCAAGTGTTTCTTCTTGGGCAAGTTTTTCCATGGCAGTTTTTCAAAAGACCACAGCAGCACTTTTCAGAAAGCTGTATTTTTTTTTTTTTTAATAAGATGCACACAATTGCTCTGCATGCATATGAGAAACAAGCAATCAAGCATGCTAACAACCAGTTACATTAATAACTAGCCGTTTGTTTCAGTTGTTTCTAATCTCTGGTCACAGCTGCAAAAACAGTTCATATTGTGTGACAATTGTGTTGAGAGGCCCCAGAACATCCCCGACCTTTCATGCACTGTATAAAAGTGGGATGATAACATGTAGCCCCACAGGGAAATAGTAAAGTTTAACTAATTAATCTACAGGTGACTGTGAAATTGTCAGCTGCAAGATGCTGTGAGAGTGTGAAGTATTGCTGAATTTCAATGCTGGAAGCCACAAACAAAGCCTAATGGAAATGGGGCTCCTAATCAAGTTGGCCAGAAGGAACATTTCCTCTCCTGCTTTCATTTATTGGGCAAGTATTACTAGAATGCAACATGTTAGTAGAATTAAATATTTATTTGGACTTGGCTTCTCATGTACTTATGGGTGACAAATTAATTTTAATATTATTTATTCTGTGGTTTTCAATAATTCATTGGGATATGTTCATGCTGCTAATTAGAACATGTAAAGTAAGAAACAGAGCTCACATAAATTATTCCATGGCATTCATCATTTATTTGGCCATTTATAGCCGTGCAAAATTTACTGAGAAAATATATACATTAATTAGTATGTACATTACAATTTCATTAGTCCTACTACATTTTTTCAGCAAGATTTGGGTGTGCGAATAGCTAGAAAGGTTTTGCTCATGTCTTTTAAATTATTTACATTTAACAAAGAGCTCTTTGATTGGGATCTGGGAAGAACAGCTCATGGTCAGTGTTTCTGCTGGCCTACATGAGCAATGAGAAAGTTGTTTTATCAAAAGCATCCCTTTGTGCTGAGATTCCTGGGCCAGTCTAAGAGGTGGGTGTTTGCCTGTGTTGTACAATCGCTACTGCTTGAGCTGGAGTGTTGAACAATAAAGTCCAACATTTCAGACCCTCTGCTTTAATTCCCTATCATGGAGGAGTCTTATGGTAGTGTGGGTGCAATTGGCACGGTGATTCCATTGCACTCGCTTGGCTACTACATGTCTGATGGCTGGGGCTCAAGAATAGACCCCTGAGAAGATTGCCAGAGAGATGCTGGGGGTATCACTGACCCCTTCTCCCAGCCCTGAAGACCTTGCTTGAGCTGGTTGCTGTACAGTCACTGCAGTTTCAACAGTGTCTTTCTGAAAAGAGTCTCAGAACTGAGTTACAGCTCAAATGATGAGGAAGTTGTTTATGCCAAGTGGAGTAAAAAAATAATCATAAATTCTTTAGCAGTCTGGCAGGGAAGAGAAACATTTTTAATCAGTGCCATAAAACTGATGCCCACTCACCTTTTTTACATCATAAATGAGTCCAGGGGAGAATGCATCAGGAAACTTCCACATAAGCAAACTCAACCCAATGTAAAAAGGTTTAGATTCACCCCTATAATTTAATGGTTCAGATCACACAGGCAAGCTGTTATTTTAAGTTTTAATTATTAAGCACAAATTCAATTTTACCTTTTGGAGCAGGCAGCTCCCTCCCTCTGCAGATTCCAGCCGAGGGCTTTCTCACTAGGGAATATTGAAGAGGATTTTGGTAGGTCCACTTAAAATAACAGCACACACAGAGGGACGTGTGCCTAACGGGAGCTTCACAGACAGGAGCATATTCAGAAAGCACTCAGCTTTGGACAGAGATAGTGAACTATTCATGAGGAGTAATTTATCTGAAGAATCCCAAATGTGTTTTCTGCTTATGAATTACTAACAAAGCTCATGATCAAAACTGGCTATGATCTTACTCATAGATTGCGGTGGTCAAGAAGCCTGTGAAATTCCTGGTCAGTCTGCTTTGTGCTGCTGGCTTGTTTCACACGGTCGTTCCTGCTCTACATTCCCATTGTGTGCCTCCTGTTACTCGCCCACCAAAACACCCTGCTTGTGGAAACACTAAAACTGAATGTCCTGTCTCTAATTTACTTTAATTGTCTTTGAACAGACACACTTTTTTTCTATTCCTGCTAGTGAACTTTGAGTATCCAGGTGTGGCTGGAAGTAAATAGATGTTCCATTTCAAACAGATGGTTGTGTTGATTCTTCTTCCCTCTTGGGGAGCTTTGGTTGTCCTTGAAATGTGTGGAAATGGTGTTCTTGCTGTGCATGGAGAAGACTCCAACCAGTTTGGTCACTGGCAGGTAGATGAGGAGACTCATGAGAACAATGATACTTCAGAAACTCACTCTCTTTCCAACTAAACCTGATCCCAGAGAAGTATGCTTGTGTGCTTCTGCAGTTCTTGAATCAGACACAAATGCTTCAAGGCATTTTAGGTTTGGCCATACATGCAGTCAATGGGTGGAGAACATAGAGGGATACCAAAGGTTTTGGGAAGCGGAATAGGAGAAACCAACCATCTGATTCCTTGCAGGTCTGCAGTGTGAAGGCCTTCAGTAGAAACCTTCCTGCTTCCTTCTGTCTCTCATGGCAAACTGATAAAGAGTCCCAGGGCTCTGGGGCATCCTTCCCCAGATTGCTGGGGATTAGGAACTCCATGTCTGCTGAGCTCCTTCCTACAGACAGGCAAAAACTAGAAACCTCGTAGCATTCCCTGAATGCCTGTATTCAGGGGTCTCAGGATCTTCCAGCAAAGGCTGAGGCAGGACTGAAATTAGGGATTTTGTTTGTCTTTACGGTTCAGTTGCTAAACTGCCAAAAAATAGGTATTTTCTCACTGCCTCAGCAAACATTTGAACAATGTCCCATTTGACTCAATAGTCTGCTCTTCCTGCAAGTGTCTCATAATGAATGGAGACAAAGAAGAGGATCACCAGGCTGTCAGGGGAGGAGCTGTCCTCCTCTTCCTCCTAGGTAACTCAGAGGTTAGGGCACTTCACTAAGTGAGGGGAAACCCAGGCTCTGTTCTGCCTGCTTTCCTAGTCCAGGTGCTGGAGGCAGGTGCAGAGTGTTATGCTCCTGTAGCAGTCTGTCATTTATAAATATTTCATGGGTGCAGCTGCTACAATCTCAGTGTGTCTTGTTTTGAGGTCTGTGTCTCAACTACCAAGTTAGAAAGCAGACCGCTCCCCGCTTCTCTTATAAATTAATGATGCTAACATTGCAGAGAGAGATGCAGCCCAGATGAGCCTGTTGCTTCTCATGGCAGATGGTAGAGAGGGACAGAAGTCCCCTTAAGGAAAGAGGGAGAGGTTTGAGCCCACATTACCATCGACCTCAGCGCAAAACTCTAGGTGGGATTATTCTGTGCATTCAAAAGTGCATGTCCAGAGTTGAGGCTGGTCTTGAAAAATGGCAGTTTAGCTCTTTAAAGAGTCACACTTATTTTTCACAGCAAAAAGACTCATCTGAGTATCATGCTGAGACAGAGTTTGAAAAATATGGTGCCTTGTCTTTTGAAAGTGTTCTGAGGAGCTAGTGTGTGGTTTCAGATGAGGGCCATGATTATGCTCTGGAGGTTGTCATTCGGAAGGATAATGCTCACTCTTCCTTTTTTCTTTTTTTTTTTCTTAAACCAGAGCTGGCATGAAAATGAATTATTCTAAACCATCGCCCTATCTTGCCATCCCATTTGTCAGGTTCCTGCAGTCACACTCCCTGCTTGATGTTTTCATAAACTGCGTTCCTTTTCCTTGGGTTCTGGTGATCAATTGTAATGATAAGTGGAAATATTCCAAAATAAATCTATTCTCATGACCCTCTGCAAACTCCACTTTTAGAATTCTTCATAGATTTACCAGTTCAGAGAGAGGTGAGAAAGCACAAGATTTATGTCACAGCAGTTGTCCTGTGCTGCCCCTGAACTCTGGGGACATTTAGGTAGGGACAGTATTTTCCCTGAAGGGGCAAATAATTATCATTCAACCCAGGAAACTATAAAAAAAAAGAACAAAACTGCTTGTCACAAACTCCATGGACATGCAGAGGCCAGCAACAGCTCCAAAGCTGGTCACTGACAGAGCAGAGTTGGGGTCAAAGACAGAATTACTCAGGGTGATTTCTTGCAATGACTTTCCCATGATCATATTTTTATTTTAAAAATATTTCCATTAAGAAGATTGTTCTTCTCTCTGGGAAAGTGCCTTTCCAGTTTTGAAACTGCCTCTCCACTGGAGGAAGTCCCATTGTGCAGTACATCCTTTTGCCATCAAGAGTGCCCTTTTCACGCATCCTGGACGCTGCACAGATGGAGCCCTCCACCCCTCGTTTTAGCTTTGTGTGGCTCTGCCACCATCCTCCAAAGCAGTGCCATCTGCACCCCCAGCTTTGCCTGTGTCCTTGCATGCTATGTCTGATCCCAGAGGAAACCCTGTTCCTGACAAGGAAGATCTGCAGACATCTTGGTCTCCATCAGCTTGGTGTAGGTGGGATATTTGGCAAGGAGGGGGTCCTTGGCAGTAGTGAAGTGCAAATAACTCCCTGGCAGCATGCTGGGGCTTTCAGGACGTTGGCGGCTGGGCTCAGACACGGAGGATCACTGTTCCTGGGTCTTAGAGAGTGAAGGCAGGGATGCAGAGCAATCTGCAGTATGGGGCAGTACATCTGTGGGCCTTGCAGCTGCTTCGTCAGCACTGTGCTAAGATTTTCTTTGCTAGGTCACACGTGAGCTTAAAGGACTGTCTGACCATATTATTTGCTTTCAGCACTGTCTCCCATGACATCCTCATAGGCAAGCTGATGAAGTACTGGCTAGATGAACAGACAGCGAGGTGGATTAAGGACTGGCTGAATGGCAGAGCTCAGAGGGTTGTGATCAGTGGTGCAAAGACTAGTTGGAGGCCTGTAGCTAGCGGTGTCCCCCAGGGGTCAGTACTGGGTCCAGTCTTGTTCAACTTCTTCATCAGTGACCTGGATGAAGGGACAGAGTGCACACTCAGCAAGTTTGCTGATGATACAAAACTGGGAGGAGTGGCCGATACACCAGAGGGCTGTGCTGCCATTCGGAGGGACCTTGACAGCCTGGAGAGATGGGCAGAGGGGACCGCATGAAGTTCAACAAAGGCAAGTGCAGGGTTCTGCACCTAGGCAGGATTAACCCCATGCACCAGTCCAGGTTGTGGGCTGACCTGCTGGAAAGCAGATCTGCAGAGAAGGACCTGGGAGTGCTGGTGGACACCAAGTTGACCATGAGGCAGCAATGAGCCCTTGTGGCCAAGAAGGCCAATGGTATCCTGGGGTGCATTAGGAACAGTGTTGCCAGCAGGTCAAGGGAAGTGATCCCTCCCCTCTGTTCAGCCCTGGTTAGGCCACATCTGGCGTGCTGTGTCCAGTTCTGGGCTCCCCAATAGAAGAGAGACATGGAGCTACTGGAACAAGTCCAGTGAAGGGCTACAAAGATGATTAGGGGACTGGAGCATCTCTCTTATGAGGAAAGGCTGAGAGTGCTGGAACTCTTCAGCCTGGAATGAAGACAAGACTGAGGAGCAATCTTTTCAATGTGTTTAACTATCTGCAGGGAGGGTGTCAAGAAGATGGGGCCAGACTCTTTTCAGTGGTGCCCAGTGACAGGACAAGAGGCAATGGGCACGAACTGAAACACAGGAAGTTCTGTCTGAACATGAGGAAAAACTTCTTTGCTGTGAGGGTGGCTGAGCGCTGGAATAGGTTGCCAAGAGAAGCTGTGGAGTCTCCCTCCTTGGAGATATTCAACAGCTGTCTGTACAGGGTCCTGGGCAACGTGCTGTAGGTGACCCTGCTTGAGCAGCAGGGTTGGACTAGATGATCGCTAAAGGTCCCTTCCAACCTCTGTGATTCTGTGATATGTGTTTTGAGACATAGGTGGCCAGAGGGGATCCAGGAGGATAAGCAGCAAGGTTAGCTCATGTAGCAGCAATCAGCCTTAAGTGGTTTTGGCTTTACCGTGCAGTCTGGTCTGCGGTGAACAGTCACTAAAAAATGAAAATGAACTCTAAGAATCGCTTTTAGCTGCAGGAGAATACAGATGGGCAGGTTCTTCTGCTGAGATGCCCTTCAGCTTGGCACCCGAGACATTGTACTGCTGAGGTAGAATGATTTTTCCCTCTCCAGGTTAAAGAAATGAAATAAACTAAGACAAAAGAACAGAGAGAGAATGATAAAGTGAGAGACTAGATTTGAACTGATATAAAACCCAGGAGCTGGCATGCAGCCCAGTAATTATTGGAATGACATTACCTGAGCTTAAAAAAAAAAAAGATAAATTTTTAGGCTTAATTTACATCTGTAGTGGAACTGGGGAAGCAAACACCATGGAGATATAATTATTTCTTTTATTCATTTTCTTTGGTAATGGAATCAGAAGGAAACAGCTCTGGAGAGACTCTTATTATATTTTCCCTCCCTCTGTCTTTTTTTTCTGATTCCCTCCATTGTTTCCAGCTCTGTCGAGATTGTGGCAAACTTAATTACCAGCAAACAGTAGGAAAGACATGTCACTTTTTTCTTTCTTTCCACTTAATAAAAGCTTTCTAGTCTTTAATGTAAACCAAGTAAGGACGGGGGCCAGATGGTGCTGGTGTCCAATAACAGAAGCATCTGAGTCCTTCTTTCCTTGAGATCTTCTTCCATGTCAAAAAGCCAAAGATGAGGACAATAAACCCTCTAGGGGGCTGCATGGATGAGGGCTGGAGTTTAAGAAGCTGCATCATTCACAGTCAGGGACAAACTCTCAGAATAGGTCTGCTCCTGTCTGTGAGAACACTGCCTGCCAAACTCTTCTGGAAAAGAAGGACTAATTGCACTAATCCCAGGAGCGCTCACAGCATGCAGCAAGTTCAGTGTACTGGGTCCTTGCCCTCAGCCACCACAGAGCTCCTGGTCTCTGGTTGAGGCACACACGTGCCTCCTACATTGGCAAAGTCTGATCCTTGGTTGACTGTAAAACAAGGGCTGGTGAAGTGTCCCAGTAAACAGGGTATTTGCCCCCAAACACTGTTTCTGGGGGAGTAAATTGACTTGGAAACTCAAAGTGGGGTTCAGTGAATAGCTTTCAAATGAGAAAAGAGAGTTTAACTCCCACTCCCCATAAAATACTTTGAGCATTTTTAAGTTTTTCCCCTTTGAGGTTTTCAAAGGCAGCTTTTCTGTCTTGCTCTTTCAAAGACATTTTTGACTTTAATATCTGGCCGAACTCAAAAGAGAAATAAGTGAAAGGAAAATGAAAAATAGAAAAGGGTTGACTAGGGACTAAAAATGTCAAATGACCTCAGATGGAGACATTTTTCCACACTTCTGAGGACTAGAAACTTTTTATACTTATTTTTAATGAATTCTAGTGTGAACTAGGACACCTTTTGCAGAGCAGTTTGTGCTGTGATGCCTCGGTGAGGTCCAGCTATGGAGGACAAGTCGAGATTTGTACTCCAGTGAACAGGGGCTTTGCAGGGTTCATCAGGCCCCATGTGCAGCACCACAGTCAGGTTTCCTTACTCTCCCTTTCCTTGCTATTAAAAAAAAAAAAAAAAAAAAAGTTATCCATGCTAGAGGGCCTATCACTCAACAGTTCTGACAGGGACTCTGGTAGACTTAGCTGGAATCATTCAGGGTATTTCCAAGTAGCCCCTCTGATGACCAGCTATGAGTGTCCCACATTTCACCCTTAGCTAAAAGATACAGGGATCTGCCAAAAGCCAAAATGCTGCTGCTCTTTTTTTCAAGGGGGAATAAACAGAAAAGAGAATTTAATTCCCAACCTCAAAGCAATTTTCTCTTTTCCTCTCCCATTATCTAAACAAATAGTGAAGTGCAGGAGCTGAGATAGCTTTCAACAGAGCCATTTCTCTCAACTGTAAACTAAAACATGGAGAAATCACTAAACATCTCATTTACTCATCACTGTCAAACAAAAAGCCAAGTATAGTGATAACTGCTCCCAGTATGCTGCTTAATATGGTGACTTTCCAGGCAGCATAGATGCTCCTGAACAACTCACCAGATCTGGAGACTGATCTGAGGGATGTTAAACCTGAAAAGGTTGACAAGCTTATCTCACTCAGGGAGGATGCAGCAGCCTGCCATATAATAGCATCCCATGAGTGTGCAAGCAGCTGTGTGCTGTTAAATGTTGATAATAGCTGAGTGGATGTTAAGCTTTGAGGAGACAGCTGAAGGAAGGCAGTGATAGGGAGACTAAGCCAAGTGAGTCCTAATAAGATGGAGCCTGGTGCTGAGCTGGCACTGGTGCTGGGTGAGTGGAAGCAGGTGAGCAGCCAGAGAAGGAGAGCAGTGAGGATGGAGGCCCATGTAATGCCTCATCTGATGCCTAGCTTAGCAGAGTGGAGGAGCAGCTGGCGGGGCTTTGGGTGAGTGCTCCTGAGGGTTTGCAGGTTGCTGGAGTGGTTCCCTGCTCTGTAGAGGGGTGGCTGCAGGCAGGTGGGGAAGCCCAGCAAGGACAAGTGGGACCTGGTATCTGAACCCCTCCTGCTTGTCCATCCCAGTGCAGTTGTGTTGCCTGTGCGGTTCCTTGCTGTGAGCACGGTGCTTTTGGTAGCATGGGATCTCTCCCCTCATTCTGGGGCTTGGTTGTCCTCCTGCTAAAGCTCCTGTCAGGGCTGTGGGAGTGGGATTGCTGTTTGGGTGTGCTGCACCATGGGGCAGGGGAGTGTCTGGAGGAGTGAGCCAGCTTCAATCACAGTGGAGACCCAAGGCCATACTCATGGAGTCAATCCTATATAGACTTTAGGTTAGGGACCCCCAAAGAGTTGAGACCTGAGGAATCTCTGAGAAACGAGGTTGGGGAGGCAAGGGAGTGAATACTGAGGCCTTGGAAGGGAAGGAGCGTTACTGTGAGTAGAGCATGTCTGAGCTGACTGGAGTCCTTGCTGGAAAAATCAGTCCTGCTAAAGGTAGGAAAGATACAGCTGCTCCCATCTCTATGCTGAGACCAGGAAAACAACCGATGAATGTGAGGCAAGCAGATTCTTGTGCTGCAGGAAGAGAGGAAGGACTCGGTAGCTGCTGAACTTCAGCCTATATGTTGACATGGTGGGCTGACGCTCCATCCAAGAACCAGCCAGCCCCCCTGCCAGGGGCACTTTCCCCATGAAGCGATAAGTTAGTTAAGTTTACAGCCCTGCAAAGGTCATTTTCACTTCATAGCCACGTGGCAGTGCAGAGGCCAAAAGCATAAATTTCTTAAAATTAAGCTACAACCTACAACAGCATAAGCTGCCTTCCTGGTATAACTGGGCTCTGGCTACAGGAGCAATGGACAGAGGTGCTGGGGGCTTACCTGTGGGAGCTGATAGTGAGGAGGGACAAGACAAATGCCAATGTCTGGGAAGAGAAGGTAACGCTGAACCCTCACAGCCTTGAGCCTGGCAAAGAAGACATCTGCAGAAGGCTGGAGTCATGTGCTAACAGTACAAAGGTGGCATTTGCAGAGAAATGGGACGTTGTCTTCAATAAGAGGTGGCAGGAGAAGGCTCAAAATTGTCAGAATTTCTAACACACAGGCAGACTTTAAACCAATCAGGGAGGGAGCCTCCGTCACAGTCCATGCACATACTTTTAGTCTGAATAATGAGGAGAAGGAGGTCTCTTCTGCAGCAAAAGGCAAATCATCAGCGTATGAGATACACGGCTGTGAATGAAAGTCTTCGCTGACCACAGGAGCATGTGAAAGAGGGCAGAAGTTATGCAGAAAGTTGAACCAAATGACCCCCTGAGATCCCTTCCAATCTGATTTTACAAAGGATACTGGTTATTGTTGATTTAGCACCCATTTCACCTGACAGTAGCCTTTTTGGTGGCAGCGTAGAACAGTAACCAACTATGTGCTCAGCAGGGCCCCTAGGGGGGCTTTTGGCCCCTGGGAGTGATACAGGTGAGTCCAGCCTGACAGGTAGAAAGGAGGGAGAAAGGTAGAAGGCAGAAAGACCATCTATGTCCATCTACATGGAAATATTACTGTTATTGTCTTTTTTTCAAGGGGAATTTCTGGGAATGCTTTTGGGCAAGGCAGGGGCTATATATTTTTTTTGTTGTTGAAGCTTAATATGTGGAATAGAATTTTTTACTTCAACCAATAAGCAAAACAAAGGCAGCTGCTGCATTGGGGGATCAAATGCTGCAGGTGCCTGAAGGAGTCCGTGAGCACAGGGCTGGAGGTGCTAGAGTCACTGTTGATCCGGTTTGTGGAGTCCACACCAGTTTCCCAATCTGTGTGAGCCAGCCAAGGTTTTGGGGAATTTGTGTTATGCAGCTGAGCAGAAATCCTAGTCCTGCAGAAGTAGGGAGCGCTTGGCTCCATCCTGCTCCTGCCTGCCTGACGTCCTGCCGTGCCTGATTTATACCATCTGCAGATTCTCCTACCCCAGGGATGTGCTGTGCAACACTGATGCTTGCACAGCTTTGTACAAAAGGGCCTGGGATTTTCTTCCTTTTGCCAATGAAGACAAAGCTAACGATAAAGCACAGCACTCTCAGTTCATTGCTGCCATAATTTGAGAGTATAGTGCCATGTATTTGGGCTTCCTGTTTATTTACAAAGAATCTAACAAACCGAGTAGCAATTACCAGCTTATGGCTGGGAGCCAAGAACTGTGTTGGCCGTGGAGGTCTAAGTCTTCCATTTGGTGGTGATGGAGCGGGCTTGCTGACATGCATTTCCCAATAGCTCAACACACTCTGCTGCACTCTGCAATGAGATACGGCCTGAAACGTAACTTGGTGTTTTTTTGTATTATATGGTCAATACTGGAGTATGCTGTAGCTACATACTTGGGGGGGCTGCTGAAGGCTTTGTAGGTCTTCCTTGGGTGGGAGGTGTGCCCTTGCTCTCTGCTGGAGGTGTGTTAGGAGCATTCCCATGGGATCGGCTTTGCATCAGGGAACTGGGCTCAAAAATTCAGAGATTCAGTTTGTAGGGGACTCCGTAATGTTTTCAACTTCTCTCTGCATTCAGAAGGTCTAGAAGTTCTCTACAAAGTGCTGGAATTTGCCTTGGCCCCTTGCTTAGAGGCAAGAGGCCCAGTCTGGGGGTCTTTGAGAAGCTGGTCTGTAGCAGGTCGAAGAACTCTTGTCCGAGGCCTGTGGACCCCACGTCCCCACCTGTAATGATTGTCACACTTTGACAACAGTCCTCAGGGACTGAGGGGAAGATGAGGGTCTTTTCAGAACATGAGAAAAAGCCTGTTCCTGACCTTGAGAGCTCACAGCTCCCTGGCAGAGCAAAGGGGTGCTACCAGCACTGCAGGCTGCTGAGACACGTGGGGGAGAGGGACCTTGGGGGGGTGAAGAAATTGGGGAATCAGCTGAGGGCTGCAGCTAGCCCTACTCAGCTGTCCGGCAGCATCTGGATTCGCTGCAGCTAGGATGGGGCTGAGGAGGAAGAGAGGCCTCAGGGATCTGAATTTCCCCATGCAGAGAGGGCTGGGGGCAGACAGGCGAGTGTCAGAAAGCCAAGGAGGTCCTGCAGGCTGTCTGCAGAATGCAGTGAAGGTCACTGAGCTTCTCATAGTCTGTGTTAGCTCACCTGAAATGCAGAGAGGGGAGCAATTGTCAGCCACAGTGCTTGGCTGGATTTATGGCTAATTGGTTTGCTTTCATGCCTGCAAAGGAGTTTTAGACTAATGAAGTTTTTTTTCTGTGAAATTTATACTGCTTTCCCCCTATTTTCAAGCTGCTCCTCACCAGCACTCTTACAAATGAAGTGAAGCATGTTCACAGGTGACCTAACGAGTAGCTGTGCTAGCTCACAGCCAACACATGGCACTGTTACTACTATTATTTTAATAATACAGCCCAGGCAAATCATTTGCTGTGCAGGAAATGCCAGGGTTTGCCAAAGGGACACCCTGGGCTCCCTCCCCTGGGAGGTGGAGAGTGGTTGCATAGCAGAACAGTGCAGTTCTCTGCAAGTGGCTACGGGTGCTTGAACCAAGCCACAAACTGCTCTCCCAACACAGGGGCTTTGCAAGCGTACTCCAAGCATGGGAAGATTTGTTTAAAACAAACAAACAAGCAAACAAAAAACTGCACGACTGCGTTCCCTGCATTCCTTCCCGCAATATTTTCCCCAAGAGAAAATCCTTCCTTAAAAGAGAGTCTCTGAACTCTGTGAAAGCAGAAAAGCCAAAATCTTTGTGAGGGGAAGGTGAAGGCTTTTGACGTTTTATATGAAAGGCTTTCAGGTACAATATAGACAGAAAGATTAGTGAATGTCCCCTCCTGCAGTGAATCCTGGAAGCAAGGCAAGTGCAGAGGACCTGCAAGTCTTCACGGTCTTCTCTGGCTGGCATTTCAGCCCTGTAGCAACCTTACAAGTTGAATACCTCCAGGGCTCCAGCCTGGGGAGTGGCCTCTGCCTTTCTAACTTATGGCCCAGCTTCCTTCTCCTCCAGCAAATCTGTTTTCTGCCAGTGTTTGTTTTTCTGGGCACTGATGTAGCTGAGAGCATGGTTAGGGCCTCATGCCAGCTGCAGTTCAGTAAATCATTATGCTAAGCAGGATGCAGCAAAAAGTTAGGACAGAGAGACCATGGACAATTTTGGCTTTAGGCTGCTAGCTTCAGAAGCCTCTCAGCTGAAACCACAGTGTTAAAATTAAATTTTGGTTGAAATCTTGGACTCTTGAAAGTGAAGAGGCAACCCTGCAGTGAGCAATTGGCAGGACTTAGCGTGTGTTTCTCTGCCTGTTAGTTTGGGCACTGGAACACCTGAAGGAATAAATCGTAGAGACGTTGGGCATGGCTGGGGCCTGTGCCACCCCTTCAGGCTTTACAAAGCTTTTGTACTTTGTTTTGTTACTTTTTTCTTTTTACTTTTTGCTGTTACGTACAATCAATGCAATGAGGCAGCAGATGTGCAAAGGAAGAAAACAAACATTAAATTGTCTCCTGAAGAAATAAGTTACATCTTATGATTTTACAGAATCTTTTTTTTTTTTTTTTGGTCTCACTGGAGTCCACTCTGACTAGTTACATACTTTTCTCTCCTTCCATCCCTCTCTGTCCCATCCTGGCTATTCACAGCCCAGCCTGAGCCCAAACCTGACCTTCTGAAAAAGCAAGACACTGCCTTTCCTGCTTCCTTAATGTTAAAATGAGATCTGTATGTCAGGGAACAGTCTGATCCTATAATGTGCTTGAGCAGGGCGGGCATTTCAGGAACCACTTTTCTTTTGAGATCTGGGACTCCAATTTTCAGAATGAGCCTATAGCAAGTTTGCTTTTTCATTGTCTTTTCTGTGAAGTCATGCTGATTTTTTTTTTTCTCTCACTGGAGCAGATGGCAAAATCTCTTTGTTTCAAGGCATCACTGAGAAGGAGGCTGGAAGCAGTCCAACCCCTCCAGCCCCAGGGCACGAGGAGCTGTACTGTGTTATACCTGACATATCTCTACCCTGTTCTTAAAGACCTTCAGTGGTAGAAACTGCACCTTTCCCTGGGCTTCAGTCTCCTACTGTCAGAGATTTGTTCTACCATATAACTTTGTTGCTCACTTGCCTCAAGCTAAACCCACTGCTTTTTGCTCTAGCCCTTGTGCAGGAATTTGTTACTCATTTGAAAGCTGCAGCCACGTCCGCTGTTGATCTTCTCTCCTCGAAAGTAAGCAGCCTTCAAATCTCTCCTGCTAGGTCATGCTTTTGACTCTTACTGCAGCGTGCTGGATTTCTAGACACCTTGTAGCTTTCTTGTGCTGATATTTCAGGGTTTGTTTTCAGAAGTGGCGTCTCTGTGACCCTACAAGCAGTTTGTCACTCCTGATGGTGAGCCTGTGTGTGTGCGTGCCCAGGGATGCTCCACTTTGCCCTGTATCTTTAGCCCCAGAAGAGCTGGAGCCCACCGGTCCTCTGGGGTGTTCGTAGGTGAGCCGAGGAGGAGGGATGCTCCCAGTCATTCCTGCAGCGACCGCACGTAACCAGGAGCAGCCCTCCGGCATGCAGGCACCATGCTGGCATGTTAGGCAGGGGCAGACAGATGTTTGCACCTGGACACGTCCAACAGTCTGGGGAGCAATGGGGAGCTGGAGCCTGCACGTGTGATGGCCATGGCTGAACCGGAGAGCCAGGAGCCAGGTGGTGGCAGCAGGGATTTGTTTCCAAGAAGTTTGGACAGACTGGGCTGCTGAGCTGCAAGGCTGTATTGCCTGAATGATGCACGTGAAGTTTAAACATGATTAGCTTGGGAGCGTGCTGGTGGATACACTTGTGCCAATATAATCATTTTTACGCTAGTTTAACTCTGTACAGGAGAGAGAATAAATTCCATGCGTCTTCATGCATATTAAGAGTTGTGCTGTGCTAGTGATTGTTTCAATGCATACAGCTGAATTGACGTAAATGCTGTGGGTCTAGCCCATCCCAGTGGCTGGACGTGAATGCAGAGACACTGCCCAGCACGTGCAGCCCCGTGCTCGTTCTCACGCTCGCTGCCGCTGCCGACATCCCTCTCCCTGACATCTCACTTGTATCCCCAGCACATATAGAGCAAATGGAAAGGTCGCAGAAGAAGAACATCTACTCTCTTGAACTTGTCAAATGCAACATTTATTCTTGCTTTTTTGATATGACCATAGTTAGGGCTAGGCTGGACTCCCCAAGGTACCTGGAGCTGAGAGAGTGAGTGAGACCTCTTGCAAGTGGTGTCTTTCAGCAGAACTCCCTGAATGTTACACGTTCCTGTGATTTTCTCCTTTATTCTGCCCTGAACAGCTGAGTTATATGGCTCTTAAAACAGGCTCATAAATGAAAAAGTAAGAAATGGATCTAGGCTGTGCCTGATCAATAGCAAGTATTACTTGGTAATACTTGAACATGAGGAAATACTTTTTCACTGTGAGGGTAACAGCGCACTGGAACAGGTTGCCCAGAGAGGTGGTGGAGTCTCCTTCTCTGGAGATATTCAAAAAGCGCCTGGATGAGATCCTGTGCAATGTGCTCTAGGTGACCCTGCTTGAGCAGGGGGGGTTGGACTAGGTGATCTCCAGAGGTCCCTTCCAACCTCAGTGATTCTGTGATTCTGTAACAGTGATTCTTAGAAATGGAGAAAAGGCCTCATGATATTCCTGCTCTTCACGGAACAATTTCTCTCTGGCTAGCTCTGTTTCCTTACACAGAAAACATTCCTTTTAAAAGGTCAGATAACTACTCCATTTTACTGTTGGGCACATGGGGATTTCCCCCTTCCTACAGATGGAGGGGGGTAAATCATTCAAAATTAGCAACCTTTGAGCTAGGGAGGCTCTGGGGAGGCTGTGGTGAGGCCTGGCTTTGCTAACCCCTTCCAAGGGAAAGCTGAATACTGTGGAAAAAAGGAAAAAAGTTGCACATCTTTCTTGGCTGTCTTTAGAGCAAGGAGGGCAGTGACACCACAGGAGGGCCCAGGAAATTGCTCTTTTTCCTTGCTGCTCCGGAGGTGGCATGCAGACAAGGCAGTCCTGGATTCATGTCCTTCCTGGGAATCCCCTAGGCTGTAGCCTCACTGTGAGCTCGCCTTTGCATCTCTCAGGCCACTGGCAGGCGGTGGTGCTGTCCCCAGCCTGCCTCGCATGTATGGCTCGCCCCAAACCCGGTGGGAGCAGCCAGATGCTTCCTCCACTGCTTCCAAGGAAGAAGCAGACCTGCAAAGACCGTCTCCTCTTGCCTTAGCCCTCAGTTTGGCCGTGATGTTGCAAAGCCCTCTGCCACACGCTGGCAGCTTGGACCGTTGCTAATTTTATTAGCGATGTCTCATGGTTTTCTGACATCTCTCCTGCTTGCTACCTGCCCTACTCTGGCTGGAAGATCGTTGCAGCAGAGTCTCACTTCTCATTTGGGATCATGGGTATATGCACCGCACACCGTTGCCAGAGCCCTCAGTTAGACCTCAACAGCAATGTTAAAAACCGATTCTATTAGTTAAATAGAAGCAGCAGAAATGCCTTGAGAGAGTCCCTCGTTGAATCCTTGGCTGCTGCTCTCCACCCCCAGCAGAGTGGGAAACTTGCCGTGGCAGTGCAGTAGCATCAAGAACAGATACAGTGAGAACAGCGTGGGACATAAGAAATTGAAGAAACAAGAAGAGCGTGAGAAATGTAAAAAACAGCAGCTGAATACAATTCATTCCAGCCTTTTTCGGTATCTGGATATGTTTTTCTAAATTGCTAGTTAATTTTTTACATCAGTGCTCAGCTGCTATATTACTGTCCCTGAATTTTCACCCTGCTATATAACAACACCCTTTTGAATTCTTGTGGAAAGACAGTGAAAAGATGCACCTCTATCCAGACTTCAGAATATGCCATACATCACCTTCCATTGACAGCCAGAATCTGATAGAAATAACTTCATTTCTTCTCCTTAAGGAGATCCACCTTCGAGAGCAACTGCTAATTTATGTCCCCAACAAGGCTTGGCTGGATCCACAGCTAGATGCTGTTCTTCTTTGGAAGTCACTTATGTTTGTGAAATACATTACTTTTCCATTAAAAGTAAGCCCCAAGTCTGCTCCATGGGCAGCGCAGTGGGTGACCATCAGCTCTCCGGAGGCATCACTCACATCGTGGCTGCTGTTTCCTAGGGGTTCATCTCTTGGGAATGGTGAAGAACATGTCATTGGTCCTCCACCAGCTATGCACAGCCCAGAGTTTAGGTCCACAGTAAGAGGAAGTGTCACTGAAGAAAAACAAGGATTACTGCACTACTTCAGAGCACCAGGACCCTCTAGGTCTAAAATCTTCTACCAGACGGAGTCCAGCATCAGCTGTTACAGAAGATGGTACAACTCCCCCCCCCCCCCCCCAGGGATATAGGTCTTTAAAGTGATCCTTTCCGCTCTCAGCACTAACCTTACGGTTTTAAGCTGCCTTCACAGATTTCATTTTGTTAGTTACACCAATTATCACCTATAATCATATAACAGACCTATCCCATTTTTCAATATTACACTCCTGGGCTAAAGGCCTCCCCACGACACCGAGTTCCACATTTGATTGCCGAGAAGAAAAACAGGATTTTTTTGCTGTTTTGGAGTCTGTTGCTCTTTGGCAGCACTGAAAGCCCCCACACTCTTGCTCTGAGGAATGGAGGAGAGAAGTTCATAAGATCCCGTCATCGTGATCACTGCTGAGGTTTTTACAAACCTCATTCCCCTACCTGGTTTTGCTGCTGTAAACAAACTGTGGTCATTTCAGTGTCTTTGCTTTAAAATTTTCAGAGGATTCTTCCTGTTCTTGTCTTCCTATTTGTACTCTTGTCCTGGGGGCTGAGACCACCCTCTCCAAGAAGATCCCAGGGAGAAGCAACCCTGAAAGGAGGCATTTTTGGGTGATGTCAGGTGGAAAGAGGGCCCTGTGGGCCAGATGGGAACAGGTAGATTTTACACACCATGTTTTGGTAGGTTTCAGAGGTGTTCCTGTTAAAAAAAGTGAAGCATATCATGAAGTGCCTTGTTAAGCAACAACCTCTTTGAGAGAAAATTGAGGCATCCAAAATGTCGCTGAATTTGCTGAGGTTTCTGCATGGGAATATCAGCCAGTGTTTTCTTAGAGGCTCCTTTAAATTTGAACCTGGCCCTTGATGCTGTCAATCCAAACCCCGGATGACCTGGCTGGTTGTGAACATGGTGCTCCCAGAGTTCTCTGATGGCAGGGAGATGCAGTGGTCATCTCTGCGCTGCTCAGAAACTCCTCCTTGCAGCGCTAATAACATCCTTGTTCGCTTACTGTGATGCACACTGAACAGAGCTGCATGCTCTGGCATTTAGCTCCCCTTCCATGGCTTCCTAACAGCCAACTCAGAAATCTATTAATTAGATTTATAGGAAGCTTGTTTTTCCCATTCCTTCTATCTCTTTATTAGACAGTTAAACTAGCATAAAGTCTATAATATTTCTTCCAGTTTTCTTTCATGACAGCAATACTTAGGTGAAGTACATCAACTGGAAATTAAAGAAATTTAGTCAGAAAACTTGCACAAAGAACCAACAGAAAAGATCACATAAAGCAGAGAATAAAGACACCAGAAATAAAATTGTATGACAAACATGAGAATCAGTGTTAAAAGAACAGAAAAAAGTACAAAAGCCTCAAAAAATCCCCCAGAAACAGTATGAAAAGCAATGACTGACTTCAGAAATGAAAAATACAAAGAACATAACAAATGATTTCAGATCTGATCCTATCAGAAGGAAATCTGATTTCAAAAGAAAGAAAGAAGCAGTTATGAAGACATTTCTATGAAAAGATGTACAATAAAAGATTTGAAACCTGTATCTTCAAAACTATTTTAAGGACTAGAAAAAGAAAGGGATATGTATTAAAATATGCTAACGCTGAGACATGTAATACAAGATGTTCTCTCAGTGAAAAAAAGTATTTTGACAGGTGTATCAAGATTTACCACCAATCTCAGTGACCCCATCAAAAAAGAAAAAAAAAAGAACTTTAAAGGAATTATTTTAAAATAGCTGCAACGACCTACCAGGCAGATCTTGGATGCAAACAGCTCACAATTATCTCTGTGGCTGGAAAGAGATCAAACCTTATTTCTGCGTTATTTTTACAGGAGGCAAAGTAGGACAGTCATATCACACTGCTCCAGATAATAATGCAAACAAAGGCTACTTGAGAACATGCAACCAAATAAACAGGGGCAAGTCATGAGCTGTGAACTGAGCTGCAGCATCTCTCTCCGATATTTAGAGATTTCTGGAAAAGTCTGCCACAAGCAACAGCAATCCCTTGGAAGCAGGGACATGAGCTCCTGGCCACAGCCCACCACGACCATCATTAGAGCTCTGAGCGGCAAGGATTACACAGGATTGTGCCTCTCATCATACAGATGGTTTGCAAGGGAGATTTCCAGCAGGAGGAGGAGAAGTGCCTTCTGCCACAGGTGGAGCTGAACCAGACGTCCCTCGTGCATGGATGATCCCATAGCTGTGGCGGCACGGATGTTGGCTCAGGACAGCTGGCTGAGGGCTGCCTGGGCTTGTTCCCTGCCTGCTCTAAAATGGGGCTGCTGGAAACTCCACTGTTATTAGTCATGGAGGGCATTATTTTAAAGGTAGGCAGGCTCTGGAGTGTAGACACACACGTTTCTCCTGTAACATCTTCTTTAAAATGAATTAACTTTCTCAGTCCAAAAAAATGGAGCTTGACGGGCGAGTGAAGAGTTAACAGGACTGAAGTTTGTCAATTGATATGCAGAAGAACTGAGAGCACAAGAGCTGATGTGCACAAAGCTGTTGAACAGAGGACTTAACAGGACTAAAGTCGTCTACCAACTGATATGCGCAAGGAATGATATGCGCAAGGCTGCGGAATGGCAGCATTAACAAGACTGAAGAAGTCTGCCACCTGGAATCTGTACGGACCCCCGGGGAGGGAAGAAACAATACGGAGGTGTTGTGGTCTTGCCTCGCTAGCAGGGTCCCCCCAAGCAGACAAACAGACAGTCCTGTGATTGTGAAACTCGCAAAAAGTCAGCAAAAGCAGTGTTTGCCCAGAGCCCCAGCCGTATAAAAAGAGACTTGGGAGCTAGGAGAGTTTGAGCAGGGACGGGAACATGACCTGACCATCCTCTCTGGCTGGACCGTGAGTATCCCCCCCCCCTCCCCTTTTCCTGGGACGCTGGGTTAAGGTAACTCCTCGAGGTTGAGAGCCCTCTCACTAGGAGAGTGAACAAGCTAGCTTTCAAGTAGGGATAAGCAGTCCTTCCAATTAATAACGCAGTAATCGACGGTTTCAGGTTACCCTTTCTAAATTAGTAACTGATGGTTTTGTGTTATCCTTCCTAAATTAGTAATTGCATTATTTTAATGGATGTTACTAATCCAAGAACTTGTGTGAGGAAATAAACATCTTTTTTATTATTATTATATTACTATCTCAGTCGTTGCTATCGAACCTGTTGCCCGTAAAGAAACACATAACTACGAAAGCAGTTATATGCAGTGCTTTATTCAGGGCCCGGGGTCTCAGGGACTCATGTCCAAAGCTGAGAATCCCAAATCCCCGTTTAACTTGGTTAATATTTATAGTGTTCGGTTACGTAACATAATCAACAGAATTGCTAGGCTACGTGATTGTTTCCCATTTATATTTCTTCAGTTACTGTTGCCAAGATTTGCTTATCATTTACCTATTTCATCAGACCGTACTGTACCTAGTTCATCAGATTGTACTGTACCTAACACCTACAATTATACCTTCATCTAGTCTACCAAGTATAACCTATTCTAATCAATATAATGTAACAATTCCCCCCTTTGAAAATACTTCAAGTCTTCCAGACTGCAAGGATTTTCATCATCAGTTCCGCAGATTTCCATATTCTTTGGACGTCTCAAACTGGTGATTGTAGCTGCAATGAATTATTTCCAATGTCTTCATATCTCGGGGGAAGTTCATGATTCTTCCTGGTAACAGCCTTTAAAATTTTTCCCAAGTGTTGCCGTTCCTTATTAACAATATTTTGAATCAAACGCAACACTCCCATAATAGCTAACATTATAATTATAATTAATATACATCATTGAATTAAAGATGCTACCCAACCAGAGATATTCAATCCAAATGACTTTGCTAAGGCAGCAACCCAATTATGGGTACTTTCTTCTCTTTCTTCCTCAGTTGCATGTTCAATTTGTGTTAACTGAGACAAATCACGTTCTACTGCGGCTGTAACATTCGGAATATGTACACAACAATGATCAATCTTATCTCGTAAATAACTACATACTCCATGTTCTTTTAGCAACAGCATATCTAATGCCATTCTATTTTGCAGGGTCATTTTTGTGGTTGCCTGTAATTGTAAGTTTATTTCCTTAAATCCTTCTTTAGTCACTCTTGCTAGCCTTTCCGTTTGTCCTAACAACCGGTACAACATTTCTCTATTCCGATAAGTACTAATTGGAGCAAACAATGATTCTAAAGCCCAACCTAACTTCACACCGGATGATGGTTCTTGCCAATCATCATCATCCTTTATTTCTCTCTTCATTATCCATAAATTTTCTAATCTACCCTTAAATGGCGCTTTCTTCCAAATTGGGCAGAGAGTTGGTAACCCTAAAGTTATTTCAGTCACCAACCCATCCAAGGGGAGGTGAGTCGTCCATTGTCCATCACTTGTAACCCAAACTAAATTTCCTGTGCTCCTGATCGTAGTTCTACAATCTATTCTCACTCCGAATTGTATTACAGGTTCACTCATTGAGTATTTAATTCCTCTACAGGCACAACCTGTCCTTAATGCAAGGACCACAGGTGGAAAGGTAACTTCACTTTCGGGGTGTCACAAGTGTATACTTTTGTACAGTTCTAGACTGGGTGTTTTTCAGCTAACTTTCTTTTGCATTAGATTTTCTTGTGTTTCCTGTTGTGGCGCCTGGATTATTTGTATTGGTTGCATTTCATCTTTTTCCAAATCTTTTAACTCTCTCCTGGCTCTGTTTCTTTTCTGCATAGGTTCTGATTTTGCAGTAACCTCTAATGCCCTTTTTCCATAATCAAAACTCTCTTTAATCCAAACAGTACAGGTGTAGTTTCCTACATCTGTCTTACTTACATTTCGCAATGATAAAATCATAGTACCCCTTCATGTATCACTATCCCATCGGATTGTAAACCCAGTTGACAATTTGGACTCATTCTTCTGCCAATAGCAACTAATGTCTTGGATTGAACTTCCCATATCTCCAACAAAATCACAAGTCAAATTTACATCCATTCTTTCTTCTATATGTACAGTAGCATATGTATGTATTATTTGAGCGAAACCATTACTTAATCCTACCCAGCATAGTATTACCAAGATGTAAATCTCAGTTTTGTAGGAGTGATCATTTTTACCCCCCATTGTGATGGTACCTTTTTCACTCTGGTATAATGAATCCAATTATCAATTCCTGCTACTTTCACAGCGGTAAATGTTATCAATAGTACCAAATAAGGTCCATGCCACTGTTCCTTTAAAGGCTCCGTTTGCCAATTTCGAACATACGCTTGGTCTCCTGGTTGAATATCATGCACCGGATTCTCCAATGGCAAAGGGCGATTCCAGATGATCGCGGCACGTAAGGCTGTGAGTAATCTGCTTAAAGAAATTATATAACTATAAACATCTTGATCTCCTTGGAGGTGTAAATCTGCACTTCCCATTCCCTTCGTTGGTGCAGTATATGGCTTACCGTACAGAATTTCATATGGACTTACAGACAACCCTTCTCTAGGTTTTATACGAATTCTCAATAAAGCAAGGGGCAATGCCTGTGGCCATTGGATTTTAGCTTCCTGGCATATCTTTTTAATTTGTCCTTTTAATGTTTGATTCATCCTTTCTACCTTTCCACTAGATTGTGGCCTCCATGGTGTATGTAAATCCCAGCTAATTCCAAGCATTTCACTAATTTCCTGTACTATTTTAGCTATAAAGTGTGGGCCTCGATCTGAAGAAATTCCTAAAGGTACCCCAAATCTAGGTATGATCTCTTTTAACAAAGTTTTTACTACTTCTCTAGCTTGATTCGTTCTACAGGGAAATGCTTCTGGCCACCCTGAAAAGGTACATACATATACCAATAAATACATAAACCCTTTTGATTTAGGTAATTCTGCAAAATCCACTTGCCAATAGTCACCTGGTTCTATTCCCACTTTCAAAGTTCCCATTTGAATTTGTTTTTGTATTACCGGATTATTCTTTAAACATACTGGACACTTCGCATTAACCCCTTTTGCTATTGTTAACATTTGTGCAGATATAATGCTCTGCTTTAAAAACTGCACCAATGCTTCTGCTCCCCAATGGCATTTATTATGTTCAGTTTGTATTATTCGTTTCATAACTGTAGCAGGCACTACTACTTGTCCATTACCTGTTACATACCATCCATGTGAATTCTTCTGTGCCTTTACCAAATCGGCTAATTTTTCGTCTTCTTGGGTATAAAAGGGATTTACAGAGAGATGAGCAGTAATGGGGCTTACCTTAGTAGGTATTAGAGCTAATTCAGTCCATACTTGCCGTGCAGCAATTTTGGCTGCCTGGTCTGCCTTCATGTTTCCTTGTGCCACATCGCTGTCATCCCTCTGATGTCCTCGACAATGCATTACAGCCACTTGCTGAGGTAGTAACACAGCCTCTAATAACTGTAAGATCTGGTTCGATATTTAGCCGTCAACAATCCTCTTTCCTTCCATAAAGCTCCATGTATATGTATTATTCCAAAAGCGTATTTAGAATCTGTCCAAATATTCACTCTCTTATCCGTACTCAGTATTAAAGCCCGAATTAGAGAGACCAGTTCTGCCTTTTGCGCTGACGTTCCTGGCATTAATGCCTTTGCTTCAATTACTTCAAGCTTAGTAACCACAGCATATCCAGAATATCGTGTTCCATTCTCAACAAAGCTGCTACTGTCTGTAAATAATGTCCAATCAGGATTTACAAGGGGAATATCTTTCAGATCTACCCTACTGGCGTAAGTTTGTTCGATCACCTCAATACAATCATGTTCCAGCTCGCCTTCCTCTATTTTGCTACCTAAAAATTCAGCGGGATTCAAACATGTTGTTATCTTTAAAAATATATCATCCTGTTCTCTCAATATTGCTTGATATTTCAACATTCTACTGGATGACAACCAATGACCCCCCTTTTGTTCCAAAACTGCAATCACCATGTGGGGCACAAATACTTCCATTTTTGTTCCCAATGTCAATTTTCTAGCTTCTTGGACTAACATTACAGTAGCAGCCACTGCTCGGAGGCAAGAAGGCCATCCGGCACTTACCATATCCAACTGCTTGGAAAAATAGCCCACTGGTCTCTTCCGTGATCCAATTCGTTGAGTTAAAACTCCAAGCGCTAGTCGTTGCTGCTCATGTACAAAGAGTTGAAATGTTTTTGTCAAATCAGGCAATCCTAATGCTGGGGCTTCTTGCAGAGCCTGTTTTAAGTCTTGAAAAGCCCTTTTACACTCTAAACTCCAAACTAATTGTGGCTCTTTTAAAGCTTCATACAGTGGTTTGGCTAACAGTCCATAATTCAAAATCCAGAGTCTGCACCACCCTGTCATTCCTAGAAAAGTTCGCAACTCGTGCAAATTTCTAGGTTCAGGGATGGCACAAATCGCTTGTATTCTATTCACCCCCAACCATCTTTGTCCTTGGGAAATTTCACATCCCAGATATATCACTTTTTCCTGGGCAATTTGGGCTTTTTCCTTAGAAACTCGATAACCGCTCTGTCCCAGTAAATTTAATAACGCAACTGTAACAGTAATGCAGTTTTCATACCTTTCTGTCGCCACGAAAATGTCATCCACATATTGCAACAATAAGTATGCTTTTGATGGTAATTGAAAATATCCTTGCTCCTTCCAATCCTCCAGTTCTCGTGCCAGTTGATTCCCAAATATCGTAGGACTATTTTTGAAGCCTTGTGGTAACCTGGTCCAGGTCAGCTGTCGTTTTCTTCCTGTATTCGGATTTTCCCATTCAAACGCAAATAATTTCCTACTTTGTAATGCCAATGGGATGCAGAAGAAAGCATCTTTTAAATCAATTACAGAAAAGTATCTAAATTGTTCTGCCACAGATGTTAACAATGTATAAGGATTTGCTACTACTGGATGTATATCTTTAACTATTTCATTTACAGCTCTTAAATCTTGAACTAACCTATAATCTCCGTTAGGTTTTCTTATAGGAAATATTGGTGTATTATATTCAGATTCACATTCTTCTAACACATTACGCATCAAAAATTTTGCAATTAATGGTGCTACCCCTTTCCTAGCTTTTAACTGTATAGGATATTATCTAACTCTTACCGGTTGGACACCTTCTTTCAATTCTACTATGACAGGTTTTGCTGCTTTTGCTAATCCCGGTATTTGTGTCTCCCATACCCATGGTACTACAGCGTTTTCTACCTCTATTGGTATTGTTGTATTAGCTATTTCTTTTACTATAAATATTCTAGCTATTTCTTCCTCAGGTATCTGCAACTTAGCTTTTCCATTTTCAAATATTATTTTAGCATTAAATCTTGACAATAAGTCTCGTCCTAACAAAGATGTAGAACAATCCGGTACATAGAGAAATTCATGATCTAATTCTTTTCCCCTAAAATTTAGATGCAATGGCCGCAGAAAGGGCCGTTGCTCTGTTTTTCCTGTAGCTCCTACCACAGTTATCATCGTATCTCCTATCTTTCCTAAACAAGTATTTAAAACAGAATAAGTTGCCCCAGTATCTACCAATAATTGTTTCTCTTCCCCATCAATTTCTATTGTCACTTTTAATCCATCACTTAGTCAGCTACTATGTTGCCCCAAATGTCCTAACATCATTGTTTCTGCCATTGGTGTTTCTCCTACTGAAGTCTGCTGGGCCAAATTCATTTTCACTGGGCACTCATTTTTCCAATGTCCCTGTTGTCTGCAAAACGCACACTGATTTATCCCTAGCTGATTTTGAGGTATTCCCCGCATGCCTCCTACCCTGCATCCTCCTCGACCTCGTCCTCTACTTCTGCCTCTTATTCCTTGATTTACTCGTTGTAACATTGCTAATAATCCTGCCTGATTTCTCTTTGTGGTTTTTTTTTTTTTTTTTCCTATTATTGTACACTTTCCAGCTGATTGCTTCCAAATTACTAAATCTCCTGGGGAAAAAGGAACTTTCACATATACTTTATCAGTCCCCAAAATTGCCTCTCGTAAAGGGGCTAATAATACTTTACTGTTTTGCTCTTGTTCCTTCCTCCCTTGTCTTGTTCTCTGTGCAATTGGGGTTCGTTGCGCTTGTCTTGGGCATGATGAATGCCCTGGCGAACCCTTCGGTGTTAACTTAATCTGGATCGCTCCAGTATTAATTGATTCTGACGGTTTTACCGCCTTAATACCATCAGTATCACTATCGTCCCCTGCATCTATATCGGACATCGCAGGGGCCGTCGGTGATACTAAAAGTGATACATCCTCTGGCTCTCTTATTGAATTTTGTATTGCCAAACAAGTCATACACTTCTTATTACTTACACATCCTTCACATTTTGTTTTACCTTTTTCAGGATGTACCAACAACATTCCACATTCTCTCTGCATATCTGGATGATTACGTAAATCATAAAATAGATCAACATATGGTACTTCATCCCATTTTTCAAGTTCTTGACAATATCTCATTAATGGACCTATAACACCCGGATCTAAACTTCCGTGTTCAGGCCACCGGGGTCCATCATACTCATATTGTGGCCACCAATTCATACAATAATCTATAAATCGACTTTTACTCATACTCTGAAAATATCCCACACTTTTCCAATGCTTTAATAAACATCCTAACGGAGAATTATCCGGTATTACCATGGTCTTACACATTCACTCCACACACACACACTAAATCTACGGGGTAGAAAACGGAAAGATAGCCTCTGATGGGAAACAAAAGACCAAACCAAACTCACGAGACAGCCACGTATGTCCGTGAGTGCTGGACCTGCGGGGCTTTCGCTCCGTCTGACGGCCAGCGCCTAGGCTTCCACAGACCAGACCTCGAGCTCGTTAGCCCAACCTTGCGTGAATCGCCGTCACGTCTTATTAGGCAGGCACCCAACCAAATATTACAATAAAGCACCTTCGGGCTTACCACTTTGGGACGTCAGGAGCAGCACAGAGCGGGCGCAGCCGATGGCTCCCCGAGAATTCCTCGGTGCCGGTACGGAGCAAAATCGGAAAGCGAACCGTCAACACTACTCCCGAAGTCCCATCTGGGTCGCCAGAAAACTGTTGCCCGTAAAGAAACACATAACTACGAAAGCAGTTATATGCGGTGCTTTATTCAGGGCCCGGGGTCTCAGGGACTCATGTCCAAAGCTGAGAATCCCAAATCCCCGTTTAACTTGGTTAATATTTATAGTGTTCGGTTACGTAACATAATCAACAGAATTGCTAGGCTACGTGATTGTTTCCCATTTATATTTCTTCAGTTACTGTTGCCAAGATTTGCTTATCATTTACCTATTTCATCAGACCGTACTGTACCTAGTTCATCAGATTGTACTGTACCTAACACCTGCAATTATACCTTCATCTAGTCTACCAAGTATAACCTATTCTAATCAATATAATGTAACAAACCTTCATAGCATGACAGCATGACAGAGCTTTTTGCAGGTGAGGGAAACAATGTGTGTATGTTACAGGCTCTTCCTTTGACTGCATCAGAGTTTTTCCATAACTGCACATTCATGAAAGATCTTGATTGCCAGACATCGTAAAACCAAATAAGACTGGAAGTTAAATTGTGAAAACAAGTATTTAAGCTATCTGTCCCTCAGGCCACCAGTTCTGAAATTCAAATGCAAAAGAGTTGAGATAGTCCATAGGCTGCTGTTTGCATACTAGTGATATTCCTAAAATGTTTGTGAAATTCCGTGAATAACATTCTGCACTGTGGTTAAAGCTGGAGGCCAGACTAAATGGCTATAATCCATTCTAACCTTGACTCCATTAAACTGCAAATTGAACCATAGTGAAATTAATCTACTAACTGCACTTAAATGTTGGAACATTTTGCAAATGCTCTGTGAAAGCCTAAAGCCTCAACATCCGTATTTAGTGACTAGAATTCAACTGACTGTAGACAACCTTCCTTCAGAAGTCATCTGTATACTTAATAACACCTGCCCTGCAGTCTCCCTGCCAAGAAGTATGACGTAGAATCTCCTCTCTAAAACTAAGTTTCTAGACTTCTAGGACCAGATAGTATGTCCTCATTCTCCCATGAAAGTCCTAAGCCACGCTTTGTGGAAAAAGGACATCTACTTAGGATTAATCAATGGTACAGTGAAAGACAATTTGAAGAAAGATATTAAAGGTCAGGTGCTTTCCAAAAAGGGCAATACACAGGAGGGCTGACAACACCATATTGCCCCAGTTAGTCATTCTTACTAATCTCAGACTGCAGTTACTGGGAGACTTTTCTATCAGAGGTATAGAAAAGGGAGCAGGGATCTCTTATGGGGCTAATGCTGAGCGGTGGGTCTGCAGTGTCCTCCCTGCTTGCTGGCGCGAGGCTGCAGCTGCACAGCAAGCACTGTGCCAAGAGCTCATTGGGTCCCAGCGCAATGGCTCTCATTTCCCCAGGCACGGGGATTTGGAACTGAGGGAGTGTAATCTGGATAAAAAGCCTCTCTAAGCTGATTTGAGCTGTACCCCTAGGCCTGCTACCTAAAAGGATGCACTGAAGGGAGATTAAAAAGGATTGCAGGCCACCTTGTGATAGAAAGTGCCTGTCCATAACAGCGTGAAATGCCAGTCTGGAAGGAGCAGCATTCTGGAAACCAAAGTCGGCACTACCGACAGGAATCCAGGAGAGCAAGGCCTGTATTTCTATATGTGCAATGTTTATCACTGCTCGTGCCAGTGGAATAAGCAAGATAAGGCCCAAGTTTTAGACACAGAGCAATGGAGAGGAAACAAAGAAGACAAAGATGTCCCTGAAGCAGATCACTGCACTTGAGTTGCTCATTACCTATACGGCCATGCCCAGGAGTTCAGAGACAGCTGTAACAATTAAGTGATTAAATATCCACACACATATATTTAAATTCAATCAGAATCACATATTTGCTGATTTCTGACCTTTTGTTTCTCATTTGAATCACATTTTCCACTTCCACAGTCACACTGAAGAGGTTGTGAGCGGAGGCTGCCCTTCTGCCTGTTGAGGAGTTCCTGGCAGGTCTTGGGAGGGAATAGCTACTGTGATGCTGTGTACTTCAGGCACTTCAAAAAAAAAAAAAGGGGTTGACATACAGGACTGGAATAATTTTCTCAGAATTGTATCAGGTAACATACAGGAAAAAGTTCTAAGTGCTGTGGATAAATTAAACTCAAATGGATCATATGTTATTTCACATTGAAGCGTAAGTATCTCCTTGGGTTTTTAAATTGTCCCTACATAGTAGTTTCTGAATCCATTGGCTAAATTTCAACCAGATCTTACAGAGCAGGGAAGGGGTTTCAAAGGTAATTAATTTCTTATGAAATGTGAAAAAATAGGCAACTGAATAAGAAGTAGTGTAAGTATCCCAACTGAGAGAAAGATCGTCGTGTGAGCTCAAAGTATGCCAGGCACCAGAGACTGAGCTGCAGAGGGAAGGCCTTTGCAGATGTACAAATTCCAGATAAAGCCTCAGTCGGGATTTTCTGTCAGTCATGAGACATAAGCCTCCTTCATCTGCTCTACTGCTCAGGGACTGTGTGTGGTGATGGGCGGCTCAGAGCAATGAGCTCTTGTCTTTCTCTTTGCACAGGGTAGGGAGAGTTCTCTCTCACCCACCAACAAAGATGGAGCAGCTCTGCTAGCCGTCCTGGCCCAAAGTAACATACGCAATAAGCTGCATTTAACAGGAGGTAGCAACTGTAAGTGAGGAGGGCCAGAACAGGAGGCCATCACCCCCCTCTCAAATGCTATACAGACCATCGGAGCCCAGACCCTGATACTGGAGCTGTTGGTCTCAGTCTACTTTCTGCAGAGTCTGGAGTGATGTTTTCTATTATTCAGAACAAAAAGAGTAGATGAATACAATCAGCATAGGAAGATTGATCTAGCAGTGTAAGTTATTTATTCTTGGTCTGTAACTGCATTGGACACTGAAGATTCATTCTCCTCTGCTCATTTCAGGGCATCTTTTTTCTTTTCTTTCTTTTCTTACAGTCATTCCTGGGACCTTTTTCCATCATCCATAATGAAAATTAAACATAGAGTTTCAGAGAATACCTGGAAATGTAGATTTTTACTGGCTACTTCTGGGTACTTCAAAAAATGCTAGCCTGGGTTGCAATGATTTTGTTAGAAATAAACTACCAATTTCAAAGGAGAAGTGTAAAATATGTTTGCCACTTCCCCTATATGATATTCCATCTTTAAAATCAAAGAAATAAACCCCTCACTGCTGACTGCTTTATTGCTGGGTAGAAGGCAAAGGCATCTGTGTCCTTTCTGCCCTGCTTCATCTCTGCCATCCGCAGGGATATTTCTACCTAGGAAAGCTTCTCCTGTCTGATTGATGCAATCACTCAGGTGTGGTCATATCCACATGGACAATCATCCTGGGCAGGGAGCTTATTAGTTCTCACAGTTCACTGGTTAAAACACTCACCCAGTGCCTTGGACATTCAGCTTCAAATCACTTCCCTGCTTGAAGGGATATTCTGCCACAGCAGCCACTGCCAGGGTGACTATCTTTCCACCCCAGCTCTGGGTTACTTTGGATGTCCACCACCTCTCTTGGTCATGCTGGTCCACTTTGCAGACCAGTGAAACATACAGGTACATGAGAACCAGGACCCGGGAGCGCCATGCCAATGCATGGGTCCCACTTCTCTTGGAAGAGAGAAATTAATGCAGTCCATGTGCTTGCAAGAGACCAGTGCCAGCACCAGATGGGCCACCTTAAATGCAGCATGGCAGCTCTTCGAGTTTTTGTCTGGCTCCAGATAGGTGGGTCTGTCTCCTCTCAGCAAGAGACATAAGTTTCTTTCCTTTCTCAGAGTCTCCCAGCCCTACTTAAATCAGAACTTTTATTTTTGGTAAGGGAAGTGATTCCAAACCATTCGCACATCTTTCAGTCTTGCTGCTACAGAAAAACAAAACCAGGAGAGAGAAGAAGAAGAAAAAAAACCATCTCTGATTCCTTTATTATGCTTCTCCATGCTTAATTCTAACACCTCCTCCTGTGAGCCCAGAGAGCACTCAGCTATGCTAATGGGAAGGTATCACAGCTCAGCAAATGCATGACTTGCTAAGGCAAACAAATTATTGGCTGGAACTAACTCAGAAAAAGATGGCCCTGGCTTTTTTTTTGGTCTTCCTGCCACGCTGTCTCTACTATGGTTTTAGATACCTTTCCTTGCATGGAAGGGTGTATGATTTATCGAAACTGGAGAGCTTGCAGAGAAAAAGGCTGCAAAATTATTTTGTATCTGACACAATCGTTAGTATTATTATTTCTTCTGTAGCTGGGAAGGACACTTATAAAACATCTAACAAGCTGCTAAGGAGACTGCCTAAAGCACTGATTTAAAAATCTGCTGCTAGAGCCTATTCCTTGGTGCTCTGTACATATTTCAAGCTCCAGTATCTTTGTACGGAAGGGAATTCAGATGAAATTTCTGAATAGTTTACAGGGTCTTTCTGACAGTTTAGTGGGTGCTCTCTTCAACTATTGGGCCTAAGTTACCTGCTGATGACATGAATCAGAGGTGCCTGGAAAAGGCTGGTGCAGTCTGAGCAAGCGTGTTGTAGAGCAGAAGGGCATTCAGAGCTCCTACTTTGCGCTGCTGAAGAGCAACAACCCCCTCTGCTCACATGCATATTGCAAGCCCCCCAGATGTCTTCTGAATTGAAACCAAGTGCAGTTAGCCAGATGTCAACTGCTGAGTGAAGAACACTGTTGGAGCGTTTTGCATGGTCTTGTATGGGTAATCCAACATGAGCTCTGCTTCAGCCAAAAATTGCACTGTAATCCAGCCTGCCTAGAAGTCCTGGTCCTGCTAAAGGGGATGCCAGTGGAGGCCAGCTGCTGGTACTTTCTCGGGGGGGGGAGAAATCTATTTTGTGCAGTCGCTGTGTCAAATCACCCAGGTCCAGCAGAAGGAGCAAACTTTGATGAGCAGCAGAGCCCAGCCTGTCCTCCTGGTGGCTCTGCTTACATGCTCAG
This sequence comes from Apteryx mantelli, assembly GCF_036417845.1. Classification (NCBI taxonomy): domain Eukaryota; kingdom Metazoa; phylum Chordata; class Aves; order Apterygiformes; family Apterygidae; genus Apteryx; species Apteryx mantelli. Next base: position 13,459,835 of record NC_090000.1, read on the forward strand.
AGTCAAACGTCTGCATATGCACATCACTGCATTGGAGGCTGAATGTGCCTCTTACTCCTGGTGAAGTGAAGTCAAGGACTTGAAAACTGGTGCTCACCAGATCTACACAGAGGAACTGTATTTCTCTAGTTACAGGGACTGTGGCTTGTCTTGAGCATGAGCTGCCTTTTGAATGGTAAGTGTGGAGTTTATAATCACTAATCCCTATATTTTATATGGCACTTTTCATTAGCAGATCACAAAGCATTTTGCAGAAGAAGGTCAAAATCATGATCTCCATTTTAAAGATGGGGACAAGGAGCTGAAGGGCCGCAGAAAAAGTCTCCCCACAGGCAGCTGACAGAACTAAGGACAGTATCCCACAGTTCCCACATCCAGCTCAATGATCTGGCATCTCTAGTCCCATTATTAACACTGGGAAGACTCCCTTTAATTGGTGTCGAATGTTTGAAAGTGGAAGGAGCTGTCGTCATGGATACAGCATCCACAGGCTCTCCTTTGACTTGGTTGGAGCAGTTCTCTTTCACAATAGCTCTGTGGTCTTCAGATGTCAATGCAACAATGAGCACAGAAACAGGGATTCATTTGCAACTGGTGCAGATGCTTACTATGCAATAAGAAGACAAAATAAATCGTTGACTGTAACCCTCTTAGATTAACTGAGCTAGCTGATTCACTGATTTCTCCAGCACCAACTGCTCAGGAGCAGACTGTCAGGCCCTGTTGAATCAGTTACCTTCCATGACTTGTGACATGAAACTTTCACTCAGTTTGTGTCCTTAACAACAGAGCATCAGTATTATCTCCATCCCCCGCCTTGGACACTAGCTCTCCTCAACAACATGTGGTCTCAGCACTGAACAGGGAGAACCCCCCCCCCATTCCTTCACACACACACCCCCTAGCAAGAATATTTCAGCTGGTGACAGACATGGCTGAGAACTCACCTGTGGTGTTGCTGACATCCTACAAACAACCTCCCTGCCATTCCCTGCCTTCTCCCTCCCCATGCGGGGACACTCAGCTCATCAGAGCATCACACCATCTCCTTCTCAGAGGTGCCAGCTTTCCCATCTGAGCTCGGCCCAGCCCTCAGGTGGCTCCTTACACATCTTCCTTCCAATAAGAGGTTTTGCCACACTTTCAGAGCCAATATTCAGATTACCTCTGGCAGCACACCTGAGGGGTGGCACGTTAGGCTCACCTTGTGCAAGAACAGCCCTGGGGAAAGGGGCATTTTTGCAGTGCCTCACAGAGACCTCCTTATCCACAACAGCCTTCAGTTTGGGGAGCAGAACCATTTACAGGAATGAGCCCAGCTGGTGCAGAGAGTTTGGCCAGCTGTTAAAAATAGGGGTAGACTGATCCAGCTGTATTGCAGAAATGCTGATTTCTAACTTAGCTGTTTTAAAGAAGTGTATTTTTCTTCCTTGTCTAGTGTGGATGAGGTGGGTTAAATCATCCTTCCTATGTTAAATAAATTGAAATGGTAGCAGCACAGTCAAAGCTTGTGGCCAGGCAGCTTGCCCAAGCAAGGCTCAGCTCTCTGTCCTTCCACTAGTCTCTTCCAGATTGTTGTTATAGGGATTTACGAGCACTTGCAACACGCTCAGCACATCTGAGATAAAGGAGATAAGAAGCAAATCTCTGCTTCTGGATCTCTGTCCTCCCCCACCCCAGACTGGAACAGTTCCTAGTACATACTGATGGGTTAGGTTCAGTTCTGAAGACCAAACTTTGCTCAGCCAATTACTGTGTTCAGTCAATACCACCCATGCTGTCCAAAAAAAAAAAAAAAAAAAAGCCAAACTCCTTTTCAGAGCAGTCAGCTTGATGTTGTCTGGTCCTTCAGAGTCAGTCTACTTCTTGGGTCCTTTGGCTGTTTTAGCAACCTGCCACTGAGTTGGATACAGTCTCTATAGCAGCGACTCCAGCCCTGAGATGCTGGCACAGGTTTTCTCATTGACTGTCAGTGGTCTAGCAGCAATGGATTCTCCACTTCAGTTCACCACTCTCAGCTTCCCTAATCTCTCTGCATCACCTTATATTAGGTGATCAGCCTACAAGCACAAGGTATAGCCAATGCCAATTCTGGCTACCTCTTCCTGTCCTGCTTTACTTTCCCTCTCCTCCTCTGCTGCTAAAAGAGATGGGGAAAAAGGTTACCCATTAAACCAAAATAATTTGATTTAACAGATTCCAGGGGAAGGGGTATGCTGATCTTTATTGGAGGAGAAAAACCCAGACAAAGGAAACTCTCCTGTTTCTTTTTTCAAGAGTCTCCCTTTATTTTTGACCGTTCATCTTTATTTTCCTTATAAATACAGGTGCTCGGCAGCTTCAGCCAAGGCAACAGTGGTAATTGTCACCATAACTACACAGTTGTTGAAACCTGACTGTCCAGCAGTATGCTAAACTCCGCAGCAGGCTGACAGCTATCACACTCAATACATCTTTCTAAGACAGAAAGGCTAAGCAAGGCTAAGCCAATACTACAAAGGATCTGAACAGCAATTTCCATCTGGAGAGTTTCTGTTCCTCTGTGATACAAACCACTGGGACATGCTCTTTGGTACTAACAGCAGCATACCCACAACACAAAATTGCTTGCTGTTTTCTACCTCTGTATGAGTTTTTTTCTGCTAAGGGGACTTAGCAAAACATTTTACTTTCAAAAAGAGCCATGAAAAACAAGCGATAAAGAGTGGGTGCAAGAGGGAATAGTAGCAGTTTCTTGGAAATCAGTATGGTTTTGAAAGGTTTTCTGCAGGAGTACAGGTGCTGAGCCAGGATGATACACTCATCTCTTTGTAAACAGTTCTGCTTTTCTCTGATGGCAACTAAAGGAATTTAAGAAGAAATCTAGCTGTTTGCTTTTTACTGTGTGACAGCTCACACTCACCATAGGCAGTAGAAGCAAAAACATTAATGTTTTTTCATCTGGGAAACCCACAGGGTTTTACATACACACTACCCACGCACAGTCAGGCGTCTAGATCTAGGTGAACCATTTTAGGTAGACTGCAGATAGGTCTTACAGAATGTTCCTAGGAATGAAACGCTGACACTATAAGGAAAAAGCAGCATTGGGATTCATCTGGAAAGACCTTTTGAACTAGGCTAACCTTGTTGGGCAGGGAAGATAGACTGCAATATTGCAATGTAGATAGACAGACCATGACTGGACCAGGGGCTCTCGTGGAACACAAGTTGCAGCACCTAGTGATTACTGCTCCTCACCATGCACTGCATGTTCCTGCGGGACACAGTGAGAAATGAAGGTTATGTCCCAACACGTGGGTGAGCAAAGCTGTGGTGGGTAGCCAAGCAGAGGAGTGCCTCAAGTGATGACACATGACTTTATTTCAGAAAGCTTTCTGCATCATACACGCTTGATCTTAATTTATTTAGAGGTGGCTTGGGATCACCAGGCTTGCTTATTTTTTACATGCAAGAATGCCTGTTGTTACAAAACTGTTCTTGAATCCTGAGTACTCCTGGATTAGAAGTCATTGATCAGTTTTAAGCACTGCAGGGGAGGGATGATTTACTATCAACAGCAGGAGTCACAGTTCAGGGGAAACTTTTATATCAGTACTAGCTAGAGAAGTTGGTTCCCACAAGAGTAGGTATTAGAGGACTTATTCCCCTCACCTTCCTTCTCTTTTGTCCCTTTTTGTGATCCTACAGAGGCTCTAGAAGATGGTGTGAAAGGTCCCACCAGCCAGGCAAGAGGTCTATTATGTTCCACATACTCCAGCAGTTCATTCATGCACTCCTGGCCTGTGTTCATTAAATGGTGTTTCTGGGTCAGGATGTTCCTGGACAGGTCTTGGAAAGAAGCAGCAGCCTGCAAGGAGTTGTGGGTCTCCTATAATTCCTGCTGTACCTGCTGCATCTTGTCCTGGATGCTGGATGGGAAGCCTTGGCTGTTGGCCAGTAGAGTCTGCAGAGTGTGCTGCAGTTGCTGGGTGATGCCATGAGACATGGCCAGAATCTGGACCTCCAGCCACTACAGGGGAGGAAAGGAAGCTTTAGAAGCAGCTCCCAGTGCACCCACTCCCACCCCAAAACAGCTTCAGTGAGCCAGCATCTCCAGCAGACCACTACCTTCAGCTCCAAGGAAGTTGCGTCCTCACTCTCTTTCGGCTGCTTCTTGTTCCAGGTCAGCCACATCTGGTGCAGCTTCTCCTGCCCATTTTGAAGCTTCTGATCAATACCCTGCTTGACACAATCAATCTGGAGTAGGACAGGAAAGCGAAGACAAGGGTGAATTACTATAGCAGCAAGACTTGCCTTGTGACTACCCCAGCCAGCTTGTGAGCTGGCACAGAGATCCTCCTGGTCTTCACAGGGAGTAAAGGGGAAGACTGCTGTACAGCAAGCAGCTTCAAGACAGGACGCTTGGAGACAGAACAGTGTTCCTACCAGCTCAATGACCTCCTGCAACTTTGAGAAAGTCTCCTGTGTGACCATCTTGATCTTCCTCACTTTGGCTAAGAAGCACTGGTAGGCTTTTTGATGCAGATGAGTGGGCAAGGAACTCAGATGTGTGAAATAACCCTGATGGTCTGACTGCTGCTGGACAGCTGCCCCTTCAGTCCCCTCCACAGAGACCACAAGGTCAGCTGGAAAAAACAGCGATGAGAAGTTAATTGTTAATTGTCCTAGACTGCATACGACAGATGGTCAGCAGTCATGAAGCCTTGCAGGTTAGAGTCAGAGTGACCATGGCTTTTAAAAGTGTCTGTATCCCCCAAATATAGCAGGAACTGGGAGGCCGAGTACCCCAACCACACACACTCGCGCTACCTCTCTACATTGCAGAGAAGCCTAGAAAGATCTTCTTTGCAGATCTGCCTCACGCAAGTGTTTTCTGACCTAGTTCCTCATCTGTGATGGGGAAATGGTGATCCGATTTTCCTGGCACAGCTTCCACACTTCTGTCAGTGATCTTGCCTGCTTCGCAATCCACTGCCATGCCCTGGCTGGTCACCACGGACCTAGCAGACTCCAGGACTCTCTGAACAACTTCCCTGGCTGCCTCCAACACCGCCACTCTGATTGCAGCATCTTCGGCACCAGTGATGCTGGGTGACACCAGCTCTTTGATGCCAGAGAGAACCTAGAGAGAGATCAGAAGACTGAATGTACCCACTTCTGTAGAACAGCATTTGGTACAACCGTGAGGTTGATGAGACTATTTCAACATCAGAGCTATTTGACCAGCCCAGGTGGGGAATAAGTCAGACTACAAGTGTGAGTAAGCTCTGCTTGGGGTGCAGTTCACCCAGTTTGTGGGATGTGGAAACTGTAATGAGACTTGCATGGGACCTTCCACAAAAATAATCTGACAGTTTGTTAAAATTGTCATTGAGAGCTTCAGTGAGAAGAACGTGGGACAACAAATGTTAAGAAACTTCACCTCAGGTTAGAGTATTCAAATTTGTCAAGGGACAGTAGTCCAGCAGCAAGGATACAAAGAGTTTCCAGCTGTGCTCTAACATCTTCCCAGAAGATGGACTCTAGAACATGCATGTAGCAGAGTACCAACCCACCAGCTAGGAGAGAAGGGGACAGAAGGGCAAGTCAGAACAGCTGTGACAGCTCCAGAGGGTTCTGGCTTTGCAGCTTCAAACTTTTCCCAGTTGGGACAGAGCTGCAGGATTGAAACTCTCAATACAGAGTGCTCAAGTAACACTCATTTGTTTTTGGAGAGTAACTATTTGTTTGTTTCCTTTGTCTTTTAATCATTTCAGCAGGAAAGTCCAGCGCCAGGAGTGTCTGCACTGCAGCTACTGAGTACAGATTACAGTATGTTTGCCATCTAACTTCAGAATTTGCATTTAAGTCTATTGACTAAATGCACCAGGCTTGATCAGACAGTCAAAAGAGCCATTCAGGCAAAAATAACCAAAGGATGTTGGGAGTGAAAGGAGGAGCTGGTTTAGGCTGTTAGAAGAGCCTTGGGGTAGGAAGCAGGGGGAACGGACATCTGAGCCAGCCCAAGGGAACTGGCAGGTACCCGGGTCTCATCTCCTCTGTGAGGGAGAGCATTCCAGAAGAACATGTCATGGACACCAAGAAGGGGGGGGGGATGTTCCTAGTTGGCGAGAATTTCTAGTTCTGTGTTAGACTGAAGGATTAGCATTTTTAGTCAAGGTACTCCTTCAGTCAATATTGGTTCTTTCCTCTCCAGTAGAAGTTGCATGTATGTAGATTCAACTGGTCTGTAACAAGGCTTTTCTCTGGAGGTCATAGCCACCCACCACCCTTCTTTTGTTTTGTTTTGTTTGTTTCTACAGACCAGATTTAAGTCTAAATTTTATTGCATAGAAGTTCAAGACCAAGGCACACCATTTGCTGGGTAAGGGTTCAAAGAGATTCAATACTGAAGTCAGTTATGAGTGACTCACAAGATACCTGGTGGGAGAAGAGAAGAGAGCCTTGCTCTTCTCTCAGCCCAGAACAAGGAGACTGGCCAGGTCCAGCTAGACAAGCAAGTTCGCCTGGCCTCCCATCCACCAGAAACTGTTACCTTGTCATCTGGTTCTTGCAGGTTTGGCAACTTGTCTTCCAATTTGTCCTGTCCCAGGTAAATACATTCCTTCATTGTTGCAACTAAAGGCAAATCAGAAATCAAATGCATTTGAAAGTGAACGTGTAAATAGATCTTAGACTTTCTACATCCTGCCAGCATGTCCCCCACATCAGCGGGGGGGAGACACTTGGAACAGCAGGTAGGTACTCTGTGTGAGCTGTAACTGGAGCAGCAGCTTCTGGGTGCAGGTGTGAGGAAGCGGCTGCTACTGTGGCTAGGGGGAAACTAAGCCTGCCCAAAGGGAGGAGTCTCTTCTGCTCAGCCTGTGCCCTGCAGCTTCTCTGGGAATGAGTGGTGGCACAGCCAAAAGAGCAGGCCTGAAGACCCTGTAAGTAACCTGCTAGATTAAGCAAAATAGCCTGGCTCTTGCCTAGGAGTGATGCTTCTCTACACCTCTAGTCGAGAGCCTGGGCAATGCTTTCGTGGAATGGCTCCCATGTCTTGGGGGCCCCAAAACCTGATGCACTTGCCTCTGTGGACTGCAGCGTGTGTCTTGCTGACTAGTGTGGAGTCTTCCAGCTTAACATCAATGCAATCCTGTTCTGATAAAGCTTTTCCTGGAATTGTTTAATAACTACGTCAAATGAACTGGAGCTGGGCAAGGTTCTAGCAGTACTGAGACTGTCTACACTCTCCTCTGTCCCTTGGATGACTCTGTATTGGAAGAAAACCTTTCTGTTATGGACCAACCATAAATATCAATAGCGTTCCACAGCTTGTTTCTTTAGTGAGTTGCAGGTTTTGAAGTGAATATGAGCTGTGGTTTGCTCTCCTTCAACCAGACCAGGTTACTTGAACAGGCAGAAAGGTGAAGCTTTGGTGCAGGGCTGCATAGAAAGCTCTGTCAGGCTTGGAAGCCTCATGGCTTGTTTTATTTTTTTTGCCCTCGTAGGCTGCAATAAATCTGGTGGCTAACCTGACCTTGGTCAGCTCTGCCTGTGATGTGGTTTCTACAGCTTATGTCTCCACCAAGGAGAGCCACCCCTACATCAGATCTGTGGGTGAGGCAGCAGAGCAAGGAGTGAAGAGTGTGACTGAAGCCACAGCTACCTGTGTGCAAACGGTTCTGACTACACTAGAGCCTCAAGGTAATGTGGTGGGGAGGCTTACACCTGCTTGTGATGGCCAAATCCCCTTCCCAGAGGGACTCCTAACTCTTTGGTTCCTTCCAACCCTGAAAGGAGCCCTTGGGTGTGGAAAGGCACCTCTCTCATTGACTTACTAAAGGGATAGCTCCAGACTTACAAGTAAAGCAAAAAAGGCTGAGTCCTAATCAGAGTAGTGTGAAGAAGTGTCTCTTCCTGAAGGACTGGATTTGACTCAGGTGTTGACTACCCTAAAACTGATCTTGCCAGGCCCAAAGTATTAGGTGACAGCTGCTTGTAGTTTGATTCTTAGAAGCCCATGGGGGCTGGAAGAAAAGCCCCACTTGGAGGGCTATCATTACTAATGGTCCTGTTTCCTGTGGAGCTGCCTTCCCCCCCCCCCCGACTCCCACAAATGGGAGGGGGGGGGAAGCAAGCAAACAAACAAAAAAAACCCAAGAACCAGAACTAGACCCTCAGCATGTGAGAAGTTTTTAAACCTCATGGAGGGAGGGGGGCTGATCCTGATGGCAAGGGTCTGACAAAACAGCTGATGTGACAGGCCTGGTTTAACTCTAAGACCAGAGTGGGCCCCCTCCTGTTTACTGTGTGATTCTAGATCCCTGGGACATGGAGGCTAGGGCAGAAGTGAGAGCTAAGCAACTGTCTGGTCAAGAACTAAACAAGCTGCAGGTGGGACTCCAAAGTATGTGGCTATGTTCTTGCTAGTGCAAGTCGGGACTGGTTATTCTCAAAGTGAACAGACTTAGCTCAAGACCAAGCAGCAGTGGAAACCAAGACAAGCTGCTCAGCAAATCCAGTTTATATCAAAACACATCTGCCTGAGTGGGAGTCTTTACCCACAGTCCCTGCAAGGCAGCATAATCGGGAAGGCAGGACTTGCAAGATGAAATAGTAGAAAACCCAAGTCTTGACACCTCCTCTTTTCTGCAGTTGCTGTGGCAAACAAATATGCCTCCAAGGGCTTGGATAAAGTAGGGGAGAAGCTCCCTCTCCTTCAAAAGTCAATGGACCAGGTAAGAACCAAAGGCTATGCCCTCCTTGGCTGGAAGAGGAGGGCAGAGCTGGCCTTTACAAGGATAGAAATACTTCAAGTTCTCTTGAGGAAACAAATCTCTGAGTGCATAGAGTGAGCTCTCTTAGGAGTAAGAAAGCAAACAGGAGATACTGTCTGAAGACTCCTCTGGGTGCAGCAGGGACTGGGTCACAGAGCACTGCAGTTCTTATCTGACACTAACCTATTTCCGTAGGTTCTCTCTGACACAAAAGAGCTAATGTCATCCAGAGTGGCTGATGCCGAGGATGCTGTGAGCAGCAAAGTGACAGAGGTGATAGATGCAACCAAGGAGGCTCTTCAGAGTGGCATGGAGGCTGCCAGATCTGCAGTGACCAGCAGTGTGGCAATGGTTACAGATTCCAGAGTGTGCCAGATGGCTGTGAGCAGAGCAGGAGCTGTGCTGGAGGAAACAGGAGATGACCTCAGTCTGCCTATTGGAAATGAGGAACTAGGTCAGGAAGTGGCATATGTGCCTGCATATTTAATGAGGATCATCAAAATGGGGATACCAACCTTGTTTTCTCATCTTTGAAATGGGTTTAAGAACTAATAGGAAGTGCCATGTTGGAGGCTACCTGGCTCATAGTCCAAGCTCTCCTGATGCTTGTTTAGTTTTCTTATTAAGCATCTCTGGTCAGACACTTACAGGCATTGTCTTTCTCCTCAGCCAAACTGGCAGCATCTGGGGAGGGCACAGACATAATATCTGTGGAGCAGCAGCAGGAGAAGCAGAGGTACTTTGTGCGGTTGGGGTCTCTCTCTGATGAACTCCGCCAGTTTGCCTACCTGCGCTCAACTGATAAAATGAAGCGGGCCTGGCAGGGCATGCAGGAGGCCCTTGCACAGCTTCACTGCATCATTGAACTGGTAGGTAGAGCTCTGCCTCCCTGTTGGAGAGCAAGACAGGGCCAAATGTACGACTTGGTCTCAACCTCACTATGACAGTGACAGCTGTGTTGATGACCAGCAGGTTTCTGTCTTGAGACACTCTGATTCCCCCCCCTCCCCCCCCAGATTGAAGTGTTTAAGCAAGGATTTAACCAAAAGCTTCAGGAAGGTCAAGAGAAACTATGCCAGATGTGGCTGGACTGGAGTAAGAAGTGTCCTAGGGAGAGTGGAGATGCAAACTCTGCAAAGCCAGAGGTATGCCCATGGGGAGGGAAGCAGAGGGATCTGATTCACCCTTTCCCTGCTTGATTTCTTAAAGTAACTTGCTCCTCTGACCTTCTCCTTTCTGCCTCCTTCTAGGAGATGGAGTCTCTGGCCCTGCTCATGGCACGCAGTATCACACATCAGCTGCAGATCACCTGCTGTAAAATAGTATCTGCAATCCAAGGCCTGCCTTCAAGCCTTCAGAATAAGGTGAAACAATCTCTTGGTAACCTAGAGGAGTTTCATGCTGCTTTCTCAGCAGCAAGCTCCTTCCAGGACTTGTCCAGCAGCATCTTGACCCAGAGCCAGGGGAAGCTGGCTGTGATCCAGGAGTACATGGAGGAGCTGCTGGACTACCTGAAGAACAACATGCCTCTCTCTTGGCTGGTGGGACCCTTCTCTCCAAGGGAGGAGAAGGAAGCACAGGCAGTAGGAGCAGGGACCCATGAAACCTCTGCCACCCTCATGTAAAGGGAGTAAGGCTCTGAACACAGTCTGCCTGGCTCAGCTCTGGGGGGAGTCTTTTCTGGGATAACTTTACACACACACCATTCCAGCTGAGGGTGAGATGTCACATCTGTGGTGACTATTGGGTATTGATGAATTAAGTAAGAAGTCTTAAGAACTCTTGAGGGAGGTGAGGTAGCAGGGCCACACTTCCTAAATGGCTGTAGATCCATTCAGGAGTAGGGGCTGATACTTGGGCCAGAAGTAAAACAGCTGAAGCATCCAATGCTTCCTCCTCTCTAGCAAGGAGTTCATGATATGTCCTCCCAACTCAAGGGGACATTCACTGCTGTGCAGCCTGCTGCTGTGCAGGAGAGCTCAAGGGGCTCTAGGCTGCAGCGCTATTTATGGGCATGGAGTTTGACTCATGGTCATACAATATTTGGTGTGGAGTTGTACCTTTTTTTCTCATGCCCATTTCTGGCCTCACCAGTTGCAACCAGTATCACCTAGTTCCTCCTGGTCAGCTCTGGGCGCAGTCAGTTATTTGAGGTCAGCTGGGGCCTGAGATAAGGTGTTTGTGCATGGGGGGGATAGTTGTGCTTCACCACACTTTGGGCCTGATATGGGGGGGGGGTAGTTGCGCTCTGCCACACTTTGGGCCTGAGATGTGTGTGTGTGTGTGCATGTGGGGGGGTAGGTGTGTTCTGCCACACCTCTTATGCCTAATTCCCCTCTTAGAGTTATAGTTGTCTTCTGTCTGGTGAAGACTTCAAGGTCTGTGGTGGGAGAGTGGACTGCTGGAGTGGCTGCCTGGGAAAGATGCGGACCCATTGGGATGGGAAATCACTAAAGCATAGGTGACAGATACTTGCTGGTGCTGGTCCTGTTGGCACCACCATCTCCTAGCCAGGAGGTGCTCCAGTTGAGCCAAAAGCTCTTCAGCTACCAAGCTTAGCCATCTTCCAAACAGCTTCCCCTTCCCCCCACCCCAGACTTACCAGACTATGGAGTAGCTGAGGAGGATAGAGCAAATGCCTTGCTTGCCATTGGGAGTGAGGGACTGACATAATAAGAGTCATACTTGTTTCTCTTCTGTATGGCTTGCCTTCCTCTCAAGGAAAGAAGTGGAATCTGTTACCAACGTGAGTGCTGCTTCCTCCAGACTTAATGCCAGAGACACCAATATTAGCTTCCCTTTTCTTAGATGTTAGAAATGGGGACGGGGGAGGAGGCCCCCTTGTGGGAAGTAAGTATGGGTTTAGAGGAAGAACTCTTCCTCTATTTTTCTTCTCTTAAGCAGAAATGGCTACTGCTCCAGCTACACTTCTATCCCCACATTACTGTGTGTAATGGCTTAGCACTGTACCATGGCAGGTTCATGTGGCCCTTTAGTCTTGGGTTCAGTCATTCCACTGATACAATGTGATCCCCTGATGTGGTAAAGCTCCAGGTCCAGCTTCACTGAGCAGAGCACTTCAGAGACTATCAGATAACAGCCCAAACTCTGCTTCTCATGTGTAGCCACTAGGTCTCATTGAAGACAAAATAATAAGCCAATGACAATTGCCAGGCCAAGCTATTGTCGAGATCTGATGTGAGATAAATTGCAGGGGTCATCTCTCCTCTGGATGCTTTGATTACTGCCAAGCAATTCCTCCCTGGCAAAGAGCTCAAGGAGAGGCAGCTTCAGTCTGCCTGAGATCATCATAGCTGAGCTTGTAGGGAGGGAAGTGAGGCACTAATTGTAAGCAGTAGCAGAAGTAGTCCTGCTATTCAGTAGGAAATCTGCTGCAATTTCTCTTCTTCAACAGCAAAGCTGCACCTCGCTACCTTAGTGTCTGAACCTTGTTATTTAAACTTCCTTGGACAAAAGTGCTTCTTAGGAAATAATTACATATTCCCATACGCTATATTGATTTTAATATTGCAGCATGTCAGATTGTTACATTATATTGATTAGAATAGGCTATACTTGGGATCCTCGTATGAAAGTATAATCACAGGTGTTGGGTAACTGTACGGTCTGATGAACTAGGTAAATGTTAAGCAAATCTTGGCAACAGTAACTGAAGAAACCGTAAATGGGAAACAATCATGTAACTTAGCAATTCTGTTGATTATGTTATGTAACCGAATTCTATAGCAACTCTGTTGATTATGCTATGCAACCGAATACTATATATGTGATGGAATCAATCAAAGGGGTGGGATTCTCAGCTTTGGACATGAGTCCCTGAGACCCCGGGCCCTGAATAAAGCACCGCATATAACTGCTTTCGTAGTTATGTGTTTCTTTACGGGCAACAGTTTTCTGGCGACCCAGGTGGGACTTCGGGAGTAGTGTTGACGGTTCGCTTTCCGATTTTGCTCCGTGCCGGCACCGAGGAATTCTCGGGGAGCCATCGGCTGCGCCCGCTCTGTGCTGCTCCTGACGTCCCAAAGTGGTAAGCCCGAAGGTGCTTTATTGTAATATTTGGTTGGGTGCCTGCCTAATAAGACGTGACGGCGATTCACGCAAGGTTGGGCTAACGAGCTCGAGGTCTGGTCTGTGGAAGCCTAGGCGCTGGCCGTCAGACGGAGCGAAAGCCCCGCAGGTCCAGCACTCACGGACATACGTGGCTGTCTCGTGAGTTTGGTTTGGTCTTTTGTTTCCCATCAGAGGCTATCTTTCCGTTTTCTACCCCGTAGATTTAGTGTGTGTGTGTGGAGTGAATGTGTAAGACCATGGTAATACCGGATAATTCTCCGTTAGGATGTTTATTAAAGCATTGGAAAAGTGTGGGATATTTTCAGAGTATGAGTAAAAGTCGATTTATAGATTATTGTATGAATTGGTGGCCACAATATGAGTATGATGGACCCCGGTGGCCTGAACACGGAAGTTTAGATCCGGGTGTTATAGGTCCATTAATGAGATATTGTCAAGAACTTGAAAAATGGGATGAAGTACCATATGTTGATCTATTTTATGATTTACGTAATCATCCAGATATGCAGAGAGAATGTGGAATGTTGTTGGTACATCCTGAAAAAGGTAAAACAAAATGTGAAGGATGTGTAAGTAATAAGAAGTGTATGACTTGTTTGGCAATACAAAATTCAATAAGAGAGCCAGAGGATGTATCACTTTTAGTATCACCGACGGCCCCTGCGATGTCCGATATAGATGCAGGGGACGATAGTGATACTGATGGTATTAAGGCGGTAAAACCGTCAGAATCAATTAATACTGGAGCGATCCAGATTAAGTTAACACCGAAGGGTTCGCCAGGGCATTCATCATGCCCAAGACAAGCGCAACGAACCCCAATTGCACAGAGAACAAGACAAGGGAGGAAGGAACAAGAGCAAAACAGTAAAGTATTATTAGCCCCTTTACGAGAGGCAATTTTGGGGACTGATAAAGTATATGTGAAAGTTCCTTTTTCCCCAGGAGATTTAGTAATTTGGAAGCAATCAGCTGGAAAGTGTACAATAATAGGAAAAAAAAAAAAAAAACCACAAAGAGAAATCAGGCAGGATTATTAGCAATGTTACAACGAGTAAATCAAGGAATAAGAGGCAGAAGTAGAGGACGAGGTCGAGGAGGATGCAGGGTAGGAGGCATGCGGGGAATACCTCAAAATCAGCTAGGGATAAATCAGTGTGCGTTTTGCAGACAACAGGGACATTGGAAAAATGAGTGCCCAGTGAAAATGAATTTGGCCCAGCAGACTTCAGTAGGAGAAACACCAATGGCAGAAACAATGATGTTAGGACATTTGGGGCAACATAGTAGCTGACTAAGTGATGGATTAAAAGTGACAATAGAAATTGATGGGGAAGAGAAACAATTATTGGTAGATACTGGGGCAACTTATTCTGTTTTAAATACTTGTTTAGGAAAGATAGGAGATACGATGATAACTGTGGTAGGAGCTACAGGAAAAACAGAGCAACGGCCCTTTCTGCGGCCATTGCATCTAAATTTTAGGGGAAAAGAATTAGATCATGAATTTCTCTATGTACCGGATTGTTCTACATCTTTGTTAGGACGAGACTTATTGTCAAGATTTAATGCTAAAATAATATTTGAAAATGGAAAAGCTAAGTTGCAGATACCTGAGGAAGAAATAGCTAGAATATTTATAGTAAAAGAAATAGCTAATACAACAATACCAATAGAGGTAGAAAACGCTGTAGTACCATGGGTATGGGAGACACAAATACCGGGATTAGCAAAAGCAGCAAAACCTGTCATAGTAGAATTGAAAGAAGGTGTCCAACCGGTAAGAGTTAGATAATATCCTATACAGTTAAAAGCTAGGAAAGGGGTAGCACCATTAATTGCAAAATTTTTGATGCGTAATGTGTTAGAAGAATGTGAATCTGAATATAATACACCAATATTTCCTATAAGAAAACCTAACGGAGATTATAGGTTAGTTCAAGATTTAAGAGCTGTAAATGAAATAGTTAAAGATATACATCCAGTAGTAGCAAATCCTTATACATTGTTAACATCTGTGGCAGAACAATTTAGATACTTTTCTGTAATTGATTTAAAAGATGCTTTCTTCTGCATCCCATTGGCATTACAAAGTAGGAAATTATTTGCGTTTGAATGGGAAAATCCGAATACAGGAAGAAAACGACAGCTGACCTGGACCAGGTTACCACAAGGCTTCAAAAATAGTCCTACGATATTTGGGAATCAACTGGCACGAGAACTGGAGGATTGGAAGGAGCAAGGATATTTTCAATTACCATCAAAAGCATACTTATTGTTGCAATATGTGGATGACATTTTCGTGGCGACAGAAAGGTATGAAAACTGCATTACTGTTACAGTTGCGTTATTAAATTTACTGGGACAGAGCGGTTATCGAGTTTCTAAGGAAAAAGCCCAAATTGCCCAGGAAAAAGTGATATATCTGGGATGTGAAATTTCCCAAGGACAAAGATGGTTGGGGGTGAATAGAATACAAGCGATTTGTGCCATCCCTGAACCTAGAAATTTGCACGAGTTGCGAACTTTTCTAGGAATGACAGGGTGGTGCAGACTCTGGATTTTGAATTATGGACTGTTAGCCAAACCACTGTATGAAGCTTTAAAAGAGCCACAATTAGTTTGGAGTTTAGAGTGTAAAAGGGCTTTTCAAGACTTAAAACAGGCTCTGCAAGAAGCCCCAGCATTAGGATTGCCTGATTTGACAAAAACATTTCAACTCTTTGTACATGAGCAGCAACGACTAGCGCTTGGAGTTTTAACTCAACGAATTGGATCACGGAAGAGACCAGTGGGCTATTTTTCCAAGCAGTTGGATATGGTAAGTGCCGGATGGCCTTCTTGCCTCCGAGCAGTGGCTGCTACTGTAATGTTAGTCCAAGAAGCTAGAAAATTGACATTGGGAACAAAAATGGAAGTATTTGTGCCCCACATGGTGATTGCAGTTTTGGAACAAAAGGGGGGTCATTGGTTGTCATCCAGTAGAATGTTGAAATATCAAGCAATATTGAGAGAACAGGATGATATATTTTTAAAGATAACAACATGTTTGAATCCCGCTGAATTTTTAGGTAGCAAAATAGAGGAAGGCGAGCTGGAACATGATTGTATTGAGGTGATCGAACAAACTTACGCCAGTAGGGTAGATCTGAAAGATATTCCCCTTGTAAATCCTGATTGGACATTATTTACAGACAGTAGCAGCTTTGTTGAGAATGGAACACGATATTCTGGATATGCTGTGGTTACTAAGCTTGAAGTAATTGAAGCAAAGGCATTAATGCCAGGAACGTCAGCGCAAAAGGCAGAACTGGTCTCTCTAATTCGGGCTTTAATACTGAGTACGGATAAGAGAGTGAATATTTGGACAGATTCTAAATACGCTTTTGGAATAATACATATACATGGAGCTTTATGGAAGGAAAGAGGATTGTTGACGGCTAAATATCGAACCAGATCTTACAGTTATTAGAGGCTGTGTTACTACCTCAGCAAGTGGCTGTAATGCATTGTCGAGGACATCAGAGGGATGACAGCGATGTGGCACAAGGAAACATGAAGGCAGACCAGGCAGCCAAAATTGCTGCACGGCAAGTATGGACTGAATTAGCTCTAATACCTACTAAGGTAAGCCCCATTACTGCTCATCTCTCTGTAAATCCCTTTTATACCCAAGAAGATGAAAAATTAGCCGATTTGGTAAAGGCACAGAAGAATTCACATGGATGGTATGTAACAGGTAATGGACAAGTAGTAGTGTCTGCTACAATTATGAAAAGAATAATACAAACTGAACATAATAAATGCCATTGGGGAGCAGAAGCATTGGTGCAGTTTTTAAAGCAGAGCATTATATCTGCACAAATGTTAACAATAGCAAAAGGGGTTAATGCGAAGTGTTCAGTATGTTTAAAGAATAATCCGGTAATACGAAAACAAATTCAAATGGGAACTTTGAAAGTGGGAATAGAACCAGGTGACTATTGGCAAGTGGATTTTGCAGAGTTACCTAAATCAAAAGGGTTTAAGTATTTACTGGTATATGTATGTACCTTTTCAGGATGGCCAGAGGCATTTCCCTGTAGAACGAATCAAGCTAGAGAAGTAGTAAAAACTTTATTAAAAGAGATCATACCTAGATTTGGGGTACCTTTAGGAATTTCTTCAGATCGAGGCCCACATTTTATAGCTAAGATAGTACAGGAAGTTAGTGAAATGCTTGGAATAAGATGGGATTTACATACACCATGGAGGCCACAATCTAGTGGAAAGGTAGAAAGGATGAATCAAACATTAAAAGGGCAAATTAAAAAGATATGCCAGGAAGCTAAAATCCAATGGCCACAGGCATTGCCCCTTGCTTTACTGAGAATTCGCATAAAACCTAGAGAAGGGTTGTCTGTAAGTCCATATGAAATTCTGTATGGTAAGCCATATACTGCACCAACAAAGGGAATGGGAAGTGCAGATTTACACCTCCAAGGAGATCAAGATGTTTATAGTTATATAATTTCTTTAAGCAGATTACTCACAGCCTTACGTGCCGCGATCATCTGGAATCGCCCTTTGCCATTGGAGAATCCAGTGCATGATATTCAACCAGGAGACCAAGTGTATGTTCGAAATTGGCAAACAGAGCCTTTAAAGGAACAGTGGCATGGACCTTATTTGGTACTATTGATAACATTTACCGCTGTAAAGGTAGCAGGAATTGATAATTGGATTCATTATACCAGAGTGAAGAAGGTACCATCACAATGGGGGGTAAAAATGATCACTCCTACAAAACTGAGATTTACATCTTGGTAATACTATGCTGGGTAGGATTAAGTAATGGTTTCGCTCAAATAATACATACATATGCTGCTGTATATATAGAAGAACGAATGGATGTAAATTTGACTTGTGATTTTATTGGAGATACGGGAAGTTCAATCCAAGACATTAGTTGCTATTGGCAGAAGAATGAGTCCAAATTGTCAACTGGGTTTACAATCCGATGGGATAGTGATACACGAAGGGGTACTATGATTTTATCATTGCGAAATGTAAGTAAGACAGATGTAGGAAACTACACCTGTACTGTTTGGATTAAAGAGAGTTTTGATTATGAAAAAAGGGCATTAGAGGTTACTGCAAAATCAGAGCCTGTGCAGAAAAGAAACAGAGCCAGGAGAGAATTAAAAGATTTGAAAAAGATGAAATGCAACCAATACAAATAATCCAGGCACCACAACAGGAAACACAAGAAAATCTAATGATTGGTTTGATTCGAGATTTTGGGAAAATGCAAAATATATCTAGCATCACAGCATGCTTACCAATTCCAAGAGCTGCAGGGGACCCAATAGCATGGGGAATTATACCAGTACAGAGTTTTCCACAGGAAAAGAATAACACTATAATATGTACAACGGTCAGGAAAGAAAAGGATCAGAAAAAGGAATATTATATTCGGCAGAGCTGGAAATCTCCAGGAACAAGGAGTGAGTGTACGAAACTTCTAAATGCACAATTCACCCCGATAGGGAGGTTTAAAACTGTAGGATGGTGTAGTTATGATGAGATTCACACTACTACAGTAAAAGTACCATATACAGAAGTTGAATGTAATGAACAAAGTGGACAAATACAGTGGGATGATTGGGATAGTGTATGGGGAATGAGTTTGCTGCAGAAATATGCTTATATAGGACCAATACAGTGGTGTTTTAAGTGGGAAGGTAAAGGTAATAAATCGGCTTCATTTGTAACTAAAACATATAGTAGCAAAAGAAAATTAGCTAAAAAACACCCAGCCTGGAATTGTACAAAAGTATATACTTGTGACACCCCGAAAAGTGAAGTTAGCTTTCCACCTGTGGTCCTTGCATTAAAGACAGGTTGTGCCTGCAGAGGAATTAAATACTCAATGAGTGAACCTGTAATACAATTCGGAGTGAGAATAGATTGTAGAACTACGATCAGGAGCATAGGAAATTTAGTTTGGGTTACAAGTGATGGACACTGGATGACTCACCTCCCCTTGGATGGGTTGGTAACTGAAATAACTTTAGGGTTACCAACTCTCTGCCCAATTTGGAAGAAAGCGCCATTTAAGGGTAGATTAGAAAATTTACGGATAATGAAGAGAGAAATAAAGGATGATGATTGGCAAGAACCATCATCCGGTGTAAAGTTAGGTTGGGCTTTAGAATCATTGTTTGCTCCAATTAGTACTCATCGGAA
The DNA here is from genome assembly GCF_036417845.1 of Apteryx mantelli. Taxonomy (NCBI): domain Eukaryota; kingdom Metazoa; phylum Chordata; class Aves; order Apterygiformes; family Apterygidae; genus Apteryx; species Apteryx mantelli. The sequence goes on from NC_090000.1 coordinate 13,478,917, forward strand.
TAGAGAAATGTTATACCGGTTGTTAGGACAAACGGAAAGGCTAGCAAGAGTGACTAAAGAAGGATTTAAGGAAATAAACTTACAATTACAGGCAACCACAAAAATGACCCTGCAAAATAGAATGGCATTAGATATGCTGTTACTAAAAGAACATGGGGTATGTGGTTATTTACGAGATAAGATTGATCATTGTTGTGTACATATTCCGAATGTTACAGCCGCAGTAGAACGTGATTTGTCTCAGCTAACACAAATTGAACATGCAACTGAGGAAGAAAGAGAAGAAAGTACCCATAATTGGGTTGCTGCTTTAGCAAAGTCATTTGGATTGAACATCTCTGGTTGGGTAGCATCTTTAATTCAATGGTGTATAATAATTATAATTATCATGTTAGCTATTATGGGAGTGTTGCGTTTGATTCAAAATATTGTTACTAAGGAACGGCAACACCTGGGAAAAATTTTAAAAGCCGTTACCAGGAAGACTCATGAATTGCCACCGCGATATGAAGATCTTGAACCAGCTATAATCACCAGCTCAAGACAATCACCCCTGGAATGAAGAAACGTGGGGAACCGAAGATGAAAATCCTTGCAGTCTGGAAGACTTGAAGTATTTTCAAAGGGGGGAATTGTTACATTATATTGATTAGAATAGGCTATACTTGGGATCCTCGTATGAAAGTATAATCACAGGTGTTGGGTAACTGTACGGTCTGATGAACTAGGTAAATGTTAAGCAAATCTTGGCAACAGTAACTGAAGAAACCGTAAATGGGAAACAATCATGTAACTTAGCAATTCTGTTGATTATGTTATGTAACCGAATTCTATAGCAACTCTGTTGATTATGCTATGCAACCGAATACTATATATGTGATGGAATCAATCAAAGGGGTGGGATTCTCAGCTTTGGACATGAGTCCCTGAGACCCCGGGCCCTGAATAAAGCACCGCATATAACTGCTTTTGTAGTTATGTGTTTCTTTACGGGCAACAAGATTAATATTATGCTTAGCCTAGTAAATCATGATTTGTCTACTTATGGATCACTGGGGCGTATTCTAACTTACTGCTTAACTCCATTTCCTATACACACTAATGGTTACTCTTACCCTGGGAGCCTGGTGCCCAGTTCTCTTCCTACTGGGAGAAGGTGAATCACTCTGAAGGGCTCTTTTTTTTTTCCCCCCTGAAGGATGTTTCTGGATGTTTGAGTTTATAAAGGAAAAACATGGACTACTAAACCATGCTGGAGGTAAACTGTTTCTGTGAATATGACCTCTTTGTGCTAAGCAAACAGGATGATTGCTAGCATGAGTAATTCCTTCTCTTCAGTTAGAAGGTTCCAGAGCAATGCCCCTCAAGGATGTCTTTAAAGCAATGAACTGCCCAAATGTCAGGGGAAAAACAATCACTTTTTTTCCTTAAAGACCTTGACTTTTTAAAATCTATAATTCTCATTTCTCTCTTCTCCCAGCTAAGAGATGCTCTGAATGGTGGGAATCTCTGTGGCTGCCTTTTGAGGGCTCAGGGCTACCAGATAGCACTTTTTACCTTTGTTTGTCCCTGCTCCCACCTTGCCTCATTTACTCAAGGCACCCTGAGAGAGAGCTGCCAACTATCAGATGTTACAGGGAGATGAAACTGCAGAAGTCAAAGCCCCATTGTGCAGTCCTAGCCCAGGCTTTGTGTCCAAATAAAACTGGTGCTTTAGGGGAAAGACTTTCAAAGTACTTGCATTCCTGAGATCTTTGAGACAAGCCCAAGAGAACAGAGCAGAAAGTCTTTTCCTTTCTCTCCTGGTTGCTGTACATCCAGCTTGTAACCTGAAGGAGCCATTGTCTTATGCTGCTCCCTAGCCACCCTTGGGCCTCTCTCCAGGTGCTAGCAGGTGAAAACTCAAGCTGTGCACACAGCTGGGATCTTCCTTGTATTCCCTGTGCTGGCCCTTGTGGGGGGCAACCTAGCACCTGTATGGCTTTGGCTCTTCTGTAGTACTGCTAGAGCTTCTATGGCCTGCAACAGGCTAAACCATCCTCTTCACGGCAGCTCCTAAAGCTCTGCTTAGGAAGGGTAGGCTGAGTGGAAGTGTCTATGTGCCTTTTCTCCTGTATTTAACCTCAGAAGGTTTAGGGAACCGTTGAGACTTGTTAGATGTAGCAAGGAGGGCAAAACTCTCACCAGACTAGTTGTGGCTAGGAATGGTGTGTGACTTTCCTGTGAGTTCTTCCTCTCTTGGTCTCATCCATGCTGCAGAGGCAGCAGAGTGATGAAGGTGGAAAGAGATGGATGCAGAAGAAATGGATTGGCTTTCTGTGATGGTTTAAAGTGGAACTCATCTGAACTCGGTGGGGAGCATCGAGACTGCTCTCAATCTTATCCAAACCTGTTTTTCTGACTAGCTATGCTTTGAATTATACAAACTTCTTTAGACTTCTGTACAAAGTAATGTGACAATCCTCGCCAAGCACCCCAGCACAGTAGAAATGCTTTGAGATGTCTCTTTTGGCTCTTAGTGGCCCTTGGGAATGATGTGGTGTTCCTTGATTCTGACAGTTATAACCCAAGTGATTATATTTTACCCTTTCCTCCTACTATTTCTCCCTGGCTATGCTGTGGCCACATGTGATAACTCAGTTGCAGGCTGATTTGAGTTTTAAATGCAATCACAGGGCCACTTGCTCCTTGTTTGCCTCTTCCTAGATGCCACCTCACTTCCCTCTGCCAGTTTGCTTAATATTTTAATTATTTAATTCTCCACTTGTATTCATGCACTTCTACCTTTTTCTCTCTGTTCCCTGCTCTTTGTTCAAATGCTTGACTTCTAGGTCAGGGAGTGTGCTGGTCTTGGGCGAAGACTACTTTGGGCATGCTCTAAAAAGCTGTCACTTTCACAAATCTCTGGTTAGCAGCCTTGTCATGAAGGTAATAGACTAATCTCTATAAAGTTCTTGGCTAGTGCTGAAAGGCAAAGGCTCTCTAGTTGTTTGCAAGGAGCCTAATTTCACCCTCTTATTTCCATGCTACTTGATGCACTCATACTGTCACCTCTTCTACAAAAACTGTACTGTTGCCTGCTGTAAGAAAACACTCTGTTTAAAGAATAAGCTTGTGACCTCCCTTAAGGGCTGCTTTGCTAGTTGGGGCCTGGATTAGGTGTAAACTTCCTGTGAGTTCTAGTTTTTATATGACCTTAAGTCATCTTGGTTGGGGAACTTAAGTCTTTCAAAGCTGACTTGAATTAATTTGCAAAGGAAAAGGGATGATGTTTCTACCCTCAGTGCTGGGAAATGATGCTATCGTGACTGGTCAGTGTGGGAGCAGGATCAGGCTGTGGGAACTACTCTGCTTGATCTTTCTCCAGCTGTTGTCTGATGTGAGCAGGCAGGAATTCTATTTTGTGGGTTAGTATTTGGCCCTGTGCTTTTATATTGCAAAGCCCTATCCCCTCTTTCCTATTACTTGTCCCTACTTTGCATCAGAGAAAGACTGGATGCTTCAGTGCACTGGAGTGCTAACCCTGGAGGGAATTCCCTGTGCTCTGATACACCTGATGTGCTCTGAGTTGGATCCTGTGCCCCTGGACAGGGTGAGGTGATCAGGTGAGATCAGGATGGGTTTAGGAGCAGCTGAGAAAAGGCATTTATTTGCTGGAGAAGGGCAGGGCTGCTTTCAATAGCAGCATTTTGCAGTGATCCATGCTCCCAAATGGGGCACACTGGTGCTTTTCCAGTTAGAAACCTCTGCAGGCCTCGGCATTCACTCTTCCTTCTTCCAGAGGTTCCTGCCAGAGGCCTCTTCTGTCAGGTCCTGGCAGTAGGACCAGACAGGTCCTACAAAGCTTTGTTTTGCTTCCCTCTGCCCTGCAGAGGAGGAAAGGGGGTCAATAAATCTGCTTCGGATTGCCTTATAAATCAAGCATGAACTTGTGACAATTCCAATACTGCCTTTGTGTGGCTTGTTCAAAACCCCCCTGATGCCTGTGAGGGTGACAGGCATCTGACCTGATCAATAACGCAGTTGCCCTTTGCTGCTGCAAACCAGGCAAGGCACCTTCTGTGAATACAGAGTACAGGCAGCAAATAATTATCCTGGTTGTGGTGCTTTCTGGACATTGGTGCCTGCCCTTGCGGTAATGGAAAATCCATTTGCAGTATTGACTTCCCAGTCTCCTTTTGATTCTCATATTTGTTTAGGTTTGGAAATGCCTTGAGATTCTTCTGCAGTGAATGTGGAGGGGAGGTGATCCAGAGGATAATTAACAAGCTGAATGCTGATGTGGCTGTTTTTTGTGCCATCCTCAGTACTGATACTGTCTTTCCGTCCACTTGTGTTAAGCCCTTCATAAACTCTGGGAGCTCAGTGGAACAGGAATGCTGGCCAGGTAGGCAAATTCAGATTCCTGCCCATCTCTACTCCTACACTGCCCACTTGGGCATCTCTGCAAGTGTCAGCAGTCTCCTTTTTATTGCAGAATTCTTCAAATGTTAGTTTTGTCCTTACTCAACTCTGCAGCTCTCAGAGGTGGGTGAGGGAGTTCAGCTGCTTACTGGTCTGAGTTCAGCACCTGGGGGTGATGGAAGCAAACTCTGGACTTTGTTGCTCTAATCAGTTTCTTATCAATTAGCAGCTTGCCTTCTCAGCTGAGTGTACCAGGACTGCTGGGGCAAGAGTTGAGACAGGCAGCAGAAACACTCCTAAGGTCTGGCAGATCTTCAGCTCAAGATATCTCTGTAAAGGGCCCCTATGGCAGCTTGCAAATGGGACTGGGATTAATGGAGAGAATTAGTGTGTCAGGGAGGAGTGTTTGAAGAGACCAGAGCAGAGAAATGGGAGAAAAGCAGGAGAGTACTGTTCAGAGAGGGGTTCAGTCTGGGTGGGATTTGGCCAAGGAGGAGAAGGATAGAAGGGAAGGAGCTGAAGAATAGAGGGGAGAGAAACCAGAGGGCAGGGTGTTGGAGATAGGAGGTGCAGGGGAGGAGGAAGAGATGCAGGTGCTGGGGAAAGAGTCAAGCCAGTGTGGGAAAAGGTAAGTAAGTGGGGAGACAGGGTTTGTGATGCACTTGTGAAGTCTGGGACTTGAGCAGGGAACAGCCTCTGGTGACCTGGGGTAGAAAGAGGGAATGTTAGAGTATAGCTGGGGATCCCCCACAAAGGCTGCAGGAGCTGGGGGACAGATGTAAAGTGCTGTGAGAGGAGGGTAAACTGAGGATTTTGCTTGTGTAAGGGTAGTGGGTGCATGTAACCCATTGAGTTGTTTCACTGGGTGTTTCAGTGCAAGGCAAAGGAATATCTCTCCCCATTGCCAAGTAAATGTTGAAGAAAAATATACTCCTCTGGAGGAGGGACTCCAGGAGATGTGCAGTGTGTGTAACCCCCCTCTCACATAGACCATCCTAAGAAACAGTATCCTCACCTACCTCAGTTCTGCAGGAGCTGTTATTCCCTAGAAGGAAAAATATCCTGAGCTATCTGTTTTTGAGGAAACAACAAACTGCCTTTACCTTACAGTGGTCCTTCCTCTAGCAGAGACATCAAAGAGCTTAGTCTTGGGCGTGCTGTCCCCACTGAAACATGATTCTCTGTCTCAACTGGGCTGATTTTTGGAGGAATATCTGGCTGGCATGTTCACAGGCACCTCTCACCTTGGGAACCAAGTGCTGCCTTCCCTCCCCACCTCTCCTGTGGGATGGTTATTGCAGCTGTAAGCTGAAGGTCACTTCAAATGTCATCTTCATTTAGGTGCCTTGATGGGGTAATTATGGCTGAAAATACAAGGTTTACCAAACAAATTAGAGTGCAGTGTTTACCCTGCAAGAAACTGATTGGAAGCACTGCCTTTTTTTTTTTTTTTTTTTTTTAATAGAGAGAAAAGCAATTTTAAACCTTCAAAATGGTTCTGCCTGTAATATCTACTGTTGCATATGTCTCACTTCCTATCCCTTCTTGCTGATCCTCAGCAGATGAGGGGATGCAGTCTGTGATGCAGTGTCTGTCCATGCCCTGCTGATATGCCCTGGTCTGGATCCCCTCATCCTCATTGTGGAGCTGAACCATGAGCCCAGAAGGGTGAATGAGCATCAGCTGCAGAACCATGGGGACTTCATGCTTTGTAATAGTCTAGCCACTGGAGGAGTGGGTGTAAAGCAGGGAAGATCACATCCTAGATGGTCCTGAGTATTTCTGAGCTCCCTTGAAGACTAAGGAGTTCAGGGTGTTAGCAACCTCCAGGGATGGCTCAGCACCATGCTGGATTAAGGAACTGAGGGTCTCTTGGGCTTTTTGTACAGTAGAATAATTCAAGCAGTACAACCTTCCTTGAGGAACACAGGAGAAAGCATACAGGGTAATGCACACAGCTACAATAGCTACAGATGGAGATGTTCTTGGACAAAAATGCAGCAACAGCATAAGCAGGCAAACAGGCTTGTGTGCAGTATTCAGTGCGTGAACATGGAGTCTGTTGCCTTCTCTATGGAAACAGTGGGGAAATAAGACAGCCAGGAGCTGAGATGCTCAAATTCACATCAGTTACCTGTGCTAACTTCCTCATGTGTGCATTCCTTGTACCCTACTGGGATAAGTTCCTATACAGGGGAGGAGTTGTGCCTCCTCCAAAGGCTGCACTGGCTGATAAATTACAAAAAATTCTCTACACAACTATATCAGCACAAAAGTGATTTTGGAGCAGACTAGAGGCTTATTTTGCTCCCACTGAATTAGTTTCCCTTTTCTTCTGTCCGCTGGTTTACCCACTCTGGGCAGAAGAACCAAAGTCTTATTTCTTTTCATTTGCGTTCTAACTCAGAAACAAGATTAAGTAACAGTCCTTAAAGGAAAGTTTCAACGCAGATTTCCCTTTTTCTTCATTTACTTTCTTTAAGATCCAGTGGGAAGCTAAACAAGCTTTTATATTATTAGTCTCAGGATTTCCTTATTCTGGCTTTGATTTATGGTCACACCTGGAGATTCTCAACTGTGTAAGAAGATTTGGCACACATCTCGGGTTTAAAAGTTGCAGAATGAAATAAAATGGAGAACTCCTTCCAGAAAACCTGATGGTTGCAGATCTTGGCTCAGGTTTTCATACCTTCCCATTGTCAATACTGCTGTAAAGAACTTGGCTCAAAAGAGAATGCAGCAAACTCTAGAGTAAACAACGTAAGGAAGGACAGAGGGCCCAAGAGCTTGGTTTCATTCCCCTGCAGTTGAGCTAGCTGTTCCTATTTTCTCTGAGGAATCTCATTCACCAAAGTATCTATGCAAAAAAATCTGAGCAGACATAGCAAATTCCAAGAAAAAACTTTTCTTTTTTTTGGATTGACTTAATGTGGAATGGATTCTTGTGTCAAAAGGAGTCAGCTCAGTGGAAAGATGTGTACATGCTTGTCTGCAGAGACAAGATCAAGTTACTAAGAATTCCAGAACTTATATTAACTCACATGTTGACTTTTTTTTGTTCATTTCCTGACTAAATGTGGCTGGGCAAAAGTAAAATTTAGTTGGAATTTTGTCATTTTCTTTTTCATATTGGAATATAAGTATTTCCAACATTTTGTTCTCATGGGCATGTTTCTCATGTCAGCTGCATCCATTTTAAAATGGAAGTCCAAGGGAAAGTTGTTGCTGCTGGTTTGCATGGTGTATGCAATAGCAGTGTTTTGCTATTGCTATGGCCATGTGTATTATGTGGTTTGGGACTGGCAGTTTCCAAAACAAGGGGAAAATAATGCAGTAACCAAAAACTTAAACTTGGTGTGAGTTGAGAAAAATGCTTCTTTTAGAATATGATCTTCTCTCTCCTGTTCAAATAAAGTTATAAGGAATTTTGAAACAAGCTGTTCTGACTGGCCAAGAGAGATGCATTCATTCTGCAAATTTTAAGATGAAATGACTTTACTAAATAAATACCAAAATATTTCTTGCTAGAAAGCAAAAAGCAGAACCTGAAGAAATGTACTCAGCTGTATTCCAGTGTCTTCACAGGCTTTTATATTGCAAAATTGTACTGACTTGTGACTGTTCATGAAGTATCACTACTGGGAAAAGCCCACTCTGTAGCCAGCTCCTGAACATTAAAAAATAAAATAAAAAAAAAAGGAAAAAATCTACAAAAACTATTTGTATATAATCAGCTGCAACTGCCCGGTGAGGACTGCTTCTCTTCAGAAGTTACCGTCTGTAATAATTTCATCCTTTAATTCAAAGCCCTGGCTTTACATCTTAAAAAGTCTTCCTCAGAGAACAGCAGAGCTGACCAGCCTTTTCTCCTATGTGACAGCTCCTGCAGAACCCGCTGGCCCAGCTGTACAGCTGGGGGAGCAGGGTGCACCAGTTCTGTCATAGGATCCGCTGTGCAAAATACTGGTTATTCATCCCTGTTGCTTGTTGGAAGCCTTGGCTTGTTCCAAGGTTGTGTTGTGCTTAAGTCTGGTTGTTTTTATATAAGAGTGATGATTATACAGACTCAGCCACTTTCAGGTTCAGGGAACAGCAGGACACGGCACTACTGATTTGAGTAATTGCACCAGTTTTAATGCACTTCCCCGAAGCCTTGGCAAATCACAGGTGTGTTTGATGTTAGAATCCCTGTGCAGATAAGGGCACAAAAAATGCATGGCACCCATGAGTCTTCCCCCCATGGGAATGTCACCGAAATCCAGAGAGAGATGGGAATCAACACAGCCCTTGATTCATGCTTCATGTGTACTAGGAGGGAAGAACTTATCATAACACTTGCAAACAGTACTCTTGGCAACAAGATGAAGCTGTATTTTCCCATGTGTTTTGGTTAGGGACACCTTTTCACAGCCTTCAAGACTTCTAAGACTGGCTGATTTAGTCATGTTCAGCACTTCTGAGGATTTCTGCCACCAGGAATAAAAACCTAGGTAATACTAGAAGGTATTTAGAAAGGAAAAGACAAAAAGAGCCTACCTGCATCTTGCTCAATAGCTGTCGAACCAAAACTCCTGTTCCTGGGATCCTGTAAAACTGTTGCATAGTGGCAACTGCCGACTGCATAGCTTTGCCTGACTGCAAGGCAAGCATTCGGCTGTGGGGTGGAAGCAAAGAGCCGTGTTCTTAATCATCGCCGAGAAATAAAGAAACCGATCATAAGATGCTGCACAGTCAGTTGTCAAGTCTCCGGGTAAGAAAATTTCATCCATAGCAAAACAAGAAGAGAATTCAACAGCCTCTCTTTCTTCGGTCCCTTTGGTAATATCATCTGGTAGCAGGCACGGGCTAAAGACCCACGTTCACAGCACCCGTCTGGACGGGCCTGTCCAGTCCAAGCAATTACAAACGGCAGCAATCCCCCCTGGACCACTGAGGCAGACGCAGGTCTTTGGTACAAAGCAAGCTTAGAAAACACTGGATAAGCTCCGTCTTGTGTGCAAAGGGAGCTCCTCGCTTCTCCCCGAGACCTCCTCTCCACGCTGCCACCTGGCCAGCACGAGATTTCTCCTTCGCCACAGCAGCACAGCCACAAAACCCCACGGCCTACCTACGGCTGCCGCTGTCCCGTCACACCAAGGAAACAGCTTCACAGGCCTGGGCCACCCTAGCAAGGACAAGCTCAGCTTTACACGGGCGTTTGAACACTGAGGAAGTAGCTGTACTTCAGAAACACAGCCGGAAAGTTTGCTGGCACTCAGTTTCAGTGGAGCCGTCCTCCACGCAAGGCAGGTACCTGGCAAGTTTTCGGAGGAGGAAAATACTCTACTCGCCCCAAGGAGTTTGGTGGGCAGGGGGATTGCGCTGCTTGGTTTGGGTTTGTTTTCCTCGGAGGGAGGGAGGGAGATGCCCTATGGCACCGGGAAATCTCTCGCTCTGTCTCTCCTTGGCTTTACCATCCTTACCCTAGGGGGTAGCAACTCATCTCCGTTAGCAAGTGACCCTTTTAGCCAGCCTGGCACATGGGGCAGCTTGCTGGGCAAACGGGACTCGTCCAGCAGCTGTCAGCAGGGGATACGCTTGGAGCTGGAGGAGTCAGTCTTGAGAGGGGGTGCAGCCATGGCTGGGAAGTGCCAGGCTGCAGTGGGCTGCTGTTGCCCCACAGAGAGGGTGTCAGGGCAGCGGTGCTGCCACATGGGGAGCGGCACGCGCACACTGCCCCTTTGCCAGAGCTTCCCCTGCACCAGCACCTCGCGCCCCTTTGGGCACTGCAGCAAAGGCAGCGTCTTTCTCACACCGTTCACAGGTTTTGCGACCTGTGAGCCTGCCCTGCTCATTGGGGGTCCTGGCACACTTGGAGCAGGCGATGACCGCTGACAGACAGCAGCACGGCCTCTCCCTGCTCAAAGGAGAAAGGGCAGCCCTGCTCAGAGAGACCTTCCTGAGCTAAAGAGCAGCACCGCTGCTCTGGAGCAGGGAAAGCTTGTGTCCCTAGAGACACTCCGGGCCATGAGCTTGGAGGCCTAAGGTTGCCAGCACCATCCCCGCCTGACAGGCCTCTAGTTTAGCCTGCTCTTCTAGGAAGGTGGGTGTCCTTCCCCTAACTGAGCAGGAAGAGTTCCCAGCAGCTTTGGCTGAGCTCCGCTCCAGATTTGGGTGTTATTCAGGGAAGCTCGGGACCCTTCCTTGTGCGTTTGGCACCCCCCGGGAAGAGGAGTCTTCGGGGAGGGGGAGGTGTGGGGACGTGCTGTAGAGTGGGAGCTGCAGTCCTTAAATGAGGCAGGCCTCAGCGGGCAAAGCAAGCTCCGGGCTCCGTGCCGCTGACAGAAGGCAGGAGTTGCAAAGAGCAGGGCCCGATACCGGCCACAGGTCGGCAGAGCGTCTCCCACCGCTGCTCTCTGCCCCTGCACGAGCTTGCCAGAGCCAACGCCAGCCTGCCTTGTGGCGCCGTGCAAGCGTGCCGCTCATGCCCTGCGTGCAGTAGGCAGCAAGGCGTCCAGGTGCTGGGGGAAGGGCTCCTTCTGGCAGGGCCCGAGATGTGAATCCAGGCTCTGCAGGCAATACCCTCAACCTCGGAGGCTTGAAAGCACTACCCTATGGGCTGACAAAGCTCGGAAGTCTCTTTCTCTCTTTCCTCATCTCTCCTACCCTGCTCATGCTGCGGACGATACTTTCTGCAGCTTCACCAGCCATCCGGTTATTTCAGTCTGGGAGATCCATACTGCCGCTCCCTGAGCTCCGAGTACAACAGTCTGCACGACCCACATTTGCGAGCCTACTACCACCGCAAAGGCAACCTCCGGCGACTAAGGAGAGGAGGTTACATCACCAGCGACGGCAAAGTAGGTTGGACATCAGGGTGAGAAGAGCAGTTTCCATCGGAGGGGCAGCGGCAGGTTGCCAGAGCGCTTGCTGCAGCCTCTTCTTGCGGGTGGAGGGCGCAGGGCTGCTGTGCTGATTTCCCTGGGGGCAGAAGGAGCCCAGAGCCCGCTCCGGGAATTCCCGCTCCTGCTCTTCCAAGGCTGTGCCGCGCTGCCTCGGCGCCGACGGAGCAGCGGGCGTGTGGGCTGGCGGCGGAGCGAGGGGCGCTGCTCGCCGCTGGCTGGCTGGCTGGCTGGGAGCAAAGCCGCCAGCCGCTGGGCAGGGCAGGCTGTGCAGGGGAGCAGCTCCCGCTGCCTTAGCGCTCTTTGGGGCAAGGCAGGCTGCGGAGTGAGCGTGACAAGTGGTGGCTGCTTTCTCCCCCTCATCTCGCCATAGGTCGTTTGCACCCTGCGGGAGTTCAACGAGTACAGGCAGTACCTGACCACGCTCAAGATAGAGGCCGACAAAATGTACCGTCGAGAACAAGTACGTAAAGCTCAGGGTTCACAGGGCTGGGGCTGGGGGCGGGCAGGAAAGTCATCCCCCAGCGCCTGCCGGCAGTGCCGAGGGAAGTCCTTCTCTCCTGCCCTGGGTGCGCGGCTGAAGCATAGCGCTGCTCTGGGCCAGCGTGAAGCCTCCACACGCAGGCGCGTGAGAGCATGTTGTGGCAAAGGGGAGCTAAAGCCTGCCGTCAACTTTCAGCAAACGCTTCGAGAACAACCGGCAAAATTAAAGAATGCCCCCGAACTGCTGCAAGGCATGGACATTTCTCGCCTGCGAGAGCGGCTGCTGTGGGAGCAACGAGAGAGCCTGAGAGCTGCAGAGCAGGACGTGAGGGCCAGGTAAGAGGCAGCACAAGGAAGGCTTGCACTCGGAGTGGGCCCGTGGCCCTTCGGCGAGGTGCTGCCTGGGGCCTTGTGTTCCAGGAAAGTGCCCAGTTGCTGCGTGAGCAGAGGCTGGTTGTGCCTGGAGTGGTGCAAGCAGTGCCTGGAGGCTGGCAAAGGCAGCTGGAAGCTCTTTGGGGCACTGGAGCGGGGAAGCCCAGAGCGGGAGGAGGGCAGGGGCTGAGCAGGGAACGGTCTGGGCAAGACAGCTCCAGGCGCTCTCTTTCAGCCATCTGTATGTCTCTTCCAAGGTATCTCGCCAGGACTGCGGAGAGCATGGAGAAGCCTGAGGCTCCTGAAGAAGACGCACGCCTCCCCCAGCCGGCTGAGCAGGAGCAGGTGCGCCTGGCACTCTCAGTGGGCTCTTGTGCTCTCAGACTCCGCCACCCTGCACAAATCCCTTAGCTGCACCACGTGTCCCCCACGGTCCCTGTTGCTGGTTTCTCGTGTGGTGAGCAGCCAAGCATGCAGCGTCCCTGAGGCCAGTAGTGCCGGTGCTTAGCCATTGGCGGGTTGGTTTCCTCCTGCAGGAGCTCAGAGGTTAGCTTAGAGAAGAGCCTGCTGTTGCCCGATTCTCATTAGCGGGGCATGTTAAATGCTGCCCTCTCATTAGCGGGGCATGTTAAATGCTGCCCGGCTCCATCCTGTGGCACAGCCTGACAGGCAAAGCATGACAGCAGCTGGGTGCTGCAGGAAGAAGGACTTTGCACAGGTGGCTAGAGCGATTGCAGTAACCCTTTTGGATCGCTTGGGGAAGCGTTTGGTAGGCAGCCCGTCAGACGCCTCTGAGGCCAGGCTGTCGGCCAGGCGGAGGCAGCAGCGCATTGCCGGAGGAGCCACGCGAGCTGGCAAATGGGGAGAAAGCAGAGCGAGGCAAGCTGAGGTGGCAGGCTATGACGGAGCATCTTCTCTGCCTTCTCGGGACCAAATCGCCACAGATGCTGTTGAGCGTGCTGCAGCCACCTTGCAATCCTTCGTAGCTTCCCAATTTGAACGGCACTTCCAGTGCAAATTTTCTGACATCCTGAAGCTGCCCCTTGAGGCTATTTCCAAGAGAGAACCGCAGCCACCCCAGACACCTGTCTCCACCCAGGTCACAAAAGAAGGGCAAGGATCAGCTAGTGCCTCTGGACATCGGACACCAGACGCCACAAGGTTGCCCCTGCTGCAACCTTTGCAAAATGTTGCTGCTGTGTCGCAAGAGAGTAGCACACTTGCAAGGCGTGGCATCCAAAATGCCATTTCCAACGTTCAGCACCTCCATGCAGAATTAAAAGCGTATGCGGAAATGATTGTCCGTGATGCTCTTGACACCCTGAAGAAGGAGAAGAAGTTGTTAGAAAAAGAAATGCATGCCAAGGCAAGATGCTTTGAGGACACTTCAGAAGAAAGCACCGAGGAGAGTGAGCTAGTGGAGCAGCTAGTAGAGCAGTGTGGTCGGCCTCTGAGCACAGCGGCTTCAGGAGGGAACTGTGGAAGGCGGGTCGCAAAAGAGCCCAGACCAAGAGGTGGGAAGGAGAGCTCTCTGGGCCAGGGCTTTCTAAGGCCGGAAGAAAAGAAAATCCCTGCTAAAAAATTACACAAGCATCCAGCAGGCATGAAGCTCCCACCTATCACCATCCCCGGAATGGTCATGCCTTCAGAGGACGAAGCAGAATCTGAAGAATCTCAAGAGGAACTGTCACCTAATCTCCTCCCACCTGTCCTGCAAAGCTCCGAGCAAGATGCTCAGAGCACACCAGAAGGCGTGCAGAAGCCCCTCGATCACCCCTCGGCACCCACATCAAGACCTTGTGCTCCAGTGCTGGAAAGCCAACCTCAAGCGAGGCCCGGGAGCACGCGAGACACCTTCCCCTCCGCGGGCCAGCAGTATTGCAGGCAGCCCGTCCCTCCATCAGCTCCAAAGCCCCCTTCCCAGAGAGGGGCCCGGCGGAGAGCCACGCGCGTAAAGCCTCTGATGGGCAAGAGCGAGCCAGGCGAGTGCTGAGAGAGGCCACTGGCTGGGTGGCTGCTGGGGGCTGAGCTGAGGAGGTGTGTGGCTCCGGGCTTCAGGGCTGCTCTCACACCGGTGCTGAGAAGCAACGGCCAGCAAGAGAAGCGAGGGAGTTTGCTCAGCCTCTTGAACAGTCCGTGGGGAAAAGAACATGCACAAAGCACATGGCAGAGGGCTGCGCTCCACCTCCCTCCTGCTGCCTTTGCCGGGCCGGGGAAGGCTCGGCACCCTGTGGCGCTCACGGCCCTGTCCTTCCCTGCCTGCCTCCCTCGGAGCCGCAGGGGCTGCCGATGGTGCGACTCGCGCGTCAGTGCAGAAGAGGCCTCGCCGCGTGGCACAGCCCCTCCGGCTGCCCTCCCAAGGATCTTCCAGCATAGCTGCTGCCCAGAGCCGCAGACCCCCGGGGAGCGGAGCCCCCTGCCCCCCCGCGCCTCCTCCCTTCCCCGCGCCTCCCCAGCAGAGAATAAAGGCTTTACTTCCAAGCGCTGCTCTTGCCTCCTGGGATTCTTTTGCTGCTCTCGTGATTTACAGCTCATCACAACAGTCACCAGCAGCTCCTCCAACAGTGGGACAAGACCTTATGCCTAACTGGCAAGGCAGAGGAGTGGGAGTTTCTCTTCAACCAGCCACAACGAGTTTTCTCACGTGGACTGGGAAGGCCTGGGCTATCAAGGAGTCATCAGGGAAGGAGAGGGGACTCCCAGCGCTTGCCCTCACCTCTGTGTTGCTGAGCTAAGTTCATGTGCCTAGGTTAGGGTGCTTGTGGCACGAAGACTGCTGTGCTTCAGAGTTCTTGTGAAATGTTTCCATGGCCAGCAGTCGATTGCCTTCCGTAAATTCAGTGCAGCAGGAGCCTTGCGGCCCACCGCAGTTGCCGAGAAACCACAGAAAATCGACAGGCGAGAACAAGTACGGCTCACACTTCACACTCAGAGTGTGGAGGGTTGGGGCTTTTCTTGTTTTCTCTCCAAAAGACACAGAATAAAGGTGAGATGAGCACTGCTGCGGTGGGCCAGGCATTCTGGCGTGGACGTGACTGCCAGGCTCAGAGCTGAGATAGCGCAGGGCACGGGGGTGGCGAGAGGCAGGAGAATCGTCCCCAAGTAGAGGAGTGCTGAGGGAACCCTTCTCTCCTCCCCCGGGTGCTGCACCACTGTGCTTGCGCAAGCAAAGTTTGCATCCTGAGGGAAGAGGCGCTCCTTCTTGTAAAGACAGTGGCGCAGCCTGTGTTTGGAGCCTTGGAAAGGCAGGTGGAAGCTGTTCAGGTGGCTTGAGCAAACACCCCCCCAGAGAGCTGATGGCAGTGGCTGAGCAGCACACAGCCTGGGCACTGCTGTAGGCACTGCTGACCCTTGTCTGTCACCTTGATTTCTCTGTACAGAAAGGGCACCCAGAACAGCTCAGGTAAGCTATGGACCAATCTTGCAAAGAACTGAAGGAGGCTCCTGCAAAACAATGCCTAGATAACACATAAAAAGGACCCTGTGTGTTTGCTGTAAGGTGCAACTCACGACAGTGCTGCAGCCTGCGTTTGGAGCCTTGGAAAGGCAGGTGGAAGCTGTTCAGGTGGCTTGAGCAAAGAAACCCCCAGAGAGCTGATGGCAGTGGCTGAGCAGCAAAGAGTCTGGGGGCTGATGCAGTAAAGCGACATAACTCAGAGCAGCTCTGTCCTTTGTGAGGAATTCATTCATGGCAGAGAGTCTTCTGAGCCTTTTGAAGAGAAGGCAGGCTTGGGAAAAGATCAGGTAATGGGATGGCGGGCTGGTGGCTCTGAGGAAGCCGTCCCAGGAGTCAACTTTTGCCTCCTTGTGACAGTGGTGCTCCAAACTCCCACTCTCCCTCTGTCCAAGTTGCGGTTTTCTAACCTGTCGCCCAGGAAGTGGGCAGAGGGAGGACGCTGCCGAACGGCCTCCAGAAATGCCGGGCTGGGCAATGGCAGTGGGGGGCCTTGTGCCTTTGCAAGCCCTTGCGCAGGCCCCACGGAGGCTGCAGGGGGCTGAGCTGCCAGGCAAGGAACCACCATCTTATACCCAGGGTGGCTGCGGGCTCCCCCTGCCAGCCCACGAGCCTCGCTGGGCTGAGGCCTTTGCTCAGCAGGGGTGCGACAGCTTCAGGTCTCCGCTGGTCAGGGCGGCCACGTGCCCCTTCTGCCCTCTCCAGGCGGAGCAGGCCAAGGGAACCCGTGTGATGGGCGGTAGTGCAGGAGCCGTGAGAAGGCTGGGCTCAGCCGCGGGACATGGCGCCTGCAAGGTGCCCAGCATGAGAAGACAAGGAGCCCAGCAGGACACCAGAGGCTCCCAGGCCACCAACAACTCACAGGTGCTCTGCTATAGAGATGCATAGCTGGGAGCTGGGCAAAACTGGCCTTTGGGGTAATTGGGCTACCAAGGAACACGTCTCGACCGTGTGAAAGACGCCTCCTAGGGTAAATCAGGTTGTAAGGGGAGCTGCAGAGCAGTGAAGCAAGAGCAAGGCATTAAAGCGTGCTTGCAAGGGCCTAACAACAGCGCCGAGTGGACGCCAGCCTCTGCGGCAGGCGACCACCAGCATCAACACTGGATTGCTTGAGGAGACCTCATTCCCAGCCAGCAAGCCCAACACCAAGGATTTGTCTCTGCCGCCATGGTCATCAGTGCTAGGGTAAGGCCAACATAAGACCACCCTTCCTCACTGCGTCCCCACTGGCCCTGCCCTCCCCCCCACCCCGGGCACCTCACAACGGGGCTGTTATCGCCACGGGAACACGGATGCTTCCAAGGTTCCGTCCCACAGTGTCTCCAGTGCTGGCCACGGAGCGACAAGGTCAGGTGTGTAGCAGGGCCGGCCAGCACCAGGGGCCACTGATGCTCGGGAGAAGATGCAGGGGAGCTGCGCGGGCACAGGAGGGCCTGCGTGATGGCTCAGAGGGATGGCCCAAATCCACTGCAGGCCAGAGCAGGCTCAGGCCAGATTTCAGTTTTCTCTTTTCTCCAGTTTTCACTTTGCCCCCACGCTGGAAGATGGACTGCCGGTGGGAAGGAGGCTGCTGCGGGCAGGCCCAGCACTGCCTGCACTGTGCATCACCTGTCCCGGGCAGAGAGAGGGCAAGAGGCCCTGGGGCCAGAGCCCGCTGGCTTCATGGCCTTCCCTGCAAATGCCTCCTTTTCTCTTGCAGGCTTTGGAGACGGACGGCATGGCTGGCTACGGCATCCCAGAAGCCATGGACTGGGAAAGCTATGGCTGCAGTGGCCAGGTACTGCCCCCGCAGCCAGCTGGCTGCACGGGGACAGATGGGGCCTTGGTTTTCCAAGAGCATCCAGAGGGGATCCTGGCAGAGGTGCTTGCCAGCCTCTTGGAGAGGAGCTGGCCTCGCAGAGGCCGGGGGGCAAGTGGGACAGCTCCTGCAGCTGTGGGGGGGGAGGAGGAGACACGTGCCTGGCACCAGGGCCCTGACGCCTCCCAGGCCCTCTCCCAGCTGCACGGAAGCAGTTGCAGCACCAGGCAAACCCCAGCGAACAACCATCCACACATGCCTTGCAGCCAGTGACAGAGGCAAACTCTTCAGGGCAGTTCCTAGTGGAAACCTTTCTCTGGGCTCCCTTGTGCACAGTCTTCTGCAGCGCGGGAAGAGGGACTGCTGGTGGGAGAGAGCCCACTCCAGGCAGACAGCACTGCCTGTGCTGTGCACCGCCTGCTCCGGGCCGGGGGAGGAAGAGAGGCCCTGGGGCCAGAGTCTCTGGCTTCGTGGCTTCCCCTGCCAAAGCCTCCTTTTCTCTTTCAGGCTCTGGGCACCGACAGGCTGGCTGGCAGTGACCAGCCAGAACCTATGGAGTGGGAGAGCTATGGCTCCAGTGGCCAGGTATTCCCCCTGCTGCCGGCTGGACGGGGAGAGGTGGGGGCTTGCTCCTTCCTCTGCCTCCCAAGCATGTCAGTTGAGCAAGTCCTGGGAGAACAGGCCAGGAGGCGTCCTCAGGACATTGCAATGCCTTTGGCTGCAGAAAACCCATCAGCCTCCTCCTGCAAGCACTTCCTGGGCAGGCGCACTTGGGGACAAGCTCTCAGCAGCGCTCACGGGAGTGCGGCACTGCTGTCACCTCCCGGGTGGGCAAAAAGGCCACAGGCGCTTGCCACCCTCCTGGAGAGGAGCTGGCCACTCAGAGGATTTGAGGGCAAGTGGCACAGCTGCCACGGCTGCAGAGGCGAAGGCGGTGAAACATGCCGGCGACAAGGGCCCTGCCACCTCCCAGGCCCTCTCCCAGAGGCAGGGAAGACACTGAAGGACCAAGCATGTGCTGGAGAACAGCCTTCCCGAGGCTCCTGGTAGTCAGGGACAGGCACAGAACCGGCACTTTAGCTGCCTGCTTGCCCACAGCGCTCTCCAGCTCTGAAAGGGATGGGCTGCTGGGAAGGACCCTGCTGTGGGCAGGCAATAACACTGCCTGTGCTGTGCACCGCCTGCCCCGGGCAGGGAGAGGACAAGAGGCCCTGGGGCCAGAGCCTCTGGCTTTGTGGCTTCCCCTGCCAAAGCCTCCTTTTCTCTTTCAGGCTCTGGGCACCGACAGCCTGGCAGGCTGCAGCCAGCCTGAGCCCATGGAGTGGGAGAGTTACGGCTCCAGTGGCCAGGTATTTCCCCTGCTGCCGGCTGGACGGGGAGAGGTGGGGGCCTGACCTTCCCCGTTCCTGTTGCTTCTGGGGTGAATTCCAAAAGCAGCCAGCGGGGATCCTGGCAGGGGTGTCAGGGAGGTCTCGCAGGCATGGGCGCTGGGGCAGAGCTGCCCAACGTGCAGCAGCGGCAAAGCCCTCGGGGGCTGGCTGCCTGAGCCCTCTCCCTGGCTGTGGCCTCACGTCTGCACGGGAAGCCTCTGGCAGTGCGCGACTGGCAGCAGCTCTCCTCGGAAAGAGTCTGGGAAGCCAGGAAAGAGGCTCTGTTAATGCTGGGATGCCCCCAACACATTCCTTTCCCCTAAAAATGCCTCCTTTTCTGTTGCAGGCTAAGATGTCCTTCACCCTGGCTGCTGCTAGGAAGCGCCGCGCTTCCTCAGGCCTCTCTCGATAGCTCTTTCCTCAATTATGTAGATTTTTAGTGAAGAGAATGTTGTGTTTTTGTGTTTTTGTGTTTTTTAAATATATATTGATGTGTAGTTCTTTAAGTGTTGTGTGTTGTTTTTAAGTGAGCTCCAGTCACAAAAAGCATGCAGACTGTAGGTATGTTTGTTGAGCTTTGCTAAATAGCTGCATGATTTCAGCTATCATGTGCAGGTGAGGTCCTGAAGAAAGGTATCTGTAGGACTCCCCTTGAAATGTGGGTCTGGGGATGCCTGAGGGGGAAAGATCGACAAGCCCTATCCCCCGGCGTACCTCTGAAGCTTTCAGGATGGCTGCGAGAACATTTACCCACAGTGCACATACCCAAGTCCAAGGGAAGCTGTAGGGCCCAAAGGACGGACGGCCTTGAAAGGCAAAGGCGAGCTCTCAGAGACTTGTGGTGAATACATGGCTCGGCATGGGCTTGGAAACCGTCAGGAAAGGCCTTATGGGGGGGGGTACAGTTTCCCAGGAGGGTCCTCGTGAAGAAATCGCCTGCTGCCAGGAATCGCGCCCGTGCTGGAGACCATGATGGCAGCTGCTACGTCCCTATGCAGTCACCGGGGACTGGAACCAAGTGACCAAGGGAGGTCGTCCCCGTTCCTTGGCGGGTGTGGGAGTTCATGTGTTGGGGCCCATTTTGTCTGCTTCAGTTGCGTGGCACTCATGTCCCAGGGCTGCGACCAGGCTTTCCCGTCCCTTGCAGCAGCCTGCTTTCTCCTCCTCCTGCCTCCCGGCTGCCGGGGCGTCTGGCTGGCTCTCCAGCCCACGGCTCTGTGCTGAGCCGCCTCGGA
This sequence comes from Apteryx mantelli, assembly GCF_036417845.1. NCBI lineage: Eukaryota > Metazoa > Chordata > Aves > Apterygiformes > Apterygidae > Apteryx > Apteryx mantelli. The sequence continues at coordinate 13,498,914 of NC_090000.1, forward strand.
TTTCCTCTCCCAAAGAGCTCGAGGAAGGGACGAGCTGACCACTGCACGCAAACGCTGGGCGAGAGGAGCTGGCGGGTGCAAGGAAGGCGGTGTCCTTCCCCTAACTGAGCAGGAAGAGGTCCCAACAGCTTTGACTGAGTCTCGTTCCAGTTTTGTGTGGTTTGGGGGGAATTCGGGGGCTCGCCCTTCACCGCTCGGTGCCTGCCAGGAAGAGGGGTCTTCGGGGAGGGCGAGGTGTGGGGCAGCACGGAGTGAGCCAGAGCAGCGTCCTGGTCGGCAGCACTGCCTGCGCGTGTCTCTGAGCACCCATTTACTGGCTTGGGTGCTCTGGCTGGTGCTTGGGAAAGGCCAAGCCCTGGGCACACATGGCCGTGCCCGGGGAAGGCCTGGCATAGGCTAGTCAAGGGCTGGCTCGGTCTTACTCTTGAACTCTCCTGCAAGCCACGGGCAGGCCAGGGCTGCAGGCCAGCCCCGCGGTGGCCTCGCAGCAGCGGGGCGATGGTGCGGGAAAGCGGCGACGCAACAGTGCGCGGTTGTGCTGGTAGTGCCAAGCGCTGGGAGACCGGCTGCGGCGAGCAGAGCTGCGTGCCGCTGGAGCGAGAGGTGCCAGCGGAGGGTCGCAGCTGCAGAAGGGCTCTTGATAGGAGCCATGGAGCATTATCTCGCTGCTGGCCTCCGAGACCTAGACGGACTGCTGAGTGCAGAGGAGAAGAGGGGCAAGGTGCGTGCTGGACGGATGCAGAGGGCTCAGCTTGGCAGCCGGCGACCACGCAGGGCTGCTCTGGGGCATGCGGCAGTGCGGAGGGAAGTGGCAGCGATAGACAGAGGGCAGTGGAGGCTCTCCGGGGGTCCTGTCTCTCTGCCCATGCTGGATTCCAGCTCGGCAGACGGCAGGGGTGGCGTGCAAGGACACAAGGGCTTTGGTCTACAGGCTTTGGAGCTGTAGGGAAGGAGGCGACAAAGCAGAGAGCTGCTGTGGAATAGGCCACTCTTTGCACTCTCCTTGGGCTCTTTAAAGAGCATTTCTGGTACGTGCTGGGCAAGAAGCCTCTTGAGATGGTGGCCCGAATGCCCATGAGCGTCTCTGTCTTTTTAGCTCGGGCGCAGAAGACAGCAACTCCGAGTAGGATGTCCTGAGCTGCTGGACACCCCGCTCGGGGTCAAACTCCCGTTGCTGCCTGGCTCCAACGCTGTCTTCTACCGGACCGAGCTGGGGGAAAAGGTAAAAGCAGGGCAACGGGGGAGGAAAAGCCCCTCCTTTTGCATTATCTCCTTGCCCAGACCCACTGAGCAGCCTGCAAAAGAAAGAGCCTTTCACAGAAATCAGCGTGGCGACGTGCTGTAGAGTGGGAGCTGCAGTCCTTAAATGAGGCAGGCCTCAGCGGGCAAAGCAAGCTCCGGGCTCCGTGCCGCTGACAGAAGGCAGGAGTTGCAAAGAGCAGGGCCCGATACCGGCCACAGGTCGGCAGAGCGTCTCCCACCGCTGCTCTCTGCCCCTGCACGAGCTTGCCAGAGCCAACGCCAGCCTGCCTTGTGGCGCCGTGCAAGCGTGCCGCTCATGCCCTGCGTGCAGTAGGCAGCAAGGCGTCCAGGTGCTGGGGGAAGGGCTCCTTCTGGCAGGGCCCGAGATGTGAATCCAGGCTCTGCAGGCAATACCCTCAACCTCGGAGGCTTGAAAGCACTACCCTATGGGCTGACAAAGCTCGGAAGTCTCTTTCTCTCTTTCCTCATCTCTCCTACCCTGCTCATGCTGTGGACGATACTTTCTGCAGCTTCACCAGCCATCCGGTTATTTCAGTCTGGGAGATCCATACTGCCGCTCCCTGAGCTCCGAGTACAACAGTCTGCACGACCCACATTTGCGAGCCTACTACCACCGCAAAGGCAACCTCCGGCGACTAAGGAGAGGAGGTTACATCACCAGCGACGGCAAAGTAGGTTGGACATCAGGGTGAGAAGAGCAGTTTCCATCGGAGGGGCAGCGGCAGGTTGCCAGAGCGCTTGCTGCAGCCTCTTCTTGCGGGTGGAGGGCGCAGGGCTGCTGTGCTGATTTCCCTGGGGGCAGAAGGAGCCCAGAGCCCGCTCCGGGAATTCCCGCTCCTGCTCTTCCAAGGCTGTGCCGCGCTGCCTCGGCGCCGACGGAGCAGCGGGCGTGTGGGCTGGCGGCGGAGCGAGGGGCGCTGCTCCCCGCTGGCTGGCTGGCTGGGAGCAAAGCCGCCAGCCGCTGGGCAGGGCAGGCTGTGCAGGGGAGCAGCTGCCGCTGCCTTAGCGCTCTTTGGGGCAAGGCAGGCTGCGGAGTGAGCGTGACAAGTGGTGGCTGCTTTCTCCCCCTCATCTCGCCATAGGTCGTTTGCACCCTGCGGGAGTTCAACGAGTACAGGCAGTACCTGACCACGCTCAGGATAGAGGCTGACAAAATGTACCGTCGAGAACAAGTACGTAAAGCTCAGGGTTCACAGGGCTGGGGCTGGGGGTGGGCAGGAAAGTCATCCCCCAGCGCCTGCCGGCAGTGCCGAGGGAAGTCCTTGTGATATGTGCTAATTTATTGCATCAAATTGAGAAACAGCCTTGGGAACATCTTGTATTGTGGTATGTACTAATTTGTTACATCAGCGAGAAACAGCCTTGGGAACATCTGTGGGAACATCCTACAGCCTGTGGTGGGGGGCATGTACTCTGCCTGAGAAAATTGAGTTGAGCTAGCGAAGCGGCAGTGTTAGTTTAGATAGCCTAATATGGCGCACAATGCAGAGGAAGACTCCAGCCTTCATCCCCACGACCACCAGAGGGCTGAAGAAGACCCCCTAGCAACAGCCGGCGCAACCGCAGAAGTTACAGGAGGTGCCATGTATACCCGGGACTGGAATCGCATATAAGGAGACTGTGAGGGGGGGTTGTGCGCGCCGTTGGTGGAGCAGGAGACTCCCCCCCAGCCGCCCAGCGCTGTTTTGCTTACTTGTGACTTGCTCAATTATTTTATAAATTGGAATTTATGCAACCCGGCCCGAGTGGTTGTCAATTTGTCACGTTTACCTATAACAATTTTGGTGCCGTGACTCGGATACAGGCTTCCCTGGTTTCGGGACTCTGACTCAGGGGAGGCGCCCCATCCCGTTTTCGGATGGCCCCTGAGTGGGTAGTTCCCCTACCATAACCTGTATTTCCGAACCCTAAATCAGGACAAGTAAGCAAAAGAACTGCAGTACCCCGTAAACTTCGTGCACGAAGATCCGAACGAAGATTCAGGACTGAGTGAGTATATGTATGCGGTTCCGTTCGGTTGGGGTGGGATACCCGGAGCACGTGAGACGTCCCCAGGGAACGGAGTGAGCGCGGACCCTCCAGGAGAGGGGGTCCTTAGCGCGGACCCTCCAGGAGAGGGGGTCCTTGTGTAACAGGGGACGGTGTGAGTGCGGACCCTCCAGGAGAGGGGGTCCTTGGTGCGGATCCTCCAGGAGAGGGGGTCCTTGTGTAGCGGGGGACCGAAAAGGGGCACCCGACAGCCGACTGGGCCGCCCTCTGTGAAGGGACAACCGTCCTAGCAGTAGAGACTCGGGTGGTGTGAGTATGGTCCCCTGCGGAGAGAAAGAGAGTTGTAAAAGAAAGTGACTGAGGTGGGTGCTCCGGAAGATGGGACAGAAAAAGAGCAAGTCTTCTGATCCCATAGAGGGCTTTACGGTACGGTTACCGGATATACCGCCCGATAGCCCTTTAGGATTAATGATTAAGTATTGGAACGATTGGCCCTCCAGAAAAGGCAAAAGCCGAAAAAAAAATAATAATAATAATAATTAAAAAAATGGTATATTACTGTATGCAAGTATGGGGTGGGAAGCAGATTAGAAGAGACCACCTTTATTGGCCAGTATACGGGTCTTTTGAAAATTGGATATGTCAGGCTCTAAATATATATGTGAAATCAAAAGAGCCCTTTAGTTTAGAAGGAAGTGAGTATGCTAGTTTATGGATAAGACCAGATACTCGGACCATGATATTTACCCTGAAAGAGAAAGGTCCGAGGAAGAAAAATAAAATGCTGGAGGAACTTCCCGTTTTTCCTCCCCCCCTATATTCCCTCAACTCCAGCTCAGAATGCCAAGCATTGGATGCATATGTCTGATCTAAGGACCATAATGGTTCAGGGAATCAGGGAATCTGTTCCCAGGGGGCAAAATATTAATAAGGCCTTCATGGAACAACAGAAGAAGGACGAAACACCAACAGAATGGCTCGAGAGACTTAGGAAAAAATCTGCAACTTTATTCCGGGGTAGACCCCAGTACCCCTGTGGGACAAGCTCTATTGAAAATAGTTTGTAGCAAAGGCCTTTCCAGATATCAGAAAGAAGTTAGATGATTGGCAAGATAGAGGACTGGATGAATCGCTGAGGGAAGCTCAGAAAGTGTATGTGCGAAGGGAGGAGGAAACCCATCGGCGGCAGGCAAAGATTCTGGTGGCAGCAGTCCGAGAAGGACAGAGAGGAATCCAGGCGCAACCCCCTAGGTCGTATAACAGACCTAAAAGGAAGCCACCTCACCAAGAAAGACAACCCAGGGAAGTTGTGACGAGGGACTTGAGGCAGGTTGAGTGTTTTTATTGCCAGAAAAAAGGGCATCTGAAGAGAAATTGCAGGAAACGAATGCAGGATGAGCAAATGTTCCAAGAAGAGTAGGGGGGGGTCAGGGGCTCTGTCTGCTGGGGACTCATAAAGGAATCGAGCCCTTGATAAAATTGAAATTAGGTCCCCAGCGACAAGAAGTAGAATTCCTTGTGGATTCTGGGGCAGAAAGATCTACTGTCCAAACGGTACCCTGAGGGTGTAAACCATCCCCAGAGAAATTACAAGTGATAGGAGCTAAGGGAGAACCCTTTAAGGTCCCAGTAATTAAAAATGTGGAAATAGAATCAGACTCTCGATTAGGTGTTAGATCCTTTTTATTAGTTCCCGAAGCTGAATATAATTTACTGAGCCGAGATATGATGGTTGAATTAGGAGTCAATTTAGAAGTAGAGAATCAAGAATTAGTTATAAAATTATGCACCCTTACTATTGAAGATGAGGCCAAAATCAACCCTGAAGTTTGGTATACCCCAGAATCAGTAGGAAGACTAGATATTGCTCCCTTTGAAGTGAGTATACGAAATCCAGAAATCCCTGTTAGAGACAAGCAATATCCAATGTCACAGGAAGGGAGGCAAGGACTCCGACCAGTAATCCAGAGGCTAATAAATCAAAGGTTACTGGAGCCTTGTATGTCTCCCCATAATACCCCCACCCCATACTCCGTGTGTTGGCTGAAGAGCCTGTCTGCCCCATGTGTGGCTCCAGGCACAGAGCGATGAGACAGTCCCCGCCCTGGCAAGGAGCCCCCTTCCCGCATCAGCCCCTACACCGCCCCGGGAAGGCAGGATGAGACCCCGGCTGCTCCTGGGCTGAGCACTCTGCTTGGGGTCCCAGCAGGCGCTGCGAGAAGTGGGGTGCAGGCTTCCCCCTTCTCCCCGCTGGAGACGCTGCTGCCCTGGCCAGCGGTGGCAGCAGCCCCAGGCCCCCCCCCAGCAGGCAGGTAGTGGGGTGACGGTGCCTCCCCCAGCCCAGCACCGCCTGTGCTGCTCCGCGCGCCGAGGCGGCTCGCTGTCTTCCTCTGCTTTAGTCTGGTGCTTGGAGCCGGGGCCCCACCTCAGCTCTGCCAAACAGAGACCTCCACTAGATGTAGCCATTCACCGAGTTAACCCTGGAGACAAGGTTTTAATTAAAACCTGGAAAGACTCGTCCTTGACTCCCCGCTGGGAGGGACCTTTTCTTGTCTTACTTAACACAGACACTGCTATTCGTACCGCAGAGCGAGGATGGACACACGCTAGCAGAATTAAAGGACCGATTTCAGAATCATCGTGGGAAGCCTTTGGAAATCCGGACAATTTAAAAGTAACCTTTAAGAAGAAACCTGGAATCCTCGATAAGTGAGACCACATTTTGTAAAACCTAACATAGTATTTGTTATAACCCCACATTGTATTTGTTATCCCTTTGTGTGTTATGCATGTGGGGTTTGTAAAGGGAAGTAGTGGACTCATTGTTAGTACGGGTATCTCCCTAGCGGCATTTGCCGCACTTGTTACGACAAAATTGACTTATTAGACATTAAAAGATCTTAAGAAAAGATCGGTAGAATGGTGGGAAGCCTTTGTTAAAGGAGTACAACCTGAGAAAGGTTGTACCCATGCCAACCACCCCGATCACATAAGGCTAAAATTAAAAACAGCAATTGTAGGTGGACTGTGCCGTATGTTGGGTGTCTCTCTCAAAAAAAACTGGGAAGCCTTTCAAATCAGAAAGGCACATAAAGGAGGTTCCCCTGAAGAATACGGCTGCTGTCGAGAAGACAGGTACACCCTGCTGCTCTGAGCAAAAGAGTAGGCAGAGGAGACAGAGACGTATAGAAACTGTGGGGATCGAGGCCGACAAGCCACCTCCTAAGCAGGAATACCTAAAGTTATAAGACCCAGACTCTTTAAAGTCCCAGAGACACCTGGCATCACGGATCGCCCCTCCAAGGCATTAAGGGTTTGTAAAGTATCCGTTAACCAAGCCATGGGTCCACTACTCCTCTGGAAGATGATTGTGCTAGGCTTATTAGGAAGACGAATCAAAGGGGAACATAATGTACACCAACCCTTTAAATGGTCATTAATAAGGTGGGAAGATCAAAAAGTGATCCAAGTGCGAAGTGTACCTGGGAGTCCTACATTCACAGCTACCTTGTGTGAGCTGGCACCTATTGAACCATGTCTAGATCACATGGGGTTTTACTTTTGTCCTAGTTCTAATCCTGGGCGGGGGTATTGTAACTATCCAAACTCCTATTATTGTGCTTATTGGGGGTGTGAAACTATAGCCTCGGATTGGGCCCCAGGAGCAGGGTCGGATAAGTTTATTAAGGTCCAGTGGGGACCTTATGGCTGTACATCTTCCAATGGGAGGTCCAGTACAGGTTCGCGCCCTTATTCGGCTTTTGGCAATCAGGGTAACTGTAAGCACCTGATGATAAACATTACCCGCCTGGAGGACCCAGGATGGTTTTTGGGAAAGACCTGGGGGGTCCGGTACTGGGAACCCGGGACCGATAGGGGAGGATTATTTACCATAAAGAAAGAAAGTGTGCGACCTACTCCTCAAGCGATAGGGCCAAATCTAGTTGTTAAAAGGGTGGAATCAAGAATCAAACCAACGGGGGCGATCATGAATCCGACAAGTATTCCTATGAATCACCCCACCCCGAAAGATACTGTTGTAATCTCAGAAAGTAAAGCCACAGAGAGGGTAGACAATCCTCTGTGGAAGGTTGTGCAAGCAACCTACAAAGTATTAAATGCTACAACCCCTAGTATAACTACCCATTGCTGGTTATGCTATGACATAAGACCCCCTTTTTATGAAGCAATAGGAGTAAATATGACATATACCTTAAGCAATGATTTCGACTCACATTGTCAATGGGAAGATAAGAAGAAGGGGTTGACCGTGGAACAAGTTACGGGAATGGGAATGTGTATTGGCAAAGTACCAAAATCAAAAAGAAAGCTGTGTGGGTCTATAACATTGCAAACCTACACCTCCGAAAATGGATGGATTATTCCCACCAAAGGAACTAGATGGATATGCTCAAAAATGGGCCTAACTCCCTGTGTCTCCCTAAAGGTACTCAGTGGGTCCCCAGAATATTGTATACAAGTGGAAGTAGTTCCAAGGATCTTGTACCATCCAGAAAATGTGATGTACGATCATTGGGACGCCCCTCACCCGGTCCGAGTAAAGAGGGAACCATTCACCGCAATTACTATAGCCACCTTACTGGGTCTTGGGGCAGTGGGAGCGGGAACCGGAATTTCCTCCTTAGTGATGCAACAGCAGAGCCTTAGCACTCTACGGGCAGCTGTGGATGAGGACTTAGAACGAATAGAAAAATCCATCACCGCCTTAGAAAAGTCGTTAACATCACTATCAGAAGTAGTGTTACAGAACAGAAGAGGGATGGACCTCTTATTTTTGCAACAGGGAGGATTGTGTGCAGCCCTAGGAGAAGAATGTTGTTTTTACGCGGATCATACAGGAGTTGTCAGGGATACTATGGTGAAATTGAGAGAAGGCCTTGAAAAACGTAAAAAGGAAAGAGAAGCCCAGCAAGGGTGGTATGAATCATGGTTCAGTCGTTCTCCCTGGCTAACAACCTTATTGTCTGCAATAGCGGGTCCATTAGCTTTACTAGTACTTGTGTTGACCTTTGGGCCGTGTATAGTAAATAAAATAATTAACTTAGCAAAAAGCAGACTCGAAGCTGCCCACCTACTGTTGATAAAAAGTCAATATGAACAACTCAATGAAGATGAGAGTAAGCATAACCCTATGCTCTCCCTGGCACAGGAGGCTGTTGCTCGATTTGATGAACAAATTAGAAGGGACCAAAACAAAAAGGGGGGATTGTGATATGTGCTGATTTGTTGCATCAAATTGAGAAACAGCCTTGGGAACATCTTGTATTGTGGTATGTACTAATTTGTTACATCAGCGAGAAACAGCCTTGGGAACATCCTACAGCCTGTGGTGGGGGGCATGTACTCTGCCTGAGAAAATTGAGTTGAGCTAGCGAAGCGGCAATGTTAGTTTAGATAGCCTAATATGGCACACAATGCAGAGGAAGACTCCAGCCTTCATCCCCACGACCACCAGAGGGCTGAAGAAGACCCCCTAGCAACAGCCGGCGCAACCGCAGAAGTTACAGGAGGTGCCCCGTATACCCGGAACTGGAATCGCATATAAGGAGACTGTGGGGGGGGGGTTGTGCGCGCCGTTGGTGGAGCAGGAGACTCCCCCCGGCCGCCCAGCGCTGTTTTGCTTACTTGTGACTTGCTCAATTATTTTATAAATTGGAATTTATGCAACCCGGCCCGAGTGGTTGTCAATTTGTCACGTTTACCTATAACACTTCCCAGCTCGCACCCAGCGCTCGCCCTCAGCCCCAGCCCTACAGCGCTCGCCCGCAGCCCCAGCCCTGACCCGAACCCAGCCCGTGCCCGCACTGCTCCCCAGAACCCCTGAGCAGAGCCTGAACCTTCCCCTGAGCCTCCCCTAACCCCTGCCTTAAAAGCCGAGCTCCGACCCATAGCCCGAGCTGCATCAGCCCTGGGATTTGCATTCAAGAAGTAATTTTCCCCAGAGCCTACTGACCAAGTTCAGAGATATTTTGCCTTTTTTCTGTGTTTCATAGCCAAGCTGTGAAATGCAGTATTAATTAAATGCAGAGTAGGTGGGACTGATCCTTTCTGCAGCCCAGACTTCAGGGTGGGAGTTAGGCTCAGTACCATCTAAACCCTTTGAATACATGCTCGATTGCATGAGGATCTCCATGATCAAGCCCCTATGGAACAACTAAATCCAACGTGGAAACGTGCCCCATAGAAAAATGGGTCTGCCGTGCCCTAACTACGAACATTTGCAGGAGCTGCTCAATCAAAACAGAAGCTGCAGCTATGTTCTTTGAAGAAAAGGAGGTTACAGATGGCCGCTCACTCTGCACAGAGCTCCACTCAATTCAGGCAGAATTATTGCATCGGTAATCTGGTCCCATCTCCGTATGGAGAGATTATTGCCCTTGGCAGTTCTGCTGGCAAACAGGGGAATAGGAGGGCTCCCAAATGGGCTGAAGGCAAAATTAACCAGCTTAGTTCAAAGGGCCGATGAGCAGACTGGACTGATTCAGGCTGAAGCACATTATACAACATATAAATTATGCCCTCCACTAGTATAAGTAGGAGGATGCTGGCCTATTCATATGGCAGAGTTAGAATTGAAAGAAGATGCCTGTTCATTGTCTAAAAAAATTGTTGTAAAACTTAAGATGTTTTACCTATGCTTTACAAAAGCAAAACAGCTAACCTCATGTGAACTCAAAATGCAATTGCTCTGGGATGACTGTATTAAAATTGAGAATTTTTTTTAGGATAAAAGCAATCCTTCTTTTTCAAACCCTTGAGTTGGTGTTCTTTGAATTTCATACTTTCCTTTGTCTAAGCCGAGAAGCCTCTTGTCATAGCTATAGGTGTTTATTTTGACAAAGGCATCTATGTGCTTTCTGATCTGGTCTCCTAGAACATCTTCCAGGAACTTGAACTCCACTTGCTTCTTGTACTGTGACCAACCAATAAATCCCCCCAATGGAAGCAGGGTCAGGGAAGAACGCAGGTGTGACTGACCCCAGCTGTCGCAAAGAAAGCTGAATTAATCTCAGCACAAAGGGAACCAGAGCCTAAAAGAAAGGCCACCCTCCAGACTCATGCGAACACCTGAAGGCTGGAAAGACATCCTTAGAGGAGGAGAAATAATTGGCAGTAGAGAGAATGTGCTCCCCAGCTGAGCTGCAACTGGTCTAGCAAGCATTGCTGGTTTGAACCAGTGGCTTGCTGCTTTCCCCTTTCCCAGGGAAATACAAGCTGATAATGGATCACATCTGAAGAGTAAAGAAGTGCAAACTTGGTGTGCTTCAGATGGAGTTCAGTGCACTTTCCACCTACTGTATTATACCTCAAAGTAATGTGGTAGCAGAAAGATGGAATGGACGACAGAAACAGCAGCTACACAAGAGGGACTCTTCTCTCGTAGAATACTTCTAAGTGGGGATCCCGTTTGTGGGAAGCCATAAGTCGGCTAAATAAGTGACAAACGCCAATGGGAAGTCCCATAGCTAAGGGGTTTGTGTCAGTAGCTGCATGAATCCCTCTTAAAACAGAAATAAAACCCTCTCGATGTCCTGGAGATGAGGTTGTGGTTAAACACCCAACTCAGGGATCAGTCTGGGTGACTCCGCTGTTTTCCAAAGGAAAAGGAGTATGGGATGCTGTAGACCCTGAAAGGAGTAAGTTCACCATAAGTGAGGCTTGGATGGTGTCCAAGACCTGGGTGTCTTCTCTTGCAGGGAAATGGGTTGTTATCTTCTCACCGTGGGAACGCTGATAACTGGAACAGACACCCGAAACCTGTTTCTAGCAGGTTCTGCCTTTTCATGTTGCCCATGGGACAACTCGGGTATTGAAGATCAGTTGCAACCCCTCCTTAAAACTACAGTTGCAGGAGGAATACCATCTGCAACAGCATGAGGTCAAGGACTGATAGGAAGCACTAATGTTACCTTCACCCTAAGATCTAACTTTAGTCTAAATGTAGCTGTTTGTAATAACACTGGATGGGAAGCTGCCCATGGTTTGACATAGAGTGAAATGGGTACTACATACATGAAAGGCAACATTTGCTGTTGTAATGTAACGTATATTTTTGACCAAATCACCAAGCAGACTTACTGGTTAACTTCTCATAGGACTGAGGAAACGATGCCTTTTTTTGCACCGTTTAATGTATCAGTAACACTTGAAGTAACCTTCCACCAGCTTGAAAACTTTCTCAAACAGAATGCCAAGGTTACTCATGTAACTGTCTAAAACTGGAGAATGCTTAGAGGAGAGAGAAGGAACGATGATATATGATAATAGCAAATGGGTTTGGTTAGTAAAAGTGGTAACAAGCCTTACTGAAGCTCATGGATATGATATCCTTCAAGGCTGGTTTTCCCCCAAAGCTAGCAATGTATTGCGGTTGATGTTACATCCTCTACTCCTACTGTTAATGATCCCTCTATTGTTCCTCAGCTTTCCCCATGCCACGGATGCAGCCCCAGGCAGGCAGAGGGATGGCGGCCTCCTCCATGCCAGCCCGCTCCTCCCATGCCTCTTGGCCCTTGCAGGGGGCTGGAGCTGCCCCGTCCCAGGGCAGCCAGGCAGCGCCAGGGCTGGGATGGGGCATGAGGGGACAGGGAGTGCGGGGGCAGTGGAGCAGGGTGAGCAGCCCTGCTCGGGGCCCTGTGGCTGGGCCAGGGAGAGCTGAGGCTGCTGGGGCTGGCCGGGCTCCGGATGCTGCTTCGACATCAGCTCCATGCTAGAAACATCGAGTTTCCTCCCTTTGCAGAGGAGCAGCCTGCAGCGGAGGCCTCTCCGTCTGGCGCTTGTGAGCCACATGCGGAGTGCTGTGTGCAGTCCCGGATTGCCCAGGAAAGAGAGAGAGCGACAGACAGGAGTGAGAACAGCAGAGGCCAGAACGATGGTTTGGGCCTGGAGCCCATCAGGCATAAGGAGCTGCTGAGAGACATGGGTCTGTTCAGCCTGGAGAAGGGAAGGCTCAGGGGAGATCTCATTGCTCTTTACGGTGACCAGCTGGGAGGGTGTAGAGAAATCAGAGCCACGCTCTGGTAAAAAATGGGCAGTGGAAGGACAGGAGGCAACAGGCACAAGCAGAAATATGGGACATCCCACGTGAAAGAAGGAAAAACATTTCCTTCTTAAGGGATCAAACAATAGACCAGCTTCCCAGAGAGGTCGTGAGGATCTCCATCTTGGGAGTTTTTTTCAAAATTTGTCTGGACAAGGTCATGAGAAACCTCATCTACTTGGAGATGTTTTGAGAAGGAGCTAGGACTAGTGACTTATGGCCTAGGAGGTAGGACTAGAGACTTAGTAGAAACTAGTGCTCTCTCCCAGCCAAAATTACTCTGCAATGCCATGGTTCTACATGGTACTGAGGAGAATCACATCATAAGGGCACCCCCCCCCCCCCGAGCTCATGTGTGGCCCCAGCAAAGCGTGAGGCACCCTTCTTCAGGGGTTCATTCCCTGGCCTGCATTCACCATCCACTTTGGCCTGAGGAGAACAATTTTTGCTTGCCCTCCAAACATGGTCTTGCTGGGATCTCCTGGAGCTGTGCAGGGAGCCCGTGGTGGCCATCTCCAAGCAGAGATGTATGCGCTGTGGGTCGCTGTGTGGGCTCAGAGGGCCCTTCACATCTTGGTTCCTTTCCCCAGAGCCCTGACTCTGATCTGACTCGTTTCCCCCTCCCTAATGGAGTGGGTGCTGGGTGCAGCGCGGTGAACCTGGCTGACTGCTGTGGACATCGATGACGGGCTCACCAGCTGGGCTACTATCACAGCAGGAATAAACCAACTGTGGCAATTAGCAATGCTGTCCAGAATTTATTCCTCCGAGTTTATCAGACCGGATCAGATCCCCATGAACAAAACCATCTGGACTAGGATGCTGCGAACCGTCTTTCCACATCTTCTGCTGTGAGTCTTCAGCAGCACCTGAATGTCACCTGCTCTGCAGTGTCTCTGGTGTTTATGGCACAAGTGAGTCTTCTGAAGGTCCTTGCTGCAGCTCAGCTTCTCTTTGTGCTGCAGAAAGCGAGCCCTGGGTAACTGAAGCCCTGTGGGGATGAAAGCTCTGAGCTGCCCTCGCCCACACCTCTATGGCCTTTCAGCATGCTCTGAGGAAGAGTGGGAAGGAGCCAGGGGAATGAGCACTGGTCTCTTCAAACTCATGGAGCAGAACTAGAGTGAGACAGGTGCCACAGCTTCTCCTTGCACACTCCATGAGTGCTCAGTGGGCAGAAAAGCAGAGTCAGCAGGCATTTGGAGACTTGCAATGGGGGATGCCATGACTCACCCTCAGAGGTGCCAGGCTCTGCCCTCTGAGGAGAGAGGAAACCCAGACCTTTCCCAGAGGCAAAGGTACCTGACTTGCTGGGAGCCAGAGGAAGCCAAGTTACTGATACAGACTCGCACACAGGATTCCTCTTTCCTGCATGGGAGGTGCACAGCGTTCTCCTCCACCCCTGTTTTAGGTCAAGGGGAGCAGGAGGGCATGATTCCTCTCAGCTCTCTTTGACTTGCACCTCATGACAAGGAGACTCCTCTGCCTCTCCACTGAGTGTGAAAGGGAGAGAGGAACCCTGGGAGGTCATCCAGGCTGCCCAGCTGCTCAGAGCATGGTCTGTAGTGAAGTCAGACCAGGAGGCTCTGGGCTTGTCCTGTGGCGTCTTGAAAACCTCCAAGAGGGAACACTCCATAGCCTGTCTGGGCAATGTGTTCCAGCACCTGACTCTCCTCGTGGTCATTTTTTCCTTTATGTCCAGTCAGAATGAAGTGGCTTCACTGCTCTCTAATTCTGCCACCTGAAAGTCTGCGGAAAGATCTCTCTTGCCCAAGTATAGATGTCTTTAATATAATATCTACATCTGACCTTATCATCGAGCCTCTCTTCTGATTCCCCAGGAAGAAAAGGTAGAATTTAGGAGGCATGACTTATCCTACTTCATGTGGGCAGCTGAAACCACTCTAGAAGTATCTGCTCCCATTGTGGACCATCATCTTTCCTCCAGATGAAGACATGGTCCCCTTGACCAACAGGAAACATTATGAAGAGAGTGATTTACCAGAAGTGCTCTGCACAAATGAATGAGAAAGCAATGGATTTCCTTAAGGAAGGCTCTCTCCATGGACCCCAGAGGAAGTACAGAAGAGCAACTTAGACTTTGCAGCTTTCTCCAAGGTGTATACAATTGTCTGAGACTGATTGCACCTCCTCCATTCTTTAGCTATTTGCAGTTATCACTTCTGTTTCTCATTCCCCATCACAGCTGCCATTCTAGCTGTAGAAAGGGGGCTTAACATGCATTCACCCAGGACAAATCAGGTCCAGTTTGCCTTCACACAGTGCTTTGATATAGCAAAGAAATATACATAAGAACTCAATTTTGCAAAAGCAAAAGCTTGTGCCAAATTATTCCTTTCTTGCTCAGAAATGCCCCAGCTCCCATCTCATCCTGGGCATCATCTTATTCTAGGTCCACATCTGGTTAACATAGTGCAAACTGCCAACAAAAAAGAGACAGTTTAGTCCTCTTCCTCAGTGTGTTATTGGGAGTTTGATCTCATTGCAGTTCCATGCTCTTGTTGGAGCTCCATGTTGCTTTCTGTTCATATGGGACACTTGAAGAATAAGGATGCAACTCCAGAAGTGGCTGATAGGTCCTGCCTCTGCCTTCTGCCTGCTCCACAGTGCAAGCCTTGGCAAGTAACTCAGTTCTCTCTCAGGTGTCAGCTGTGTGGCATTCAGAGAAGGCTTGAAATGGCTGCACTGCAAAAAACTGGAAGTATCAAGTATCTGGGTGTGGGATATTAAGGTCCTGCTACCCCCAGGAATAAGGAAATACGAATACGGAGATATGCAGGTGAATTTTTTCCACCTAATTTCAGTTGTCAGAGCATCTAGTGCAAGCTCAGGTCTAAATCTTAGCTCTGAGCTTAAGCTAAGCTAAGATCCGAGCTGAGACCTAAACTCTAAATCAGGCAGCTAATTCCCCTGCACTAGCCCCCGGCTGTACAAAAGCTTTGAAGATTTCATCTATTTTAAGCTTTGTTTTCTTAATTATACCATCTAGACCAGGATTATGGCTGGAAAGTCAATCACTGAAGCTTTGCTCTGGGGCGAGTAAAATTGTTCCTGCTATCCACCAGGATGGAGAGAGGCAGTGAACAGCCTCTCTGTGAAGGATAATGCCATGCCATACCCAGCAGCGTGGTTCCAAAGGTAGTTTATCTTTGATGTTATTCCAGCTGTGCAGGTACTGTACTTCTGCCAGCCCCAGCTCTCACTTGCCTGAGTGCTCCAGGGTCCTCACCTGCTCTGTGGCAAAGTCTGAGTTGGGTTTGGTGGCAAACCCTGGTGCTGGCATTGCTAGGCAGTACGATGTAAAAAACCACTGTCCTCTATCCTGTTTTTCCCCCAATCCATCCCTCAAAACTAGACGTGCACACTTGGGAGGCTTCTATGCAACTGTTCAATTTATGGACCAGCCATAGCATTTTACCAGCAGCTGTTTCTTTCTTCCTTTACAGCAATGATCATCTCAATTTTGTAGATTTTGTTCTCTTCAGGGTTCATTTCTGAAGTTCTTCAGGGTAAAATGTCCCCTTGATTGCTTCCTGACTGTAGTCTATTAAACAGTACACTGGTATCTGACCCCCTTCTCACAGCTCTTGCCATACAGCTCGCAAGCTACGTTTCCTTACTGCACCCCATCCCTGCTCTTCCCTGCTAGCTGGGGAGGGGGCTCCGTGGGAGGAAGTTCCTGTGCCTATGGCAGAATCTGAAACCCTCACAGCAAAGCATTTTCTCCAGCTCTCAAGTCTTGTTTCTTTTGCTTTGCTTTTTTTTTTGCAGGGGGTGAGCTGGGGTGGGGAGAGGGTTTGGATGTAAAAAGTGTTCACTATCCTTGAAAAATGAAGACCCCAGGAAGAGATTCTGCCTTGGCTAAACTGAGATATTTTAAGTGTAGACAGCCACAGCTTGATGTACCCTGGCCATCAATGAAGAGAATAAGTTGATTTTCCAATGGGATGCAAATCATCCTAAGGAAGATGCCTCGGAGGAGATTCAGTTCAGAGAGCTAGACACCTGACTGTGGGTGTTCTTGTGCAGGTACCTCCACATGAGCTGCGTAGTTGATCTCACATGGAAATGTACTCAGTTCATAGGGCTGGGGAGTAATTCCACTGATCAGCCTTTAATTGCTTAAGCAGCTGTCTAGTGCCATTTTACATGTCCTAGGATATCCAGCCTGTTATCTAGCTGTTGCAGCAGGTGGCTGCAAGTTTCTTGCATGCCCTGGTTTCATTTACCAGCCCCGTGCAGATAACTTTACACACTACAGAGCATCCCAAGTGCCCACTTTATGAGCTGGGAGAAGAAGGAGCTTGGTGGTGAGTGGAAGTTCAGGGATAAAAAGGGCAGGTGTTACATAGCGTGGCTTGTGATTTCTGATTGAGAGGCACCACTCAAACAGTGGGATCTGGGGGATGTGGAGCAGTTTTCGGATACCATGAGGTTCCTTGTGAAGACGTTGGGTACCAGCAAATGGGGTCAGATTGCAGGAGGCCTGCAGGCTAGGACTGAGGAATATCAGGAAAATTGAAGTTGCAAGGATTATATTTCATCCCTGAGAGGCATTGCTTGAGGACGGAGGATGACGTGGGGAGAGTTACGCAGGGCTGGGGCTGCAGGGATGTGTAGACTGCATTGAAGCAAAGCATTAAAACTCTGTGAGTGCATGCGTGTCAAAAATGGAAGAGGCACCCCACATCAAAGGTGCTTCTTGAGGGAAGAACCTCTGTCCCTTTCCTTTGTCTTCCTGCAAGTGGTGCCTCTGATGGTCTGGTCTAATTAGTGCTTGGTGAAAGACATGGACTTCTGGCAGCAGCTCTATCTCTAACAGACCTCAGTAAGCCCCATTAAACCTCCAACACACTTTATTCCTGTGATTTCACTTCACACTGGGCAACTTTCCCCTGGGAGTTTGTAAGACTGTGGGAACCCTAATGAGCTTGTCATTGCCTCTAATCCGCAGGGTGGCTAGTAGGAGAAATTAAGAGTTTTGTTAAGCACAAAAGTTTTGAATGAGCACATGATGTATTCTGGTTTCATTTGTTTCTCATGTTTAAGCCTAACAAAGTTACACTAGCGTGTTTCAAATGAACTTCATGAATGTCCATTTCCAGTGGCCATCTAGTGCTATCCTATGGAATAGACATGGGACAGTGGGACATCTGTTACCAAAAGTAGCCTTCTAGGGTACACTAATGTCCCAGAATTTCAGACTTTCTTCTTCCTGCTGGTTCTAGTTATCTGCATTATGACCTTCCTGGGGAATATCCACGTTGTTATGTTGGTAATTGCTGAGCAGCATTCCCATGCCTTTCAATTCTGCCAGGCATGGGATGTGTTAGTACCCTATTCACTATTTTGATGACCCCTTCTACCAGAGAAAGACAGAAGGCTTTCTCAGCCATCTCCTTCCACCTCACTGTAGTAAAAATTTCTACAGCACCCTAATCATTGTGTATCTCTTACCAAAACCCAACACCCTGCCAACCCCTAGCAAAGGGTTTTCTGTCTTTTACACAGCCCTCACTCTTCTAATCAAGATGCTCAGGTTGCCAT
This sequence comes from Apteryx mantelli, assembly GCF_036417845.1. Taxonomy (NCBI): domain Eukaryota; kingdom Metazoa; phylum Chordata; class Aves; order Apterygiformes; family Apterygidae; genus Apteryx; species Apteryx mantelli. The sequence goes on from NC_090000.1 coordinate 13,516,792, forward strand.
TGATAATCCCATCCCCAAGCAGCTCTTTTTTATCGTTCATATCATGACAGAAAAGATGCATTTAACCATGCATGCATGCATCTGTCTGAATGTGCGTCTTCAGCCCAAGAGAGATGGTTAGTGATCTACATGAAGTAGACATATTCAGGAGATAGATTCCAAAACTGCGCAGACTGTTGTCACCTGATCTGAGAAAGAGCAAACTGAGTTTTAATATTTTCCTGTTCTAATATAGCTTTGGAACACCTCCTGTGTTTAGGATAGCTGGGAAGCAGGTACATGAATTATATTCATAATTATGGCAAAAAAAATCAGTGCCAGATGTGTAGTAATGTTTACGGGATTAAAGTCGTCGCTATCATGGCATGAAGAGGTAGTTTTGAAAATTTTAATTCTATCTTCCTCTTTCAACATTTGTCCCTTTGTGGAGGGTCATGACAGGGTTAAACTGGTGGAAAGTTGCAAGTAGCAAGCAACAGGAGCCTCAGACAAACGTACCCGAGGACACTGGTGCAGCTGGGAATGATACATCCTGAGAAAGTACAGACAAACTAGCAGAAGCCAGTGGGAACCAAGGTTAAGGGCAAGACAGCTTTTCTAAACAAGTAGCAAGGTACAAGGCATGATCGCTGCGTGCGTGATCGGTGTAATGATTGGCTACCTGTGACATAATCTGCATGATGACTGGCTTAGCAAAGTGTGTCTGTGAAACCACTGAAGCAGCTAACTTTTTAAATATGCTCAGAAATAAACAATAAATGTCTCAGGATGCAAATCCTCCTGAGTCCGTGCCATTCATCCACCACATCCCTTCATGACCATTCTCTTTCCATCCCTTAGTTCCTTTTCCAGAAGACGCTTCACTCTTAGACTTGCGTAGTGCTTGAAATATGCAGCCAGGTCCATGCCTTGCAGGGAGCAGAAAGCGAAGAGGGCACCCATGCTGCTACAAGCTGCTTATCCGTAGATTGTTCTTTTGTGCTTATCACACAACAAACTGGGGGGCTGGAATCATACTGACACAGGGGAAACTCTCTTCCCAAGCTTTTAGGGTGCATTATCAAAAGATCATATGGAGTCCCTCTGTTAAAACAGTGACTTAGCAGAAGTCTGGTAGGGTGGCCTTTGCACTTGTGGAGTTGAGCTGTCTTAGTTTGTGTTAATGTTCTGAGAAACTCTCCTGTCAACTTCTTCGTGTAATCTTATTAAAAAAAAAAAAAATTAAGTATTTTCTCCATTCATATGTATTTCTTTGAGCTATAAAGTATCATTAATGATCTGCCAATTATTTAAATAGTTTTATAACTTACATATAATTCTCCTGTATAACCTCACCTGCATTATCTGTATAAGGAACATCTCCATTGGTTGTTGAAGCTACCATCAGCTTTTTTGCGTTACTAAGCCCACGGCTATTCAGAAAAACAGGCAAATGGACTATATTTCGCATGTAATCAAGTCCATTTATGTTTGAATCACGCAGAACACTATTAAGATTTTGGTTAACAGCCTTTATAATAATGTGTGCACTTGTGGAGTTGAGCTGTCTTAGTTTGTGTTAATCGTTTGGCCTCCCTTTATACTTGGGAACAGGAATAGGCAGCTGTAGAAAATTATTTATCTCACTTGAGCTGGTTTATAATTTAGGATGAAACTAAAGAGGAATATCATCATATTTCTGTTAGAAGGAAGCAAAAATGTTTGAAAGTTTTACACAGAAAGAAGACCTACTCTGTTGGATGGCAGCATGGGCAGAGTCTTCCGGAAAGAAAATAATGGAATGCAAATGATTTCTGGCCTACGTTCTCTCATGCAGATCTTAGAAACTTACTTTGGGCACTTGCTTTCTCCTGTCACATTCAAGGAGCATGTTACTGATGCCTTTACAGGAGTAGGCAACACAAGAGCTTCAGGGCCACCCTCTCGCTGGCTGGGGTGAATGCAACTTCTGTTGTCAGTACTTTCAGAAGGAATGTAACATTTTAGATCTAAGAAAGGGTTTGCAGTGGACAAGAATATTTCTGTGTTCATTTAGCAAAGTCCTCAAAGTCCACCTCTTTTATTTATTTACTTATTTCATTTTCAATTCACCTATTAAAAAAAAAATCCATTATTCATGCAGCTCAGGTATCAAGGAGGTGGGTAGCTATTTAGGGGACCTTTATCCACAGAAGAAAGTCTGTTATTTACTGTGCACATTTATTAGAGGAAGCAGACCCTGTTGTCAGGAAATGCTGCTCATACTGCTTAACTTCTGGGCCTCCTGGGTGTCTGCTGGCCCACGTAGTGCCCCTGCAGCCCAGAGACACAGGCATGTCGTTTTGTGTGCGTTTCCTCCATTCAAGGTACATGAAATCAAGTGAGGGCTGTTGATCATGGCTGACAAAACGTGTGCTTTGTTTTGTTTTGTAGTGTGGCAGTGACGATATGTGCTGCATGCCTTAGGGCATAAAATACAGTTTGATGTCTGCACAGAGCAGAGGAAGCAACACCCAGCACAGTCTTGTTTGTACCCCTTGCAAGGGGGAACTCTTCGAGTGACCTGTTCCTTCAATGGAAGAAGCAAATTCCTGAATGAACTGTCCCACCACTGCACCTGGACTTTTCCCTGGTGTGAATAAGGTGAACAGTCTGGAGGCCATGCCATCAGAGCAAAGCAAATGCCTAAGATATTGGTGTAGAGGTAGCAGTGGACAAACAGTGAGGTTCTGTTATTTCTGTGCTGTAACCAGAGGTGTGGCTCTCACACAGTCAAACTGTAGCTATCTATCCAGAAATATCAGAGCCATTAGTGCCTCAGTGAGATTGGGGAGGATTTCTCACAATAAGATGTCTAAGATAGCTAAGTTAAAGCACTGCTTGTGATTCCAAAGTCTCTTCACTGAAGATGCCTTGGTGGGATTCTTTGCCAACTTAAAGGGGATAGGAGTCATCCAACTAAATAACTTCAAACCTTCCATGCTAGGCATTTAAGACTAAACTCATCCATCTTGTGTTTCTGTACTATTGGGAGTGAGTGATTTAAACAATAAAAAAAGTCTCTCAGAATGAAAATCTCTTATTTTTATTTAAAATGAATAAACAAATACTGCTTTTGATTCTCATTCCAAAACAATATATTTGTCTTGCAAATCGTGAATGAAAATGAATCCATGAAAATTACAAAATGACAATACCATGACAAGGATTAGAGAAAAGGAATTTTTTGTTTGCTTTTGTTTGGTGAAGGGGTTGGAGAGAACTTAAGGTCTAATCCGTGGGGCTGCAGAGGACAGACTTCACTGATCAAAAGTCCCTCACTTGCACAAATTATAACACATTACCCAGCATGTGGTTCAGTGCATCTGGCATTTTCTATTAAACAGATGAGCCTCCTATGCTCAGTATACTTCCTCTGAAGTACTGTGGACAACTAGCGTAAGAGGAGATGATATAATCCTCTAGACTATCACAGGAGGGCGGGCAATGCACTCAGCTTAGGACATTTAAGTTACAAATGTGGACAAACTAATTCCACTGCGTGAGGCTGTTCTATTAGTTGAAGTATTGACTCTGACAGCATTGTGTCATAAGGACTGGGCATTTATTTCATAAGCTTGACCTGTGGACAATTGCATTGTTACTCAACAATTAAATTACTGACCAATATTCTGGATTTTGTTGCAGCTTAAAAGAGAGCTGATGTTAGATGGGTAATATAGACTTTATTTTGTCTCTGTTCTTGTCCTTACCAGGAGGTTAATGGGGAGAAGTAAGTGCCACTTAGCAGAGAAATAAAGCTATTGTTGCTCTCCTTTTCATTTGTTCCACCTGTTTTCTGTCTCTTTCTAAAGGCAAGAAGGTTCAACAAAGCTCTGCCACCAAAATAAACAGGCAAACCAGATTGTGTGACAAGGAGAAGCTGCATCCAAACTGGAGGAAAGTGAACCATCTTGAGAATTTGGTGTGCCGAGGAAGGAGGAACTCCTCAGCTTGTTGCTTTCTGTCTCAGTTTCCACTCTTAGAAAACACCATCACCAGGGTATTCACCAGGGTTTGTAAAGTGCTTTTAGACCATTTGAAAGGCATCCTTATATAAGGTTTAGCTCGTATCATGGTGATATGGTTCAGGAGAGAAACTGGTGTGATTTCATGAAACTTCACACTGCCAAGAAAGAAAGGTGTAATTTCAGCAAATGAATCCTAATCATTTGTTCCGTCCCCCTCCCTTTCCCCTCCACTTACAAAATCCCTCCTCAGAAGGAAAAACATTTTCTGGAGATTATCACACTTCTCTTCAAGCCCACCTTGAGGGCCTTCTTCATCTGCTTGTTCCTCTGGCTGAAAATAAAGGGGCTCATCAGAGGAGTTACCACTGTGTTGAGCAGGGCCACCATTTTGTAATAGGAAGTGTGGTGACTTGAAGGCAGCACATACTGGAAGATGCAGCTACCGTAGCCCAAGATGACAATGGTGAAGTGAGAGGAGCAGGTGGAGAATGCCTTGTTCCTCGATGAAGCTGAGGGCAACCTAAGGATGGTGTTAATGATGTATAAGTAGGACATTGCTGTCATGACCAGTGAGCCAAGGAGGATGATGGAAAAGGTCATGAAATTTATCAGCTCCACAGTCTGTGTTTCTGCACAGGACAACTTGATCAAAAGCATACCTTCACAGAAGAAGTGGTCAATACGATTGGCATTGCAGAAGGGCAACCTGACAACTAGGACAGTGGGGACAATGGTGACCAGGAAGCCTGCAGTCCATGACCCCAACAGGAGCTGAACACAAAGCTGACTGTTCATGAGCATGGGGTACTGAAGAGGGTAGCATATGGCCACATAACGGTTGTAGGACATAACAGCGAAAAGGACAAACTCAGTGCTGCCCAAGAGGAAGTAGAAGTAGGACTGAATTATGCAAGCTGGGTAGGAGATGGTTTTGTTGCCCATCAACAAGCTTGCTACTGTTTTGGGTATGATGCACGTAGTGATGAAGATCTCCAAAGAGGAGAGGTTGCAGAGGAAAAAGTACATGGGTCTGTGGAGGTCTCGGTCAGAAAGAACGAGGGCAATGATCAGCAGGTTTCCAACTAAGATCACCAGGTAGGAAGCCAGGAGAATGATTGCTATTAGGTACTCCTGATGGTGGAGGGAGGGGAAGCCCAAGAGAAGGAACTCTGTGACAGTCATATGGTTCAACATATCTGCAACAACTGAGCTGCAGTGAGTAATAGAAGATGGTCAGTGGAGGAAACAATTCCTCAGAAGGTTAGAGGGAGCGGAGACAGGTAGAGAAATGTAGTGTAATGAAAGAGATGCATGCGGTTACTCACAAAAAGTCTAAGGAAGACAGAGAAGAGAGGAGAGGCACGGAGAAACAACATAGAGTAAGGAGACACCATTTCAAACAGTAACAACAAACTTAGTTTCTAGGTTAGAGTAGGAATTCACTATTAACAACATGTAAGTTTTTGCATTTGAGCTCCTTACTCAAGTATCCTTTTATAGCCAATGGAGAAAAAGATAGACATTTCTCAGTCATTCTTTCTCTAGTCTATCTTAAATCTGTATTTTAGGATGAGATAAAATGCATCCTGGAGAAAGATAAAAGCATCTCTTTAAAGCGACATTAACTTTTTGTTTAGGTAAGGAATGGAGAGAAAGCAGAAAGAGGATGGTGATAAAGGAGGAGGCCACTGGGAAATAAAGGTAATAGGAGGGACAAAGCCAAAAAGAGGGAAGACATATATTCTATGATTAAAACTGTGGTCTTTCCCTCCAAGCTTGAACTATTCCATATAGAGCAGAAATCTTTGTAACCAGATTTTTCTTCTTGCTGAGAAATGGTTTTGATAAAACATGCTGGCCATCAGAAGGAAAAATAAAAAAGTAATACAAGTAATACAAAGGAGAGAGAAGGAAAAAAAAGAAAATCCTAGGAGATAAAAAGATAAGTAGGGAACTTCATCAGTTGGGGATAAAAAAAAATAAGCGCCCTATCTTGTAAAACAAATAAACAAACAAACAGAAACCCAAAAGACTTTTTTTTTTTTTTTTCTGTGAACACTGGAAAAAACGAAGCTTGATTTGATGTGGAGTTGGTCCTGAATTCATTACCTGAGCTCTTGAAGATGTTGAATTCTCTATGCAGTCCTCTCAGGACAGTCTACCCCTATGTAGACCATCTCCTTTCCGTCCTGCCGCTTTTGCTCACAGAACTTGTATAAGCCCAAAAGAGAGAACAGGACTACACTGTGCAGCTTAGCTGGACCTGGCCAACAAGTTAAAGCAGAGAAAGGGGCAGGGACCTAGGCACATAGACACAGACTGATCAGCAAGGTCTCATTGCCTGAGAAATATCACAGGCAAAGGAGGACAGTCACAGGCAGGCAGGCAGGCAGTCTAGGAACTCAACAACAACAACAACAAGAATCAAAGAAAAATGAGGTGAAATGCAGCAAAGTAGTTACTTACATTAATCTATGTGCAGGAAACACTGTCAAGGGGAAATAGAAGGCCAGCAGAATTTCTGCAGACCATCATCTCCTTCCCTCTCCTCCCACAACCTTGAGAGAACAATCTGGCATGTCTCATTTCAAGGTTCTTGCAGAGCCTCTTTGAGTCAGCTGCTAATGCCATTTGTTCTGGTGCACTGTGCTGCCAGACAGAAGTAAGCTCTGATTTTTTTTTCCTTTCAAGTAAAACCACCCAAAGCCCTTTGGCATTCCCTGAAGAATCATGGTCCTCTGTGCTTTCCTGAGATGCTCCTCAGCAGAGTTGGTCTGAGAGGGTGACAAGACATTAATTAAAATGATAGCTGGTACCCAGGTGACCTAATCCCTGCAGAAATGTAGATCCATTTTGTGAAGCAGTCTAAGAGAGAGAAGCACCAAATCTTTAAAGGTGCTATCAAGAAATGTAATCTGTGAAAGCAGCTTCTGTGGAGCTACTGTCACGCTCCTTGCCTTATCTTTCTAATGTTGGACATCTAAAGGATAGATTTTAAATGTTCAAGAGGTAGTCACCTTAGGTTGCCTTAGGTTAGTCAGTAGAGTTTAGGACATGATTCAACTTTTCACAAAATGGATTTCTAAAGGAGATGAGAGGAAGAGATTCATCTTCTCTAAGGGCAGAGGGAGGCCTGAGTGACAGACTGACATGTAGGCATCTTCATTGCAGACCTCTGGGAGCTCTTCAGGGGTGAGACATTGGTTCCTAAGGGCCACCTGACTATCTTCTACCCCTCCAAAAGGAAGTATGAACCTGAGGGTTCAGAGTTATAACTGCCAACATAATGCAGACCTCTCTTACCATCTTAATGCATCTAGGTTAGGACTAGGCACCTCTGTTTTGACCTCTGAATTGTTCACCTGAAGTTCAGCGAGAGCAATCTCATCCATGGTGACAGTGAGCAAGGCTTTCCCTTTCCCTGAGTACAGGCAGGCTCTTAGTCCACCTCCTTTGTACTCAGTGTGGACAGCCCCAGCAGAGCATAAGCCTCTGTCCATAGGCTTGTTACTGAACTCCAGTGTTCCCAGGGGACTATTGGACCCTATCTCTGTCTAAGCAGGGCTCTAGATCTCTTCTCATTTCTGCCCATTTCTTCATTTTCCAATACATCCAGGGGGTGCAGAGGAGTGGCTGGCGTAGCCCAGTGTCCCCTCAGTTTCCTCATCAGTCTTTCAGGAAGCATGTACCCATGTCGTTGTGCTTCCAGCTGATGTATCACCTCGTGTAGAGCTGATGCACAGAGACATTTGGCCAGTCTTCCTGCATCTTGGGATCTATTTTGACCACAGCACTTGCTTGCAAAGGGTTTGCATGAAGGAATTCTGAAGAATGTGTGCTATGAGTGATTGTCCTTATGAAATATATCCACCTGTCTCTAGTGAGTGTGGTCATGTACACCAGTCAGGGTGGCATTTTATCCACACTCAGCATCCTTCTGTAACTGTAAGTTGAACAGAGGGCAGCTGTTCCTGGTGGGGGTCTCTGCTGGACCAGTCTCCAACCACACCTGGAGCAATGCTCCAGATGTGACCCCAGTTGTGGGAGCATTTGGCACCACCACAGCCATCCCCTGAGGTCAGGGCTGGTGCTGCTGGGTGGCGGGAAGCACCACCCACTGCAGCTCACAACTCTGGGTGCACAGGGGTGCACACAAGTGGTGCTGGGATCCCTCCTCCCCCATGGGGCCAAACCAGGGGGACAAGGGGTCCAAAGGGCTCTGGGGAACATGATGGGGAGACAGAAAGAGTGGAGGAGGCTTGGGAGAGCTGTTACTAGACAGAAGTGGGTGAGGAGCAGGAGGAGGGCCCGTGACACCCAAAGAAGTGACCAAGAGGTGGAGCTCAGTACTGAACTAATCAGCTAGGGTTTTCTTCATTTTGTTCACTGCCTGTAGAGCAAGTGTGAAGCCTTCATCACTGAGGCAACTGCCGTCCTTGTGCTTCAAATGGTTCCTGGAAACACGCCTGTTAGCTTTGAGCATGAACTGTCTTTCAACCAGAAGCTGGAAGCTTGACTTCCTGCTGCTCTGTGTACCCGGAGGCTGGCTCTAAGGTCTTCCAGGCCATGTGTCTCTGCAGCAGGGGCTGGGGCTTGACCCAAAGAAAGTCATGGCATCTCCCTGGTCCCCATTGTGAGAAGGAAACTACAGAGACACTGGCCTGCCAAGAGGACTTTGCTGCCCAACCAGAAGACCATTTCCTGGAGGAGGATAACCGTATCAGGAGCTTACAAAGCTCTGTCCCATGCCTTTGGCTTCAGGAGTGCACCCTCAGCAAATTTGCTGATGATACAGCACTGGGAGGAGTGGCTGATACACCAGATGGTTGCCCTGCCATTCAGAGTGATCTTGACAGGCTGGAGAAAAGGGCAAAGAGGAACCTCAGGGAGTTCAGGAAAGGAAAATGCCAAGTCCTTCACCTAGGGAAGAATGACCCCATGCACCAGTACAGCCTGGGTGCCGTCTGCAGAGAAGGACCTGGGGGTCCTGGTGAACACCAAGTTGACTGTGAGCCAGCAATGTGCCCTTGCAGCAAAAGCCAATGGTATCCTGGGCTACCTTAGGAAGAGCATTGGCAGCAGGTTGAGGGAGGTGATCCTCCCCCTCTACTCAGCACTGGTGAGACCACATCTGGACTGGTGTGTCTCATTCAGGGCTCCCCAGTACAGGAGACACATGGACATATTGGAGCAAGTCCAGCAAAGGGCCACAAAGATGATTAAAGGACTGGAGCATGTCTCTCATGTGGAGAGTCTGAGAGAGCTGGAATTGTTTAGCCTGGAGAAGAAAAGGCTCAGAAAAGACTCTTATCAAGGTTTATAAGCATCTGACAGGAGGAAGTAAAGAAGGTGGAGCCAGAATCTTCTCTGTGGTGCCCCGTGGCAGGACTAGAGGCCCTTAGAAGGAGGTGCTCCATTCCCAGAGGGTACACCTCTGAGATACTGTGGTCTGAAGGCAACCTGCGCTGGAGCAGGGACACCCTGCATGAGCCAAGAACTATGGTCCGAGAGCATTTGCTCCATGACACATTGCTCACCAAAGTGTGGCTGAACAGCCTGTAGCTCCCTGGTTTGTCCTTGTGGCCTTTTCTGAGGATGGGCACAACAGCCCTTTTTCAGCTCATTGGGACCTCCCCTCATCTCCACAACCTTTCAAAAATAATAGAGAGCAGCCTTGCTACAACAGCAGCCAGCTTTCTCAATGCCCTCAGATGCCACCCATCCAGTCCCTTAGACTTGTATGGGCTGAGTTCTTGCAAGTAATCCCTCACTCAGACCTCATCCACTGCTGGTCACTTTTCCCCTCTGGAGTTCTGACTCTAGGTGCTACGACCCAGGAGACCTTGTTGGTGAAGACTGAAGCCAAGAATGCATTGAGTTCCTCAGACCTATCTACATCTGCTACTACTAGATTCCCTGCCCCATTCAGCAGTGAGCCCATGTTTTCCTTTGCATTCTTTTACTGCAGCTGAAGCAGTAGCAGCTCTTCTTCATGCCCTTGACATCTCTGCAGTGTCAATCCCATGGGAGCTTTGGCTTCCCTAACACCATCCCTACTTCACTGGACAATATTTCTGAATTCCTCCTTTGCAGTTTCTCCCTCCTTCCCATTCCCATATGCTGCCTTACTGCACTGGAGCTCAGGCATGAGTTCCCTCTTTAGCCAAGCTGGTCTCCTGAGATGTCTACTAGTTTAACTGAGTATCAGGATGGACCATTCTTGTGCTTGGTGGATGCTGTCCTTAAAGACCTGCTGGCTCTCCTGAGCTACTCTGCCCTTCAGAGTTGCCTCCCCTTGTCTGTCCCATGGAAGAGCTCCATACATCTGAGCTGTGCCTTCACACAAAGGGCATCCCCCTCCTCATCCTCTGCCTTGGTCTCCCCTGAAGAACTTGTACCCTACTATCACAGCCTTCCAGTTGTGCGAGTGAACCCACCACATCTCAGTTATTCCATCCATGTGGCAGCCCTGTGACAGCTTGTGTGTCTCCAGTGCCTCCTGCTGTGCCCCAGGCTGCATGCACTTGTGTCTATTTGGGCTGCAGAGCCTCAGCTGTGGCACAAAGCACAGACTGGTCATGTGGAAACCTGTGACCAAGGGCCAAGGACACTGTGTGTGCAATGGCCCCACTTCAGAGCAGAGACATGCTGGCATAGATAGCAGGTGGCAATGTAATGGTGAAAGGAGGTTCCCACTGAGATGGCAAACTGTCTAGTACCCAAGGCCAGGGAGAAACAGGGCTGGGCCTTGCAGGAATGGCAGGAGAGGGGGTTGCTGCCCAAGCTGAATCTGCAGCACCTTGGGGCCTCTGACAGAGGTGAACTGATCTCCAAAAGGACAAGGTGCCAATGAAGAAGTCCCTGAGCTGGGACAGCCTGCAGCAAAATGAGTGGAGACCTTGGTGTGATGTGCCTCCCATCTATGCAGCATGCTTGGATGTAGATGGTTCAGACTTTGCCCAAATGCCGTGGTGGGATTCAGTTATTCAGGCACAGGTAGGAAACCCGAGGTGCCCTGGGACATCTCCTGAGCAAACACTCCAAAAGGGCATGGTTTTCCTCTAGGTCCCATGCTGGATCTGCTAGAAACGGGGTTGTGCTGGACACCCCAGGCATCGGACAGGGCACTGCAGGCCTAATATTATGTCACTGAATCGAGTGTCTGCACTGAAATACATCAACTGTTTATAATGGAGGGATCTGCATGTTTCTCAGGTTCAGAGTGAGGGGACATCTAGCACTGTGAGGCTTCTACTGTTCAGATGACCAAGGAAATTCCCCACCTGGCCCCCACCTGATGCTCTAGAAGGATAGAGGTCTCATAGTTGCTCCATCAGAGCAAGCAGACACTGGAACACGCCTTGGACCACCTCTGTCTCTTAAAATTTCACCAAGTGTTAGTGGGTGACCAGCTGACTCCCACCCTTCATCTCCACTGATTATAATGGGAGTGTAGCCAAGGAGCTCATATGCAGACATCTCTGTTGTGCTCACTTCAGCTTTGGCAAGGAGGATCCCACCTCCAGTGTTTTTGCAGAGCTCATGGGAGGGATCTGAATCCCGCTCCATCCTAGGGGCTTTAAACCAGCAGGAGATGCCTAGATTGAATCAATACCTGCAGTGTGGGAAAATGAACTCACGTCTTGTCCCTGCCGAGGTGTCCTGCCTAGCTAAGAGATGGGAATAGGGGCATCTGGAGTGGGACATTTCCAACTCTCCTAGTTAACCATCCTCTGATGAGGCAAACTGCAATACTCTAACTGGTCTCTCTCCATTGTTTAGAGAGGGATCATGGATGATTATTTTGGTCTGCCGCAGTGAACATTTCCCAGGAGCAGGGAGCACAAGGGACAGAGAAAATCACACCTTCTGCTGGGCCTCAGCTCCTGAGCAGGGCCGGGTTCCTGGATGCAGGGAGTTCATGGCAACGGGGCAGCACTGCCGAGAGATAGCTGCGTCCAGGAGCAGCTCCTCTGCAAAGAGCAGCAGGGCTCTGGGAACTGCCTGCTCTTTCTGACGTAAGATGAGACAAGACAGAGAGATGTGAAAGGCAGTCTGGAGCGGGAAGACAGAAGAGAGCTCATTTGTGGGAGAAATCTTCACAGCCCTTTACACAGTAAGTCTCTGGCTGAAGGACAACACTCCTGAGGTTCCTGGTGGGGTCACTATCCTGGCTTCTCCAGGGTGGAGGAGGAGGAGATCATTCAGAGCAGGGATTCCCTCCCACACCATCACTGGGACAGGGCATCCAGCTGCCTTCTCCCAGGGACGCTGCAGGGGGGTGAAGCCAGGGTGTGCACACAGGTCTGCCCAGGGCTGTAATTCAGAACAGTGTCCCTGCGCCCCAGGGTGCTGTGTGCCCGGGGCAGTGACTCTGCCACTTGCAAGGGTCAGCACTCAGCCTGCCTGGACAACTCCCCAAGTGCTGCAGGGAGCAGCTCTGGGTGGGAGGATGGACCCCCAGCAGGGCAGGTTCATTCTCCTGTTGAGAGAGTGCTGTGTGGGTCAGGACTGCTCACAGCCCCAGCTGCTCTTGCACAGGATTTTCAGAGGGGACTTTTCAAGAGGAAGGCAAATGCAGGGTTTTCCTGAAAGAGAAGCTAATTTCCTGAGATGGTGCTTTTAGTTTCCTACCACCCGGCAAGGGGATAATGGAAAGGGAGCTGTGAGCTTTGCCCTGCCTGTGGGAGGTCTCTGTAGGGCAGAAGTGGGTACGCAGAGGTTGGAATGGGGTCTGTGAGCAGCAACCGGGAAAAGACATTGGGACAGAGAAACAGCTCCCAGCAGGGACAGCTCTAGGCAGCAGAGATGGGCAGGGAAGAAGAGGGAACTGCTAACAGAAACATCATAGGAGGATGGATTTGAGCAAGTCATGGTCAGTCCCTGCAACACTGACGCCTTCTTTGGTTTTCTCAGTTTGGCCCTGCAGAAACCTCCCAGCAGCAGGGCACTGTCCAGGGACATCCCCACGTTTGCAGGTGCTAAGGAGCAGGTCAGACAAACCCTGATGAGGCCAGCAAAGGGGGAGCTGGTGTTGTCTATAGACTAAGCGATGGGTGAAGGCACTTTCAGAAGGTCCTAGCAGACCCCTTGACTGTTCATTGAAACCATTAATGAGTCTCAGTCCCTCGTCCAGAGCTCACAGCTCCATTTCCATTTCAGCTGCAGTTAAGGCGCCAGCCCTGTGGGTCCTCCACGGTGCTTTCTTCATGGCAGTGAGAAGCCTCAATCCCCTTCCAACCTGTGAGGCTCCTGGCAATGCATCTCATCAGATTGGGGAATGAGCTGACTCTCTCTTAAGGAGAGTCCCTTTATAGGACCTGTGACTGTTTCTCTTGGGTATCCTGTCAAGCTGCAAGCTGCCTTCCAGAAGAGCACGACTTCCCAGTAGCATTTCTGTGATATCTGAGAGTCCTTGGTCTGATCCTGGGAGAGAGAAACTTTGTCACACTCTTCATCACTCTCTCCACCTCTGGGCTGAAAGAGCAGAATCTGCAAATCTCCACTGTGGAACTGAACTCCTCCACTCCCAGTTCAGTCCACTTTCTTTCTTAGAGGATCTTGTGAGTGTGCTTCTCCTTTAGCTGGTGAGGTGCAAGCACAGGGCAGTGAGGGGAAAAACTCACTGACAGACCAGGTCCCGTGACCCTGTACAAAGTCACAGTGAGCCCTTTTTTCCTCTTGGGATGCACAAGTGCTCATGCTGAGAGCAACTGAAATGGCAAAATTTTCTACCCCGTCACACACTGTGCTCCCACAGTGAGATGGAGGTATCAAAAAACTAAATAAATATATAGTCAGACTCCTCCACTGAAGATCATTTTCTGGAAAAAATGGGTTTCAAAATGTTGAACTACCCTTCCACATCAGGGGTGGATGTAATCTGCTGCAGGATGTGTACATCAGAGCTAGTCACTTCCCATTCCCTGTGCAGTGCCTGGAGGAAGGGTGCAGATGGTAAATTGGCATGAGGAGAGGGTCTATCTCCCTGGAATGGAGTTGTCTAGAAAGGATCAGGTCACCCCTTGCCTTCACTTGAGTGTTTCTCTGCCTTGCTGGAGTGGGAGCTGGTGTGAGTGATTCAGGTACAGGCACCTCTGTTCAAGAGGGTAAGGCTGGGGGAGATGAATGCCTCACAAGGATCTTCTCTTTCAGGATCAGCTGGCATGAGGGCTGTACTCAGCTCTCGTTATGGGGAAGAGAGATTATTCCCACTGGGTCACTGGACCAAGTCCCCTCCACCCAGCTCATGGCGCCCATCCCCAGGAATCCCACCAAATCCCTGGGGCTGTTTGACGCCTCCATTTACACCTCTGGCAGAGCAGAACTGACTCCTCTGGAGACCATGGGCAGAGGCCCCTGCTGCGCATGGCACACTCAGCCAGTGCAAACCAGAGCCCCAGAAAGGGAGCTGCACGAAGAGAGAGGAGAGAGGAAATGTGGGGGTTTCTATGAGAAATGGAAGGGGTTGGGCTCCAAGAAGCCTGCTCTAACTTGTCACTGTCTCTTTCTCCTTGGACAGTCCCTCATGCCCGGGGTGAGCAAATGTCCAACAGAAGCTCCCTCAATGAGTTCCTCCTCCGGGTGTTTGCAGACATGCAGGAGCTGCAGCTCTTGCACTTCTCGCTCTTCCTGGGCATCTACCTGGCTGCCCTCCTGGGCAATGGCCTCATCATCACAGCCATAGCCTGCGACCACCGCCTCCACACCCCCATGTACTTCTTCCTCCTCAATGTCTCTCTCATAGACATTGGCACCATCTCCACCACTGTCCCCAAATCCGTGACCAATTCCCTCAGCAACACCAGGGCCATTTCCTACTCAGGATGTGCTGCCCAGATCTTTTTCTCCTTTTTCTTATGCTCAGCAGAGTTTTATCTCCTCACCATCATGGCATATGACCACTATATTGCCATCTGCAGACCCCTTCACTACGGGACCCTCATGGGCAGCAGCGCTTGTGCCAAAATGGCAGCAGCTGTCTGGGCCACTGGTTTTCTTAATGCTCTCCTGCACACTGCTAACACATTTTCAGTTACATTCTGCCAAGGCAATGCTGTGGAGCAGTTCTTCTGTGAAGTCCCCCAGATCCTCATGCTCTCCTGCTCAGACTCCTACCTCAGGGACAGTGGGGCTCTTGTGATTACCGCCTGTTTAGGCTTTGGGTGTTTTGTTTTTATTTTGCTGTCCTATGTGCAGGTCTGCACAGTCGTGCTGAGGATCCCCTCTGAGCAGGGATGGCACAAAGTCTTTTCCACGTGCCTCCCTCACCTGGCCATGGTCTCCATTTATCAGCACTGCCATGTTTGCCTACCTGAACCTCCCCTCCATCGCCTCCTCCACTCTGGACCTCGTGGTGGCTGCCCTGTATGCAGTGATGTCTCCAACAGTGAACCCCCTCATCTACAGCATGAGGAACAAGGAGCTCAAGGAGGCACTGAAGAAACTAATTCAGTTAGTACTATTTCAGCAGCAATAAGCTGCCCGTCTCTATTCATAAGCGATTTCCAACTTATCTCAGGCAACTGCTGTGGTTTGCAAGTTCTATCTGTGACATTCATGTTTGTACAGAAATGGTGGAATTCATCCCACTGTTCCAGAGGCACAAACCCCATCTGCCTGACCCAGAGGCCTTCTGTAAATCTGCCTATCGCTGTGTCAGAGCTGGCCTCCCAGGTAGCATCTCTGTAATAAAAGGGGATTTCCTCAGTGCAGCACCTGAAGGTTGGGCTCTTCTTCCAAAGCGGGAGCCAGGAATGCACTCAGGGAATTGCACCCTAAAAAGTCCTGTTGCTCTGCTTGGGTTTTCCATGGGGTAAGGGGGATGCGCTCGCAGGGTGATGTGTTAGAGAATGAGGGCTGGATTCAGCCCTCACTTGTGGGTGCCCAGGACCGCTGGAGATGGTGAGTGTTAAAGAGGTATCTGCTGAAGACTGTCTCACTTATTAGGGGGCTGGTGACAGATGCCCTTCCTTCTGGAAGGGAATATGGAGCCACACAGTGAGCACAGGGGATCTCCCAGGACAGCGGGTGTCTGGGATGGGCAGTGAGTGGAGACTCACAAAAACAAGTGGAGTCACCCAAAGTAAAGGGCTAAAAAAACGAGGGCTTGGCAATCTCGGAAGGGGCAGTGGTGACTCAGCAGACACAGGGAAGAGAGCCCCAGGAGTGGTTCATGTCACCCACAATGAAAAACTATGGCCTTGGTCTAATGACACATCTGAACCCATCCTGAACCATTGGAAATGCTCTGTGATTGCTCCAAACGTCTTCCACAGCCACAGACCCTGGGGAGGGGGTTGTCAGGTGCAATGATGCTGGTCCAGCTGGGTCTGCCCTGACCAGCACGATCAGGGCAGAGTCACCCCGGGGCCCCACAGCCCGCTTGCGCTGCAGAGCAGCACTACCAGCCCGGGGCCCTGTGGGCAGCACAGAGGAGGGGCGCAAGAACGACCGGTCAGGCCGGCATGGACACACTCACCCGGGGAAAGGCTCTGTAGCAAGCAGGGTCATCTCTGGAGAAGAACAAAGGAAAATTGTGTGTTTGCAGGGAGGAATAAATGAATGCTTGTTTCTATGCATGTCAACTCAGGACGGGCTGCTCCATCACTCGAGAAAGTGGAGTTGCTTGACACCCCTGGGGCCAGGAGTCTTGTGCCGTCCTGAGGAGAGGGCCTGGCACCGAGTGACTGCAGGTAGTCCAGGTTAAGGATCTCCTAGACACGAGGCAATGGAGACAGGGACCGACTGGTCTCAATTGCCTCGTGTCATTGCTGGCCCCTAGCCCTGGGGCTGATGGGGAGGCTGACACCTCTGTCCGCCCCCCAGGAGCTGCTGTGCCCTTCCAAGGGGCTCGAGCTGTGGTGTGAGTGCTGAGAACTCTGCAGCACCCTGCAGCGGGCACTGCTGCGGGGCCATCCCCAGCCTGGGCTGCTCTGCTGGGCTGGAGAGAGGGCGGTGGGGTGGGGAGAGCGGGGGAGGAGCTGCACTGGGCTGCAAAGGGCCCGGGAGAAGAGTACATCAGGGCTAAGACTAGGCAGTGTGGGGCATACACCGCTGTGTTGCTGGATCAGAGTCAGGGCTCTGGGGAAAGGAACCAAGATGTGAAGGGCCCTCTGAGCCCACACAGCGACCCACAGCGCATACATCTCTGCTTGGAGATGGCCACCACGGGCTCCCTGCACAGCTCCAGGAGATCCCAGCAAGACCATGTTTGGAGGGCAAGCAAAAATTGTTCTCCTCAGGCCAAAGTGGATGGTGAATGCAGGCCAGGGAATGAACCCCTGAAGAAGGGTGCCTCACGCTTTGCTGGGGCCACACATGAGCTCGGGGGGGGGGGGGGGTGCCCTTATGATGTGATTCTCCTCAGTACCATGTAGAACCATGGCATTGCAGAGTAATTTTGGCTGGGAGAGAGCACTAGTTTCTACTAAGTCTCTAGTCCTACCTCCTAGGCCATAAGTCACTAGTCCTAGCTCCTTCTCAAAACATCTCCAAGTAGATGAGGTTTCTCATGACCTTGTCCAGACAAATTTTGAAAAAAACTCCCAAGATGGAGATCCTCACGACCTCTCTGGGAAGCTGGTCTATTGTTTGATCCCTTAAGAAGGAAATGTTTTTCCTTCTTTCACGTGGGATGTCCCATATTTCTGCTTGTGCCTGTTGCCTCCTGTCCTTCCACTGCCCATTTTTTACCAGAGCGTGGCTCTGATTTCTCTACACCCTCCCAGCTGGTCACCGTAAAGAGCAATGAGATCTCCCCTGAGCCTTCCCTTCTCCAGGCTGAACAGACCCATGTCTCTCAGCAGCTCCTTATGCCTGATGGGCTCCAGGCCCAAACCATCGTTCTGGCCTCTGCTGTTCTCACTCCTGTCTGTCGCTCTCTCTCTTTCCTGGGCAATCCGGGACTGCACACAGCACTCCGCATGTGGCTCACAAGCGCCAGACGGAGAGGCCTCCGCTGCAGGCTGCTCCTCTGCAAAGGGAGGAAACTCGATGTTTCTAGCATGGAGCTGATGTCGAAGCAGCATCCGGAGCCCGGCCAGCCCCAGCAGCCTCAGCTCTCCCTGGCCCAGCCACAGGGCCCCGAGCAGGGCTGCTCACCCTGCTCCACTGCCCCCGCACTCCCTGTCCCCTCATGCCCCATCCCAGCCCTGGCGCTGCCTGGCTGCCCTGGGACGGGGCAGCTCCAGCCCCCTGCAAGGGCCAAGAGGCATGGGAGGAGCGGGCTGGCATGGAGGAGGCCGCCATCCCTCTGCCTGCCTGGGGCTGCATCCGTGGCATGGGGAAAGCTGAGGAACAATAGAGGGATCATTAACAGTAGGAGTAGAGGATGTAACATCAACCGCAATACATTGCTAGCTTTGGGGGAAAACCAGCCTTGAAGGATATCATATCCATGAGCTTCAGTAAGGCTTGTTACCACTTTTACTAACCAAACCCATTTGCTATTATCATATATCATCGTTCCTTCTCTCTCCTCTAAGCATTCTCCAGTTTTAGACAGTTACATGAGTAACCTTGGCATTCTGTTTGAGAAAGTTTTCAAGCTGGTGGAAGGTTACTTCAAGTGTTACTGATACATTAAACGGTGCAAAAAAAGGCATCGTTTCCTCAGTCCTATGAGAAGTTAACCAGTAAGTCTGCTTGGTGATTTGGTCAAAAATATACGTTACATTACAACAGCAAATGTTGCCTTTCATGTATGTAGTACCCATTTCACTCTATGTCAAACCATGGGCAGCTTCCCATCCAGTGTTATTACAAACAGCTACATTTAGACTAAAGTTAGATCTTAGGGTGAAGGTAACATTAGTGCTTCCTATCAGTCCTTGACCTCATGCTGTTGCAGATGGTATTCCTCCTGCAACTGTAGTTTTAAGGAGGGGTTGCAACTGATCTTCAATACCCGAGTTGTCCCATGGGCAACATGAAAAGGCAGAACCTGCTAGAAACAGGTTTCGGGTGTCTGTTCCAGTTATCAGCGTTCCCACGGTGAGAAGATAACAACCCATTTCCCTGCAAGAGAAGACACCCAGGTCTTGGACACCATCCAAGCCTCACTTATGGTGAACTTACTCCTTTCAGGGTCTACAGCATCCCATACTCCTTTTCCTTTGGAAAACAGCGGAGTCACCCAGACTGATCCCTGAGTTGGGTGTTTAACCACAACCTCATCTCCAGGACATCGAGAGGGTTTTATTTCTGTTTTAAGAGGGATTCATGCAGCTACTGACACAAACCCCTTAGCTATGGGACTTCCCATTGGCGTTTGTCACTTATTTAGCCGACTTATGGCTTCCCACAAACGGGATCCCCACTTAGAAGTATTCTACGAGAGAAGAGTCCCTCTTGTGTAGCTGCTGTTTCTGTCGTCCATTCCATCTTTCTGCTACCACATTACTTTGAGGTATAATACAGTAGGTGGAAAGTGCACTGAACTCCATCTGAAGCACACCAAGTTTGCACTTCTTTACTCTTCAGATGTGATCCATTATCAGCTTGTATTTCCCTGGGAAAGGGGAAAGCAGCAAGCCACTGGTTCAAACCAGCAATGCTTGCTAGACCAGTTGCAGCTCAGCTGGGGAGCACATTCTCTCTACTGCCAATTATTTCTCCTCCTCTAAGGATGTCTTTCCAGCCTTCAGGTGTTCGCATGAGTCTGGAGGGTGGCCTTTCTTTTAGGCTCTGGTTCCCTTTGTGCTGAGATTAATTCAGCTTTCTTTGCGACAGCTGGGGTCAGTCACACCTGCGTTCTTCCCTGACCCTGCTTCCATTGGGGGGATTTATTGGTTGGTCACAGTACAAGAAGCAAGTGGAGTTCAAGTTCCTGGAAGATGTTCTAGGAGACCAGATCAGAAAGCACATAGATGCCTTTGTCAAAATAAACACCTATAGCTATGACAAGAGGCTTCTCGGCTTAGACAAAGGAAAGTATGAAATTCAAAGAACACCAACTCAAGGGTTTGAAAAAGAAGGATTGCTTTTATCCTAAAAAAAATTCTCAATTTTAATACAGTCATCCCAGAGCAATTGCATTTTGAGTTCACATGAGGTTAGCTGTTTTGCTTTTGTAAAGCATAGGTAAAACATCTTAAGTTTTACAACAATTTTTTTAGACAATGAACAGGCATCTTCTTTCAATTCTAACTCTGCCATATGAATAGGCCAGCATCCTCCTACTTATACTAGTGGAGGGCATAATTTATATGTTGTATAATGTGCTTCAGCCTGAATCAGTCCAGTCTGCTCATCGGCCCTTTGAACTAAGCTGGTTAATTTTGCCTTCAGCCCATTTGGGAGCCCTCCTATTCCCCTGTTTGCCAGCAGAACTGCCAAGGGCAATAATCTCTCCATACGGAGATGGGACCAGATTACCGATGCAATAATTCTGCCTGAATTGAGTGGAGCTCTGTGCAGAGTGAGCGGCCATCTGTAACCTCCTTTTCTTCAAAGAACATAGCTGCAGCTTCTGTTTTGATTGAGCAGCTCCTGCAAATGTTCGTAGTTAGGGCACGGCAGACCCATTTTTCTATGGGGCACGTTTCCACGTTGGATTTAGTTGTTCCATAGGGGCTTGATCATGGAGATCCTCATGCAATCGAGCATGTATTCAAAGGGTTTAGATGGTACTGAGCCTAACTCCCACCCTGAAGTCTGGGCTGCAGAAAGGATCAGTCCCACCTACTCTGCATTTAATTAATACTGCATTTCACAGCTTGGCTATGAAACACAGAAAAAAGGCAAAATATCTCTGAACTTGGTCAGTAGGCTCTGGGGAAAATTACTTCTTGAATGCAAATCCCAGGGCTGATGCAGCTCGGGCTATGGGTCGGAGCTCGGCTTTTAAGGCAGGGGTTAGGGGAGGCTCAGGGGAGGGTTCAGGCTCTGCTCAGGGGTTCTGGGGAGCAGTGCGGGCACGGGCTGGGTTCGGGTCAGGGCTGGGGCTGCGGGCGAGTGCTGGGTGCGAGCTGGGAAGGGGTCACAGCTGGGGGGGCTCCGCGGCTGGGGTGGGGCGGGGGGGGGGAGCGGGGCAGGGCCGTGGTCGGGGCAGGCTCCAGCTCCAGCTCCAGCTCTGGCTCCGGTTCCAGGGCAGCGGTGCGAGGCCAGGCCAGGCCTGACAGCAGCAGTCTCCCCGCACGGTCCCACCCGCACCGCCACGGCCCGGCCCTCCCCGCCCCGGCTGCCGGCTCCATCGCGCAGCGCCCTGACGCCCTTCGCGCCCCCGCTGCCTCCAGCCCTGGCGGCGCCGTTTGGGGCCGGGTGTCGCGGAGGGGCTGGGCCGGGCCGGGGCTGCGCTGGAGTCAGGGCGGCACCGAGCCTGCCCACCCTCAGGGGTGCCGCCCCCGGCCGGCCAATCAGCTAGCGAGGGGAGGCAGCGAGCCAATGAGTGCCTGGGAGGGGTGGGGTGTGCCCTGAGCGACATGCAGGCCGCCCAATGGCATGTCCCGGCAGGGCTGTCCCTGCTGCTCGGCCCTGGGGCCAGCGTGGTGCAGCGCCCGCCACCTGCCGCCTCCTGCGCCTGGGCCCGGGCTCGCCCGGGCTGGGCCCGTGGGCGAGTGGGGTGCGGCGTGGGCGTCTGCCCCACGGCCGCGCCGGGAACGGCCTGCTGTGCTCCCCGTCCCGCCGTGGCGTGGCCCGGCTGTCACCTCGTGACTGGCCATGGCACAGCCCATCTGCCCCCGCCCCCCCGGCCTTGGCCCCGGCCCAGCAGTTTGGTGCTGCCATGGACAAAGTCCTGTTTCGGCAGCTGTGGAGCAGTTTGTCCTGAATTTCCGGCTCCAAACTCATCCCTGTGTCCACTCGGCACGTCCCTGGGTCATGGCTGTGGTTGTTGCGGGTGTCAGAGATGTTGCTGTTGTGGGTCACAAAGATGCCTGAAGGGTTGGAGCATCTCCCGCAGGAGGAGATGCTTCGAGAGCTGGGACTGTTTTGCCTGGAAAACAGGCTTCTGGTGGGGATGTTTTCCAGGTGTGTAAATACGTGATGGGAGGGTGCAAGGAAGACGGAGACCGTGGCTCTGAGTGGCTCTCAGTGGTACCCAGTGAGAAGAGGAGAGGCAGTGGGCACAAAATGGCAAACCAGGAAATTCCACTTGAATGTAAGAAAACACTTTTTCACTGTGAAGGTGGTTAAACACGGGAAGAGGTTTCCTGAGCGGTTGTGGAGTCTCGACTCTGTGCGATACTCCAAACCCGCCTGACCCGGTCCTGGGCAACCTGCCCTATTTGCCCCTGCTTGATCAGGGGGGTTGGACCAGGGGATCTCCAGAGGTCCCCGCCAAGCTCAGCTGCTCCAGCACCTCCCAGTCCCTGCCCTTCCTTTGCCTCCCGGGGTCAGAGGGAGCCCGGAGTGAGCGTTAGCAGAGGGGTTGCAGGTTAGGTGGTGAGCGCGAGGGGTAGAGCTAACAGGGAAGGGGTCCAGGTTAGCAGTTAGGGTTCAGGCATCTCCTTCGGGTTTCTGCTTCGGGGTCGTGTTCAGGGTAGGGCTAGGGACGAGAGCTCGCTGTATCGGGTTAGGGATTGGGTGAGGATTAGGGTGAGGTTTTGTTGTTCTGCTGAGGGTTTCTGGTCCTTGTTCTGAGTGCTGGCTAGCTTTGTGGGTGACGGGCGAGTGAAGAGTTAACAGGACTGAAGTTTGTCAATTGATATGCAGAAGAACTGATAGCACAAGAGCTGACGTGCACAGAGCTGTTGAACAGAGGAGTTAACAGGACTAAAGAAGTCTACCAACCGATATGCGCAAGGACTGATATGCGCAAGGCTGCGGAATGATTAACAAGACTGGAGAAGTGAAGTTTGCCACCTGGAATCTGCACGGACCCCCGGGGAGGGAAGAAACAATACGGAGGTGTTGTGGTCTTGCCTCGCTAGCAGGGTCCCCCCAAGCAGACAGACAAACAGTCCTGCGATTGTGAAACTCGCAAAAGTCAGCAAAAGCAGTGTTTGCCCAGAGCCCCAGCCATATAAAAAGAGACTTGGGAGCTAGGAGAGTTTGAGCAGGGACGGGAACGTGACCTGATCATCCTCTCCGGCTGGACCGTGAGTATTCCCCCCCCCCCCCTTTTCCTGGGACGCTGGGTTAAGGTAACTCCTCGAGGTTGAGAGCCCTCTCACTAGGAGAGTGAACAAGAAAGCTTTCAAGTAGGGATAAGCAGTCCTTCCAATTAATAACGCAGTAATCGACGGTTTCAGGTTATCCTTTCTAAATTAGTAACTGATGGTTTTGTGTTATCCTTCCTAAATTAGTAATCGCATTATTCTAATGGATGTTACTAATCCAAGAACTTGTGTGAGGAAATAAACATCTTTTTTATTATTATTACATTACTGTCTCAGTCGTTGCTATCGAACCTTCATAGCATGACAGCGTGACAGTGGGGGATTGGGTTATGACCGGAGGTGAGGGCTAGGGTGAAGGCTAGCATTTAGTGCTAGGGCTGAGGGTTAGGGATTAGGGTGAGGGCTCAGGTAAGAGTTAAGGAAAGGGGTTACAGGCCTGTGTTTTGGCTTAGCGGTTCGGGTTTGGGGTGAGGGATTAGAGTAGGGGGTTGGGGTAAGAGGTAGGGCTGGGGTTAGGTTTAGGAGTAGGGCTTAAGGTTAGTGGTTAGTGATGAGGAGGTTAGTTCCTCCAGCCCCCGGGCAGTCAGGGATGAAACACAAGGGATGTGGCCGTGCGCAGCCCCACGCTGCCCCTCGAGCTGCCCCCCCTGCCCTCTCCCAGCTCTCTCCTGCCGGGGGCAGCTGTGTTCAGGTCCGGGAGCCCCTCGTGGCACCGGCTGCTGCTCCTGGCCCAGCTCCCGGCAGCAGAGGCGACCTCACAGCCGCCACCCGGCGGGGCCATTGTGACCCCCCCTTGTGACACCCGCGGTGCTGCCAGGCGCTGGTGAGGCCGCGGCCCCGCAGTGTCCGGGAGGACGGCAACGGGAGAGGTCAGGAGCACATGGGGCTCATGGAGAAGCCACCGAGCGCAGCTGCATCTTTCCCTGCCGCCCTGGCAGCCCTGCAGAGCCGAGGCGTTTCCTGAGGCCTTCCCACCTCCCGGCCCGGATGAGAGCGACGGGGCTGGGGCTGGGCAGCGCCACGGGGACGTGGGGGCCCTCGGCTGCGGTGGGGGCAGAGCCTTGCGGAAGGGGCTGAGGCACAGGAGAGCTGGCGCCAGGGCCAGGGCCGGGGTGGGGGGACAGTGCAGTGCCGCCACCACCCCCGTGGGGACCCTCCCCAGCTCTGCGTTAAAAACTCTCCCCCTCACGCCTCTGCTCTGCCCTGCAGGATGGAGGAGAGACCCCCCAGCCGCCCCCGGACAGCCTGGGAGAAGGAGGGCGGCCGCCCCCGCAGCCCCCAGGCGGCCCGGGAGCAGTACAGGGCTCCCAAGGGGAGCAGCTTTCCGCAGAGCGGTGAGTGAGCGGACCCGTGGGGCTGGGCTGGGCCAGGGCCGGGGAGCGCATCCTGCTCCACGCTGGGCTCCCATCTCCCCGGCAAGCTGGTGTCGGGGTCCCCAGGGGTGGTGGCACAGTGGTGCCCAGCTGCCTAGGCCCTCTCGGGGCTTGGGAGCCGGCCCCAGCACAGTATGTGCCACGGAAGGAGAGCGCAGATGGACCCAGCTCCTGCTCCCTGGGATGGGCAGCGAGCGGCAGCTCTGCAGCAGGAGGAGTGATGCTGCGGGACAGGGACCTTTCCTGCCCACCTGCGAGCAAGTTCCCAACCCTGGTGCAGCTGAGGCGCTCCCCTGCCTCGCTGGCTCCAGCATCGCAGCCCGTGTGCTGGGCACCCTGCAGCCCTGAGAAGCCTGGGGGAGACTGCGTCCACAGGAGCAGGCCATGGCAGGAGAGAGGGCAGAGCTCAGTGTGCTACTCTCTGCTGTCTGTGGTCAGTGTCTGCAGTCCTCCTGGCTCCCTTCCTTTCTCAGGTGCGAGGTTTTCCATCTGCAGCTGGTCAGAGCTGTCCAGAGAGGATGAGGAAGCCCTGGAGTTCATCCAGGCCTTTGTGAGCAGCAGACAAAAGGTAGCTGCAGCCGTGTCCATTGGGGCTATGCGTGAGTCTCCCTCCGGGTCCTGTTGGGTCTGCTGCCTGCTGCCAGGCTGCTGGGGGGCTGCTGGCTGTGCAGAGCTGCTCCTGTGCAGGGGTCCTGCACAGTAGTGCAGCCCCCTCACTGCTCTGGTCCTGCTGGCCTTTCCTCTCCCCTCTCACACTCCGTCTCTCTTCTCTGTGTGTCAGGAAGAGGTGCAGAAGCTGAAGTTTCTAGCGTCCATCTGCACCCTCTGCAGAGACAGCAGCTCCAAGGCCTTGCAGTGGGGCCTGGATGTTTTCTGCTGCAGATACGAGCTGGCAGAGAATATCAAGGTGAGGGGAGATGCAGCAGGTGTGAGGAAGGGGTCAAGACCAGCTGGGCACAGGCACAGCTTGGGCATTGGGAGGGTTGGGGCATGTATGCATTGGCAGAGCTCCTGCCGACAGGACTCCAGGTGCTCCTGAGAAGCCCTGCAAGCTGAGACCTTGGCAAGGTGGGGGGTCATTCTGGGCTGCAGTGCAGGGATGGGGACATGAGGGCTCTGCCAGCCTCGCAGACTGTTGCTGGATCTGCTGGTGCTGGGTGGTGGCAGTTGCCATGCCTGAATCCTGGTTGTGCTGTCCAGGTGCTGCTGCAAGAGGAGTCCATGAACCACCTGGGCACAGCAGTGCGTCAGCAAGCCATGCTTGCTATCACGGCAATGAGGTACCTACCGCAGCCCCTGGTTTGGCCCAAGAGCTCTCCACAGCATGGCCCTGATGGAGGTGTCCCTGTCTGGGAGGTGTCCCCTGTCCTGGGAGGAGGCTGGCGGTGCTGTCTGCTGGGCCTCTGCTCTCCCCTGCCCTGGGCTGGTCAGTAGGGCAGATGGGAGGGCAGAGGGGTGCCTGCAGGTCCCCAGGACACCTTGGCTTTTACCCCAGAAGGGGAGGCAGATGGTTGAGAAGGCGTGAGGCCTACCCGCCAGGACTGTCCTCTGTCCCTGGAGCAGTGTCATGGAAGGAGGGGGCACCTCCGTATAGGGCTCCCCTAGCTGCTCTCCGTACCAGCGCGGGGACTCCTGGCCGAGAGGTCCACATCCACCTGCCCAGGGCATCAAGGCAGCACTCCCAGCACCAGAGGTCGAGCAGGCACCTCTCTCTCTCTCTCTCTCTTTGCAGTGCAGTGGAGCCAGTTCTGGAGGGCAAAAAGAGCAGCCTCCTCCATGCCTGCTTCAGGAGTGTCTTCTTGCTTCCTCCCAAAGAAGACATGGAGAACGTGGACACATCCCTCTATTCCAAGGTATGTGCTGGGTGAGCTACAGGGAGCCTGTCAGCCCCTCTGGGCTTGCCCCTGGCTCTCCTGTGCTGTGAGACAACTCCCTTCTTTCTCTTCCTCTGGGCTGGGCCACTGCAGAGCCCCCAGGCTGGTCCGTGCACAGCAGCTCTCCCCTACCCTGAGGCCTCTCCCTGGCCACTGCAGGGCAGTGGGTGTCGTCGCCTGGCAGCAGGAGTTCGACTCATTCTGCTGTGGGTCAGAGGGGGCGGTGAAAGAGTGCCACAACCCTGTGTCCTCCTTGCAGACCCTGGACACCATGGACAGCATGTTGGAGGTGCTGGTGCTCAACTCTGCCACTTCCAGCCTCCTGGAGCTGCAGAATATCTTGCAGGTGTGGCATTTGCAAAGAGTGGGCTTCCCAGGGACTGTTCTTCAGCTCAGAGGGAAGTGACACCCTCAGGTGGACATTCCCCACCTCAGTGCCATGTGCAGGCAGCACACTGCAGGGAGGGGGAGCCACCTCCCTTTGGTGACCAGGTGTTCCCCCCTGTGCTCTAGGGTGAGCCCAGTGTCCCCTGGCTGCAGCCCAAGTCCCTTCCCCTTCCCCAGACTCCTCCTGGGTCACAGGAGAGCCTTGCCCCCTGCACTCCTGGGCCAATTCTGCCCCCAAAGCTTTTCTTGCACTAAAGGCCTGGGAGGAGTTGGACCCTTCTTCTCTTGGCACCACACAGGTGGCAGCTGGTGCTGCATCCCCCTGCCTCCCTTTCCCTTGTACTTTCGTCCCCAGATCTGAATGAGGCAGAGACCTCCTGGGACCTGCCCATCCTGCAAGGGGAGCCCAGCTGAGAAGCTCGGTTCTTCTGCCATCCCATGCCCCCATAGCCCCCATAGCCCAGCCTCCCCCATGCAGACTCCCAGGGAAGGTCCTGCCCTAAAGCCCTTCCTTGCTGAGGAGGGCACACTCAGCGATGTTCTGGAGGGGAGGCATGGAAAGGAGCAGGGACTGTGCAGGAGGTGGGGGTCTGGATTGGCCTGTAGGGGCAGGAACCCCATTCCAGGCTTTGCTCTAGCCCTGAGGAAGCCTTGATGGACTGTAGCAATGCAGCCAGGGGCTTAGCAGAGCTGCTTCTGCTGGAGTGGGCGTCAGCTCCCCAGGCAGACCAGTAGCCTTTCTCCTCCCAGCTCCTGTTGCCCTTCACCAACTCGGAGAGAGCAGCTGTGCGTGAGAGGGCTGTGGGGAGGATTGGGAGGCTGAGCAAGTTGCTGGCCAACTATTCCTCGCTGAAGGTAAGGAGCCAGGCACCTTTGAGCCAGCCCTTTGTCCCTTCCCTGCAGACCAGAGCACCTTTCAGCTCAGGGGTCCCTCTGAGGGAAGCCTGGGCAGAGGTCAAAGTGCTCAGCCAGGCTCTGCCCTGAAGCAAAAGGTCTTTGTCCCTCTTGCCATGAGCTTCTCTCTCCAGTGCTTTTTTTCTGAGGAGCCAGCTCTGCCCCTAGCCCTGTGCAGGGCAGGAGTGTGCGGGGAGCATGACGTGAGGCCAGGTGTGGCAGCGCTGCCTTGCCTGGGCTGCTGCCCAGCTGCTTTGAGAGCCAAGGCCTGCAGGGCCTTCCAAAGCTTGGACTCACTTGGGATGCATGCCTGGGCAGACTCCTGGCTTCAGGGCTTTGGTGGCGACTGCCTGCCATCAGCCCTTCATACCTGTACCACCCCCTTGCGCAGGTCTGGCGCCCCTTTGGAGGAGTTGATGAGAGCCCCGCCTGCTGTGGAAAGATCTCTGTCCCAATCCTGGGACAGCTGGTGGGGCGTCTCATCCTTTGCTGTGCTTATGAGGACGCAGATACCAACCGTGGGGCTTTGGATGCTCTTCGTTGCCTGTTCAGTTTCGTCATGCAACGAAAACGTAAGAGAAGCTGTGGTGGGCTGCGTCCTTCTGGACAGAGACATTGTGGCAAGGCCAGGGAAGGCATCACTCTGCCTCGGCCACTCTGGTCCGTGAGACAAAGAAGCAGGAAACATGGCTGATGTAGGAGTAGGGGAGCAGTATGTTAGTACCTGTCCTGGATACCCCTGGCCTGGAAAATGCTCAGCAGCCCCTGCTCACCCTGTGGCTTCTGTGGTGCTTCACACCAGAAAGTCCAGTCGAATCCAGCAGGCTTTTGGTACCCTTTGAAGCAGTTGCCCCTTCTCTGCCCTGGAATAGGCCCTGACCCTCCCTGGGAATCCTGCTCCCCATACGTTCCTGGCACGCTCTTTTTCTCTGCCAGGCTGGTTTCTCCCTGACGCCATCAGTCTGCCACCTCCAAGTCTCCATCACTCCTCCTGACCGCTCTGTCTTTCCACTCCTGTTCAGGCAGGGAGCTCTTGCAGGATAATCCAGAGCATGTAGCGTCCCAAAAGGAGTCGGAAGCTGACGATGAACTCTGCCTTTCACGGACCAGCAACATCAGTGTGATCATGAGGGTGAGGAGCACCTCCCTTGCTGGGACTCTTGGCCATGGAGTCATCAGGAGACTTGGATGAGCAAAGGGATCCCTAATGAGTGGAGCTGAGAGGGCCTTGCAGTTCATGCAGAATGGGCAGAGGGAGTGGTGGAGAGAGAGGCAGCTCTCAGTGGCACCTTGCATAATGGCTGCACGCTGGTAGCAGCCACCGCTCTCACTGGTGTCTCTTCCGCTGTGCCTGAGCGGGCACTAGCCAGAGGCTTCACTCCAAGAGTGCCAGCAGCAGCTCCAGCCTTGCCGGCCACCAGCAAGCTGTGGTTGCCTGCAGAGCCAGTGCACTGTGACCCTGATCCCAGCCATCCTGCCTTGCCCTGATGGCCCTCTGGCCACATGCCCCACGGTGCCGCTGCTCAGCACAGCGCCCACTCTTGTCTCTGCTGGGGCCACGGTGCCAGCATTGCTCTGCACCCCTCTCCAGAGCAGTGTCCACTGCTCAGCTAAGCACCACTGACATGGCCCACAGCGTGACATTTCTTCCCTCACCTCCTTTCTCCCATAGCTGTTTGTGAAAAACCTTCATCCTTCTGAGGGGACAGATGTCATTGTCACAGCCATGGAGGGCATGAGGAACTGCAGCACCTACAGCACGGTGGTGGCTATGCGCATGCTGAAGGTGTTCCTGCTGGACGCTGTCTTTCCGCTGGAAGATGTAAGCAGCCTGGGGCTGGTGTGCTTGGGACTCGAGCCCTCTGGGACATGGTTTCCCCCCACCAAACCCAGGGTTCTTGGGCTCCCGACACCCTTTGAAGGCAGCAAGGAGCATTGGGAGTGGTGTAGAGGGAAGGAGATCTCAGTGGGAGCTGGGGTAATGTGTCTCACCCATGTGTCTTCCAGGTGCCACGGCTCATAAGGTGCCTCTACCGGAACCTGAAGTATGTCAGGAAGTGGCCGGCCAAGGTCACCCTATACAAGACCCTTTGCCAGCTGGCCTGCTCGAACCCTGGTGAGGTGACCATGAGCCTGCTGTACTGCTCCCCACTCTGCAACAGGTATGGGGCCCGTCAGCCTCGAGAGCTCATCCAGATGGGGAGAAAGGCCCAAAGAGGGCCAGAGCCAAGGAGATTCCCAGGACACCCCTGAGGGGCAGGGCCCTCTGTCTCTCCCACCACTGCCCAGCGCTGGTGCATCAAGCAGCCGTTCAGACGGCAGAGCTGAGCAAGTGTCCCTGCCTTCATGCCCAGCACCCAGCAGCTATGCTCACTCCCTGCCCCACAAGGACCTTCAGCTTGGTCATGTCCTGCCTGCATGGGCAGGATGCCCTTGGGGCTGCCAGCGAGGAGGGGGTGGGTAGGGGTAGGGCTGCTGGACAGCTAGGGACTTCCAGGGCTTCCCAGGCTGTGGTGCTGTGGCCAAGGAGGCAACTGACAGAGCACTCTGGGCCTGCAGCACTGCCGTGACCATGTGGAAGGTGCTGATGGCTAAGCCCCCGGTTGCGACAGACGTGCTGCGGGAGCTGCTGAGCTTGCTGGAGGAGCGGCCACTGCGCAAGCAGTCCAGCTCCGACAGGGACAACAGCTGCATCCTTCCCCTGGCCGTGAGTTACGGGACGAGACCTCACTTGCCCGCAGGCTGGCACCTGCCTCTCCAGGCCCCCTCCCCCCTCCCTGTGTGCCCCCAAGCAGGGACCTCCCCCGAGCCCATGGATACAACATGCCCAGTGCCAGGCCTCCACCTGGGCCAGCACACAGGGCTGCCGAGTGCTGCTTGGGCCTCTCTGCACGCAAACACCTAGGCTGGCCATGCTCAGGAAATCTCCATCCTCCCCTGTCCCTGCATCCCCCGACCTCGCTCAGCAGGCTGGAAACGCAGGGTAGGGTTCAGGGCAAGGTTAGGAGCAGGAGTAGGGCTCCTGCAAAACCTGAGCAGATGGCAAAGCCTGGGACAGGGATCCTGGCAGAGCCTGCACGATGCATGAAGCCTGCCCAGGCGATGGTCATGCTGACGCAGGAAGGCTCATTGTGTACAGACAGGAGCTGAGGCCAAAGAGCCTGTGGGCCTTGGCCCTGGTCAGGCAGCATGTCTGTGCCCTCCATCTGCATTTTCTGTGGTCCAAGGCTGTGCCTGAGGCTCCCACCTCGAGGGTTCAGGAAGCAGGACAGAGACTGTTCAGGAGTGAGAGGTGTCTCTGGGTGTTTTCTGCAGGCAACGAGAGCACTGCATGCGGTTGTCCAGGAGCCCGTCTGCCCGCAGGCGGTGAAGGCGTTTTTCCCCCAGCTCTTCCTGGCGCTGCTCTTTCAGATGGTCTTCACAGCAGAGTTCACGCACCAGGAAGCAAATATCTTCCTGAGGGAATGCCAGCGGGATGAGTCCCATGCCAGCAGCCATGTCAGGTGCTTGATCCCAGTCCCCCTGTCTCTGCCTTGGACCTGAAGGCAGGGCCAGGCTGCCAGTGTGACCTGGGCTTTGCTCTGCATGCAGGTGCGCCGTGGAGGCCATGAAAGGTCTCCTCCACTGCGCTGGCTATCAGCATGTAGCCCTGGCTGTTGAGAGAAACGGTGGCTGGGACCTGTTTCTGCGTGCAGAGACATCTCAGAAGGGAGTGGCTGTGCTGGCCAGGTACAGCCCTTTACGCCCTGCTCTCCCCCAGCACCTCTTCTCTGGATTTGAGGTGCCCTACACAATGTCCTCCATGAGAGTGAAGGAGGACCCCAGTTCTCCAAGAAAAGGGCTGCAGCCTCAGCACGTGTGGCAAGGGGTCACCCAGCAAAATGGCCGTGGGAGCTCCCTGCCCCAGCCTGGAGAGTTGCTGGGGGAGCAGGTGGTGTTAGGAGTTGTGGGAGTGGTCCCCTCCCAAAGGCCTGGAGTACCCTGCCGTGGGGCCTGGGCTGCCATCACAGAGAGCATTGGGGATGGTCTGGCTGCAGTGCCAGTGAGGGCAGAGCCCCAGGAAACGTGCAAGATGCAGAGAAGAACATGGGAAGGCCCCAGGGGGACAGGAATGCAAAGGGGTCAGGAAAAGGGATGCGTGGGAAGGCCATGCCTTCCGGGTAGGAAGGGTGTTTCTCTGCTGTCCCACCAAAAGGAACATAATGATGACTGACGCTGGCTTTCTAATGGCAAGGTGTGGTAGGGAAAGACCAGCCCTCCATGAGCAAATGCCGCCGGCTGCAGTAGGTGCGTGCCAAGCACTGCCTTGGCCTGCCTTGCCCTGCGCAGGGGGAAATGGCTAGAGTGGGCCGAGCAATCCCAGGGGAGGTGTGCCTGCTTGGCTGAGTACCAATGGTGCTTTCTTGCCTCTGCCAGAGAGATGAGGAGCGCTCCCGGGCACCTGTGTCGCTGGATCTTCCGCCAGCTGGCAAGGCTGCTGAGGCAGGAGGACCAGTTTCATCAGATGCCCGCCATGGCTTTCTTCGTCGAGGTGGGCCTCATGGCAAGCAGTGCCTCTCTGGAGGTGCCTCTAAATGCTCTCTGCTTGCATTGTGCACATGCCTGTGGGGTGATGTTGGTCAGTGGAGCTGGGGCAATGCACGCGCTCCTCTTAGTAGCCCTGGCCTTGGCTCATTTCTGCTGGGCGACCACTCGCAAGCACTTGTATTTCATGCCTCCTTTGTGGCAGCTCTCTGTGTTCAAGTGCTCCTCCAAGGGATGAGAACAAGAGGCTGCCAAGGGCTCAGAGGCTGTGAGGAGGAGGCGAGCGGTGTGTGCAGTGTGCCGTGAGGCCCAGGGCTGGGAGCAGGGCATGGGGAGGGGGGGTCTCTCCAGAATCCCTGCTGCCTGTGGGCTGAGCTTTGTCAGGGCCTGGTGCCCTTGCCCTGAGTGGTGGGTGGGATCCAGAGCTGCACGCTGTCGGCTCTGCCAGTCTTTCATTGCTGTGTGCATTTCAGTTGCTGGAATGCCCTGACCTTGCCGAGATGGATGATGACGTCCTGCCACTCCTCCGGAGTTATGTGCAGACTCAGGGTCTGGAGATGCGCAGACTGGTGTTCAGAAGCCTCCTGAACCTGTTGAAGAGCCCCGGGATGGTGAGCAGGGGGGCAGCCGGGTGAAGCTATGCTGGCAGCCTGGGGCTTGACAGGAGGTGCTGGGTCACACAGTGGCTTGGACTTTGCTGGCAATCAGGAGGACCCGCTGGGAGGGGGACGATGAGGCAGAGCACAGGGCCAGGCTAATGCAGCCAGCTGCTGCTGGGCCTTGTGGCAGCAGCCTTCCTCCATACAGAGGCCGTAACATGCTCAGGGCCCCCTTGGAGATCTCTGCCCTGCACTGCAGCCTCTGTGCCCAAGCCATGGGTGTGTGTAGAGCCCTGGCCCTGGCCCTGAGTCCTGATGGGAAATCAGCACCCAGAGCACTTCTGGCCAGGGGGTTCTGGCCTTACTTCACAAAAAGGAAGTTGTGTCTTTCACACAGGCAAAGAAAATGCAGACTCTGCTCCCAGACATCCTGGAGTGGCTGCAGGACGCTCGCAAGGACATGTGTGTGGGAAGCCTGATGTTGCTGAGAAACATCCTCAGCTACCTGGACCAGAAGGGCTCCAACCCCATCGCTCTGCAGCTGGCAGAGAAGCTATTGCCATGCTTTGATAATGTAAGGCTGGTGGGAAAGCCAGGGGCTCTCCTGGTGTGTCCGGGGGTCTGTATGCATGGCTATGGGTGCTGTGTGTCCCTCTGCACATATGCCCATTCGCATGTGTATTTGCACCTCCCGCCACAGGCCCTGCTGCCTGTCAAGAGGCCTTTTGCCCTGTGGTTGTCAGCCCATTCCCTGTGCTGGCCTTGGTGTCTTGGGCTGTGGGACTAGACCAAACCAGCGCCCTCTCTGCCCTGAGCTGCTCCGTCTCATGCTTGACTCCCTGTGGCACCTGTCATGGCCTGGGGCAGAGAGGAGCAAAGAGGCAGGAGCAGGCTAGAGAGCAAGGGAGGGGCCATGCCCCAGGGCTGTCCCTTTCTGTCATTCTCTTCTGTGCGGGGGCCCTGATGGAGCCCCAGAAAGTTCCCTCCAGAGGCAGAGGGAGACAGAGCCCAGGGAAGCTTGTCCTGCTGCTGCTGCCGACAACCCTCATTCTCCAGGCTGCCTCTGCAGAGGCTTGTCCCCAGCTCCAATATCCGGCCGGGGTGAGGGACGGTTGTGCCTGGGGAGGACGAGGCCTTGCAATGGCAAACCCTCTTCTCGTGCCCGCTTCCTGGAGTCGTTGCTGAGGCCTCCCCTCCTCTCCTCCCTCCCCACAGGAAGACAGCACAGTGCGAGAGCTCTCCATCCTCCTCTTCAAAGACCTGATGGAGATTGTGGTGGGGAAGAACAAATGGTGGATGAAGCAGCATGTGCAGAGGAGCCTGGTCCCACTCTACCTCCACATGAGTGAGGAGATCCAGAGCGTGGCCCAGGTACGGAGCAGTGATTTTGGGAAGCAATGCTGACATCCCTTGGGTGGGCCTGAGCACCATGGCAAGGGCTGCTGACAAGTGTCCCTTTGGATGCATGTCCGCATGAGGTCCAACTTCCTGTGTCGCCAAGGATAAGGCAGAGCTGCATCTGCCTTCAGCGAGGGGCAGACCTGGTCCCAAGCTGCATCTTCCCATTCCGGGCTGGGAAAGACTCCAAGCCTTACCAAGATGAGGGGGACCCAGGATGTCCTTCCCTGGCTGTGGTAGCATCTCCTGGTCTCTGCTGCTGTGCAGGCCTCTCAGGAAGCCCTCGTCAGTGCTGCACAGCTCTTGAAGTGGGAGGAGCTCAGGCAACTGGCCAGAAGAGGGGAGACGTGGAAGATCGGGGAGTACCTGGTAAGGACAACAGCAAAGTGCCCGGGGCCGAGGCCGGATGAGGGCTGGCCCAGTGTGCAGGGCACACAGCTGTGCCCCTCACCCACTTGCTCCAGACAGAGCCCCAGCCACGACAGGCTCTGCTCCAGGCCCCTCTGCTCTTGCTGCCCCCCGGGATGCTGAAGGGGCCTCTGGCCTGGCTGGTCGTTGGCAGAAGAATTGGGGGGATCTCAGCAGCCACAGGCCACTGGGAGTCATGAGGAGGAAGGAAGAGGAGGCCGGTCCTGGGCGGAGGGGCAGGCCTGGCTCCCCAGGGAGTCTCGGTGCCAACCCCCTTGCCTTGTGCTGTCTCCAGCTGCTGAGGGACAGGAGCAGAGTGGAGCGATACCTGCAGCAGAGCCTGCCATACTTGGAGAACCCTGAGGCATCCTTGCGGGAGGCAGCTGTGAGGTTCATTGGTGAGCGCCAACCCCAGTGCCATCCCTGACCATGCAGATGGGCTGAGAGGAGGTTCTTCAGTCCCTCACAGCATGCCTGGATCCTGCGCCCTGGGGACCACGCTTGGGCCAGCCTTGCCCAAGGGGAGGAGGATGCATGGCCAGTCTGGCAAGGCCAGATGGGAGCTGTGCTGCTGGGGGCTTGGTGGGCAGTACGAGGGGTGACAGGAGGTGTTTGCCTAGGGCTCATCTGGCAGCGAATGAAGCAGAGGAAGGGGAAGGTGCAGGAGATCTGCAACGGTGAGTGAGAGCAGCGCTGGGTCAGGTGACCCTGGCAGGGGGGAAGAAGGAGCCCGGGAAGTGAGTCCCAGTTCCCTGCCCTGCCCCAAACGAGGAAGGCCCTGTCTCCCTGTGTGGGGGAGAGGAGGGAGTATTTGGGGGTCATCTGGGGCATTCCTGACCAGCAACCTGCAGCTGATCCGTTTCTCCCACATGCTTCCTCCCCACCCTGGGAAGAGCTGGGTGGGACTGGCCCTGCCTGGGGTGGGGGGAATTGCTGGGATCTCTGCAAATAGGGGAGTTTCTTATCTGCTCTGTTCCTTCTATCGCAGCCCTCCAGCCTCTGGAAAATGACGCTGAACCCTCAGTGCGTTGCCTGGTGACACAGACCATCCTGAACCTGACAACTCCAAGGAAAAGGTCTCCATCAAGGTTCAGCTTCAGAGCACTGGGTCACTGGCTCCAGAGAGCATGGGAGAGGTGTCACCCTCCCGCCAGGAGGTGACTCTATTTGAGCAGAGCTGGCGCAGCTGGGCCAATGCCATGGTGCTGCACACCGCAGACATGCAAGTGTGCTGGAGGGGCTGGGTCATTGCTGGCACCTCCTGCAGCCACAGGACAGCTCGGCAGCTCAAGCGCATCCTGTCCCATTATTGTTCTACCAGTTCATCCCTTCGGTGTGCTTTCCCCAAAGATAAAGCCCTGTTTCTTCATCCCGTGTGAGTGTTATTTGTTTTAGGGAGGCAAAGGCGAGGGGAAAATCTTATTCCCTGCATGAATCAGGATTATCCTGGGCATGACAGGGTGTCCTCTCTTTCCAGCATCCCAAGACAGTGCAGAGCAGACTGACACATTTTGGTTTTGCTGCAAAGCGCCAGTTGTTCTGCTGGACTAGAAAACACAAGGGAAAGAGGCAGAAAAGCTTTAGCTGCCCCTGCCCTCTCCAGAGACACCCCAGGGCAAGAGCAGGCACCCGCTGTCCTCAGGGCTTGCATCTCCTGTGGAAGGGCAGGGGTGGGGTATGCCATGCAGCTCTATTTCTATCACCACTGCCTACCCCGTGCCAATCCTGGAGCTGCACGTTTTGTCTGGAGCGCTCTGCACTGAGCCTGAGGGGAACAGGGGGAAGGTCCTGCAGTGAGGCTGGACCCTCTTTCAAATGTCCCATTACCCCATGGGACACAAGAGATTTCACCATCTGGCCTCAGTCTCAATGCTGTTGAGGAGAAAGGAGGTCTTGACAGATTTGCCTTGGAAATAAAGCCCCTCTTCTGCCAGCCCTGCACAAGGAAGGGCACAGGGCTTGCCTGGAGCCAGGACACTCTGGCTCCAGCAATGAAATCAGCTGCCGTGCTCGCAAAGGCCCTCAGGCAGAAGGTGCCCTCCCTGCTGTGCCCAAACACTGCAGGATCTGTATGCACAGGCGCCAGCACAATGGAGCCCAGAGCACTGCCCGGTGCTGGGGACTCCAACCCCTTTGCAAATGAAGCTCTCCAAGCAACCTTATTTTAAAAGTCAAATAGAAGGACAATGCTTGAATGGGGTCCTCCAAAACAGTGATATCTTATTTACCTAGAGGTTTACACCTTTCAGAGGAGGGTTTGAAGAATGATTTCTTTTTCTCTGCTATCCCTGTTCCCCATGGCTACTTGCTTATATTTTCCCTTGTAAGACCTCAAAAGCCAGGAGTGATGAGCTATTTATTCAATGGGGCACCCTGCAATCCAGAGCTTTTTGGTTTGCAAACTGTCAGAATGACAACACTTCATTGATTTTACCCCCTTCCCTGAACAAAAGAAGATGTAGAAGAAAAAGATTCATCAGTAAGTCCAGCAATTTGGTGGTGGACCAAAACACTTTCCATCAACACTGAAACTCATTTTTCTATTACCATGCACCGGGGGGAGGGGGGGGGGGAGATCTGACAGGGTGTAATTGAAACCTATCAACTAATGCACAAATCACTAAGTTTATGTATAAATTTTGTAGATAAAGTAGGTTATGCTGCACTGAAAAAAATATTACCGTAGGTAACAGTTGGAAAATTGGATTTACTTGGAAAAATGAAAAACTGAATTTGTTATTCTTGTGACAGCAACATCACATCGAGTTGTTATGTATTTGCTAATTTTGTAACTGTGTACATTCAACTACCTAAGCACTAAAACTAAATACTTAGTCCTTGCACATCTTCAAGTCCTGTGAAGTATTAAAGATTCTAACTTCCTGCACAAGATTTTTTGCATAATAGCGCCCACATAGTATTCATGAGAAATTAAGCAGGGGCACCACTCATGTATTAAACATGATGCAGCTTTCGGGCTGTAGGTAATTGCATTGCACTAGATGTTTCCCATTCACCATTTTAACAGCCTTGTCCATGCAAGAAAAAGATTTAGAGCAGAACAAGTAAGGCAGCACGATCGCGCCCACAATTTCTCTGCGTTGGGGAAGTTTCACAGCATTCTGCGGAGCACAAATTCCAGTGGCTTAGCTAAGCATGACTCTTAGTCCAGTCCAAATGGCTTTTCCTTGTTTAGCTTCAGTTAAACAAAAACAGGCCTAAATTAAACTAAAGGGAGCCACAGATAAGCAAAATAAGAATGGTCCACACTAGGATTGGCATGGGCTCAGTTACAGCAATTTAAATGTACTTATTTGGACTTCCTCAAGAGCCCCGCTTTCCTGCATAGACTCCTGTGAAATTCCCGACAATATTCCCCTCTCCGGCAGGAAGTGCGGGGTGGTGACATGTTCAAAAGGCATCACCTGGACTGGAACTGGCCTGCCTGCCAGGCTTCGCCCAGAACTTAACCTACGCAAAGCCTGTGGCGTGCTTCTCAAATTAAATAAAATTATTGATTTAGTATGTACTGCACGTCAGACAAGTCTGTGTGGAATAACAACGTCTGTGCAGGGCAGCAAAACAAGCCAGACAATATTCCTCTGCAGATGGAGTTTCAGTTCTACCTTGTCCGTTACCATCTATCGGGGAAACGACCACTCGGAGACCCTGCTGCACTGCAGGGTACAGTACAGCTGTAAGAGCCGTATACGTTTTCTGGTATCGCCTCCCAAACGAACAGGGCATCTGTTTCCAGGAGCTGGCTATCGGGAGAGGGAAGTCAAACAAGGAGAGTGACCTGAAAAGGCATCAGGCAGCCTGTTCTGACAGAAATATCTCTGCACGGTTTTATAGTATGGAGTAATACTGTTGGATATAAACTTCTTGTCCTGGTGCGTAAGTAGCCAGAGTCTACTTAAACCTAGGTCCAGAGACTACAGTGAATTCGAACACACAGACCTTTCACTAAATCTGAGGATTGTATGAAACTATGTTTTTTATTTTACTTCTGAAGTGACCTCAACAGAACTTCAGATTTTGCTTTGTATTAAAACAGATAAAGTGCAGGATAATACAGGACTGAAAATTTCCATACTGATCAAGTATTTAGCATTTTTACTTAGCCATTTCTTAAAACTGTTTACAAAAACATTAACACAGACAATTTGATATCAAATACAAAGTTAGCTATTTGCACAGCATGAGGACAGGACCTAAAAATCTAGCGTGTACTATTTTGCCTCAGGATGGGGAAAAGAAACACGCCACATATTTACTGTTTTGCCAACAGCTGATGGATTATTGCTGATAATACGTATCGGGTGGGCCAATAGCAAATTATTCCAAAATCCACGCTGGGACCAAAGTTCAGAAACGCTCCAGCTGTCGAGTGCCTGGTTCTGACTCAAAGCTCCAAGCAGAGTTTACAAACCGGCTCCCCAGCTGGACCCGGAGGAAGAAATCACACCGGTCTCACTAGACTGTCACCTAGGAATTTGAATAAGCATCTAAAACATCAAGCCTTGCTGAAATTTAAGCTTCCAATCCACTGCGAAGTAAATTACTATCAAATAAACATGCTGTTCAGTTTTATCTACTGCACTGAGATCTTTTAAGACACTGGCATATAATTATCACTAATGAGCTTGTAGGACAAATTAATTGTAAACACTCTTTCAGAAATACCCGAAGGCAGACAACAACGGGTCCGTTACAAAGGCCCCGATGTGGAATACCAGCCCAGCGCTCCCTGCACTTCCAAATACGTGTCTTCCTGCTCTAAGCTCACTGGGGATTTGCCTTCGCTCGAGCCCAGCAACGCGGCCCAACTCGCGGTGCCGGCACGCTGCTCATGCGGCTTCGCCCGCGCAGGCGGGGGGTAGACGCACCGTGAACCAGCCCCGCGTGCTCTGGGTTAAAGCTAATCCTTTTGCTGACTTACCATTTACAAGCTCAGTTGTTGAACAGCAGCAAGCTGTAAAGATTTTCAAGCAAATAAATTAGTCTGTAACATGTACAGGATTCCTCATGATAACACATGAAATATTATCCTTCCCTTTTATTTACTTCCACTAGTACTATGGAAATAGTGGTACAGAAACTTATCTGGAAATGGAACATTTCAGATTACATGAATATTACTACACATTAGAAGCTGATCCCACTTTTTATTAGCTGAAGTCTGCAGCTTTTTAGCATCGAATTTGTAACAAAGAGGCTGGCTTCATTCTGATCATCTTCAAGAGAGCTTAAATACTTGATTTAATAATGGATGCAAATGGCTGCTCAAGAAAGATGCTCTCCAATTCATGACACCTGTTTTTTTTCTTAAATGAATCATTTATTTACATATATGGAACCACAGAATACTGCCCAAAGAGTATAAAATACTGAGATCAAGACTATTTCTTCTCTATAAAAGAGAAGAAGCAGTAAAAGTTGCTGCTGCCATTGCACTCATTTTTGGGAGTGGAAGAAGGAAACAAAGTCCCACAACTCTTAAATGTCAACCGTTGTCTGCAACAAAAACAAAAAGCCACCTTTCAGTCAACGTTATTGGCTACAACTATCTAAGCTAATATTTAAACCAGTGCATACAGGCTAAGGGCCTTTCGTACCACCAGAGTAAGCATGTACAATTTGGTAGATTTATTTTACTGAAGAAAAGCAACTTCAGGGCAAACAGCTCCTTCGAGGTATTTTAAGAAGCAGCAGCTGATCAATTCTAGTTATTTATTACCCCACTGGAATTACAATCATGTTTTCTGAAATGTTTCCTCTTACACTGCCATACAATCGCAATGTTTTATGACACTGTAATAAGAAAATTGGGGGGGCGGGGGGAGGTGTCTGAATCAGCAAGGCAGGCTTTACCTGGTAGCGAAAAAGCATAGGTTCTTAGTGAAATGAGGGAGAAAAGCGATAAAATAGTAACAGGCGCTCATTTACGATAATATGAGCTCAAGCTAGACAGAGAAATCAAAGCAGCACTTTGCTTTGCTTCGGTATTTCTAGAAAAGCGACCGGCAGAGGTACAACGGCACGAATTTGCCCCGCGAGGGTAGGAGCCTCCCGCCGCCTGCCCTCTCGCTCGCCGGGCCTGGAGCCCCGAGGCGGCGCCGCGCCGCCCAGCGGCACGTCAGCACGGCGCCTGCGCCCTTCCGGGAGGCCCGGCCGCTTCTGGCACCCGCACGCGCAGCCCGGCGCTCCTGCTTACCGCCTCGGCCGCCCGCGCTGCGGACCCGAGCTTCGCTAACCAGGCCCGAGTTGGCCTAAAGGACCCGGAGCCATCAAACTTCGCAGCGGCCTACGCGAACGTTTCCACACGCCTTCCTTCTCTGGGTGCCGCTAACCACCCGCGCGGCAACCGCCGCGACACGGGCTGCAAGCGTACCCGCGCGGGGAACCGACGGCGAAGCCGGAGGGCCCTGGAGGAAGGAATCCTAATTTGTGCAGGAAAGGGAAGGCTTGGTGGAAGGACGGAGACCGAGCGAGGAGCTTAAGGAGCCTGCGAGGGCGGCTGAGGCCGCGCTCGCACGGGAACGGACGGCCGCAGGATCGCCGCGGCG
The DNA here is from genome assembly GCF_036417845.1 of Apteryx mantelli. Classification (NCBI taxonomy): domain Eukaryota; kingdom Metazoa; phylum Chordata; class Aves; order Apterygiformes; family Apterygidae; genus Apteryx; species Apteryx mantelli. The sequence goes on from NC_090000.1 coordinate 13,557,868, forward strand.
GGAAATAGCTAGATATTACTTGGCACATCACACTTCTACAGAGACATTTTCTGAGTGTATGCATAGCCTAATTTTTAATAAATTTAATTAAATGGTTACATCCAAAACATCACTAGGATAAGTACCAAAAGTTAACCTAGTAAACCAGGAAAAATTCTACCAGTTAAAATTTTGACTTCTAGTCTTTAAGTTTAATATTAAAGTCAAACCGTGTTTTGAAGTATTCAAAACTGTAATAAAACATAAAGATACTTTTAGGACCCAGAGACAAGATAAATTACTCCCCTGAAGAAAAGCTACTTCTTGTTTAGAACGCACACAAAGTTTCAGCTAAGACTTATCCTTTTGTCTGACATTAAGTAAAGAGTAATTTTGTTTATGGTGAAAATGCTGATTAATCGCAAAGGAAACATATATTCATCGTATTCTGCAGGAGGCATCAGAAGATAGGAAGCCTCTGTCAGGAGTTGAACAGGAAATGCATTTTTATTAGATTTTTCAACTACCGTAGAATTTATACTGCTGAGGTTACGGCTGGAGACCACCACAGTAGGGCCCCTTACCATTTTAACAGTGAACAAAATTTCTATTCAATATGCTTTTGTTGTTGTGTATGCTCAACACCCTAAATATTTAGTAGGACTAAGTCATTATTAAAGGGGAATATTGGAACTTGTGTGGTGTCTCTGGTATTATAACATGCCCTTGCTGTCATATATGACAATTTCAAAAATTTTTTTACATCTACTCTAATATAGACTAAGAGTAACACAACAGTTATACTGGCTGAGATAAAAGGTTCATCCAAAGCCCAGTAACTTGTTTTTTTTGCAAGCATTTAAAAACAAATCAGAGGGAAAGAGCATAAGAATAGAGAATAACACTTCAGTACACTTTCCCAGAAGTAAGTCTAAAAGCAGCATTTGCTTCTTCATCTGTGACTTTTATGCTGCTGTCCCAAGAGAACACATGCAGGTTTCCTAGAACCAAGCAAGTAAAATAGATTCTGCTCCATGTGTAATTAGCAAAGAAAAATTAGAGCAATGATTTATTGGCCTCGCTCTGCAAGGGGTTTGTGGGGGTCTGTGCAGGCCAGTCACTCTGAAAGCACAGGCTTTGGGAAGGATAAATAGCTCACTCCTACAAGCTAGATGAGATAGCTTGGTTAGGCATTTCTTTTTTTGCAGTGCACGTTTCCAGAAGCATACATCAGGCTATCAGCTTTCATACCGGTATATCCTCTTTCCAGACTCAAGGGACTGAGCTCTGAGCTCTGAGCTACTTTCAGGGACCAAAAGGGATTATTCTATAAAGTTCATTCTAACCTGGTGGTGCTAATTTGCTTAAGCTCCTCATAGTGAATGGAGGAAAAAAGGGTTCTGCAATGGACCCTAATTTAGTCATTCCGAATCAGCCTATAGAGAGACTTATACTGGCTGTTGAAGGAGTTTAGTTAGATTAGCTTCATTAAGCTAAGTTAACCCTTGAAAGCATCACGCAGAGCGCATCAAAAATCATACTAGGTAAAATCAGTACAATGCTGGGACAGAAGATCTCACAAGAGTCTTTCATTCTTCCTTCCTCTGATAGAAGCAATGCTGAGATTTAGAACAATGTGAAATACTACATTAAGTCATATGTGCAATTTTTTTCCCCTCCATGATAGATAACCTTCCCAGAACTCATTTTTCAGCCCGTGACATTTCATATTTACGTTTCAAAATGTATATACACAAGAGAGTTCTTTTCTCTGCATGTGGGTACATTTCCCTTCTAAACAAGAATTCAAAGATCATGTGTACTTATAAAAGAAATCATCATTCTGAGCAATATTTCCAGGTATTCTTAAAGACACCCATTTTACAAAGATTGCTGTCAGGGACTTTGTCTACCCTGAGGGCAAACATGCTGCATTATCTGCCTTGTAGTGCCCAAGGTGAACACTCCGGCCTTGTCCTTAGTGCATGGAAGGCTACCAGCCGTGGAGACAATCCTTCAGAATCCTGGAGGATCAGGATTAAGGAACATATCACAGAGTGCACCTATCTCCATGCAACCAAAGCCATGGCAGAAGCTTTGTACTGTGGAGAATTAAGCAGCCGTTAAAAAAAATACATGACAGAAACTAAACACTTCATAAGCTTAATACTAATGCTATATCTTTCTTGGTTTGTATCCACTTCTGATGTAGAACTCATTACTAATAATGAAACAAATGCTGATGATTCATGTGTCTGTCTTTGTTTTCCCAGGTGTATAAGCTGTATATTGCATATTGGCACCCGACTGATCAACATGGAGAATGTAAGCAGTGTGAAGGAATTCATTCTCCTGGGCCTTTCAAAGAACCAAGGGGTGCAGAAAATATGTTTTGTGGTGTTTTTGTTCTTCTATATTGTTATTGTGGCAGGAAATCTGCTCATCGTTGTCACTGTAATTAGCAGTCAGCGTCTGAACTCCCCCATGTATTTCTTTCTCTGCCACCTGTCCATTGCAGATCTTTGCTTCTCTTCTGTCACAGCTCCCAAAATGATTGCTGGCTTCCTTGTTGAAAAGAAAACCATTTCCTTTGGGGGTTGCATGGCACAGCTATTCATGGGACATTTCTTTGGCTGCACTGAGATCTTCATCCTCACAGTGATGGCCTATGATCGCTACTTTGCCATATGCAGACCCCTCCACTACACCACCCTCATGACCAGGCGTGTGTGTGGCTGGATGGCGATGGGTTCATGGGTGGGGGGCTTTGTGCACTCCCTGGTGCAGACCCTCATAACCGTTAGCCTCCCTTTTTGCAGCCCCAACAAAATTGACCACTACTTCTGTGATGTCCACCCCCTACTACAACTGGCCTGTACCGACACCTATGTTGCGGGCATCACTGTCGTTGCTGATGGTGGAATGATTTGTTTGGTCTCTTTCTTCATCCTGGTCATTTCCTACATTGTCATTTTGTTATCCTTGAAAAGGCGAATGTCCGAAGGGCGGTACAAAGCCCTCTCCACCTGTGGGTCCCACATTACTGTGGTGATTCTCTTCTTTGGGCCATCCACACTCATCTACATACGCCCATCCAGCAATCTCTCAGAGGACAAGAGGGCAGCTGTGTTTTACACTGTCATCACGCCCCTGCTGAACCCACTCATCTACATGCTGAGAAATGAGGAGATGAAAAGTGCCATGAGAAAACTGTGGAATAGAAAAGTCTGGAGTGAAAAGGGTGAGGTGGAGAACTGTGGTAACATTTTCTCAGGAGCTGAGAAAATCAAGTCTCTCTCACTATAATTCCATTTTGGAAAATTTACTGAAAGCTCCCTTTTGAAGAAAAGCTTGGTTTTAGCTGTTGCAGTAATTAGGAAGACACTGAAAGTTCATGTTTTGATTGGAATGGCATTGCAAACTCTGCGACTAGCAAGGATTCCCTTTATGTTCTCTTTTTGAATAGCACAGGCCCAGGACTGGGGCTTCCAAGCACTGTGGAGACACCAGCAAATAAATAAATGAATGCTATCAAAAATACTAAAATGTGTTCCAGGCAGAGCATCCCGTTAGTCCGAGCTCTCCCAGGTGTAAACTTTCCGTCAGTCAAACTCCATCTACTCTGTAATCTACTCAGCTAGGAAACGATGGCTCAAGGTGTCTGCAAGACCTGGAAGGTCACCTGCTGCTGGAAGCAATTGTGCCAAAGGCTTCCTTCCCCTTTACTTTGGAGTAAATGCCTTCTTAGGAGTACTGCATTGTCATATGCTGAATCCATGGGTTAGCAAGTAAACTGCTGATATTAGATGCTGGCTGGGTCATTTGCTGATGCAGATGATATGAGGAGAAGCTTCTCCCCTTCCCATTCTAGTGCAACTCTCTCCCTTTCTGCAGTAGTTCACCTATCGCTAATGTCTTCCTTCCTAACCATCCCCTCTGCCCTTCATCTCTGCCTCAGATTTTGCATTTTACTGTTTAGACTAATAGAGAATCAAAGATCCGAGTGGAAGATAAATTGCTCACCATAGGAAATTGTCACCACCAAAGAAAGCATTGGGGGGCACAATTTTATGTGTCAGTGAAAAAAAAGAGTTGTTTGGGAATAATTCCTGTACTCAAGGTCTGCACGCCTCCTAGCCCAACAGGGCACATTTACAGGCCCAGGCAAAGGAAGAAACATGTATTCCAAGGGAATAGCTGGAGCAGCTACTACTGCAGGAGGGAAGAGAAGAAATGTGAAGATGGAAGATTAAATCATCTCAGAGGCAGCCACAGCTGCCACAGGGAGGTTAGTTGTAGCAGCTAAGGTTCTCCACAAGGACGAAGGAGCCACGAGGAGCCACAGGACCCTGACTCCTACCTTGCCAGGAGGAAAAGAGCAAATCAGCTGCGTGAGGGAGAAAGACATCTGTGTAATGCACTCTGAAAGTAACTAAAGCACTTTCTTTTTTCTTCCTTCACTTCACGTTCCCTATAAACACTTGCTTGCACTTGTGTTGCACCTTAACACGGCTTAAGTGTGATTCAAGATAAGAAGGTGTTCCCTGCACAGGAGAGCAGCAGATCTACGGACCAAACCCTGGGACAATGTCGGAAATGCTCTGCTTCCCCGAATGTCCTCTGCTCTATGCAGGGGCTGGCAGAGTGGGTTCCCATTTCACAGGCATGCACCAGTACACTGCGGACGTCTCAGTGTCTTCTCCTCACCGTGGTGGGTTATGTGGATGGCAGCCAGCAGGACGGAACTGGGATAAACCCTGATTCTCAAGGCTTAGAGGATAGTGTCCCTCAGGCCTGGGCCAGCATGTCCCTCACCCAGCATTCACACTCTGTGGACACAGCTAAAGGTGGGACCATCCCCACCTATTTGTAGCAGTCTAAATTCTTCATGCAATGAAGGACAGTTGTCGAGCTCAGCACCATTGTCAACAGAGAGGGACAGGCGCCTTCAGAGGTCGGTCTGTCTCACCGTAGGTGGGGCAGGTAGAAAGGCAGATGGGGCCCACTGACCCCCTTCATACTGCAACTGCTGAGGGGTTAGGGCACACGGCCAGTTCAAGCTAAGGCTTATAATTTAAAAACTGGGTTTTTTTTTTTATGTTTTGGGGAAGAACGCCATGATTCTTCTGATTTCTCTTCCATCTGCCGGATGCTAGCAGGCAACAGTGGGACCGTAGTTTATGGAAGGCGTCAACAGCAACAACAACATTAGATTCCTCTACACATTGGCCCAGATTCTTATTATGACTTAATATGAGGACTAAACAGCTGCTTCTGTATTTTGCATTGTCTGAGTAAAAATACCTGGCAAGTAGTGAGGCCTGACCACAAACATTTTTAAAGTCTTGAATTAATTTCCTCGTTTACTTCTTGTTTCAAACATGTACAGATCAGATGTCTAAGTGATAACAGTCATATAGCACAGTTATGATATTTATTTATGCTGCAAACGTGCAATGGTAAGAGCAAGTTAATAAGAAATAAGAAAGCGTATGTGAAATATTGGCTTAGAAGGGAAAAAATATCTGACACGTGTAAGAGTCATCTTTACTCAAAAAATGTTTGATTGCAAGGGCAATGTGAACACAAAATCTTGCAAATGGTCAGCCATGACATTGATTTTAAATAGAAGTGTTTCCAAAAGAAGCACATAGCTAATACTAAACGAAGTCCATTTATCTGGACAGCATTGGAAAGCAAGCAAGAAAGCAAGCAAACCCCCACACAATGTGGCATGGTCTAGGTGATCACGCTCCAGAGTCACCCTGTAGAGATTAATAGCTGTCCAAAATATATATTTTAGCTCCCCGCCCACTGATTCTTTCTGACAAAGAAAACTTCACATGCCTCTGGGATCTCATTGCTTCTGGTAAGCTTGTGCTTCTGCTGTGCAATTTACTTGAAATATTTCTGCCACAACTTCCCCATCTGGAGAGAGAGAGTTGTTCTTGCAGATGCTCTTGGAAGTTGTTTTTGCAGAATGAGAAATGGAGCTAGACATTCAGGCTGTCCGTTTCATCCTCTGTAGTTTTCAGCCCTGGCAGAGATGTGGACTGCTCTCATGACACATAAGAGGCAGCTTGGAGCTGAGAGGTTTTGATGAAACTGCCTGAAGTGGTCCGAGAGGTCATCAGAGGAGAACAGCAGGCAAACTGTTGGAGACTAGCAAATATAAACTGTGTAAGTTTTCTGATCTTGCTTCTTTGTTTTGTTCAAACATGACTATGAAATCCTGCCTTTGGAAAGAGGCATTACTGTTGAGTGACTTTTGTGAGGTACATTTTATGAAGTAGAAAGAACTCAAAATTTTTTTTACCCTTTGTTTTAATTGGTGTCTTCTTTGCTTATTTTTCAGTTATATGCCATTTCCAGAAACATCTGTCAAAAGGAAGTTTCTGCTGTTACAGAGTCAAGGAGTCAATAGGTAGCTGCAGCACTTCCTATGTACTCAGTCTTAACTTGTCCCCTCTAGCTGTACACATCGTGGCAACAATGCTCTTAACACACACGCTTTGGGCCTCCCCACACTGCTTTCCCTCTGCCCATGGAGTGGCATGGAGATAGGGACGGAGACACGAAAGAATATTTCCTCTGCTGCTAAAGTTGGAGGGTGGAAGAGGCAGAGATCTCGTGAGAAAGAACTGATTGACCTGTGATTGTGGAACAGGATTAAGAGCCAAAAGGACTTGCCAGTATTGTGGACATTGTTATGCAGCTCTTGCCGTCTATCTTTTCAGTGTAGAAACTGAACACTAGTGATACTTGCAAACTGCACTGGAGTGCAGCAAAGGTGAATACAAGGGTGTTGGTGAGTAAAGGAGATTCAGCAGCGGTGTATTTATTACCCCAGGGGCATCACAGGTGTGTTTATGGGGGTTTCCATGCCTAGTCCAGAACTTGGCTGAGGTGTACAAAAACCTTACTGACACATCGTTAATGCAGATTATCTCCAGTATTCACCCATGTACTGTAGTGTCACGCTGTCATGCTATGAAGGTTCGATAGCAACGACTGAGACAGTAATATAATAATAATAAAAAAGATGTTTATTTCCTCACACAAGTTCTTGGATTAGTAACATCCATTAAAATAATGCGATTACTAATTTAGGAAGGATATCACAAAACCATCAGTTACTAATTTAGAAAGGATAACCTGAAACCGTCGATTACTGCGTTATTAATTGGAAGGACTGCTTATCCCTACTTGAAAGCTTTCTTGTTCACTCTCCTAGTGAGAGGGCTCTCAGCCTCGAGGAGTTACCTTAACCCAGCGTCCCAGGAAAAGGGGGGGGGGGGGGAATACTCACGGTCCAGCCGGAGAGGATGATCAGGTCACGTTCCCGTCCCTGCTCAAACTCTCCTAGCTCCCAAGTCTCTTTTTATATGGCTGGGGCTCTGGGCAAACACTGCTTTTGCTGACTTTTGCGAGTTTCACAATCGCAGGACTGTTTGTCTGTCTGCTTGGGGGGACCCTGCTAGCGAGGCAAGACCACAACACCTCCGTATTGTTTCTTCCCTCCCCGGGGGTCCGTGCAGATTCCAGGTGGCAGACCTCTTCAGTCTTGTTAATGCTGCCATTCCGCAGCCTTGCACATATCAATCCTTGTGCATATCGGTTGGTAGACTTCTTTAGTCCTGTTAAGTCCTCTGTTCAACAGCTTTGTGCACCTTAGCTCTTGTGCTATCAGTTCTTCTGCATATCAATTGACAAACTTCAGTCCTGTTAACTCTTCACTTGCCCGTCATGTAGGAAAGGTGGTCTGAGGAAATACAAGCCTGCTCTTTTGGAGACTGAGGTCGCAACCCAGAAACTCATGAGCAATAACTGGAACCAATCCACACAAGATGTAGCCCAGTACAGCACATATAGGACAATGACTCTCCTGCTTCAGGTTTCCTGGCATCCCTTGAACATGGTCTGATTTCACTTAGGGCGCCTTAAAGACAGTTTGTGCCTAAAGGCACATCTCTGCTAAACAGACATGAGGTAGGTGTCCACTTTACCTCCTCCAGAAGGATCTACGCTGATAGTTGAAGTGATGTTAATTAGCCAGCTGCCTTGCGTCATGATGTGAATACTGATGGTTGCACAAAAATGCATGGACATTCTACCAGAGTCAGAGAGCAATAGTAAGGACTAGTTCTGTTGAATTCCTTCAGAGGGTTGAAAAAGAAGGTACGTTCACTGCTTGAGCAGAATTCCTTAGGGCATGACTAACGTGTTGAGACACAAATCAAAACACGCACTATCCTTCTCAGTCAGTTTTTCATTTCCAAATCAAAACTTCAAAAGTGGATGTTTAGGCAACCTAGTGACTAGTCTTCCTTTTTAAAAGGGGCAAAGATCAGAAATATGAATCTGCAGGATATTTCCACCAACTCCCTCAAGCAAATAAATGGAGCTCGCTATTACACACTTCAGTAATACATTCTGAGTTAGATATCAACTGTCACTCCTTGAGAGAAGCATTGACTTTGAAAGGAAACTTTCCCCAAAAGGCATAAAAGGGAATACATTGGTATTGAACATACCAGTGATCAATATGGATGTGTACTGATAACACTGTGTTTCTAATGCCATCACAGGTGGCTTTATTCTGTGCTTCAGGTCCTGTCTACGTGACGTATATGAAGAACAAAAAAAATGTGATGGAGTTTATCTTCCAGGGACTCACACAAGATGATACATTAGCAAAAGTATGCTTCACATTCTTCTTAGTCTTCTATGCCACTATTATTCTTGGAAACCTGCTTATCATCATCACTATACAGAACAGTCAACAGCTGGACTCTCCCATGTACTTCTTCCTGATCTACTTGTCCTTTGTAGATATCAGTTACTCTACTGTCACAGTTCCCAAACTCATTTATGACCTTCTTGCTGAAAAGAAGACCATCTCTTTTGTGGGCTGCATAGCACAACTATTTGGGGTCCATCTCTACCATGGGGAGGCAAAGAGAAGTGTTCAGGAGGGACTTTTCAGGAATGTTGTTCTATTTTTAGCATGGCTGTTCAGAATGGAACTGAAACTAAATTCAAAGTTTCATGTAGCTCTCATCTTTCTTTGGAAATTGTCAGTCAAAAGGATGTGAGGATATTGTCACCAGTCAAACCCGAGCATTTGGGGTGGTATTGTGGCTTTTACCTTTAGACACCTTAGAGCTGTGTAAGTCTCAGTTCCAGGCTTCTCCTGGCATTAGGAGGAATAACTAAGTATTTTGAGAGGTTGTGCTTTCCCACTAGCTCCTACGAGCTTCAGAGAGTGGTGTCTGCTCACATTTCTACACAAAAAAAGTGATGGTGGTGCTAAGCTTCCAAGAGAAAGCAAATCCTTCAGGATGGCACAGCACAAGCAGGTTTCATCTCACATATATTGGTGTGCTGACATGAGGTGCCTCAACTTGAGAGAGCTGCTGAAGACAGCAATAACCTTTGAGGGGACTGAGATTCATTGCATGGTAAAATAGGAGCATGAGAGGAGCAGGATGCTGCACTAGGTGTCTGCCTTACAGTGAAGGGTGACATACACTGTACTAGGCTTTCCAAGGCTCCCAGGAACACTGATGGACACAGAGGCCGTTCCCCAATGCCAGGCATTAACTCCGATTTTCATCAGTCTGTGCCAACCTGGTGTCTCTGGGAACGCTTCATTTAAAGGAGCTCTGCTAACACCTTTCCAAGGCCTTGACCTTATGCCATAGCTGAGCTTTGTAATCTATCAGAGCAGCAATCCAAGCATAGTTAAATACCATAGTCAATGTTGGAGCCACAATCCAGCTTAATTATTGGGACATTTTTCACTGCTTTATTTAGAGACTGGATAAAGTTTCATACTTTGGCCAGTCGTCTGGTGCTTTACACCATAAAAGTCTGAGGAATAGGTATCTCAGTGGAAATATGGGGATCCAATATCTCTCCAAACTCCGTAAGATATAACCTAATTCCTAGCTGAACACTGAAAATTTCCCTAAAATTCTTAACAGTACTGTTCTTGATTCATCGAGTTTTCCTCAACTGTTTGCAGCAGGGAAACCCCCAAATGCCCCTAGGACCTCCTGACTCTGGGCAATGCTGTTCTACCACAAAGAGACTTACTTTAGCATTGCTGTCATGACAAGTGATTCAAGGCAGGGATTTTCCCAAATCTCCTCCTGGAACTGAGATTTGGGGAAGGAAAGAAGAGGAACAGGATTCTGGATGGTGGATCAGAAGGCTTTCTTAGAAAAGCAAACTGTAGATTTGAAGAGACAGCAGCTCTTTAACATTTTAAATTCCCTAATTTTGTCTGGGTTTCTCGAGGTGGAGACTAAGGGATAGGTGAATGCAGGGCTTAGATGAATGCGGGGCTTATGAAAATCTGTTCTTTTTGATGATATTTGTCAGAAAGCATATTTAGGTTTGAGATTGTGATTCTTGATTGAAACATGCTGCCGGTTCTGCTGATGCTTAGTTCTAGATGGCTTTGACCATCTTAAACATCAGCGCAGAGAGAGGTGTGCAGACATGACTCATTGCTGTGCAGGGAAGCTCTTTGATGACAACCTACCTGTCTTTTTCTGGAAGAGTAGTATTGTACATTGCTCTTCCCAGAGACCTGTAAACATACACAGTAAAGTAAAATGATGCCTGTGATTTCTTTTCAAGCTATTTCTTTCCTTTGAGCTGGGATTCCACTGAAAAAGACAATTTTGGACACCTCAGAAATCTGGTTTAAAAATCTCACTTCTCTGTCCAAGATAAGAACAACACAACATTGATACGTGTAAAAACAGTGAACTTCACATATCTGATGATACTTAATAATCAGAAACAAGAGATAAACCTTGAGCTTCAGCCTCTGCAGCAACAGAAAGATGACAACTAGCAGGACCATAAGGCTACATTTTCACATTCTTTTTCCTGCTTTTTAGGACCGTCAGGCCAGTGGGATAATAGTGCATATAGTCCAAATGCTTTTACTACCCCGTGCATATTCTAATTTTAGCGTTACTGAGATAAACGGCTTCTGAGATAGTGATGGCCTTTAATCATCACTACTTGATCAAAATTCAGACTATAACATACTGAAGATAAGTTTTCTCCCCAGCCGTGTGTCTCTGGGCAAAAATAATGATGTTTCGCAGTCATATTGCCTCTCTGTAAAATATGCTGGCAGCCGTTTGAAGAAAAGAGACTTGTAAAATCCTTCTTTAGAATCACAGAATCACAGAATCGCTGAGGTTGGAAGGGACCTCTGGAGATCATCTAGTCCAACACCCCCTGCTCACCTAGAGCACATTGCACAGGATGCATCCAGGCGCGTTTTGAATATCTCCAGAAATAGAGACTCCACAAGCTCTCTGGGCAACCTGTTCCAGTGCTCTGTGTCACCCTCACAGTGAAAAAGTTTTTCCTCATGTTCACATGGAAGCGTCTGTGTTTCAGTTTGTGCCCGTTGCCTCGTGTCCTGTCGCTCGGCACCACTGAAAAGAGTCTGGTCCCATCCTCTCGACACCCTCCCTTCAGATACTTGTACACATTGATAAGATCTCCTCTCAGCCTTCTCTTCTCCAGGCTAAACAGGCCCAGCTCTCTCAGTCTTTTCTCATAAGAAAGATGCTCCAGTCCCCTAATCATCTTTGTAGCCCTTCGCTGCACTTGCTCCAGTAGTGCCACATCCCTCTTGTACTGGGGAGCCCAGAACTGGACGCAGTACTCCAGATGTGGCCTCAGCAGGGCTGAGTAGAGGGGGAGGATCACCTCCCTTGACCTGCTGGCAACACTATTCCTGATGCACCCCAGGATACCATTGGCCTTCTTGGCCACAAGGGCACATTGCTGCCTCATGCTTAACTTGGTGTCCACCAGCACTCCCAGGTCCTTCCCAGCAGAGCTGCTTTCCAGCAGGTCAACCCCCAACCTGTCCTGGTGCATGTGGTTATTCCTCCCCAGGTGCAGGACCCTGCACTTGCCTTTGTTGAACTTCAGGAGGTTCCTCTCCGCCCACCTCTCCAGCCTGTCCAAGTCTCTTTGAATGGCAGCACAGCCCTCTGGTGTATCAGCCACTCCTCCCAGTTTTGGATCGTCAGCAAACTTGCTGAGGGTGCACTCTGTGCCTTCATCCAGGTCATTGATGAAGAAGTTGAACAAGACTGGACCCACTACTGACCCCTGGGGGACACCGCTAGCTACAGGCCTCCAACTAGACTCCACACCACTGATCACAACTCTCTGAGCTCTGCCATTCAGCCAGTTCTCAATCCACCTCCCTGTCCACTCATCTAACCCACACTTCCTGAGCTTGTCTATGAGGATGCTATGGGAGACAGTGTCGAAAGCCTTGCTGAAGTCTAGGTAGACAACATCCACTGCTCTCCCCTCATCTACCCAGCCAGTCGTTCCATCACAGAAGGCTATCAATCAGATTGGTTAAGCATGATTTCCCCTTGGTGAAGCCATGCTGACTACTCCTGATCACCTTCTTGTCCTCCACATGCTTGGAGATGGCCTCCAGCATGAGCTGCTCCATCACCTTTCCAGGGATGCAGGGGAGGCTGACTGGCCTGTAGTTCCCTGGGTCCTCCTTCTTGCCCTTTTTGAAGACTGGGGTGACACTGGCTTTCTTCCGGTCTTCAGGCACCTCTCCTGTTCTCCATAACCTTTCAAAGATGATGGAGAGTGGCTTAGCAATAACATCCGCCAGCTCCCTCAGCACTCATGGATGCATCCCATCGGGGCCCATGGATCTGTGGGTGTCAAGTTTTCTTAAATGAGCTCTAACCCGATCCTCCTCCACCAAGGGAAAGTCTTCCTTTCTCCAGACTTTCTCTCTTGCCTCCAGGGTCTGGGGTTCCTGAGGGCTGGCCTGAGCAGTAAAGACCGAAGCAAAGGCGGCATTCAGTAACTCTGCCTTCTCTGCATCCTTCATCAACAGGGCACCCACCCCATTCAGCAAAGGGCCCACATTTTCCCCAGTCTTCCTCTTGCTACTGATGTCTTTGAAAAAGCCCTTCTTGTTGTCCTTGACATCCCTTGCCAGATTTAATTCCAAACGGGCCTTAGCCATCCTCGTCGCATCCCTGCATAATCTGACAACGTTCCTATATTCGTCCCAAGTGGCCTGTCCCCCTTTCCACTTTCTGTAGACTTCCTTCTTCTGGTTGAGTTTTGCCAGGAGCTCCTTGCTCATCCATGCAGGTCTCCTGCCTCCTTTGCTTGACTTCCTACTCATAGGGATGCACCGCTCTTGAGCCTGGAGGAAGTGATGTTTGAATATTAACCAGCTCTCTTGAACACCCCTTCCTTCTAGGGCCCTAACCCATGGGATTCCTCCAAGTAGGTCCCTGAAGAGGCCAAAGTTTGCTCTCCTCAAATCCAGGGTTGCGATCCTACTTAGTGCCCTGCCTCCTCCTCGCAGGATCCTCAACTCCACCATCTCATGGTCACTGCAGCCAAGGCTGCCCCCGACCTTCACATCTTCCACCAGTCCTTCTTTGTTTGTTAGTACGAGGTCCAGCAGCACACCTCTCCTCGTTGGCTCCTCCACCACCTGTGTCAAGACGTTGTCACCAATGCTCTGCAGGAACCTCCAGGACTGTTTGTGCCTAGCTGTGTTGTCTTTCCAGCAGATATCAGGGTGGCTGAAGTCCCCCATGAGAACCAGGGCCTGAGATTGTGAGGCTACTTCCAGCTGTCTGTAGAAGGCCTCATCGACTTCCTCTTCCTGATCAGGCAGCCTGTAGTAAACACCCACAACAGTGTCACCCATGCTAGCCTGCCCTTTAATCCTTACCCATAAGCTCTCGACTCGCTCTCCATCCACCCCTAGGCACAGCTCAATACATTCCAGTGCTCTCTCACATAAAGAGCAACTCCACCACCTCGCTTTCCTGGCCTGTCTTTCCTAAAAAGCATGTAGCCATCCATGACGGCACTCCAGTCATGCGAGCTATCCCACCATGTCTCTGTAATGGCAATGAGATCATGGCCCTGCAACCGCACACACACCTCTAGTTCTTCCTGTTTATTCCCCATGCTGCGTGCATTGGTGTACAGGCATTTCAGAGAGGTGATCAAGCATGCAGGTTTCCCAGGAGGGATACAAGAGGATCCCCCATAGCCACATCCCATGCGCACTTCCCTGGCTGCATTCACCTGCTGGAGGTGTCCCGACTTGAGGTGTGTTTTGCCAACTACCCTGGCACTATAACTCTCCCCTTCCCCCATCTTTCCTAGTTTAAGGCCCTCCTTACCAGGTTGGCCAACCTGTTGGCAAAGACACATGTGCCCCACTTAGTGAGGTGGATCCCATCTCTCCCCAGCAGTTGTCGATCTTCAAACAGGGTCCCATGGTCATAGAAACCAAAACCCTGTTGCCAACACCAGTGGCGCAGCCAGTCGTTACCTTGGAAAGTCCGTCTCCTCCTCCTCTCATCCATTCCCCTCACTGGCAGGATTGAGGAGAAGATGACCTGGGCTCCCAGACCCTTGACCACCAAAATGGATGCAGCACAACCCGTTGGGATAAACCTCCCTGTGGGATATAGAGCCACAGCTTCCTTCCTGGGCCCAGGAGTCTCTCCAGCACATGCTCGGCTCTCTCCGTTTTTTCCCTGGAGCCTCTCCCAGATTTCTGAGTTGCTGATGCTGCTCACTGGTGGCCCTTACTGCTGAGAGGCTGCACTGTAAGCATGACAGTTTCTTGCAGGCCGGCAGGTGGAAATGCCCTCCCTTGGTCCCACCGGGCAGTGAAGATGGACTCCAGAGCCAGGAAACCCTCTTGGCAGCAGCACCAGCAGCACCAGCAGCACAAGCAGCAGCAGGACTTGTTTTCTCTGGCTGTGCCAAGTCTCTGCTACAGCCAGCAACTTGGAAGAGACGGTCAGCAAGGCAGGGCCAGATGTGGAGGAAGCTGTCATGGCATACGCACTTCCAGAGCATCAGAAGCAGGAAAAGAAAAATTATTTTACAGACACATGGCTTGGAACCCTTCTCTCTCCAGGGCCTGTGCTGAGCCACAAATAGAGGCGCTGAGAGCTTCTTCTTGGTGTGGGACAATTTCATTCTGGGGCAGTGGTGGATGCCCTCTGCGGAGGAGGCAAGTGCTTCTGTAGGCCCTTCAGCAAGAGGATTCATCTGTTGCTCGTTCCGAAGGGGAAGGAAACACACAGCCACACCACCAAGTCCATACTTGTCAGTTCCCAGCACACTCTCCTCCCTGAGATGCAGGTGCAAATCCCAGGCTAAGAGGCTTCTGAACCTCTTGAAGCCAAAGAGGGCTGCACTGATGCTCCCGTCGTCTGGGGCAAGTGCACTGCATTGGGTAGCGCTGCCCTGCCAGGGAGTGCTGGGCAAGCACCTAGGCAAGCAGCAGCCCTACTCGTAGGAGCACTACCATTCGACACCAGTGCTAGCAGCAAGGAGAGAGAGCAGGAGGGAGGGCTTTTCAAGTGAAAGGGTAGAAGATGCAGAGGAGCAGGAGCGCCTGGGCAGCAGCCCTCTCTGAGGGGACACAGTGAGTCAAATGTAAAACCAGATCAGCAAAGGCTGTGTCCCTTGACGGATGCTCACAATTTTACAGCTCGGGTGGTTGTTTCCTTCGTAAGCGCTTAGCTGCCTTGGAGTGTCTCCAAAGTCTGGGGTAAAGTGTGTGTGGCGCCTTCAGCTGTTCGCTCTCAGCTCTTCCTGCTGCATCGCACAGCACTGCACTGCACAAAGGGGAAGGGCAGGAGCGCTCTCTCCTCCTGATTTTCTTGCCTGCTGTTCGCTTGATTTCTGTTTGCAGCGGGCAGAAGCAGGAAAAGAAAGACGACGCTCCCACGGCCGCTTGCTCTGCGATGGACGTCTGCCAACGGCCATCTGCCAGGGCAGCTTTTGGATCTGCGCTCAGAAGGGCAGGCTGTGACCAGCCTCTGGCAGCCCTCCGTTGGGAAGAAGGCCCATTACCGCTGCCGATCCAGGCAAGCAAGCCTGGCAAGGGAGTTACCATTGCCCCAAGCCGATTTCTTGTGTTACAATGCCAGACGCGAGCCTTTAAAGCAGTGCGACGAACACGCCGGTCGCATCCGTGGCGAGGGCGCTGAGCCTCGGCGGGGCGAGCAGGAGAGCGCTGGGGAAGAGCAGCGCCCTGGGCTGGAGCGCCGCGGCTGCGGGGCGCGCTAGCACAGGCTGCGGCCGGGCGAGGCGGGCCGGGGCAGCGGCGGGGCAGAGCGCGGGCGCCGGGCGGCGAGGCGTCGGGGCGCGGGGCCGCTGCGCGGAGCCGAGAGCGCGACAGGCGCGGCGGGGGCGAGGGTGCGGGGGCAGCCGGCGCCGTGGGCGCTGCAGCCCCGGGCAGGCTCGCAGCCTCGGCGGGGCTCGGGGGCGCTTCCCGCCGCGAGGGCGGCTCCCGGCGCGGAGCGCGGCTGCCGGCGGCGCTGGGGGTCGCGGCGGGTCGCGGCGGGTGGGCGCCGGGCGGGCGCTGCGGGCGGGGGTGGGCGCCGGGGGAGCCGGGGGCTGGCGCGGCTCGGCGCGGCTCGGCGCGGCTCGGCTCGGCTCGGCTCGGCTCGGCTCGGCGCGGCGCCGCTCGGCGCGGCTCGGCTCGGCTCGGCTCGGCGCGGCTCGGCTCGGCTCGGCTCGGCTCGGCGCCGCTCGGCTCGGCTCGGCTCGGCTCGGCGCCGCTCGGCTCGGCGCCGCTCGGCTCGGCTCGGCTCGGCTCGGCTCGGCTCGGCTCGGCTCGGCGCGGCGCCGCTCGGCTCGGCGCCGCTCGGCTCGGCTCGGCTCGGCGCCGCTCGGCTCGGCGCCGCTCGGCGCGGTTCGGCTCGGCTCGGCTCGGCTCGGCTCGGCGCGGCGCCGCTCGGCTCGGCGCCGCTCGGCTCGGCTCGGCTCGGCTCGGCGCCGCTCGGCTCGGCGCCGCTCGGCGCGGTTCGGCTCGGCGCCGCTCGGCTCGGCTCGGCTCGGCGCGGTTCGGCTCGGCTCGGCTCGGCTCGGCTCGGCGCGGTTCGGCTCGGCGCCGCTCGGCTCGGCTCGGCTCGGCTCGGCGCGGTTCGGCTCGGCGCCGCTCGGCTCGGCGCCGCTCGGCTCGGCTCGGCTCGGCTCGGCTCGGCTCGGCGCGGTTCGGCTCGGCTCGGCGCCGCTCGGCTCGGCTCGGCTCGGCCGCCCGGGCGGAGGGCTGTGCCGGGAGAGCCGTGCCCGGCGGCGGAGCGGCTGCCGGGGGCGCTGGCGGGCCGAGAAGGGGGCCGGGGCCGAGGCGAGGGGCCGAGAGAGCGCGAGCGCCGCTTGCCGCCGAGCGGGCGGAGGAGAGCTGCTGGGGGGGGGCGGCGGGCAGCAGGCAGCGCTGCGGGCTGAGACGTGCCCGGGCGCGGGGCGCCCCGAGCACAGCAAAGTGCCGCTGCCTGGGGAAGAGTTTTCCTCCCCGACGCTTGCTGCAGGCTTGTTTTCCTTCTCTGAGAATCCCTGGGGGCGCGAGCAGGTCCGGAGAAGAATGACCTCTGCGCTGCCTTGCAACGTTGCCTAATAGGCAACGGCATAGGCAGTAGCACAGGCGGCGCCAGAAAAACCGCCTGTCACCGTTTGGGCAAAGATGGTCGAGTTTTCCATTGCTTTCTTTTGAGAGAGGCTTTGAGAGAGGCACTGAGATTACTTGGAAGACGTCCAGATGTGTGTAGGTCAAAGGCACTGACGACCATTGGTCTCCTAAAAAAGCCAGGCACGAGACTTTCAGGCAATGCACATGCGAAAGGAAGGCTGAACGCCTCGATCTCAACAGATCATGTATGTATACGCAATAGGTTTGGAACACCAACAGCAACAAACAGCCAGTAAGAAAGCTTAAAAGGATTTATATGAGCTTTATTGGTATAGCCTCGCTATATTTGGATATATATACAAACAGATGTCTTTATAGTATAACTACAGGCTCTCTTCACTGAATTGTGCACTGAGGACTAAACAGCAAATAATGAAAAAGAATGGCAGAGTAGAAGCACGCTTCCTGTTACTGAGCACGGGAGAAGTTTTCAATTTCTTCCTTCATTTCCTAAAAAAAGATAAAAAAAAGATAAAAAAGGAATAATATTTGCCAACTAAACACAGGCAAACTTGCTATAAGCTGGAATAGAAATGTAAAATCCTGTAGCTAGCTGCTTTGTATGAAATGAAAGTCTGTGTAGATGCCTTCCAGGTGGAAGTCAGCAACTCGTATGTAACACAGACTGCTAAGCAGGAAAGAGAGGAATAGCGAATAAGCAGGATATCCACAGTGCGCAAGGAAGAAGTGCAGAACAGTGACAGGAAGTGCTGTGTAAGCAAAGTACCTCTATCAACTGCGTTTTGTCATCGTCTTGCCGATGGCGGAAAACACACTGGCTGAGCACCAGGTGTAGTTTTTCAAGGTGGCGGATGTTGCAGCCCTTTGTTGCGTCGCCAACGACATTCAGCAGTTGCTGAAGAAAAAAGGGAGACAGTACAAGTTTACGTTAGCACCAGATCATTTGAATAGGCTCTCGATGTGTTCAGACACAAAAGAAAATGGTCCCACACAACTCGCATCCTCCTTCCTTGTATGGCTAAATGAAAAAGGAGTGAAACGTCCAAGAACAGACTAAATATCGCAGCAGATTTCCATGGAGGAAATGAGCTCCTGTGTCCGACTTGCGAGAAAAAGCAAGGCTCCAGTTTCAGCTAGCATTGTGCTGCTCCTCAGGCTATCAGTCACCTCCACGATCCTAACTGCAAGTGAACTTCTCTGAGAACAGCGGGAACTGCCATGGCCCGTTTTGTAGTAAAGGACAGCGGCTGCCACAGCAAAGCCCCTCTTGCCTTGCATGAGCTTCTGTGGCTGCAATGCAGGGCCCTGCGAAATGCATCTTTTGAAGAGAGGCCACAGAGCCTCTAGAAAGAGGGCTGCCAGCTGGCAGTGGGAGCCTCCTCAGGTGCTTCTGTCTCCCCGTTAGCTGAATGTTGCCCATGCCTGCAGCTCTGCTGGCAGAACGGATAGCTCAAGGGTCGTCAGCAGAGCGGGAAGCAAAGGTGGATCAGTGAGCTCCAGCCTACCCTGAGAGAGAGGCTGGTTTCCTTCTCAGCAGGGGGTGAGCGTTTCCTCCTCTTCTCTGCTAGGCTCTCTGAGGGAGATGCGTTCCTCCTTCGCTTTTGTCTGCAGGCAGCTGCACGGAGATAGGAGAAAAAGCAAGCCAAAGCATTAGCTAAGCAGTTCTGTCTGCAAACTCTAGCACCGTCGTCTTACTCGGTGCACAAGGGAAATGGTGAGAGGGACTGAAGTACCATTGTGCTGGCTCACTACATGCATGTGTTGAGGGAGAGAGGGCAGCAAGTGAAGGGAGCCCAACTGTTATTAGAATTAAAAAGCGCAAGAACTATTAGATTATATCATGCATAAAAGAATGCCCTTGATGATTTTGTGCACAGAACAGACTGTAGACCGAAGGCATGAGCACAAAGCAAGGTCATAAGCTCAGGTGGCTTCGTCTCTCATCACAGGAAGTAAAAGAGGTGAGAAGCAGAAAAGGCTTTGGAGACAAGCTCTCCTTCTCCTGTGTTCCAAAAGCAGAGGTTGCCTAAGCCTCACAGACAGACGGCAATTACTTGGTGCGGGGGTGGCGGGCAGGAAGGCAAGAGGGAGAGGAAGAGAAAAAGGAAGCAAAAGCAAAGGAAAAATCCTCACTGTTTCCTATTACCATAAGAACTTGTGCAGTGTTCAGCAACTGCTCTAAACAACATGTTACATTTGAGGAGTTAGCCGTTGCGGGGCCATCGAGGCCAGTGTTTTACAGTGTGAGCCAAGCTCTGTGGCTGGACTTTATTTCATAAGCACGTTGAGTGACTGTCCTGGGGACTGACCTCACATGCTGCGCCTAATTTGGAAATGGAATGCCTTTGGCATAAAGCCACCGGCATCACCAAAACCAGGTATGCCATGACAAGAGGGAAGATATCAATGTCATTGGCACCTTATCCAAAAAAGGAAAAAAGAAAAAAGAAAAAAGAAAAAAGGAAGAAAGGACTTGCCAGTAGAGAGGGGTGTACTGGACTCTGCAGGCACCGCTGGCCATGTCTCATCCCCTTGCTCCTCGAGCTGCCTGTCTTCCTCCTCTGTCAGCAGTCGAGGCTCAGGTGGTGATGCCACAGGCAGGAGGACTTCCCGTGCCTGACAAGCTTCAGTCAACCAGAAAAGGTTAGCCAAGTGATGATACTCAGACACAAGCAGAGTAAACCTTCGTGCCAGGAAATCTATTACCAAAGCAAATGCCGAATGGCTGCTAAGCTAGAGATAGCAACGCTGTGTTTGTAGAATAGCCTCACCTGCTTTCTTTTGTGGTGCAGCAGGCTTAGCAGCTTGCTGGACAAGCAAGTCCTCGAAAAACTTTCTCCCTTCCTCCTCGCTAGGTGACTGGACACGGAAAACTTCTCCGTAAAGCTCAGAAAATAAAGCTCGTACCTGAGGTGGGAGGAGAAAAGACAGCGCAGCCGTAAGCCCCCCGCAAATTTGTGTTCTGCTCCACAAAGATGAATGCCTTTTCCGGTGAAGCTGAGGAATGCTTTGAATAAGGGAGAGACTAGAACAAGTTTGCTTCTTGGCCTTAAAGGCGAGATTGTAGTGGGTCGGCAGGGCAACTTAGGGCATCTTGTTTAAGGAACACCTCTAGGATTAAAGCTCTGTGAAGCGACCCGAGGTTCCAGTGCTCCAAGGGAGGACACTGAGCATCTCCTAGGTTGCCTGTTTTGAATTTACTTGCCTTGCTGCCCTTCAGGTTGAAGCCTTGTGGCAACTGCAGAGGGAAGAGATGCCAGCAGGGTGCCCTAGTAATGCCGGTGTTGAATGGCTTAGGAGAGCACAGTATTTGGGTGCTTAATGGAGTGATAAATTAACGTGAGACTGAAAGAAGCCGGGAAGGCAGTGAGAGAAATACCTCTGCCGGGAGATCTGCATGGCAAACATCCGACGTAGCGAGCAACAGCACTGGAGCATATGCTGGAACGCCCTCTAGCAATGTTGTGAGCGTAGCTCTCAAGGTGAGTCCAGCAGCCTCCCACCAGGCATGGATACGTGGAATATAAAGGATGCTCGGTGCTGTCCTCTGGGCTTCTCGGATCAACTGGTCAAAAGGAAGTTTGGAGAAGACTGTTGAAGCGGGCAGCAGAGGCTGCTGCTGAACAACAATGTATCAATCAAAATTGCCTGCAAAACGGGAGTGCACAAAGTGTCCAAACAAGCCACCAAGAATAAGGTAACATTGCTGCTTGGAGCCAGTTCCTTCAGCCTCTCCACAGCGAGAGGCAGGCCTGAATCTCTGCCTGATTTCCAAACTGCTTAGATGTCAGGTAACTCGCCCAGAGCCTCACGCCCGGTGCGAGTGGTAGTGTGCTTGAAAAAACAGGCCCAGCCCTTCAGCAGGGTCCACATCAGCCTGGGGCCACTGCTACACCGCTGGAATGCAACAAGCGTGTTCTTGCCTCTTCCCTGCGGTATGATGAGAGAAGAGGAACCCTTTTCTTCCCCCCTCCCAAGCCTGGGTTGCATTTCAGCGTTATAAAGAGGGAGGCTAGAGAAAGGGCAGGACGTGCAGTCAGGCTGAGGCAGAGGCGCCTCCTGGGAGCTACAGAGCCTGAAGAGGCAAGGGAAACAGCTCTGGAGAGCCCGCTGTCATGAGCAGCAGCTCTTGCCATGCAGAGGGCTTTATCGAGAGCATCTTGGAGCTCCCTGAGCTGCTAGCAACATCCTTACTGTTTAGCCGGGAATGGAAAAGATGCTCATGCACAACGTCCTTCTTCTCCATTGGTCAGCGTACAAGAAAAGTGTTCTTTCAGCGCGAAATAACCACCACAGGAAGCAGAGGAAAGCCAGGCCACCACCATTAACCGCGGGAGGTCTGCCTGCTTCCCCTGAGTCTATTCATCCTGTGAGACTGCAGAGAGAAGAGGTACCTGTGCGCATCTTTCTTCGGGTGAGGTGCTGCTAGCAAAGAGAGCCGGCAGGTCCAGCACGTGAACCGCAAACCTCTCCAGCGCGTGTATTAGTGCAGGCGCCAAGTGGGAACTTTGCCCGTACCCGGGCTCTCCAGCGATTAAGAACCTGGGCCTGTGACATGCTGGCTGGCAACAAGCATTGCTAGGAGCGTAACTGCAAAACAAGAAGTTTGCAAAGGCAGTGATCGATCGAGACACAGATGTTAAAAGTATCTTTCTTTGTCCAGCACACACTGGTCTGGATCTCTTCTCCCCGGCCGTGAGGCTCTCATGTTCATTATGTCTTGACTGAGCAGCCTTGAGGCCTCTGCCTTGGTCAAGTTTAGGTGCAGGGGGTCCACTGGAAATGGAGAAGGTGGTCAGGAAGGAGCAGAAGAACCTTGTGGGAAAAGAAATGCCGTGGGCTCTGAAAGGCCTTAGCTGTATCTAACAAAGTGCAAAACATTCCTGAGAGTCCATAGAACTGGAGGATATTTATCAGATTCCTTCATTCAGATGGTTTCATCTTTCCTTGTGTGCTGTCTCCTAGATTGCAAATACAACTTTCTCGTGGTTTTTGCTCTGTTATCATGGAATATGTCTGTGAATAGCACCTTTTTTTTTCTTTTCTTTTTTTTTTTTTTTGGCCATCTCAGTACTGCAGGACCTTTTCTGGCTCAGGCCAAGGAGCCTAGAGACTGGACCAAGTTCTGTGGGTCAGAAACCTTCCTGAGCAGCACAGTAAGAGAGAGTGAGAAAAATTACTGATGCAGCTGGGACCCCAAAAGCTAACTTCTCCACTGTGGGATTGAATTACTTTCACATTGCAATATCAAAATATGAATGTAAGCATAGTGGCTTAAAGATCGCAAATGAAGCCCTTTTTTGCAGGGTTTTTATTATGCCCTTTTAGCCGGCCATTCCTCAATTTTCTTCCTACGAAGTGAGTCACTCCTGCATTCCCAATCTGGGAAGCTAGGTGACTCCACAAACCCACGTTGCATTTTTTTAGCTAAGAGGAGAGACAACACATTTCTTTGGCCTTGAATCCTTGAAGAACAGCATGCATGAAATCAGCATGCCCTAATTGTCTGTGGATGTCTTTGGTGGAGGAAAAGGAGGCTGGCTCCTTCCGGATGATCGGCTGGAGCTACTTGCTTTCCTACAACTGTAGCACCTAGTTATATCTCCGTGCTTCCTGCTTGCAGTTTTTGATACCAAAGCACCCTGGACTAACTCTTCTGTCCTCCCTCATCTAACGCCCCTCCCACTTGCAACAGCCACGACAGCTTGGAAAGCCCCAGCAATCAGAAGAATTTCAATGAAAGGACACGGCCAGTTACCTGTTACAGTTAAGGAAGGTTTGCTTTTGCTGGCCAGGCCTTGGAGGAAACGGCTCATCTTCAGGACCAGAAGGTGACTCCTCATCACTGTCCATGCAGTCATTTTCTAAGAAATGAGTGGTACCATGAGAAGGCAAGAGAGGCTTGTTAACTTTCCCGAAGAGTCTGCAACCTTCTCTTGCGCTAAGACAGCTTCTAAATGTGAGCTGAAACCTGGGGCCTTGTATTTCTTCGTCTGAGGGGCATACGCTGAATGCCATTTTCCAAAGCCTTCAGTTTCTACAGAGCTCTCCTAAGTGTCTGGATTTGCGCAAGCTATGTTTTGCTAGCGGTGAAAGCTCCTTTTCTCCTTGCAAACGGGAAAGATGATGCTGACAGCCTTTAGAAACTGGATGCTCGAGTGGAGAACATAGAGTTCTGTACTGTGAAGTGGGAGGAGTTCCCGGCTCTGCCCTCTCTACCATTCAGTTTCACCTCATCCTGACTGAAAGGTTTTTTTCTGTTGCTTGCGCAAACTAGCAGTGTTTGCTTTGGGAGAGTTTTACGGCGGTGAAGGCAGTGAAGCCCTACCTGGCTGTTGGTCCTGCTGGAGTGCAAGTGCTGCGTGGGGAAATACCCTCTGCACGCCTCTTAGGAGTCTCTGTAGCGTGTTCTGAAGCAGTGGCTTGGAAAGAGGTGGCAGTGGTTGTCCAGGGGAAGCCACAGCCCTCTGTGAAGCTGGTGCAGTCTTCTGCATAGCCACAAGAAAATCTGTTGCTGTGATTTCAATGGCAGCAACATCAATGTGCAGCTTGTGACTGCTTGTGTAGATCTGCGGATAGTGTCGATGCAAAGCACAGAGGGCAGCTTCAGCGCAGAGGGCTTGAATATCGGCCCCGCAGTATCCTGAGCAACGAGAGCAGAATCCAAAGGGATGTCAGTCTCAGGCAGCAGAAGGGAGTCAAGGACAGGCTTTGCAAAGGGACACTCTCAAAGTCTTTGCATGTGGCCCAAAGGGGAAGAGTTTCATGGGCAATGGCAAAAGAGTTCCTGCACTGCAGAGCAGTGCCCTGATGCGGAGCTTGCGTTACGGGAGGCCCAGCGCCCTACAGCCTGTGCTTCGGAAGTAGGCCTCTGAGCCAACCTTAGCTCCTGAGGAAGACGCCCCCCAGAGCCTTCCATGTTCTCAGAGGCAAGGGAAGGCAAGGAGACAGAAGCAGCTTGGGTACTGCCTGGCACAAGCTCAGACGCTGTCAGGAGCCAGGCGCAGGCAGGAACTCGGTGCGTTTTTTCATCTTACCGACGCATTTTTCAGCAAGCTCCTCAAGCAATGCGTCCAGGGGCTTAGGGCTCCAGTCTCTGGTGTGGATCTTGAAAATCTCTTTTCGAGCCTACAAACCAGGTGGTCACACTGTGGTTTGTCTTAAGCCTCTTTCTCAAAAAGAAAATAAGCAGTGCGCAGTCCCCCTCCCCCCGTCACATTCCCGTAATTGCTTGTCTTCCTCTGCTAAAATTAAGAAATGTTTACATTCTAGTAACACACTGCCTGCTTTTCAAAGCTCAGTACTTTTCAAGTAGATAGGAAGAGTAAGTAGAGTAGCAGGAGCAAGAATTCTGACTCCAGCTGCTATCCTTGAACGAGCAAATGTCAAGCTGTGCCTATGTTCATCGCTGCTCTTTGCCAGAGCTTCAGTGAAGTGTTTCCTGTTTCTGTCCAGTATAGTGTGTTGTGCATTTTTCCTAGCCTTCAATCCAATAACCTTTTTCTCCTTTTCCCCACAAAATGCGAACTAAAGACAAAAGAATCTGGGGTAGGCAGAAAAAAAAAAGAAAAAAGAAAAAGAAAAAGAGCCCGAGCTCCCTGCTAATACCAGTAACAATGTCAGCTCCCTAAATGCTTTTGAGTGGCTCCGAGGATTCCCAGCCCGGCCACACTCAAGCCCAAGTTTTCCCCCGAGGCTTTCCCAGCTGGAGAACTGAGAACAAGGCGGCAACCTCAGAAGGCAAGAGCCTAGGTGGACTCACTAACTAAGCAAAGAGCAAGCACTTGGGCAAGGAAGAATGTCCATGTGCTCCAGCCGGAGTGAAACTCCTGTTTGCAGCCTTCCTGCCAGTTCTTTGTGGGGAACTGGGAGGTGTGCAGCATGTATGCCACTTGTTTCCTTGCTCGATCTCGGAGATGCTGTGGGGCAAGCTGGTTTTCTTGTCAAGCAAGGCTTTGTGCCGGTAGCAGGAAGGTTGCCAAAACAGCCTTACCTCTTTGTTTGGCAAGGTGAAAAGGAACTCCCTGTCAAAGCGTCCAGGCCTTCGTAAAGCAGGATCCAGGGAGTCTGGCCTGTTGGTGGCTCCAATGACCACGATCTCTCCTCTGCTGTCTAAGCCATCCATAAGCGCCAGGAGCGTTGTGACAATAGAGCTACCAAAAAAATGTTGTTTGGATTCCCTGGGTTAGTAGTTGTTGTTACCTTTGGCACGACTTTCTCCAAAGTCACGTCGCTCAGAAAGGATAAGCTTTTCTGGATGAGCTGTTGTTAGCGAAAGGACTCATGGTAAGACAGAAAAACCGAGGCAAGGTCTCGAGAGAGACCTTGTCCGGACACCAAGCTTAGTGACCTGATTTCAACTCCTGCCTTTAAACTGCTACGAAGCTCTGTGTCATTGTACTCGAGGAGTTCAGAGTGTGGGTGTGGGTGTGTGTCCTATAAAGGGAAGCAGGTGGGTCTTCTTTTCCTAGAGATGAAGCAGATGACATGGAAATGGAAGCGAAAGGAAGTACCTGTGAATCTGGTCTTGGCGACTGGAGCGCACAGGAGCGAGACCGTCGATCTCATCGAAGAAAATAATCGAAGGCCGCATCTCATAGGCCTGGAAGGGAAGTACAGATGCAGGCATACTGACGTATGTGAAACAGAGCACCACGCAGCGAGAACATGCAGGATAGACATTATGGCTGCAAAGGCACTGGCACTGTGCTGGACCCAACATCTGCAAGATTTCCAGCCCCTCAGGCAAAGCAGCACGGCACGGGAAAAGGAAACACTGATGTTCCCTTTTCAACAGGAGACACTGCCAAACTGCCCAAGAGGCCAAGTCCTCCTGGAAGACGTCCACCCCGGAAAAGTAGAGGTCCAACTCTGACCCAGCCTACTGCGCATTTCCTCCTTACCTGCTGAAATAATGCGCGCAGCTGTCGCTCGGATTCTCCCACCCATTGGCTGAGGCAGTCGGCACCTTTTCTCATGAAGAACGCTATTCTCTTGTCTCCCTGCCTACATTCATTTGCGAGCGCTCGAGCCACCAGTGTCTTTCCAGTGCCCGGTGGGCCATAGAACAGACAGCCTCTGCAACATGAAAAAAAGAGATTTATGTAGCTACAACAAAAACATGGAAAAGTGCCCATGACAGCCCCTGTTGTGAAAGCAAAGCGGCCTTCCCTCCTAACCAAAACACTTCCCGTCTTAGACAGATTTGAGAGCAAAGCCTGTCTTTCTCCCTGCCACAGTTGGAGTCTCTTGGACTGTGCCTCCCAGAATTTGTTGGAAGCACTGGGGAGGAAGCCTTAAGCTGGGAGGCCAAAAAAGGTCTTCCGTGTTTCCACACCCTACTTAGAACATCAGCCAGAAAAGGGAATTCCTGTGAACAAAGCAGCAAAGCATCTGAAGATTTGCACACTTTTAAAGGTATGGAAAGGGAAGGATTTCAAGTCCTATTTCAACATCGAGTGAGTCAAGCTTTGTTGGCCAAGAATATATAAAGCTAAGCATTACGTCTTGAGATATTGCCCCTCCAAAAAAAAAAGGAAAAAAAAAAGGAGAATACTTTTCATGTTGAAAAGCATATTGCAGCAGTTAGCTCTGTAGTTCGAATGCACTGCCCGTTACCTGGGGGGTCGGATTTGGAATCTCTCAAAGAATTCTGGGTAAAGCAGTGGGAACAGGACCATCTCCTTTAAGGCTGAAATGTGGTGAGAGAGACCACCCACACCATCAAAGCATACCTAAAGAGACATGCAACAGAAGACATGTCAGAGGTCAGAGAAAGCTGCCACCTGGAAAAAAAAGGCTTCCTCCAAATTTACCCTATGCCAGCACAAAGGAAAGGCTCAGGACGATCTTGAAGTTCCCTGAGAGGAAAGTGTAAGGCCCGGGAGCTGTCAGCAGCACAGCAGGGAAGGTTTTCATGACCCCTGGAAAAGTCCCCACTGACACAATGAGTTACCACTGCTTACCGCACTCTGGATTTGCACTGGATCAGCTTCCGGCAGGGTGGTTCCGGTTTTCCTTCCATCCACGTGCTTTCCCTTGAATTCGTCTTTCCCAGAGCTTTGGGGAAGACACCAGATGTGAATGGAGGAGAAAGGGAAAGGGGCTTTCTAACTGAACATGCAGTTAGCGGGATTGCTGTGGTTTTCATGTTGGCAAGTGAGTGCAGAAGCGCTTATACACTGGCATAAACTTCCCAAACCATGAAATATTCCCTAGACTTGATTGGCGCTCACTATGCAAGCGTGAAGAAAGGCAGGTGGGCATTTTTATACTGCACGATGAAATCGTCTAATGACAATTTGTGGAAGGGGATTCTGGCTTCAAGTGCAGAACAGAAGAATTGCAGATCCCCAATCTCAGCCAGGACAATCCGCAATCATCTCATCGCTGACCCCCAAATCCTGCCTTTTTAAAAGCCGTGGGCTAATGAAAATTATCTTCTCTCCCAAAGGAAAAGCCTTGCTTCCTCTAGACCCTCCAGCTGTCCCAGCTACAATGCTGCTCTTTTCCCATCACGGCCATCAATCGGAAAATCTTTTCAAGCATTACTGAGTGATGGGAGTGGCAGCACTCTGGATCCCTGAGAACTATCACTATCCGTACACCAACCTGTTTGTTCTTCTGCAGCATGGGCTTTGCGACGGAGCAGCCCTTTGCCTGTCAGGAGAAGATGGCCCTGAAGAAATGAAAAGCAGCAGTGAGCATGCACACTGGCCAAGAACTGCAGTGTGCGCAGGATACAGGCATCTCGATCCCAAAGGGAGAGTTTTACCTGCAGAATGAAGGCAAGGAATTTAAATGAAAGGTGTGTGTGGGGGGGGTTGGGTGGGAGGTATATGTCTTTTCATTTAGCAGCCTCTAGCCCACTATCCACAAGAAATCAGCTCTTCCGAGGAACTGTACATAGAACCTACTTTCCAGTGGATCCTGGAAGTACGTGATGGTCTTCCTGGGTCGAAGGTTATACTCCTTGCAGGGATCTTTGCCATCTTCCCCTTCTCGGCCTTCACCTTCTTGTGTTGCCCCTATGATTATAGAACCTAGCGAGAACTTCTTATTTGTCTGTGCGCGTATAGCTTTTCATTCAACAACGTGTATGCCACTTCTGCACAAGAAATTAGCCCTTCAGAGAGGCTCTGCATATAGCCTACCTTCCAGTGGGGCTTGAGTGTCTTCAGCGGTTTGCCTAAGGTTAGATGGCTTTAGAGTATCTTCGCCGTCATCCTCTTCCTGCTCTTCATCATCCTCTGAGGACCCTGTAATTACAGTACCAAGTCATCATTTCTTGTTTGTCTCTGCGCATGCACATTTTCATTCAAGAACTTATAGCTCCCACCCTTAAGCACAAGGAATCAGCCCTTCTGACAAACTGTGCGCGTAACCCACATTCCAAAGGCTCTTGATACTGGACAACAGTATTCCTGCGCCGAAGGTTATACTCCTTGCGAGCATCTTGGCCATCTTCCCCTTCTTGGTGTCCACCGGCCTTTGATGGCCCTACAATTACAGAACCTAGACATAGTTTCTGATTGCGCTGTGCGTAGCTACATTTTCATTTAACGTCTTCTATCCCCCTTATACACGAGAGATTAGCCCTTCCGAGAAGCTGTGCCTATAACCTACTTTCCAGTGGAGCTTGATAGCATACAACAGGCTTCCTTTCTCTCACGCTATAGCGTGCCTATAGGGAGCAAAGATACAGGTTCTGTTAGACTGTGGTACACTTTGGAGGAAGTTCTTCTCAGCTGAGCGAAAAGTGCACTGGCATCACTGTGCTGTGTGAAATCCATTACTTACCGAAAAGGAGTAAGGTAAAGTCATTTTGACTTCTGCAAGGACTCGCTCAGTCTGCCTGAGGTCCATTCTTCCTCAGAACCTGAACTCAAAGAGCATATGAACCACAAATGAACTTTTGTAAGCACGGAAGTAAAGCTCTTTACTTTTGCAGAAGTTTCTCAGGCAAAGAAAATTGCTGAAGAGGACAAGGTAAATCTCTTGTGAGTGAAGCAAGAGTTTGGTTCACAAGAGAATACGTAAATTACTGAGCTGACAGACATGAGGGGCAGAAGTTGGAAGGTGTGGTTGGAAAGATGATCCAAAACTGAAGACAGCAGCAACAGGGAAATACACAGGAGCTGTCTGCAAATTCTTCAGACATGAAGCACCTTTACAAGTCCTCCTCTCATGCACCTTCCCAGTGCTCAAAGACTCCAGTAGCCATGACTGTGCACCTCCAAAACACTCCTGTCAAACCAGGTTGGCTCCACAGTGCCAAGGACCACAGGTGTGACAGTGGCAAAGGAGGAAAGAGTTATTGGAGCGAGGACCAAAGGTCCTATGACCGCAGCTGACAAGGGACTAGTAACACGGGGGTGGACGCGCTGCCGGGGAGCAAAGATTCTAAACGTGCAAGTTCTGCAGCCCTGACAGCGCCATATTATGGAGGGCTCCCGCAGGCAGCAATTCCCAGCAGCACTGAGGACTTCCCTAGGGGCGCAGAGGGAATTCCCAGCGTACCGAGTTAGTCCAAAGAGCTCTTGTGGCCAGGAAGAAACACTCCTCTCCAACGACCTGCTGGGAAGGTCACCAAACAGCGTCTCGCGCTGTCCCACCACCTCCTCTTGCCTTCTCCTGCTCGCTGCACAGCAGCTGCTCCAGAGCAGAGCAGGGCAGGGCAGAGTCGTGGCGAGAGCAGCCCCAAGCACCTGGGCTCAGCTCAGGCTCCCAGGGCCATATGGGGAGGGCGCAGCTGTTGCTGCGATGCACTGCGTGATGCCCCAGGCCATGTCACAGAGGGGCTGCAGGGTCCCCTTGACCCCCCAGGTGCTGCCAAGGTGGGCCCTGCAAGGGCAAGGGGAGCTGCCTGGGGTGCTTTAGGGAGCTGCCCGCACCTCACTGCCCACTCCCCAAGGACAACAGGGGGCACGGGGAGCCACAGGAGGGGTCCCCCAGGCTGGGGCTCACCTCAGGCATGCCACTCCCGCAGTGTCCCCAGATCAGGGTTGCGGGGCTACAACTGCTGGCAGGGAGAGGCTCTGCTCAGGAAGGAAGGCCTAAATGAGCAAGTGAATGAATAAAGAGGAAGACTGTGACTGCACTCTCTCAGCCTCTGGGGAGGAAGGGCCAACTCCTAGCTGTTGCTTCCCTAGGCCACAGGCATGGAGATGGCATGGCCTAGCGAAGGAGCAGAGGGGTTTGCTCTCTCACCCTGAAAACTGTGTTAAGGCAAATCCACCATGAATGCCTCCAAACGGTGTCAAAGCCTGGGGGGGAAAAAAAAAAAAAAGGCTTATCGGAAAGGTCATTTCTTTCCCTCGGCACTAAATTCTCTCTGCGTTAGAGACGACGTCTGGGAATCCTGGTCTTGGGGTGGGTTCTAACTGGAGGGGTTTTGAAGATGTGGTCCTAACAGGGCAAAACAGAAAGAAGGGTGGCGCCAGGTGGAGATTATCACTGGAGCCCCAAAAGCCCATTTCCATTCTAAAGTCACTCGTTTTGCAGAAGAAAAATGTGATGCTCAGATGGAGCCTGCAACACTTGCAGTGCCATCACACCGCTTGGGTTCCCAGTGGAGGAGACTGAGAGCAGCTTCCCATCTACAGCGTGACAGCGCAGTATCACACACCCGAACGAGGCACGGGAATAATGCCTGCACGCAGTACATTCTGGTGACCCTCTCTGGTTACTTCTCAGTCTGCCCTGAGGGTGGTCCGAGGAGCGGCCGGCCCTCTGGCCTCTTCGGAAGGAAACGATGCCTGAGGTCTTTGCTTTCTCACCTGCTTGGTAAGCACTGCAGGCTGGGAGACCCCTTGCAGAAGCAGAACAGATAGCTGAGATGGCTGCATGGAAAGCAGAGTGGCTTTACACCGAGTGCCCGAAAGGCATCCCCTGCACATTATTTTCCGCCCTGCAAATCTGAGGGAGCCTCAAAGGAAGCAACGGAGTGAGCGAGACAGTGGGAGCAGAGCTGAGTTCCTACTGACCCCCGCGCTCCAACTCTCCAGCTGCAGAGGTCTGTGGAAGGGGCATGGTGCCTTCGGCAGCAGCACTGCCTGCAGAAGAGAGAAGCTGTAGAGGGGAAGTGAGTGTGAGTGGGGGAAAGGGAGGGGATGCGAGCGTGCCGGGAGGTGAATGGAGGGGACGGGAGCACCGAGGGAAGGGGATGGAGGGGCTGAGGGTGCGCGTGGCGAGCAACGGAGGGGATCAGAGGAAGCCTTGGGGGAAATGGAAGGGAGGAGAGTGCTGCGGGCGGGGAAAGCAGGGGGCTCAGGTGCTCACGGAGGGAAACGGAAGGAACCTGAGGATGCAGGGAGAGGACTGGAGGAGACTTTAGCAGGTGTGAGGGGACCAGAGCATCAGAGCATGCATGGAGAAGGGATCTAAGGTCGCACAAAGGAGCCTGGAGAGTGCCAAGGAGGCGATCGAGGAGGTTGCGAGGCACACGACTGCACGCCCCCGGAAAGCAGACAGCGACGCACTGGCTGCGTAGAGCCCATGGCTTTAAGCTGGCAGGAAGGCAGCGCCCTCAGGCTGCCAGCACCTCGGCTCCGCCGCACCAGGGCCGGGCTGGCGGCAGCCACCCTCCCAGCATGCCCTGGGGCATCCCCACGGCCTGCTGGGAGCAGGGCTGCTATGGGGCACCACGGCTCTGCCCGGGGAGACGCGGCCCCTGCCCCCGTGGAGCCCCGGGGGCCAGCTCTTTCCCCTGCCCCACAGCCCCAGCCCAGACCTCCTGCCCCACGGCCCCCGCTGCCACTCGCTGCCCCAAGGCCCCAGCTCTGCCCCGGTGCCCCACAGAGCCCAGCACAGAGACCTCCTGCCCCACGGCCCCAGCTCGAACCTCCACAGCAGGGGCCCACAGGGGCAGTGACTGTGGCAGATTTCGAGCACCGTGCACTCTGGCCTCCGTTCCCGAGACTCTGCCGGGGGATTGCCAGCACGGCCCCCAAGAAAGCAGCCTCCACGTCAGCCCCTGCTGTTCCTCTCTGCAGAGGAGGCAGCACCTTCTGCCTGAAGCACTGGCTGGGGCCCCGGGAGCTGCAGATGCTCTGCGGTGCGAAGGAGGTGCCTGGGCAGGAAGAAGCTGGCGGAGGAGGAATTGTGCCCCAGAAGCAGGAATTCCCTCATCCTCCTCTGGCCCTCCGGCACGTGCGTTGACACTTGCTGGTGAGTCGTGGGGACGTGTCACGTGGCAGGGCTGGACGCCATGGCACAGTGCTCAGGCTTCATGCTTGTCGGGAACGGCAGGCTCCAGGCCGGGGGTGGGAAGTGGAAGGAGAGGCACCCCTCGGTTTTCAGGCATGCCCACGTTGCCTGCTGCATTGCCACCGTGGCCTCTGTGAAAAGCCTGTGCAGAGAGTGTGCAGCGTGACATGAGCAAGGGCAGGTTTGCAGGGGGGAGTGGGGCTGAGAGGTGAGCATGTAGACAGCTGGGACCAGATGGCGCCAGTGTGCAGGGGTGCACTTCTGTGTCCTTCAGCCCCCGGTCAAAGTGATGACTTGTGGTCTCCAAAACCAGCAGACTGGCTTTCACCTGGCAGCCTTTACACCCGTTTGAGCACCAGCCAGCACTGTTCCTCTTAGCAGTTCATTGCTCCTGAATAGCAGGCAAGGAGTGTTGTGGGCAAAGGGGGCCGCCCATATGAAATCTGGAGAGCCGCAGTGTTCACAGCAGAGCTTGTCCGTTCATGGGTATCCCCAGAGCTCTGGAGATGCAGGAGCCAAAGGCAGTCCTGGGAGGATGCCTTTTGGCTTAACGAAGCTTTGTGTCAGGCAGCCCCTGCCTCGTTTCATCCTAGCTTTGGATCTCAAAGCAAATAGAAAGCTCGGAAGGAGAGGAGAAGTCTTTTTTATGCATGCCATACTGCTGTTGAGATTTGTTTAGGCCTCTTCTTTGCACTGTGCGTGCTACTGCATTGTGTAACCCTGCAGACTGGTGCTTCCACGGAGGGTCGTCGGCCTTATACCCAAGGAGCCGTCACCGTGGGGTTTATGTAGGCAGCAGAGGGGCAAGTGTTTGTCTGGAGAAGGGCTTTGTTCAGCCCTCTCATGCCACACCAGGACTATGTTCCTGGAGTAATGCGATCAAAGCAATCTGATTTTGACTAATAGTGGGATTAATGAGCTTTGTCAGGTCTTGAGCTGTCCAACTAAGGATGCTCGTTATGACCCCAGGCCAATTACAGACTTAGCTGCTGCCTTTAGACATGGGGCTGAGAACAATCCTTTTTTCTTTCATGGCCATTTGTGTTTCAGACATAGAGACAAGATGCTCTGAGGTAGTTCTGTTGCAAGGGAATAATCCCTCACTGCAGCTCACATTGCAGATGGGCTCCATCCTCCCTGCTAGGCTTCCTCAGAATGTTCTTTATTCTAAAATTAAATTAAAAATTGGGTTTCTAAGTAATGGCAGCAAAATTGCCAAGACCCCAACAGAGCAGAACCCTGGAAAATTTCAGTGGAGCATAAATGGAGGTGGTCACTGAAGGAGTGGGGCAGGGAAGGAAGAACAGCCCCCTCCCCAAACTGGCACTTGTGTCTTTGTTTTTTTGCTGTATCCTTAGCAGCGGGTAGTAAATTCCAGCTCTTCAGGGCTGTCCCTGCACAACTCTGTGGCCTCCTTTGCAAGGCCATGGCTGAAGAAGGTAGAGTCCAGGGGGTGGGGGAACCTGGATGTGTTGGTGGCCGGACAGGCTACAGCCAACACCGAGGGGGTCTGTGAAGTAAGTGCCAAGGTCTGGCTGAGCTCCTGGAGCAAGGGACTCAGCTGAGGAAGACTCCAGGGGCTGTTTGGGGAAAGAATGGTCCCGCTGTGGTGGCCTGGTTAGGTTGTGCGTGAGGACGCTGACTCTGGATGGAGGGAAGGCAAAGGAAGGGAGGAGAGGACTAAAAGGAGACATGGCTCAGCCTAGCAGGAGGAGAAGAAATGAGTAATTGGAGCAAGTGACAGAAGCGAGCGTGAGAAGCGCAGTTTAGGGCACTACCTAGATAAGCTCAAGCAGCTGGAAGTCCAGACTGGCACTCAACCTAGCCTCCACAGGTAACGACACAGACTGTGAATGCTCGTAATGGCAGAACTGAGCTGAGGCCAGGGTTTACCTTGTTTCAAGCAATGACAGGCTGTGAGGCGATCAGAAATTGCAAAAAAGTCATTTGCGCATCCTCTGCAGACATGTCCCTCGTTTGTAGCTGGCTAACTCTGCTCCTAAATTCACTGTTTCCACCATTCTTTTATTTCTCCCTGAAATCCAGCTGAGCCCCTTCAGTTTTGGGCCATAGCCACCTGCTGCTATTTCAGTCTGCCCTCACCCCCATGCATATCTGAAGACCTCTTTCCCAAAAGCTGTTCCTGTGAGGTAATTACATACTCAGTTATTTCCAGCTGATAAACCTCGTGTGCTTAGAGATGCATGCGATGGACACACATGCAGAATTACCACTACCTTAATAGCCCCGGTATTCCTCCACGCATCCCACAGTGCCTCCATCTTCCCACAGGTCCCCTTCCCGCTTCCAGCACAACATCTCCCAAGGAAAAATAAATAAATAAATAAATAAATAAATCATCTCTGTAAGTGCTCCTATTCCCAGGTTTTTAGCACTTCCTTTTAAACCAACTGCCCAGCTAGTCAGCTCGTATAGTTTGACTTTGAGCCATCCTTACATCTGAGGTGGAGAAGCACTTCCAGTTTCCAAAGCATTTTTCATACCTACTTTATTGTCTAGTTTCATTTAATTTAAAACACACTCTGTTATTACATATTATATGACTGTATCACAATGTTTTATGATATACATTCTGAAATATCTAATAATTTCTTTGTTGAAATTAAATGATTCAAAATGATCAAAATGAAGCATTTTGATTTTTCTCAATTGAAATTTAGCATAATTGACCCAGAAGACATTTCAGTGTTTCAACATTGCTCTCTCATGCAAAAGGAAGATTAGAGAAGTAGGAATTCACCATTGAAGAGAAACACTATTTGCCCAAAGATGGGAGATCTTTGGAGAGCAGCCTCCACCAGGAATATCAATGACTCCCCCGCTGCTTCTGACCTTCCTTCTCTTTCTGCAGGTGTGGGAGTGAGGGCAAATTTAAGATAGCATTTAAAATACCAGCAGGAAATTAGTGGAAATGGAAAATGTCCCACTTCCCTGTAAGATGAGTTTGCAAGAGAGAGATGATGAATTATCTTCTTGAACGGCCTGTCTCCTTCCTTTACTACAAAGGCAGCTTAGACAACTAGATTAGATTTAGTCACCTAACTTTTAAATAGCTTAACTGCAGGGAGATGAATCCCATCTGCTGTATAGACATGTGGCATGTGCTCAAGATCCATGATGGGTCTGGATCTACTGCACAGCTATGTCCAGGAGATGCATTTCACATTCTCTGAAATATCACACTGAGCTGCACCGTGTGCTGTTCTGACTGTCTTTATGTGCATGGCAAACTATGCACATCCCAAAATCTGGGATGCATGGAGCCTAATCAACATGACATGGAGAAAGCATGTGTGAAATTGCACGTGCATGTGTAAAAAAACAAAAACAAAAATCCTGCCCTGGAAATCCACCAGCCTTACCCTCCCAAGCCTGCAGTTCTGCGCCATGCCATCACACCATATTTCCATACCACAGCAATGCAGGAGGCCAGGCTCCATGATTACTCTTTCAAATGCTCATAGGTGTGAAATACTTGGGGAAAACATACAGGAAGACTTCCTTACTGAGCTTTAGCTGTATGCAAGTGACCTATTTAAAGCTAATCAGGCTTCCTCTGTGTTCATCAGAGAGAAAGAAGTTAGCATCTTCACAGAGCGCTTCTTCCTTAGGACAAGTTGAATCATCTCCAGGAGCTGCCTGACTCTCTCCATTGAGTACAGAGGGGGTTTAGATGACTAGATTAGCTTCAGACAAAGCTTTTACGTGCTTCCTGGTAGATGACATGAGTGTTTTCACCCACAGTCCTCCCTAATTTCTCCCTTTTATCTCTACTGAGAGATCTCAAACCACCCAGGCACCAGCACGAGGTATTTCAGTAGGATGCCTGAATTTAGGCGAGATGAACTGAATCCTAAGAGTCAGTTAGTCTAACGCAAACAGATAATGTAACTCCCTGTATTTCTCTTGTTGGCAGATGTTGAACTTTTGACGTATTTGGTGGCATAATTAATACATTCATAATGGATAATTTGCTGAAGGAGCACAGTAACTTAATTACTGCAAGGTGGAAGTTTCACAGTTATTCAGTTCACCTCACAGAAGAAAATCCTCTTGTCTTCCCTTTACTCTGCTTCCCAAAATACTTGTGGTGCCTCCCCAGCTATAATACTGGATTGTGTCACTTCCTCCTTTACCTATGGATGTCCCCTTGTATGATTTTTCATAATTAACCTGTGCAGGAGAATTATGACAATTTTCAGAAAAGCTTTTTTTTTTTTTTTTTAAATAGCGCCCTACTATGGCTAAAGAAAATTCAACAAATAAAATAGCCATCTTCAATTTACCTAAAAACATCAGCACCGGTGTATATGCATTCATACACACTCAGGTTTGTGCCTTCGCCATCTGGTGCCAAAGCACGATCATAGCATGTCAGAGCCGAGAAAGTTTTTGGACCCTATCTATTTGTTTGAAAATGAGGATTCTAAATAAGTAAGATTGTTGAGAAAGCTTCCCTTTTTCAATGTTTATTGATAATACCATCAGTTATATATACACATCATTTGGAGAGCTTCTATTTTGTAAATAGGTGATACTTATTGTTTACTGCTGCTTGATTTATCTTACCCAAATTTAAACCTCTGCAGAAGATTTCAGTTCATCTGACCTTGTCAATCTAATCTTCCTTTAAAGTTAATAAAGAAAAAAGGGGGGCACTTCTTGGGCACTGTTCATCGTTTCTTAGAAGAGACATCTTCATAGCCCGGGATCCATGAATCTTCTTTGTAAACTATGAAGAACACGAGATGCAGAGCTTAGGTGAAGGTGATTACTTCTGAGATCATATACCTTACATCATAGACAGCCAAAGTGCAGAGAGCAAAAACCTCACATCTTGTCCTTCCAACTGGGGAATCCAAGTCAGTGAGTGTAATTATAACCCGGTTACTTTCTCATGTATCCTGAAATATTGGAGCTGAGAAAGATATCTGAGCCATATTACATACTAAGATCAAATTAAAAAAAAAAAACTTCTCTTGTTCTTTTTTCTAACTCTTACATTGCATAGGAGGGAATTTACTAGTTGCACCAGATAGTATGAAATTTGCATTTTCCTGGCCTTAGAAATTAGTGGTTGAAAGATCTATTTCCCATCTCTAGTTTCTTTGCTATGAAGGATGGCCATTCATTTTCTTACACCCACTGCTTAATCCTGCCTGCTATAACACTGGATTTCAACACAGGTGGAGTTGCTTGCTTTCTCAACTGGGAGGTAACATCTGTGTTCACTTTGGAAGTTCTTGTATGATCCAAGCATAAGTTGCTATGTAATTGCTTGCAAGTTTTTTTTTTTTTTTTTTTTTTTTTTCCAGTAAGGACTGGATTATTTACCAGATTTGCTTATAGACCCTTGATCTCCAGATGTCTATACATACATATAGAAGCTCCATCGCTAACCAGACGAAAGCCTGTTCAGATCTCCTTATTTTTCAGAGTGCTGGGTATTAGCAAGAGTGGAATAAATCCAAATCTTCTCAACATTTTGGAAAGAGACCATCTCTGTTTTACAAAACAGAAATAACAGAGATAAAGTCTGTTTATATTTAAAAGTAGACTGAAATTTAGCAAAACATCATTTCAGGACAATGTGGAACTAGAATGTTACAGTCTAGGAATCCTAGAATAGCCTCATTTTCACACGTGTTCTTTGTGGCTTGTATGTCCAATTTATTGATAGAATTGATACAGCAGCAGCAGACTGTAGTGATGTATTCTTCTGTGCAAACAAATTGCAGTTACTTACCTTTGGTTTAATGAAGGCATGATAAGTGAAAATGGATATGAATTTAACTCTTTTCATAGTCGTGGAATTTAAGTGCAGTTGACATCTACTCTGGAATATCATTGTAATCCCATGCAGACAAATGCATTTGAAACCTTATTCTCCCCAAAGATGCTGACCATCCATTTCTGTCTTCACAGGTAACTCTGTATATCCTGCACACCTTCAAAAGTCAGCTCATGAATTCATATGTCCATTTACCTACTAGTCAGACAGTCAGTTTGTTATGAGAGTGAATGGAGCTTGGTTTGGTGCAGGAATGAGCAGAATTAATCAAAGAGTGTTTTCTATCAGACATTTGTCTTGTAGAATGCTATCAAGTTGACTGGAAACAGTTGGAATCCAACCAGTGGACTTTAATATCCTTTTCTGAATTAAACAAATATTAGTATCACAGTTATAAATATGGCAGTGAAGGAATAGTTGGTTTATTTGTAATAAATCTGGAGTAGCTCTACATGCATATGCCTGCTTATGGAATTCATCTCACCTAGAGATATACCTTTAAGCATGCCTTCGATTCTGTCTTCCATCTTAGTTTCTTCTCAATAGGAAGGGGGAGAAAAAAAAAGTAACAGGTATTTTTACAGAATGGTTCATGTGAGTATCTTAGACATCTGCTACACGATGAGATGAGTTATGCCATAGAAGTGCCCATTTTTTCCTTCCTTTTCCCTGTTCAGGATGTGTAGAATGATAAGTTCAGGAGGCTGCAGCCAGGGCCTGTCCCTCTGGCCCTGAGCCAGGTGGGCAGAGAAGACCTAGAGATGGTAGCCGAGTTCAACCAAGAGTCCGGATGATCAGGAGAGTTCATGGTGATGAAGCAGGTATGAGGTCAAGCTGAGAAGTCAGCCTGCGGGTCAGAGTCAGGATCAGGCCTGGTGAGGGTAACCAGGGACAGAGACAGTCCAGTGCCTACTGGGCAGGCCCAAAGTGACAAGATAGGTCCAGGGTTAAGCTGGGAAGTCAGTCCACAGGGCAGGGTCCAGAGCAATGGAGTCTGCACGCTGAGCTGAGCTGAGCTGAGCTGGAGATCAGTGCTCCTCTAGGGTAGCTCAGAGAGAAACTGAAGGCCCAGGGTTGAGCTTAAATGGGGCTCCTGGGCCCATGGGCAGGAGGTGCAAGTGGCTGCCTCAGGCGAGGATGATCAGGCCCATTAAGGCCTATTAGTGCCCTCAGACCCTGGAAACAGTAGTAATTGAAATGCTCACTAGCATATGTAATTTTGATTTAAGAATTCAAAGAACTGGGAAATGTTACTACCTCTTTAAGATCTGTCAGAGACTATTTCTTCTGTTTCCAGTCCCATTTAGCCTACTTCCCACTAACAGCTCTTGAACATTGATACCTATGTATTTCCCATTATCAGACTGTGACTTAGTGGCGTTCATAGTGCTCCAGCTTCACACTGGAACAATCTAGGTAGATAATGTATGTTACAGCTGGTTTGGGATAACACAGACAAGTGATTACATTTCAGAATGGCATGTTGGATGAAATCAGTATTGTCCTCGTTGACCAAAGGAAGTAAGCTGTTCACCGCTAGCGGGAGCATATGATCATGATCGGTTTTTGCCAGTTGTTCTCCAGAGCGTATCAAGACAAGATTGCTTACCTAATGTGAACAAATATCTGAGCAAAACGGCAGGAGAAAATTACACCACAGTAGCTGAGTTCCTCCTCCTAGAGCTAATCAACAAGGCAGAAGCACAGCCCACTCTCATTGTAATGCTTTTAATTATTTACCTGATGACTGTAGTTGGAAGTCTGGGCTTGACCGCATTAATAAGGATTGTCTCCCCAAACCACCCTCCCAAATAGCTTTTCCTTAGCCATTTGGCAGTCTTAGAGCTCTGCTGCTCAGTCATCACCCCCAGGACTGTGGCCAGTCTCTTAGCAGAGAGCAAAGCTGTCTCATTTGGTGGCTGTGCTGCCCAGATGTACTGTTTCTCTACATTTTGCACCAACGAATGTTTCATTCTGGCTGTGATGGCATATGACCAGCTGGAAACCACTGCTATACAAAGCTGTCATGTCATGAAGCCTCAGCATCCAGCTGTGACTTGGTTCTTACTCTTGTGGGTCTCTAATCTCAATGATACACAGCAGCTGTGCCTTTTGGGTGTCCTTCTGCCATTCCAGCATCACCAGTCACTTCTGTGGTGTGGTACCCCTGATCTGTGCTATCTCCTGCTCTGACATCGGGGTTAACAAGATCATCCTCGCAGCATTTTGCATCTTAGGTGACATCTTCGTCATACTGCAGGTACGCATTTTGCTACATCTACATCATCTCTGCCATCCTGAGGTGTCACTCCAGCGAGGGAAGGCACAAAGCACAATAAAACCTCCAAAGGAGTTGGAACAGGTGCTTAAAAAATTAAAATGATGAGTACAGCTGTTCATGGATGAATTTATTCTGAAATAATTGCTCGTTATGCAACAGAAGTAGGAGAAAAGTGAATGCAGAAGTGAAGAAAGAAATAACTGTACTATTAAAGACTTTTCTGTAATAGCAAGAGCTACAGCTTTACTGTGAGAAAGTACAATTGTGACCCTTTTGAAGGCGATTAGTTTCACCTAAGTTTTTACTTTCAAGTTTGATGCCTTCAAGACATCCCAGCTTTGTTTTCAACTGTTGCTAACTAGTACCAGTTCAGCAGTATCGCTTCCATGTTCTGTTTCCATTCCCTTACCTCATACATCCTTGTAGTCTTTTTTTTCCTGACTCCCAGTCTGAAGGTGATCATTAACCTTTTAGCAAAAGTGGGTCACATTCATCAGGCACCTTAAACTGTTTACAGTATTAGTGATGTGGGCGACTCGAGTCTTCCATGCAAGAACAAAGTTACCACACAGCAGGTGGTCCTGAGGGACAGCCTACCCTCTTTTGTTGTGGGTGAATATCCTTGAACCAATTCACATTCATCGCAGGCTAAAAATGTGCACACAGAAGAATTTTTTACAAATGCTGAGGCTGGGATTCATCTTACTTAAGTTTAGACTTCTGTTAATGAGCTGCCAAAGCATAAACCAAACTTGTAGGCTCTTTCTATAGCTCATGAAGGCAAATAAAAGTCTGTTTGCCTCCATAGTTTGATCACACCTGTCTCTGTCTCCCTTGAAAGGTCTATACTTATATCTATGAATTACAGGAAGAGTGTAGAGTGACCAGCTCAGGTTTATGGAATTATTTCAAGTCCACGTTAATGCAGCTTAATGCTGCCCTGAGTTCTGGTTTTGGATCACATTCCATCTGACTCAGGGAGCTGGCTCGTAGAGAACAAAAAGCCACTGGCTTCAGTAGAGAAAGATTTCAGTCTCAGCTGCTTTGGCCATGGAAGTAGCACAGAGAAGGAAACGGAACCTGCTATAACACTGCCTCAATACACAGAGTTATTAGACAAATGGGTGTAAGACCATTTTTCCCTATCCTTCGGAAGGACTGCAAGTAAAGGTCCCATAAAAAGCTACACTCCCTCTCACTGGGGGTCATCACTCAGAGCACCCCATTCTGCCCATCCTGAACCACTTAGAGCCCTTAATGTGTAAACGTGGTGTCTGAGGAAGAAATATGTTCCACTCTTCCATATCCATAGATTTATCATTAAGACTGACAGGTGCTATTAAACAATAACCAGTCAGTTCCCAGAGCAACTCTGGCAGCATCTAGAAGTACAAATTTTCTGCAAGCAAACATTTTCATGCTTCCTAGAATACCATGGAGGTTTCAGATATTCCTGACTAAACTGTGAGAGAGGACTACAGCAAAGAAAGATAAATAACCCAGACAAGCAATACCTGTTGATCCACTTTTAACCCAGCTATCTCCTGAACACCACGGCTTTCACATAGTCTAGACGAGAACTCCGGAAGCCATTACATTGCCAGTCTAATCCAGTCTGGAAGAGGACTCGGTCCAATGCAAATACATTGCAGACCTCATGGTGCAGCCCAAAGAGACGAGCTTCCCTCACTCATCATCTTACACATGGCACTGCACATTCATTGTCCCGGGAGTCGCCCCCACTCCACAACACGAGCAGCCACTGTAAGCACAGTCTAACCGGGGCTGCGTTACCTGGGACATTTCTGCCTGCCTAAGCCCCACTGATGACTTTCCCTGCTAGGGACAGTCAGAGCAGTTCACTCTTCAGCTGAGTAACACAATTCAGCTCTCTGCTCTGAAGGCCAACAGTTTGTCGAACAACCTCAAAGCCCTCGAAGTAGCACAAGTAAGCTAGCTTTTCTGGCAGGTAGAGATGTCCTTAAACTCCTGCCAGAATCAGGGGAAGGGTCTTTGTTCATATGTCTCAAAGGCTCCTCAGCTTCCCAGAACAGCTGTCTTCATCATCTTATCATAAAGCAATTTCAATAAGTGTCCAGTGATATTGCAAGAACAGAGAGAGGTTAATGGCAAACTGTTTACTAAAGCACGATATCTATGTCAACATCTTCCAATAGACCATTATTTTTCTTTTCTTCAAAAGAGTTAATTATTCAAGGATCTTAGAAGAAAAATATATGTGGGATTAGGTGCAAGTGCAAAGGCAGTGTTAAGGCAGAGGCACCAGAACTCTAAGCAAATCACCAGCGATTACCTACTTGAAGAATTTTCTATCTGCATTTGAAGAAAAATCTACCCCGATGGATGGACACACAATCTGAGCCTGGATGGTCCACAGATGAACAGGTTATCACAGCAAAATATATGCTCCACAGATGAGCAGGCTGCCTGAAACTAGATGGTCCATGAGACAAAGAGGTTATCTAACAAAGGACACGAGTCCAAGGGTGGATGTGTTATTAGAGACAACAGGAGTCTTCTGTGGAAAAACCAGCTAACTGTGTATCAGGACTGTGCATTTTAATTTAGAGGAAGAATTATCAAGTTTGATCATAATTAATAACAGAGGTGGATTCACATTCAGATGGCATACTTAAACTCCACGGAGTTGCACTGCAGTTCTTCAGAGTCAGATAAGCAGAACTGATTCCTCTGATATCTTACACTGTACTGCTATTTACATGAATATGGTCTTATTATTATTAAAAGAATTTATATTAAAGTTTGCAGTCTAAAGCTTTGATAAGCTTTGTTTGTGAGTTGATAGGGACAGACATGACCAGGGTTCACTGAATTTGCTAGGATACTTATGTCATCAGTTTCACTAGTAAAAAGTACTAAGGGCAGGGAATGAGACGGGCAGGTCCTATAATCAATGACAACAAAGACACCCTTAGAGGATGATTCCTTCTGCTTATCACACTTATCTTAAGATGGGATGAATTGTCCTCTGAAGGTGATATTGCTTCCTTTGTCTATAGGGGGAGCCTAGAATAGATGTTGACTGGACCCCTAACCACGGGTAGGGGAAATTAATTCACAGAAAGATTCTTCATTACAGTGCATCTGCTGAGACTCCTAATTAAGGCCTGGTGTCTTGCAGGAGATCTAATTTACAGACATTAAACTGCATTGACAGTCATGAATACACCAAGTACTTCAGTAACACCATTTTTCTGAAGAAAGAATTCCAAAGCGGCAAGCTGAGTGTTAGAATATCACATTTCATATTGAAGTT
Organism: Apteryx mantelli; assembly: GCF_036417845.1. Classification (NCBI taxonomy): domain Eukaryota; kingdom Metazoa; phylum Chordata; class Aves; order Apterygiformes; family Apterygidae; genus Apteryx; species Apteryx mantelli. Next base: position 13,601,951 of record NC_090000.1, read on the forward strand.
GTTTCTCAGCGTGTCACTCCACTAATGTTTCACAACGCCCAGGCTGCAGGTCAGCTGCAACATATAGGGAAAAGAAGGAGCTGTTGCTCCAAAGGCAGTACTGAATTGCGTAGTTCTGCAAACATCGAAGCAAATAACATTTATCTGGGCATTTATCCGGAGCAGGGAGGGGCTCTACTGCAAGTCTGAAGTCCTAAAGTTTTTCTATTTAGATAAATCTTCTGATTTGTTTCAGTAAGATGTTTTTGAAGTGAACAAGGAAGCTACTCACTATTACGAAGGTACATGAAATGTTTGTAGCTTTTGAAATAAGAGTTTATTTCTGGGATCAATATGGCATAAAATATCTCGCACCTTCATGCAAGGAAGGTAGGCCTATTTCTTCATTTTAGAGATAAAAGAGATCATTTTCAATCTGCAGATGGAATCATAGAATAATTTAGGTTGGGAAGGATTTCTGGAGGTCATCAAGTCCAACCTCCTCCTCAAAGTGCTGAGTTACGAGTGCTGAGGGAGCTGGTGGACGTTATTGCTAAGCCACTCTCCATCATCTTTGAAAGGTTATGGAGAACAGGAGAGGTGCCTGAAGACTGGAAGAAAGCCAATGTCACCCCAGTCTTCAAAAAGGGCCAGAAGGAGGACCCAGGGAACTACAGGCCAGTCAGCCTCACCCGCATCCCTGAAAAGGTGATGGAGCAGCTCATGCTGGAGGCCATCTCCAAGCATGTGGAGGACAAGAAGGTGATCAGGAGTAGTCAGCATGGCTTCCCCAAGGGGAAATCATGCTTAACCAATCTGATTGATAGCCTTCTGTGATGGAACGACTGGCTGGGTAGATGAGGGGAGAGCAGTGGATGTTGTCTACCTAGACTTCAGCAAGGCTTTCGACACTGTCTCCCATAGCATCCTCATAGACAAGCTCAGGAAGCGTGGGTTAGATGAGTGGACAGGGAGGCGGATTGAGAACTGGCTGAATGGCAGAGCTCAGAGAGTTGTGATCAGTGGCACAGAGTCTAGTTGGAGGCCTGTAGCTAGCGGTGTCCCCCAGGGGTCAGTCCTGGGTCCAGTCTTGTTCAACTTCTTCATCAATGACCTGGATGAAGACACAGAGTGCACCCTCAGCAAGTTTGCTGACGATACAAAACTGGGAGGAGTGGCTGATACACCAGAGGGCTGTGCTGCCATTCAGAGAGGCCTGGACAGGCTGGAGAGGTGGGCGGAGAGGAACCTCCTGAAGTTCAACAAAGGCAAGTGCAGGGTCCTGCACCTAGGGAGGAATAACCCCATGCACCAGGACAGGTTGGGGGCTGACCTGCTGGAAAGCAGCTCTGCGGAGAAGGACCTGGGAGTGCTGGTGGACACCAAGTTAAGCATGAGGCAGCAATGTGCCCTTGTGGCCAAGAAGGCCAATGGGATCCTGGTGTGCATGAGGAAGAGTGTTGCCAGCAGGTGGAGGGAGGTGATTCTCCCCCTCTACTCAGCCCTGCTGAGGCCACACCTGTAGTACTGCATCCAGTTCTGGGCTCCCCAGTACAAGAGGGATGTGGCACTACTGGAGCAAGTGCAGTGAAGGGCTACAAAGATGATTAGGGGACTGGAGCATCTCTCTTATGAGGAAAGACTGAGAGAGCTGGGCCTGTTTAGCCTGGAGAAGAGAAGGCTGAGAGGAGATCTTATTAACGTGTACAAGTATCTGAAGGGAGGATGACAAGAGGATGGAGCCAGACTCTTTTCAGCGGTGCCCAGCAACAGGATGCGAGGCAAGGGGCACAAACTGAAACACAGGCAGGTCCATCTGAACATGAGGAGAAACTTCTTCCCTGTGAGGGTGACACAGAACACTGGCACAGGTTGCCCAGGGAGATTGTGGAGTCTCCTTCTCTGGAGATACTCAAAACCCGCCTGGACGCGATCCTGTGCAAGGTGCTGTAGGTGACGCTGCTTGAGCAGGGGGTTGGACTAGATGATCTCCAGAGGTCCCTGCCAGCCTCAGCCATGCTATACCTCTGTGATTCCGGGAAGGAGAGCTGCTCCGGGCCTAAATCGCAACCATTCAAACTCCTTCCGCAGTGCAGTTCGCCAGGTCAGTTGATAATTTTCCCGAGCTCAGCTACCAGCGGCGCTGGGGCTGCGGCTGCTTTTCCCCGGGCGACGGTGCAAGCGGCCGGGAGCCGCCGCGGCGCTGCCCTGTCGCCGGCGCCTGTCAAACGCGCGCTGCTCGGGGAGGGCCCGGGCCGGGGGCCCCGGGGGTCCCTGGGCGGGTCCGGCCCGGGGTGACGCCGCCCAGCTCCGGCTCCGGCTCCTGCCCGCGTGGGGGCTGCCCGGGCCCTGCAGTGCCCCTGCGGCCGCCAGGCGGCGCCGCCGTGCGCGGGCGAGCAGCGCTGAGGGGCGGCAGGTGCGCGGTGGCCCCGGAGCCCGAAGCGGCACCGCCCGGCCAGGCAGCGGCGGGCAGCAGGGTCCCGCGGAGCGCTGGGGCCGGGGGGGGCAGCCGGGGCACTAGCTCTGCCGCGGGGGCACCGGGAGAACTGGGCCGGCCCGCGTCTGTGCGCAGGGCAGAGGAGCCGGAGGCCCAGGCCGCCCCTGCCAGGAGCTGGGAGCCGCGGCCGCCGGGAGCCACGGGCCGAGACCGGGACGCGCCGGGAGGGAATGGGGGAGCCGCGGGGCGGCGGCGGGGACCAGCCGGGGAGGGCAGCACCGGGGCCCTGCCCCGGGGAGGGCAGCTGTGAGCACTCCCGGGATGCGTCTTCCCTTCCCTTCCCGCCGCGGGAGCCGGGTGCGGTGGGGCCGCAGCTGCCACGCCGCACCGGGACCGGGACCGAGCCCGCCGGAGCCGCCGCCGGGAGCGAGAGCCGCAGGAGCCGCGGCCGCGCCGGAGCTGCCGCTCGGGCCAAGGCCCCGGGCCAAAGCCGCCGGCTGCTGCCCGGCGCCGCGGGCTGGGGCCGCTCCGGTGCGGGGCCCCCGCGGGAGCGACACGGCCAGGAACCAGCCGCTGCCCCGGGCACAGGGGTGGCGCCGCGTCCCGCTGGGGCAGCCCCGGGCCCGGCAGCAGGGAAGGGGGGTCCGGCGCCGAGCCGGCCGCTCGTGGCTATTGCCTGGTGCCGACTCCTGAGCTCAGGGATTTGGGATCAGTGGGGAGCAATTAGCTCAGGCGCATTGGATCAGTGTTGACTAAGGAGCTCATAACTGTTCCATGAATGTTGACCAAGTTGCTGCTGGACATTGACTCAGGACTTAGGAGCTTCTGAAGACTGAATCCAGGCTGACTAAAGAGCTTATGAATACTGAATGCTGTTGACCAAGGAGCTGATGTCTATGGAATCCAGAGTGACTAACCAGCTACTACTGATTCAAGAATTAGAAGCTAATTGATTAATTGTTATGGAAAGTGTTGACAAGGCCACAGATCAGTCACTGTCACAGCTTGGAGATTGAGGTCATCAGTTAATAGTGGAACAGTACTGAACAAAGAGCTGCTGTGCACTGCATCAACGTTGAACTAATTAGTTAAGATATTGTTTAGGAAGCACTGAAAGTCTTGGATGAATGCTGAATAAATACTGGCCCTGGAAAGTGGTGTCTCCTGGTGTTTCCTCCCCCCAAAACTGCTTTTGCACCAGAAGCTATCTCAGATGGGAGGATCAGCCTGGTGCATGCCAGCCTCCCTGCCCTGGGGGCACTCATGGATGGACCCCCCCTTTGGGGAGGGACCACAGACCCTGCCCCTCCCCACTCCTTTGCCTCCCCCCCCCACCCCAAAAAGGGCCCCCTCAGCCTCTGCTTTGGGGCTGGAAACAGCTGAACTCGCCTCCATTTCCAAGTCCCCAAAACGCAGCACTTGGTCTCTGTTTTCAACCCCCAAAACAGCCCCCTGAGCCTCCATTCCTGACCCCAACAAGGCAGCACTTAATCCCTGCTTGGAGCTCAGACACGCAGGGCTCAGGCTCCCCGAGTAACAAAAGCCGCCCCCTAAGCCGCCATTTGTGGAGCCAGAAACGCAGCGCTTGGCCTCTCTTTTCCACCCCAAAAAGCAGCACTTGGCCTCTGATTCTGAGCTCAAAAACCCAGGACTAAGCTGTTTGGGGGGGCTGAAAACAGAGACCGACAAAGCCGCTGTTCTGGACCCCAAAAGGCAGCACTCGCTCTTCGTTTCTGAGCACAAAAGCGCAGGGCTGCGTCTCCCTTTTCAGCCACAAACCAGCCCCCTCAGCCTCTGCTTCTGGCCCCTAAATGCAGGCCTGAGCCTCTGTCCCCAACCCCCAAGCAGCCCCCGAAGCCTCTGGGTGTGACCCCAAACCCAGGGCTTCAGCCTGCCGCTGAGCTCAGAAACACAGGCCTTGGGCACCTGCTCTGGGGCTCGAAGCCAGAGCCTGCGGCCCCACTGCCGGCCCCAAAACTCAGCCCCCCGGCTGCCTCCCCGAGGCTCCCGGTGCCCCCGGCCCCCCGCAGGCCCCCACTTGCCCCTCAGCCCCTCCGCTCCCCCCGGGGTCCTCGGGGCCCCTCTCGTGCCCAGTCCCACCCCAGCACCCCGCTCCCCCCCAGTGACCCCGGTATTCCCTGGTGTCCCCAGGCACCTCCCAGTGCCCCCACTCACCCCGGTCTCTCCCCTCCCCCCTGTCCCCGCTCCCCCAGGCCGCGTCCCCGGGCAGGGCAGGGCCAGGGGGCACCGAGGCCACGTCCTGGGATGGGGCAGGGCTGGGCCGGCACAAGACCCCCCCAGAGCCCGGACACAGCTGGCACCTTCCCCGCACGCACAGACCTTTATTGCCCTCCTGCCCCGGGCTGCCGGGGCCCCCCGGTGCGGGGCATCGTGGCTGCCTCCCACCACGCACGGGGGCCTCGGCACACCGCCGGCTCCGCTGCGCTGCGATGACACCGCAGGGAGGCACCGTGGCAGCTCGGTCGCCGTTTCCCCCGCGGCCCCCGGTGCCCCGCAGCGCCCCGCCGGGGCAGCTTCCCCCACCAGGAGCCCAGGGGCCACGACAGGCCCCTCTCCCCGCGCCCCCCGGCTTTCGGCACCGGTGTCCCCGGCCCGGCATCCGCGGGGCCTCCAGGCGCCTCACCGGCCCTCGGGGCGGCAGCTCGGCCGCCATCGCCTACCTCCGAAGGGGAACGCCAGGTCCCGCTGCTGCAGCCGCTCGGCCGGCGCCGTGTCCAGCAGGACGCCCGGCACAGGGGCAACTGCAGCCATCGGGGCTCGGCCCCAACCCCGACCCCAGCCCCAGCTGGGGCTTTGGACACAGCCATGCAGAGAGAGGGCAGGGCAGCCAGGGCCAGCCCCACACCCCAGCCCTGACCCAGGCGCCGCGGCCGGCAGCAGCACCAGAGCCCACCGCTGCCTCTCCCCCGGGATGGTCACGGCTGCCGCCTGGGGCGCCCGGCAGCTCCCCGCGCAGCAGCTCCGGGCCGTGCTGAAAAGCCTCTCCAGCCGCGTGGGGCAGCCTCGCGCCCGGGGCAAAGCGGGGACACGGGAGCTCGTCTCTGGCTGCAAACGCCCTCCGACCACCCGTGCCCGGGCGGCCCCAGGGTCAAGAAATCCCTGCGCCTGACCACAGCTCGCTTGGAAATCGCCTTTTAGAAGCAGCATTCGGGAACAAGCTCGCCCTACCCAGATCCCTCCTGGCCACTCACACAGCCCCCATAGTTCGACCCCCGCGCACCAGGCGCTGCCTTGCAGCCTCGCGGCGCCGCAGCAGCCTTTCTGGCGGCACACGGAGCCAAAAGCCTCGGTGCTCGGGGGCTCCTGAGCTCCTGTGCTCAGAGCCCCTTGGCACCATTGCCTCCCTCGCGCCTCCGGGCTCCCGGCTCGGGATGGCCGCCCCTGCCCAAAAGGCAGCCGCAAGCAGCAGCTTTCGACCGCGCTGAGAAACCCTCCCTCTTCTCCAAAACCGACGTGTCCGCCCTGAACCCCCATGAGTCCCACAGGCCCCGGCCCCCCCGCTTCTCACGGCAACAGCACAACGAGCAGCTGCACTTACCGCCCCCGAGAGCACCCAGCTGTACCTGGCCATGTCTTTAAAGGAAGAGCCCGCAGCCCTCGCCTCCAGCTCCCCCAGCGCCTTCGCCAGCGCCAGCAGCCTCTCGGCAGCCCCCTCCGCGCTGGCCCCGTCCTCCAGGCCCCTCAGCAGCACCTCCACCACGGCCGCCCTGGGCCTCCGCAGCTGCGGAGCGACGGGCGCACGAGCTGCTCACTAGTCCTGCCTCTCGCCGCTGCCCGTCACCCTGCGCCAAGGGCTGCCCTTGCTAGAGCCAGCCCAGAGCAACCCCAGAGCAGCCCAGGGAGCCCCCGTTTGCACCCAGCGTCCCCCTTGTCACCCTGCTGACGGCAGGGCGAGGAGCGCGGCCCTAGCGCAGCCCCGTGTCAGCCTCTGCTCGGCCCCCCAGGCTCCTCGAGCCCTGCGCACCTCTCCCCGGCGGCTCTCGGCTTCGGGCTGCGCTCAGAGCGCAGGAAAGGCCGTCTCACCTTTGCGGGCGCTCCGCTGGCCACGTTGCCCATGCCTCTCATGGCCGTTTGCCCCGCGCTCCTGATGGGGTTGTGTGATCTCTCTGTTAAGGCCTCTAAGAAGGGCTTCAGGAGCTCACTCTGCTCCACCACTTGCTCTTCATCAGCTGCAATAAAGCCACGAGGCCACCAGCATCCCGACGCCGTTCACGCCAGGCAAGACGCAGCACTAGCCGCGGCCCGGCGCTCCAGGGTCAAGAAGCCCCTCAGCCCCCGACAGGCTCCCCCACAGCCGGGGGCTTTCCCTCCGGGCTGGCCCGGCAGCAGCAAAAAGGGCCCTGGCAGAGCTCCGGCAAGGGCTCCGCACGGGCTGGTGGGTGCCGCTCCCCAGAGGCTTCCTACAGAGCAGGAGCCAGTCGAGGCGCTCCAGCAACACTCGCTGCTGCCACCTTCCCCCAGAAAGGGACGCCCCGAGCAGCCGCTTCTTAGGGAACCCTCCGAGCCCTCCCTGCCCCGCTGCTGCCTCACCTCAGCAGAGAAAGCCGTGGCCGCGAGCCGCAGGTTTGCCGAGCGCCACTCCAGCCACGGGAAGAGGCTCTCCGCTAGGCGCTGCGGGACCAGCTCTGCACCGAGCAGCACGCTGCGCACAAAGCACCAGCGGGCTTGTGACGTGCAGTCACACAGGACAGCCACAGGCTGCGACTCCCAAATCCCCCCGCTCTGACACAGATGCTGCTCTGCACCTCAGCAGAGCTCCCGGGCACGCAGCGAGCTCCCAGCAGCCCTTTCCCCGCGCACAGCCCCCGAGACAGGGCACGTCGCATCCCGACGCTCTCACCTCGCCAGCAGACGCACAGCGTGCCGGCGGTGTGAGCCCAGGGCTCTGCCAGCAATGCCCACGCTCCCTGCTCCCGCAGCAGCCGCAGCCACCGCTCCTCCAGGCACTTCACCAGCACCAGCTCTGAAGCCTCCGCAAAAAGCCTGGTGGAAAAGAAAAACCAGAGAAGTCGCCAGGCACACAACTTTGGGGGAACATTTATCTCTAGCAGAGCTAAAACAGCTCAGCCGCTTAGCAAGGCACTCGTTCGCACAGCCTAAACCCCGCTGAGGGAGAGGCAAAGTACCCCTGAAATGACACTCCGCAGTCGCCAAGGCTCAAGCTAACAGAAAACCGGCCCCTGCCGCTCCTCACCTGCCCGGCGTCTCCTTGCTCCCTGGCTCCCCGAGGGACAGCGTCATCTCCTCCCCCAGCGTCTCCCTGATCTGCCCCAGCAGGCAGGGAAGCAGCAAGGGAAGCAGGCGCTGCACCAGCGTCTCGCTCTGCACCGCCGACACCACCTCGCAGAGGGCCTGGGTGATCTACAGAGAAATTCAACCGAGAAGCACCGGGTGAAACAAGGCCTTTGCCCACCATCCACGTCCCTCCACTGGCCTGCGAGGCTTTCACTGGCTCCAGGTCTCACTGCGGCCACAGCCTTGCGGCCCGCCAGCAGCAAACTGTCCTGCCTCCCCACACCACTAACGCTGCCGCTGCCCCGGCACAGCACCCCGCGAGGCTCCCCGGGCGCTCGCAAAGGGCACCAAACTCCCTCGTGCTCAAGCCCAAGCTGGAAAGCAGACGTGAAGCGGCACCAACGCCTCCGCCGCTGGCCGTACCGCGGGAGCTGGGCAGCGCGGGAGCCTCGCAAGTGCAGCACTCGCTCCTCTGCCTGCTCTTTCCAGCTGCCCTGAACTTTTCAGGTAAGTGCACCAGCGTGCGGCCCCCCAGGGCGCTGCTCCCCAGGCTCCTCCGCAGCTCCGCTGTGTCACTGCAAGGGAACAGACGCTTGCCCGGGAGCCCGCATCCTCGCGCACCTGCGACGTCCTCGCGAGAGGCCAAACGCTCTCCTCGTCTGCAGCAACAGGGCTGCCGAGGCCCGGGCGGGCACGGGGACACGAGCCCCCGAGCCAGCAGAGCTCAGCCTTTCCCGGGGAAAACCCACCTGCTGCCCAGCGGGACCCCCCCACGCAGGGGTGCCCTGGGGCTGGCTCTCGCTGCCGAGGGAAGGGCCAGTGCGCAGACCTGTCCGCGCACAGGCGCTTCTCGAGGAGGCTGTCAAGCACCAGCCGTTGGCGAGAGCGGGCCAGGAGCAACAACGCCCGCAGCACAACCCGCCGTGGGGGGCTCTGCCGGGTGCTCCGCAGGCACGCGGAAAGGATGCTCGCCATTTCGGGCACCTGGAAGGAGGAAGGCAACAAAGAACGGCTTGCTGCATCCCTTCCCTGTCCTTCTTCGGGGCCAACAGCCAACAACAGAGAACAACCAAAGGCAAATGGAGAAAACACCTCTCTCACCTCCACCTGCAGTAGTTGCTCTCTGTACTCCCCCAGGAATGGGAGCATCCACCGCCCAGCGACCCGCGCACACACAGGCCTGGCGCACAGCAGGCTCTCCGCGGTGGGCCTCAGGAAGTCTGTGGCCTGGCCTTGGGGGAAATGTTTGCAAACAAGCTGGGGAGAAAGCAGAAACGGAAGAGACCACGTCACAGGTTGCTCAGAAGCAGAACTCACGTCCTGACAACAGCGCTCACACACGCACACAAATCACGGCATCTGCTCCTTTTGCCATGGGCCAAAAGGACAGACTTGTCTCCAGCTCCCTGCTCCGTGCTCACATCACACATCCCCCACGACAGCTCGCTTGCAGAACTGCGCGAGACCCTGCAGGGAGCAGGGAGACGGGCAGGAGCCCCGCACCAGGCCCCCACCCTGCTTTGCGGGGCCCAGTTACCTTCGCGATGCTGACGCAGGTCGCTGGCAGAGACTCAGCGGCGGCAGCGGTCAGCCGCTTGCGCAGGGACCCAATCTCTTCAGCTGCCGCTTCCGTGGTCTCGGCTGCAGCTAGCAGAGAGGGGAGTCATGTTTACAGGCAGCGAACCTCCGGCCCCACGCGCGGATAAAGCAGGACCCAAGGGAGGGCAGCGAAGGCCACGGCAAAGCCAGGGCCCCCCAACACGGCGCAGCGGGTTCGCGAGCCAGGCGAGGGGCCGGCCGCGGAGGGTGCCGGTCCCTGCCACCGGGGACCACGTCCTGCCCTCAGGCAGCAGCGGGCACCGGCCCTGTGCGCTCTCCTCACCTCCGATCTGCAGCAGGCAGCCGAGGTAGGTCGCTGCCCGCCGGCGGGACACGGCTGGCACGACGCTTGTCAGAGGCCCCAGCAGTGCCACCAGGGAGCCCAACTGCTCGCGGGCACGGCCTCGCTGCGGGAGCAAGAGGCAGCCGAAAAGGTCACCGGCAGCCCCCGCAGCCGCTCGCCCTCTCCCGGCCGCACCCCCCCACCCCGAGCCGCGGCCGGGCAGGGGGCGAACGAGGGGCTGCCCCGCAGCCCGGGACACCCCAAACCCAGCGCTCGCCCGGGCGCAGCTCCCTGCTGGAGCCACGGCCAGCGTGGAGGGGGCCGGGCAACGCGGGCGCCCTGCTCACCCTGCGCTCGCAGGCCTGTTCATGATCACCCAGCAGCTGGACGCACACCCACCCGCAGGGCCCTCTCCCGCTCGCACGCCTGCGCTGAGGCGAGCCAGCGCCGCAGCACCCGGCCACAGGCGCACCTGCCTCACCACGGGCCTCTTTCCGCCCGGCGCCCCTCGCCAGCCCCCTCCCTTCCCGGCCCTGCTGCCTCCACGGCCCCGGGCTCTCCAGGCCCCCCAGCCCCGGCCCAGGAGCCCTTCCCCACAGGCACCTCCCCGCTCAGGGCTCTCGCCGCGGCACCCTGCACTTGGGCAGTGCCCCTCGCTCACGGCTGCGCCTGCGCAGAAGCTGTGGCACGTCCAGGCAGCTCCGCATGACACTGCGAGCTGCCTGCAAGGAAGCTGCTGCCCATGGGAAAAGCTTGGCTGCAAAACTAGGGTGAGGGCACCTCAAACTGGCACCCTTTCACTCGCTGCCAATTTGGGGTGTTGCACCTGCTTACAGGGAAGCTCCTCTCCTCAGAGCAGCCCTGCGGGCAGCATCCCCACGGCTCTGGCCGCCCCGCTCGGGCAGCGGCGACGCTTTCCCTGCCGCCCCACGGACGCTCACCTGCACCGTGTCCTCGAAGCAGGCAGGGGCCGCCTCTGCCTGCAGAAGGGCTCTCAGGAGCTGGCGCAGCGCTCGCAGGGACGGCGCCTGCCCACCCTGACACCAGAAAGGGGGACTGAGGCCGGGCACCCTGCGGAGACGCCAATGCAGCCAGCGGCTGCCAGAGCGCGGGGCGCCCGGAGCTGGGCCCCCACCAAGGGGTGGCTGAGAAGGGCCGGCGGGTACCCGCGTGCGTGCGGCAGCCACCACCACATCCCCTTCCTCTTCCCTCTGCTCCGGGCGACGAAGGCACACGACGCCCTCACAGCACTGAGCCAGGAGGCTGCGCTTTTCCTCCCTGCTCACACGGGGCTGCAGCTTGCTGCCAGCAGAAAAAAGGGACGGAAACCACAAAGAGGCCTTACTAGCGCTCTCCAGAGCGACTCAAAGGACCACTGCCGTTGTCCCCATCCACAGCCCCAAATCCAGCGCCCGCAGCCCCAGCCACACCAGCCAGCTGCGCTGGGACACGCAGCGACTCCCACAGCCCCACACAGACCCTACCTCAACTGCTCCACGGCCACCACGGCCTGGGGGCGCTCCGGGGACTCCGGGGACTCCGAGGGCTCCTCCTCAGTCACCTCCTGCAAGTCACAGGGACACAGGCACAAAGCGGGCAGCGCGCAGGGCTGCGGGAGAGCCCTCCCGCCCGACCCAGCCACGCGCTCTGCTGCCAGGTCCCACCGGCACCACCACCCCCACGGCTCCCACCAAGGCCCCGCAGGACGAGGCGGCACCTCCCTGGTGCCCGGACGCACCGCGCTCGCCCGCCACGGCCCTGAGCACCAGCACCCAAGCGCCCCGCCAACTGGGGACGCAGCTCAGGGCGCTCGGGACCTCGCGCACGGCCCCACGACACCAGCGCGCCCCTGCGCAAACCCGCCCCAGGCACAGCCCAAAGCTCCCCTGCGCAGTGGCCCTGGCTCCGGGCGCTCACCAGCACCGTCTGCAGCAGCTCCCACTCGCAGCTCAGCTCAAACCCGGGGCAGGTGGCCACAGCCCGGACGGCCAGGCTGAGCTCAGCGATGCTCTGCACCACGGAGAGCTTCAGCTCTGCGTCCTGAGGCCAGAGGACAAAAACACGCTTGGAGCTCGGCCAAGGGCGGAAAGAACAGCGCGGCTGGGGGCAATCTGCCTCCAAGCACAGCACCGGCAGCACACTGCGCCCTCCAGCAACCCAGCACACCCCAGCTCGGCACCTGCGCCCCAGCCAGCAAACCTCCTCTCCCCTCCCGCGAAGGAGCCTCCCACGGCCAGGGAAGCAGCTGCCCCGGCTGCCGCCCGGAAAGACCCCGCCGACCCCGGCCCAGGGCAGCAGGGCGAGCAGCGCTGGCACGGCCGCAACGGCAAAGGGGTGCACGGGAAGGGCGAGGAGAGGCCGGAGCTGGCAGCACCTGGCCCGCTCTGCCCCGCGCCCCGGCACCCGCCCGGCAGCCCTCTCGGCACAGCCGCAGGACGCTCCCCACCACATGGCTCTCAACGGGGGCGAGCAGCTGCTCCCTGGCGGCGTGCAGCGCCATCCTGCTCTAGACGCCCACGAGCGCAGCCCAAGTCCTCGCCGGGTCGCTCTGCTGCGCGTTCGCCGGAGAAGCACCAAGACGCCACCCCACGGCCCCGCTGTGCCCGGCACCCCCTGCGCTCCCCAGGCGGGAGCTGCCCCGCACCCCACCGGCGCCTCAGCTCCCCGCGCACCTCCCGGCACCTCCCCACGGCGCTGCTCGAGCTCCCGGCAGCTCGGCGCCGGCGGCCGGCACCCACCCCACAGGCGCGGAGCTCGCGCAGGCACGGGCTGAGGGCAGAGCCTCCCTCGCCCCCACCGCTGGCGCTTCACCAACACGGCGGCAGGCAAGCGAGTGCTGCAGCTGCCCCGGCTGGGCAGCTCCCACCCACCAGGCGCCAACCCCCTCCCGCCCTAAAACACCCCACGCGCCCCAGCCCCACCACGGCCCCTTTCAAGGGCAGCGCTCAGGCGCTTCTTAACACGGGCGCAAACAAAACGCAGCAGCCACCACCAGGCTGCCGCTGGGGCACAAGTGACAAGAGGCCAGAAGGAAAACAAACAGCGACACCCCGGGCCCTTTACCTGCTGCTGCTGCTGCAACGTCTCCGTGAACCCCTCGACCGAGGACAATGCCAGCTGGAAGCAGCTCTCAGCACAGCGAGACACAACACAAGTCAGTGCCTGCAACGCACCAGAAAGGGGCAGTCGCTGCGGCCCCAACGCCCAGCCCTGGCCAGCTCCACTGCCCACGCAGGGAGCAAACCTTCTCCCAGGACAGGCGGGGAGAGCTGCCCAGCTGCCGCCTCAGCTCCCACCTCAGGCCCACGGTCCAGGCCTCGCTCTCGATGAGCTCCAGCGACGTTCGTGGGAACTAGGGCCAAGTGAGACGTGAAGCAAATGCTCCCCTGCCCTTGGCCAGGGCCGTCTGCGCATCCACACGGCCCCACAGACTGTCGGCGCAGAGCTCCCCTTCGTGGCAGCCCCTCTCCCCGCTCGCCCCTCTTGCAACCCGCCTCTCGCTCTTCCCCTAATGCAAAGCCCGAGGAAGCAAAAGCCCTCGCTCTCAGCCCAGCGAGTGCCACGGCAGGGCCCGGGCGCCTCCTTTGTGCTCCAACGCCCCAAAGCCTCAGGCCATCGCGCTGACAAGCGCTCGCCAACCCGCCACCATCGCCCTCCGCCAGCCTGGGCGGCTGAAGGCATCTTGCTGCCCCCTCCGCCCCCAGCCTCTTCCCCCCGCCGCCACTTCACCTGCCAGGTGCAGCAGCAGCAGCAGGGGGATCTCTGCAGCCCACCTTGCCCCCATGGCTCCGGGGATCATGCCGGGCACCGGCCTCGGCACCAGCTCTCCCAGCCTCTCCCCTCGCCCTGGCCACAAAAGCTCTGTCCCTGGGGCCCCGCTACTCACCAGCAGGCGAGCCAGCAGCGCCTGGGCAGCGGGCAGAGCGCCCGCGGGCAGAAGGAAAGGCTGCGTGAGATGCTCAGCCCCACCGGACCCTGCCCGTGCCACGGCCCACGGCCCCACGCGGGGCTCAAGGGCACTCCAGCCGCACCGCCTCCGCACCAGCCCTGCCGGGCTCCTGCGGCTCAACAGCCGCCGCCGAAGGCAGCCCCGGCACGGCAGCAACCAGCCCCCGGGCCCCTGGCAAGAGCCGGGTGCAGCTCTGCCCCGCGCTGGCCCGGGCCTCCTGTGCAGGGTTGGCAGGGGACACAGGGACACACGTGGCCCCACTCCCACCCAGCCCCACACAGCATGCCGGCACTTTCTGCTCACCACCTTGCTCCTCAGACTCCAGGGTCTCGGGCACCTCCTCCTCTTCCTCGTGCTCTGCTCTCTCCTGTCTCTCAGCCAGCGCGCACAGACAGCGTGTGACAGTGTGCTCCTTCCCCCCCCCACTGATGTGCTCTCTCCCCCTCAACCTGACCTCCCTGTAAGCAGCACCTATGTAGTTGAGCGTGCGCCAATTAAGACCCATCTAGCATGCAAATATGACGATGAGTCAATCATCTCCCCCCATAAATAGGGGGCAGCCCAGAGCCCATGGAGCTCTCCTGCACAGCAGCGGGCTGCACTGCAGAACCTCCTCTTGAGCAGGGACACCTCTCACGGTCACTCCTCGAGGCTGAGAGATTCTGACCCTGTCCTTCATGCAGTAAATAACTGAGTGAACCTTGCCAATCGAACCTCGTTAAATCGTTCTTATTTACAATTGAACTTTGTTAAGTCGCTGTCTTACTGCAATAAACGTAGTGCTGCTTCCCTCTTACGAGTGAAGTGCATCACTCCTTTCACAACACCATCCCAGCCAGGCCACAAAACCGGGCACACGGGAAGCAGAGAGACCCGGGCCAGAGCCTGAAGAAAAATCCAGCGCGCTCCCACTAGCGCACAGGGGCCATTGCTCCAGCACAGAGGCCCCGCGAGCCAGGAGCGGCTCGCGCCACTGCTCACACCAGCGCCGGGGCATTCGGCCGCCTAGAAAGCCTCGCTGGCACCCAGGGGCCCCATGGCAGCAGCACAAAAGCTGCCAGGTCACACAGGCTGCCAAACTGCTCTCCAGCTCCCCGGCCAGCCCACAACACAACCCTTTCTCAAATGTAGCAGGACTAATTCATCCCGATGCCATGGAAGAAAAGCCAGGGCCAGAGGCAAGGCAACATCATCGCCTTTCTCTTCCGCATTTCGGAGCTGCGTTTCTGGAGGCCCCAGAAGCCCTTCTGATAGACCCGGGGTCCCTGGGCTCAGCCCTGCACAAAGGCAAAGCAAAGCTGGGCCCTGGCCCACCCTGCTGCAGCCTCCGCACACATGGGGAGACGCAGGAGGATGCGCACACCGAGCACGGGGCTCCCTGGAGACCCCAACGCGGGAAGGCCGTGCATGGCGCTGCTTGGGACCAGACAGCCATGGAGCTGCTTTCCAGGGATGGGGGGGTTTCCCTGGGAACGTGGTCCTGCGGGAATCGCCACTGCAGGCAGAGCGGGGCTGGCTACAAGCAGCCGCTGGGGACGGACAGGGGCAGGCCAAGCTGCCAGCGAGGGCTGCAGCTTCTGCCCAAATCAGGCTGCCCGGGGACCCCATCACCTGCCCCTTTTGCCTGTCGCCACCCAGCAATGCAGCCCGCAGTGCTGCTGGCCCAGGCGCCTTTCTGAGCAACCTCCTGGGGGCTCCCAGACACGGACCTGCTCGGGGACTCATGCCACCCCCATCGAGGGACTCTTTTGGCTTTAAATGGATGAGGCAGCATGGCTTTGACACCATCCGCCTGCTCGCTGGCTTCACTCAGGGGGCTCCCAAAGCAGCACACGGGGCAGGCAGACCTACAAGCACAGGCAGGGGCAGTTCTCAGGGCCTCGACAAGCAGCCTCAAAAGAGGACAAGCTGACAAGGACTAAGCTGCTCTCAAGCTTTTTGGGCTGGGAGCAGGAAGAGCTGGGAGTTCATCTCTGAAACTAAACACGCAGCCAAACCAGGAGATCGCAGTGGTGCAAGTGCCACATGGAAAATCCAGTTAAGGGGCATCTTTGGAGGTCCCAAATCGCATGGCAGAGGTATACTGCAAGAGCACTGATGAAGCGACCCAAAGAAGGGGCAGGGGGCAGATGCGCTTCACACACAGCAGGCTTGCTGCGGGATTTGGACCCTCACCACCACCAGCTTTACTCGAGCCTCTAGCTAGGACCCATCCCAAGCAAAGCGGGCTCCAGTCTCATTGCCCACGTCCACCCACAACTCAGGCTAAAACCAGCGCCCCTGCAGCGCCAGCCCCAAACCCAGCCACAGCCAGCGCAGTCGCAGCTCTGCAGCTAGCGCCCTTGGCTGCTGCGCTGCACAGCTGTCACACTGCCTTGATGCCGGCTAAGAACTCGTACAGAGGGGAACTGGAGGGAAGAGAGACCCCCACTGGGCAGCCCTTTCAGGGGACCGGGCCCTCCTTTGGGCTTTCCTAGTTACAAAGCATGCAGTGGTTGGAGACAAAATCCACTGCTGGTCGGCTGAGGGCATCTGCTTGGACAATGAGATTTTGAACAGGAAGGCATCGGCCACTTTAGGCCCTCTCCTAAGAATAGCCTTGCCCAGCCCAAAAGGGCCCCTCTTCTCAACTGGGTCCCTCTTCCAAAGAGCTTCAAGCAAACCATCAGCAACCCAGCAACTGCCAGCTCCCACCTCACCCCCGCAGCAAACACGGCTGCGCACAAAAGCCCTAAACACAAACGGCAAAGGAGAACAGGGCAGGGAAAGCGCACGAGGGACCCGACTCAGAGCAAGGTCCTTCCCAGCACGGCAAAATTGAAGATGCTTCCGTCCTCCGGAGCACCGCAGGCAGAAATGGCAGCAGACCTGCTTCTGTGCAGCCGGATTAAATCCTTCAAGCAGCAACCTGGGGAGAAGGCTGGGCCTCGAGTGTCAGACCCACACTAAGCAGGGGGGGCTGCGCTTTGGGAAGCCACAGGGCCTAACGCAGGATTGTTGCCGCTCCGTCACCGGACACAGCCCCTCTGCCCCCCATTTCCTTCCTTTAGGGGTACACGCACAGAAGAAAGGCCCTTTCTTTTACTCCCACAAGTCACATGAAAGCAAGCCTTGGGTTTTACAGCAAGGCCCAAGCAAGGCATGAAGAAGAAGGGACTTCTCAAATAAAAGGGCAACTCCCTGTCTCCAGGTCGGCAGAAACGCCTGCGAGCACTAACAGCCTGATCAAGGAGGGCAAGCAGGCGCCTCGGGACCGAGCGAGCAAGGAAACGCAACGCTCCCCTTGCCTTGACGCTCAAGCTCGCCGAGGAGGAAGGAGGGAGGCCAGACCCCACGGTGTCCAGCTGACCACGGCACAGCGCCAAAAGGGGCTGCAGGAAGAAAGCTTTGGGCAGGGCAGCACCCTGGCACACCGCACATATCCTGCCCTGCATGACGCTGCCCACCACTTCTCTACAGCCATTACCGCACAGTTATAGTTAAGGACAAAGCCGCGGGGCTGCCTGCTCCCCCCGTACGCACCAGCCACCCAGCCATCAACACGTGGCAAGCACTGCTCTCCGGGCTCGCTCCTGGCAGCGGGGAAGCGCAGCCGGAGCGCGTTACCTTGGGACACCATCACTCCCCAGGGCACACTCTTCCCTGCAGGGCACCTGACCCCAAACTAGCTCTGCAGTGAGTGCAGACGCTGCAGCTGAGGCAGCACTCATGCTGCAGCAGAGTTTTGTGGCTCTGGCACGGACGTGGCTCTGCTCAGCACCCGGACGCCGCCGGGCAGGACTCACACAGCGCAAGTGGCCAGGCACAGAGCTCCTCGCCGGCTGCAGCCCCACACAAAGTGCCCTGGCCTCAGACCACCCCACACAGACCCCTCAGCGCTGGGCTCCTCACAGTGCCTGATCCCAGCCCCGCAGCCTGGGGCCCCAGGGAACAGGCCCTGCTCTGCCCACTTAGGCTGCCTGCACTTGCACCGGCTCATTACTACTTTCAAATGCCCAGCCCATCACCAGCTGTTAAAGCAACTTGCCCAAAACCTCCACACAGCCTAAACTAGACGCTGCTTTGGGGAAAACTCCTTGGGCCTGGCTTAGAGAGGCTGCCTTTATTCCAGCAGCTGATCCTGGGCGCTACCTACACGAGCCCTCACCCTTTCCACTGCGCTTGCAGCTTCTTCAGCCTTTCAGCCTTCTCAACCCTTTTTTGCCCTTTCCACTGAGAAGCCCCTAATGGAATCACGCTATAGCAAGAGGACTCACTCTGCGCAGAGAGCAAGAAAGGGTTTGTCCTTGATTCCAACAGTCAAGAAACCTTTTCCTCAAAAGCTGCGCATCCCCTGCAAAGGAGATTCACGGGGCCCCAAACTACGGTCAGGAAGCGCTGCTGTATCCAAGTGACTTTCCTTACTACCATCCACACCCAGCTCCGTTTGCTTTAAGGTTATCACTGCCCCTGCAGCAATTTAGTGATCTAGAGGGAAGGCATTAAGTTACGGGTAATCTGAAGGTTGGGCATTCTGCAGTGAATTTATTGTGGGTTTTGTGGGTTTTTTTTAATTTCAAGTTTTATATGCCAGACATGCACAGAATCTCCCTTTAGGCTCAAGCAGATACAAAACAGCTCTGTTGCAGTTTTCACAGTGCCAAGCTCATACATTCCTCCCATGGCATGACCAAATCAAGAGCTGTCCTTTAAGAGAGAGAGAGAAAGAGAGAGAGAGAAATGAATCACTCCCCTATTCAGAACCAGGAGGAGGTAAAAAAAAATACCCCAAAGCTTGGGGGGAGGGGGGACAAAACCCCACCCAGCCCACGAAGATATTCTGGTACTAACCCTGCTGGGGCAGCTGCTAACGCAACTGCTTGCCAACCAAAGGGCATTAGCCCAACCAGCGTGTCAGCACAGTTGACCCAGGAAGGCTCGTGCATGCACAGCATGGCGCGCGCAGTGATTCCCTTTGCCTGTATTGACCTGACAGGGGGTTGGTAATTCTGCTTTGCCTCAACTGCTGCAAAAACAACAAACCTTTTCCGAAAGCCAGGCGGAGAGCTGATGGCATTGGAGCAGCTCAGTCTCAGGGGAGAAATCCAGCAATACCTGACCAAAAGAAAACTGGAAGCACAGGCTCAGTGTCGCTGCCCACATCCCCCCTTCAAAATGCACCTCCCCCTCCCTACCCCCGGCTGTATCCATTCCTGCCCTCCCATGCCACCCCCATCCTCATCCCACCCACATCCACCCACTAGTCTTCCCCTAAAAGGGGGAAAAACACAAACACAAACACACACACACACTGCTTGCTGGTTCACACAACCTCAGGTTTCTCAGGAGGCCTGACAAACTGGACAAGGCAGCAAGGCTGAGCTCTTCCCAAGCACTGTCTGACCTTGGGGACTCAGCAGGACCAAGCCTTTGGGGGGGACCTTGCAGCAGCAGCAAGGACAGGGGAAAAACACTCGAGCGTCTTGGACAAGGAGGAGTTTGAGACCTACACAGGACAGTTACAGCCTAATATTCCTCACTCTAACTTGTAAGGGAGGGAAACAAGCCTTTGCTTTAAAGAAGAGAGGAAGAACCAGACTTGGTGCTTGCTCTGCAGCTCTGCAGGGGATGGGCTGAGCCTGTCCCTGCAGAGCACAGGGCTGGGAGCAGGCTGTGCAGCCAAGACATTCGGAGGCCTGTCTCCTCCCTGCTGCTGCCTGAGCCGTCCGTGGTGGCTGCTCTCACCTGGCTGCCCTGGTCCTTGCTCAGTGCCGCGGCCATGGAGGTGAGGAGCTCTCTGGCACAGGCCTTCTCTCTCGCGAGGTGTTACGGCGCCCGGCACAAAGGGGCCCTGGATTTCACTACAGCCTCTTTGAGCAAAGGCAGGAAATGTTAGTGTGTCCTTTCTTTCCTTTCCTCTCTCCCAGGCTTTTTAAGGTCTTCCCATCCTCGGTGAGGGCTTTTACACACAGTCATTCACCCCTCAGGCTGTCAGCTCAGGGTTTTGGGGCGCTGAAAAAGTCAGAGGTTTCAAAGGGAGAGGAAAAGCCAGGGCAGTGAGCCCTTTTGGGTTTCTTCCTCCCCTGGGCTCAGGCTGGGCAGCTGATGGGTAGGACTTGACCAGGTTCCCCTCCAGGGGAGGGGAAAGGTGCCTGCTGAGTTGGAAGGCAACTTAGCCGGGCTTCTGGGGACCATCTTCTCAGCAAGGGAGAGGAATTGCTCATGGTGTTTCTACAGTCTCTTGTAGCTGAGCTGAAGAGCAGCTCAAAGGAGAAGCTCTTCATTCAGAGCAACATAGCCCCAACCTTCTCTGTACAATCTTGTCTGATCTGCTTTTTTATGGGAAAAGCAACTTCGTGACAGAGCAATACTCCAAGTTCATCAGGTTGTACCTTGAGACAGCTTTTCCTGGGTTCTTTTCTGTTCATCTTTGGATTTCTCCAGTTGCTTTTACTTACATGGTCTTATCAACTTCTCAGTAGATAGATGTACACAGCACTTTGAACAGCAGTTCTTGAACTGATTTTCTATTGGGCAGCCTTCTTCAACATAATCACTACCTCCTTTTATACCCTCTTATTTGATTTATGGAAGCAGAATACATAAAGCATATTTGGACACCTTGCACTTGCTTGGAGAACCTTTCCTTCAGCCAACAACATCAATGGTGAGGACCAGGACGCGAGATGGGGGGCAGTCCTGTGAGCCCATCATTGGGTGAAACATGACCCGTTGTGCCTGGAGTGATTTTTGGAGCAGGCATTCATGCCAGCTCCTCTCACAGTGGTTCTATTTTTCAAGTGCTTCTTGGTGTTTCTCCTGTTAATGGGAGAAGGATTTGCAGGAGCACAGAGAAGAGCCTGCTCTCCAGCAGGCAACTGAACTGCTCTGTGACCTTGCCTTCTTCACGGTCATATTTGGCCCTCCAGCAGCTGCCTCATAAACCTGTCTGCAGAGAACTTGCATCCTGTCCCCAGGCAGCCTTTGCGGCAGTGGAGGGGGAGGATATGTTGCCTTTGCACGGGTGCCACCAAAGGTCTGAATTCTTCACCCACCTGAGGGGCAGTTTAAAGAGGGCCCGAGGTGACCACGGGTTATGGTATTTGGCCTGCTCAGAGGGTGCGTGATTATTGGCAGTGGTGGCATCTGCCTGCTCCTTTGCGGGTTTAGCATCTGCCCCTGATTTACTGCCTTGTCCTCTCCTGCTTTTCCCCACTGCTGCCTGTGTCCTTGACCTCTGCCCAAGGGAGGCATGGCGCCGCTGCTTGCAATGCATGCTGCGACACCTCATCAGGGGGCTGCTAAGGTCCTACAGAGGCACATGCTCACCCAGAGGGGCCTCCCCTTGCTCTCTGCCTTCTTCAGGCCACTCCGCAAGCGCTCGTGCCCATCGCAGCCACAGTCCCTGGCACTGCAGTCTCAAGGCTGCCAAATGTCACCCCACTGCACTGCAGTTGCAGTTGTCTTTCAGTCACTGGCAAGTCAAGGGCCAGCGAGGACTGGTCAGGGCTGCTCCAACTCTGGGGGGTATCTAGGGTTAAGGCCAGCTCTGCGGCATGCTCCTCTTGCAAGGTTCTTGCACTCTGCTCCTGGGCAAGCCGGCGCATCCGTTGCTCCTGGGGGCAGGAGGCAGCCCTGCCTAGGTGGTTCTCAGCCTTCTTCTGAGGCCTCGTAGGGACAAGGTTACATGTCCACGTGCTCTGCAAATTGCTTGTGCATCCAATGAGCCCTTATCCCAGGCAGGTACATATTCAAGGATCCTGGCAGGGACACCAACCCATAAAGAGAATAGAGTTTGGTCAGTTGGACTCACCTGGAGATTTGACCATGCAGGATGATGTGCACGCTTCATCTTGATGGCTCTGATCGAAATCCAGCCCAGGAAGCTGTTGCTCTCCGATACGTGACAGTGCATGCAGAAGGCTCTCGGACAGCGCGCAGAGGGATGCCACGCAGGAACCTAGAGAAGGAGAGCAAAGAAGCTAGCAGCATCCTCATGAGCACACAGAAACAACTCCAAGCTCCTCCAGAAGCACCAGCGTTCTAGGCCACTTTCTGCACGGCTCCCAAAATCCCAGGGGCAAGCCACCGCAGAAGGGCTAAAGGGCTAGTGCAAAGCAGCACGGCACCAGCTCCTGTTACTGCCATTGGGGGGAAACCACACTGGGGCACAGCAAAGGTGCCTCAGGCTGGCCTTGCCTGCAGCCGCGCTATCTAGGGCCTGGCAAAGCTCACTTACCACCATGCCTTGCAGATCAACCACCTTGTAGATGAGTGGAAGGGCCCCACAAGCCCAGACACATTTTCCTACCTGCTCCTACTTCAGCTGGGCTTTTGCAGCTACTCCTCTCCTACTTCTCCACAGAAGCAACTCCCCTAACACTTCCAGCTATCACTCCCAAGAAGGAAAAACCCACATCCTATTTTTGACCTCTGCCAGGGGGTTCCCACAAGTTACTGGCTCAGAGGTCCCACTACAGTTAGTGCAGTCTTTGGCTTTCCTCCTAGCAAAGAGGAACAATTCTGAGCAGTAAACTTGTAGCGAATGAAGGCACAGACTCAAGAAGTGGTGCATCTTGAGACATTTATTGTTTGTTTCTGAGCATATTTATACTAAGTAGTTAGCTGCTTCAGCGGTTTTACAGATACACTTTGCTAAGCCAGTCATCATGCCGATTACGTCACAGGTAGCCAGTCATTACACCGATCACACACACGCTATCATGCCTTGTACTTCGCTCCTTGCTTCTCCTTTCCCATACGCTTTGCTACCTGTAACTCCTTGTACCTCGCTACTTGCTTCTCCTTTCCCATGCGCTTTGCTACTTGTAACTTTCCACCAGTTGAACCCTGTCATGACCCTCCACATCTCCCCCTTCCTTTAATAATTGAAAGGCTAAGGCAGTATGAACTTGCAGGGTCATGACTTGCTTCATGCTCCGGTCAATCATTCTTTGTACACAATTCAATAAGCATGGCACACACATTAGTATTGCAACAAATACAAAAGCTATAATAAGTCCTAGAATCAGGATGCGTTTTAACCAAGGTCCTACAGCAAGCATATTCAACCAAACATTCCCCATACGTTTTTCCCATCGTCTTCTTGCAATTGTTTTGTTAACGCCTTCAATCTTGCAATGCTCGTATGTGTTGACTCAGAATGATCACTCAGATTCATACAACACATTCCCTCAAAATCCTGACAGCCATGGCCTTGGGCCAATAGCAAAAAACCGATTGCAGCCCCATTCTGCAAGGTGGCATGTCTAACTGAATCTGTGTCTGTTAACAGGGCGTTCAAAGCAGTACTAGTAGCATTTGCTTCCTCTGCAAGCCAGCATCCTAATTTGTTAAGTTGTGATAAAGCGGGAGCAGTTCCTACTCCTGTGAAAATACTACTCAAGACACGCTTAGTTGGGTCCCACAATTCTATGTCGCTACTACAGTCTGATGTAAAGCTGTGGGTGGACCGTTTTGTCCGAACACGGGCAGTTCCATCAATTAACAACTTTTCGGGATGGAACAACGTCAGAAGCCCAAAGGTACATGGGCCTCCCACTTAATAGGATACTGTTTTTGTCCTACCGGTTTAGCTCCAGATTTTAGAACAACCTTCACTGGTTTCGCCAATTTAGACCTACCTGGAATTCTGCTAGCCCATACAACTGGTAGTACTGCATCCTATTAAAAGCTATCCAGGCCACTTCTAACATTTTCCCCAGATCTCTCAAATCTGCTCCTTCTAATTTTTGAAGTTTCCTTCTTATGTCTGGAGCCGATTGTCCCATAAAAATTGAAGCTAGCTGCTGGGCTTCCTCTGGTTTCTCAGGATCCAGGTTGGTAGATTTTCTGGCAGTAACTTCTAATCATTCCATAAAAGCAGATGGGGATTCACTCGGTTCTTGTCTGACCTCATTTATTTTGGACCAATTAACTGCTTTTGACATACCATGTTTTACACTATACAATATCCTTTTCTGATATCTTATTAGAAGTCCCCGGGGTCCTGGCAGGTTAGGATCCCACCCCGGGGGGTCTGTAGCAAGAAAATTCTGATCTAGCATCCCCTGCAAATCCCCACCAGCAAGTGCTCCTTCCACTTGCTTCCGAGCAGTGTTTAATACCATCTTCTTTTCAGTATCATCTAGCAGGGTGTCTAATATTACCTGTAAATCATTCCAGTCTGGATCCTGAGTCCTAATTAGAGTTTCAAACACTTCTGCCACTTTCCCCAGATCTTCTCTATAGTTCCCTGCTATTTCCTTCCAGGACCTTAACTCCATTATACAGAAAGGCACTTGAACTGTTACAGGTCCGGTATTTCCAACCGCCTGCCAAAGGGCAGCCTGTAAAACTTCCCCCGCTTCCCCTTGTCGTCCTCTTGTTCTCCTCTCAATCGGGCTAAATCCTTCTGCCTCTTCAGCCTCCCCAACAACATCCTTGACATCTCCCCCACACTTATGTCAGGGGGGCCACCAACAGCTCCAAATCCTCTTCCTCCTCCTGTTTACACTTTAAACACCTCTTCCCGATACTACAAGCAGAACAACACCTTTTCAACTTTTGACCCTTTCCCTCCTTCTCTAGTGCTAGTATCATCGGATCCCTTGGAATCATCCCACAATCTTTCTGCCATTCAGGGTGGTTTCTTAATGCGAAAAACAAATCTACATACATTACTTCATCCCATTTCCCCTCCCTCCAGCAAAACAACATTAATTGTAATATGGTATTGTAGTTCACACTTCCATTCTTAGGCCATTTTTCCTGATCTTCTAAACTATACATGATTACAATGATTACAGTATTCAATTAATTGTTCTCTTGGTAAGTGTACCTCCCGGCGGACCTGCCGCCTCTCTCCAATGCTTTAAAATACATCCCAGGGGTGAATTCTTCCAAATCCCCCCCTCTTTCGACGCTTGGTTACCCATAACCACAAAATCCACAAAACAAAGTCCAATAACGTTCCAAATGTCAAATTGCCACACAAATCAAGCAATGCAGGACTCTAACCCGACCTTTTCAAGAAAGGAATGCCTTTACCTTTCCCAGGGGTCTTGTTCAGAGCTCTTCGGTCTGGGTATCGGAGGTTCTCCCCGAGAATCCCTCGGTGCCGGCTGGAGGTCCTGTGATCCCACGGATCTGACGAGGTTCAGAAGCGGAGTCCCATCTGGGGTGTCAAAACTGTCACCGAAATTGGGAGAAAAACTCCTTAACACCAATGTAGCATTAAGAAGCAGGCATTCTCTTTATTACGGCGCCGGGTACATGGGGGATAGCTCCACCCAACGTGCACACCGTGTGTCGCATCATCTAAAGTTTATATTGCTCTATCCTATGCATATGCATTAAATTTCCAGGAACAATTATACATATTCATTCTATTTCCTAGAACTAATTACTACATTTACATAATCATTATGCATGCGGTCTGAGTCTCTGGGGGTCTTCTGTGGGGGTCTCTGGTGGTGTCAGAAGAGGTGTCACTCAGTGTCTTGCCATGAACTTTGCTCTACTTTTCCATACATGGTCTCAACTTGGCCTGCTTCCTTGTTTGAGGAAAACTGTTTCAGTCCTAATCTTGCCTCCAACTGGCTTCTGCTGGTTTAGCTGTACTTTCTCAGGATGTATCAGTCCCAGTGCACCGGTGTCCTTGGGTATGTTTGTCTGAGGCTCCTGTTGAGACTCCTCCTTGTCCGAGCTGGTAACAGTTCCCCCATGTAGCCAAATGCTTACAAACCGCGACATCTCCAGTCCCCACTTCCTCGTATAGTCTCTGACCTACTTTCGCCCATTCATTGAGTTGAAATGTCCCATTAGCAGGGAAGTCAGGTACATTTCTCGTAATCCAGTCCAGGAGTGTTAGTAACTTTACCTCTGAAATGTCCCGATTGTGCCTGTCCAAAGTAGTCTACAATGCGTCAAGACTTTGTTTCTGTTCTAGGGATAACCTTCCCCCCATGATTCCCAACTGCTCACCTTCATTGAGGTGATGGATGCACGCTCCTTGTAAGGCTTGGAGCCCTGGTTCAGTCTTGTTGTCCCGGTTCAGTCGGGTTTCGCTACCGGATCGACGTCACCTTATTATGCAGAGCTGAGTCCCTGTTCGGGCGCCATTTGGAGCAAATGAAGGCACAGACTCAAGAAGTGGTGCATCTTGAGACATTTATTGTTTGTTTCTGAGCATATTTATACTAAGTTGGCTGCTTCAGCGGTTTTACAGATACACTCTGCTAAGCCAGTCATCATGCTGACTACATCACAGGTAGCCAGTTATTACACTGATCACGCACGCACAATCATGCCTTGTACCTCGCTCCTTGCTTCTCCTTTCCCGTACGCTTTGCTACCTGTAACTCCTTGTACCTTGCTCCTTGCTTCTCCTTTCCCATACGCTTTGCTACCTGTAACTCCTTGTACCTCGCTCCTTGCTTCTCCTTTCCCATATGCTTTGCTGCTTGTAACTTTCCACCAGTTGAACCCTGTCATGACCCTCCCCAAAACTGAAGGGAAATACGCTGCCTCCACAGAGCTGGCCCAGCAGCAGCAGCAAAAACACTCCTTGTCAAGGGCCTGCAATACAGCTTGCACTCCAGCCTGGGCAATTCCTGCAGCACACCACTGAGGCTGCAAGGACTCCAGGCTGCACCTCCAAAGACCCGAGAGCAAGGAGGGGACTGCCAAAAAAGAGAAACTGCAAGCCTCTTGTCATGCCTAGAGGATTGCCCAGGGCTCAAACAGCTGAGGCTTTTCAGGGTACCTTTGGCACACAGCATTATAAATTGCCTCTCACTGCAGAGATTGCAAAGGGCTCCAACTCTGCAAAACTGCATCAACACCAGGAAGCTGCAGCAGTCCTGGCTCTGCTGAGCACCTTTCCCTCTTGCCATTATCCTGTGCCCTGCAGGCACCACTTTGCCACCGCTGCGTATGACAAAGCACAGAACGCCCCCAGAAGCGACCAACACAGCAAAGCCATTGCCACCAAAGAGAAGGCAGGGCACAACCGAGGGCCCACGCGCTCTGCCACAGCAGTCTCAGGCTTTGGGTCCCAGCAAGCTGAGGCCTTTTACTAAGGAACACTTGCCATCAGTACAAACTGCATCTCTGGGCGCTGCCCCTCCTGGGCCTGAAAAGCAGAGCTGAGGCACATGCCCCCACCCTCCGAGATATCCCCAACTTCTTCAGAGCAGTCCTCTCTTGGCAAACACTGACCAGAAGTGGTCAAGCCCCAGGGAAAAGCTGCCGGGCAGCACCAAAGAAGTGTGCGGGACCATCTCCCAAGGGCTTTGGCCAAAGCAGCTAACCCCCTCTGGCACAAAGAGTCAGGGTCCATGCAGAGGACAAAAGGGAACCTTCAAAGAGAGAAGCACATCCCACGCAGGGGCAGGCGCGTCCCCCAAAGCACCAAAAGGCAGTCCTGCGAAAGAAGGACTCATTTCTGCTCACCCAGGCAACACCTCTCTGCCAGACCATCCCACTGCTCCATGCTCACACCTACCACCCTCCTTCCTTCCTTCCTGCTTTAGAGCCACTAAACACCCAGCCCTACTTGCTCCTCCAAACAAAAGGCACCTCCAGCTCTCCACTCAACACCTGCACACACACACCACTCACTCACACATGAAACACAGCAGCTCCCCTGCACAGCATGCTCAAGTGGGCAGCTCCCACACCCACAACCCTGGGCACTGGCAACCTGCACTAGGCCTCAAGTACACAGCCAGCTGCCGGAATTGTTCCAGACAACCAGCCCCAAACTTCTCTCCACAACATCCTCTTCTCTTCAAAGGAAACTGCTGCCCCTCCACTTGGCAAAGCAGCTGCAGCTTTGGGCAGAAGGGCACAGACTGGACCACTAGAGCTTAGCTCTACTGACACCTGGGCAGGGGGGAAGCCAAAGAGCCCTTGCTGCACTTGGCACCTGACAGCAATTCAGCCCGGGCAGCTTGGGAAAACTGCACACAAAAGCCATGCTCCCCAAAATACTGGGCTCACACTTGGGAGCCCTCTGTCCTCTCTGACCCTGGCGAGCCCCTTGGCACACCCCTACAGCTCCCCTGGCTGCTCCCACCTCACGGCAGGCTCTCCCTCACAAAGCCATACTGCAACTTCAGCCTGACATGCTCTGGGGAGTCCTCAACTCCTCTGCCCTGCCCCACCAGCCCCCACACATCCACTCTCCACCAGTGCCCCAGGCAGGCCTCAGCACCCTCCCTCCCACACCTTTAGGGCACACTACCTTCAGCTGTCCCACCTCAGCTGCTGGGGGGGTCAAACAGGCAAGACAGGCTGACACAGCAGGACAACAAGCCCAGCACATGTTAGCCTGCCTGCCTGCCTGCAGCAAGCTTGCTCTCACACTGCCCCATTTGCACTAAATGGCTTCCATGCACGGGCTCCTTGCCAAGCTTCTTTCTTGCCCTCCCTGGCTGCTCTCCCCTCTCCTCTAGCCTGCTCTTCTACCTTTTCCCCAAACAAACACCAGCACTCAAAAATCACAGCAGCCCTGCTCTCAAGCTCAAGGTGCTCCCAACACTTTTCTCCTCCTGCCTCCACCTGACATGTGGCGCCCCAAGGAACCATCCCCTTTACTGGGACATGGTCAACTCACTTGACTCCAGCAGGCAATACATACTGCCACTTCTCCCTGGCATAGGCCACTCCACCTGCTCTTCACTTCCACATTAATGCCCCAGTGACCACCTGCCTCCCACCTAGGGGGCTAGGCCTCCAAGCTTCTGAAGCCTTTTAAGGCTTCTTCTTTCCTCAACTCCAAGACTTGTGTACAAGTACAGCAACCAGCCCTGCTAGCCTTCATTTTCCAGGCACAAAAGCACCTGCCACCCCCCACCTTTGCTCCAGCCACCAAGCCACCCTTGCAGCCCTCTCTGCAACTGTACTTTACAACAGGGCTATCACCCCCCCCCACACACACACACACACCCTCCTCCCTCAGCAGCACCAGGCTCTGACAACAGTGTCACTCAACAGGTTGCCAAACCCCTCCTTGTCTCCACAACTCTGCCCAGAGGAGATATGCCAAAGAGGTGGCTTCAAGGACTTTAGTCCATTCCCTCCCCCTCCGCCCCCCTCTACCACCCATTTGGCAGCTCCAAGTTACAGGAGCGCTCCTCATTTTCCAGAGGAACCCCTCTTGTAAAGGGCAACCTACTGGCACAAAGCACATCTGCTTGGGTGCCAGGGGCCCTGCCTGCAGGCACTAGCTGCCACCTGGCATCCTGGGCAGCAACAGCAGCACTCCTTCTCCCCCACCTCTTTGGCTTCTCAGCTGTGCACGCCACATGCCAGGGCTGCCCTGGGGGCAAGGCACCCCAGCAACACATGTCACACCTGCAGCTGCCTCAGCTCATCAGCTGCTGACAATCTTAAGCATCTGCCTTTGGGCAAGCCACCTGCACTACTTGGGCTCCCTGGCCTTGCTGGGACACTCCCTTGCATGGACAGCACTACCCCCAAATCCCCACCAGGCAACACCCGCCCCCACCTCAACAGCACAGACAAAAGCCCTCCCCATCTGCCCCTGGCAAAAGGAGAGCGGCCCAACTTCTTAACATCATGCCACCCCCTTTCACTTCCAAAGGCTTTCCTCAGCTCCCAAGAAGGAGCAGCCCTCCACTCCACTCCTGCCATCACTGATCCCCTGACCAGCAGCAAGGCTTGCTTGGGCACACACAAGCCACACCTCTGCTCACTCTAACCCCCAGCCTTCTCCCTGCTTTCATACAGCATCAGCTCTGTTCATCCCGCCACCACCATAAACATAACCTGCCCTCCCAGAACTCTTCCCTTCCGGCCAGCTGTCCCTGCAGAGCAGCCAGCAGCTCACTCTCAGCTGAGCTCACCTCCTATTTCCAGGCATCTTAAGAGCAGCTTTTAAGCTCTAGCTACTTTGTCAGTCTGGGCAGCGAGGCTGAGCTTCAAAAAAGTTACCCAGATAGAAGCAGAATTACCCTGGCACACCTGCAGTCCTGCTCCAGCCTCAGGTGGGCACCAACTCCTTGTCAGTGCAGCCATACTCCAGCCAGCAAGAGCAGCTCATCCCTGCAGATCACCACCGCAAACACCACAATGCTGAAAGACAGATTATCAGACACGTACAGCAGTCCCAAGCTCCTGGCAGAACTCGCTGAGGAGCACAGGCACATCCTCTTCAAGAGGAGGCAAGCACAGAGCAGACCACAGAAGGAAAGAGAAGCTGCTGCAGTTTCTTGGCTTCGGCCAAGAAACCACCACTGGGAAAAGGGAACCCTCTACCTGCCAGCTGCTTCCACCTCCAACACAGATCTGACCAAGTCAACTGCTCCCTACCCACAGGGGGCAATGTGGCCCCAGAGGCATTCTTCTCCCAGCGACACATTAGAGTCCTAGTCCCAAACCAGAACTAAAACCATTGCCAGTGGGGGTACTTCTGGCCTGGCATCCAGCTCCTTTCACTCACTGCACCAGGCCCAGGCATGCTCTGTCCCTTACCAAACCACCTAGCACCCCTTCCTTTTGTAACCTAAAAAAAGAAAAAAAACACGGTTAGACGCTTTAACGGTTAGACGCTTTAACGGTTAGACGCTTTAACGGTTAGACGCTTTAACGGTTAGACGCTTTAACGGTTAGACGCTTTAACGGTTAGACGCTTTAACGGTTAGACGCTTTAACGGTTAGACGCTTTAACGGTTAGACGCTTTAACGGTTAGACGCTTTAACGGTTAGACGCTTTAACGGTTAGACGCTTTAACGGTTAGACGCTTTAACGGTTAGACGCTTTAACAATTAGACGCTTTAACAATTAGACGCTTTAACAATTAGACGCTTTAACAATTAGACGCTTTAACAATTAGACGCTTTAACAATTAGACGCTTTAACAATTAGACGCTTTAACAATTAGACGCTTTAACAATTAGACGCTTTAACAATTAGACGCTTTAACAATTAGACGCTTTAACAATTAGACGCTTTAACAATTAGACGCTTTAACAATTAGACGCTTTAACAATTAGACGCTTTAACAATTAGACGCTTTAACAATTAGACGCTTTAACAATTAGACGCTTTAACAATTAGACGCTTTAACAATTAGACGCTTTAACAATTAGACGCTTTAACAATTAGACGCTTTAACAATTAGACGCTTTAACAATTAGACGCTTTAACAATTAGACGCTTTAACAATTAGACGCTTTAACAATTAGACGCTTTAACAATTAGACGCTTTAACAATTAGACGCTTTAACAATTAGACGCTTTAACAATTAGACGCTTTAACAATTAGACGCTTTAACAATTAGACGCTTTAACAATTAGACGCTTTAACAATTAGACGCTTTAACAATTAGACGCTTTAACAATTAGACGCTTTAACAATTAGACGCTTTAACAATTAGACGCTTTAACAATTAGACGCTTTAACAATTAGACGCTTTAACAATTAGACGCTTTAACAATTAGACGCTTTAACAATTAGACGCTTTAACAATTAGACGCTTTAACAATTAGACGCTTTAACAATTAGACGCTTTAACAATTAGACGCTTTAACAATTAGACGCTTTAACAATTAGACGCTTTAACAATTAGACGCTTTAACAATTAGACGCTTTAACAATTAGACGCTTTAACAATTAGACGCTTTAACAATTAGACGCTTTAACAATTAGACGCTTTAACAATTAGACGCTTTAACAATTAGACGCTTTAACAATTAGACGCTTTAACAATTAGACGCTTTAACAATTAGACGCTTTAACAATTAGACGCTTTAACAATTAGACGCTTTAACAATTAGACGCTTTAACAATTAGACGCTTTAACAATTAGACGCTTTAACAATTAGACGCTTTAACAATTAGACGCTTTAACAATTAGACGCTTTAACAATTAGACGCTTTAACAATTAGACGCTTTAACAATTAGACGCTTTAACAATTAGACGCTTTAACAATTAGACGCTTTAACAATTAGACGCTTTAACAATTAGACGCTTTAACAATTAGACGCTTTAACAATTAGACGCTTTAACAATTAGACGCTTTAACAATTAGACGCTTTAACAATTAGACGCTTTAACAATTAGACGCTTTAACAATTAGACGCTTTAACAATTAGACGCTTTAACAATTAGACGCTTTAACAATTAGACGCTTTAACAATTAGACGCTTTAACAATTAGACGCTTTAACAATTAGACGCTTTAACAATTAGACGCTTTAACAATTAGACGCTTTAACAATTAGACGCTTTAACAATTAGACGCTTTAACAATTAGACGCTTTAACAATTAGACGCTTTAACAATTAGACGCTTTAACAATTAGACGCTTTAACAATTAGACGCTTTAACAATTAGACGCTTTAACAATTAGACGCTTTAACAATTAGACGCTTTAACAATTAGACGCTTTAACAATTAGACGCTTTAACAATTAGACGCTTTAACAATTAGACGCTTTAACAATTAGACGCTTTAACAATTAGACGCTTTAACAATTAGACGCTTTAACAATTAGACGCTTTAACAATTAGACGCTTTAACAATTAGACGCTTTAACAATTAGACGCTTTAACAATTAGACGCTTTAACAATTAGACGCTTTAACAATTAGACGCTTTAACAATTAGACGCTTTAACAATTAGACGCTTTAACAATTAGACGCTTTAACAATTAGACGCTTTAACAATTAGACGCTTTAACAATTAGACGCTTTAACAATTAGACGCTTTAACAATTAGACGCTTTAACAATTAGACGCTTTAACAATTAGACGCTTTAACAATTAGACGCTTTAACAATTAGACGCTTTAACAATTAGACGCTTTAACAATTAGACGCTTTAACAATTAGACGCTTTAACAATTAGACGCTTTAACAATTAGACGCTTTAACAATTAGACGCTTTAACAATTAGACGCTTTAACAATTAGACGCTTTAACAATTAGACGCTTTAACAATTAGACGCTTTAACAATTAGACGCTTTAACAATTAGACGCTTTAACAATTAGACGCTTTAACAATTAGACGCTTTAACAATTAGACGCTTTAACAATTAGACGCTTTAACAATTAGACGCTTTAACAATTAGACGCTTTAACAATTAGACGCTTTAACAATTAGACGCTTTAACAATTAGACGCTTTAACAATTAGACGCTTTAACAATTAGACGCTTTAACAATTAGACGCTTTAACAATTAGACGCTTTAACAATTAGACGCTTTAACAATTAGACGCTTTAACAATTAGACGCTTTAACAATTAGACGCTTTAACAATTAGACGCTTTAACAATTAGACGCTTTAACAATTAGACGCTTTAACAATTAGACGCTTTAACAATTAGACGCTTTAACAATTAGACGCTTTAACAATTAGACGCTTTAACAATTAGACGCTTTAACAATTAGACGCTTTAACAATTAGACGCTTTAACAATTAGACGCTTTAACAATTAGACGCTTTAACAATTAGACGCTTTAACAATTAGACGCTTTAACAATTAGACGCTTTAACAATTAGACGCTTTAACAATTAGACGCTTTAACAATTAGACGCTTTAACAATTAGACGCTTTAACAATTAGACGCTTTAACAATTAGACGCTTTAACAATTAGACGCTTTAACAATTAGACGCTTTAACAATTAGACGCTTTAACAATTAGACGCTTTAACAATTAGACGCTTTAACAATTAGACGCTTTAACAATTAGACGCTTTAACAATTAGACGCTTTAACAATTAGACGCTTTAACAATTAGACGCTTTAACAATTAGACGCTTTAACAATTAGACGCTTTAACAATTAGACGCTTTAACAATTAGACGCTTTAACAATTAGACGCTTTAACAATTAGACGCTTTAACAATTAGACGCTTTAACAATTAGACGCTTTAACAATTAGACGCTTTAACAATTAGACGCTTTAACAATTAGACGCTTTAACAATTAGACGCTTTAACAATTAGACGCTTTAACAATTAGACGCTTTAACAATTAGACGCTTTAACAATTAGACGCTTTAACAATTAGACGCTTTAACAATTAGACGCTTTAACAATTAGACGCTTTAACAATTAGACGCTTTAACAATTAGACGCTTTAACAATTAGACGCTTTAACAATTAGACGCTTTAACAATTAGACGCTTTAACAATTAGACGCTTTAACAATTAGACGCTTTAACAATTAGACGCTTTAACAATTAGACGCTTTAACAATTAGACGCTTTAACAATTAGACGCTTTAACAATTAGACGCTTTAACAATTAGACGCTTTAACAATTAGACGCTTTAACAATTAGACGCTTTAACAATTAGACGCTTTAACAATTAGACGCTTTAACAATTAGACGCTTTAACAATTAGACGCTTTAACAATTAGACGCTTTAACAATTAGACGCTTTAACAATTAGACGCTTTAACAATTAGACGCTTTAACAATTAGACGCTTTAACAATTAGACGCTTTAACAATTAGACGCTTTAACAATTAGACGCTTTAACAATTAGACGCTTTAACAATTAGACGCTTTAACAATTAGACGCTTTAACAATTAGACGCTTTAACAATTAGACGCTTTAACAATTAGACGCTTTAACAATTAGACGCTTTAACAATTAGACGCTTTAACAATTAGACGCTTTAACAATTAGACGCTTTAACAATTAGACGCTTTAACAATTAGACGCTTTAACAATTAGACGCTTTAACAATTAGACGCTTTAACAATTAGACGCTTTAACAATTAGACGCTTTAACAATTAGACGCTTTAACAATTAGACGCTTTAACAATTAGACGCTTTAACAATTAGACGCTTTAACAATTAGACGCTTTAACAATTAGACGCTTTAACAATTAGACGCTTTAACAATTAGACGCTTTAACAATTAGACGCTTTAACAATTAGACGCTTTAACAATTAGACGCTTTAACAATTAGACGCTTTAACAATTAGACGCTTTAACAATTAGACGCTTTAACAATTAGACGCTTTAACAATTAGACGCTTTAACAATTAGACGCTTTAACAATTAGACGCTTTAACAATTAGACGCTTTAACAATTAGACGCTTTAACAATTAGACGCTTTAACAATTAGACGCTTTAACTGCAAAAACAAGCAAAAGTTACAAATAATTCAGCAACACTCACTCCCAGGTCCTGGCTTAACTCGAGTGTAATGAACCCAAGCTTTGATCCCTTCCACCTTGAGTGCAGTGCAACTAGGTAGGAGTACCCGGAAAGGTCCTTTCCACCTCTCTTGTAAAGGTTTGGAGTTCCACCTTTTTAATGTATACGAAATCTCTCGGTTGATACTGATGGACAGGAGTGTCCAACACGAGCAGTCCTGTCAAAATAATATGCCATCAGAGAGCTGCAAGGACTTCCCCTAAAGAAATCAGATAGAACTTTAATCTGTTTTTCCTTTTACAGGGATCTCCCCTGGAATCAGCGGCGCTTGGTATGGTTTTCCCATATAATACCTCATAAGGACTAATCTTACTCCTAGACCTTGGCTGTATTCTGATTCTTAAAAGAGCCAGTGGAAGGGTCTGGGGCCATCTTAAAGAAGTTTCTGGACATATCTTACTAATCTGTTGCTTTCAAGTTTGATTCATTCTTTCTACCTTCCCACTCGACTGAGGCCTCCGCAGGGTATGTAAATCCCACTTGATACCAAGAATTTTACTTAGCTGTTGGACTATCTGCCACAAAATGTGGGCCCCCATCAGAGGACACTCCTATTGGTACCCCAAATCTTGGTATTATGTCTTTGAGCAATATTTCAGTTACTTGCCTAGCTTTATTGGTGCAACAGGGAAAAAAGCTTCCGGCCATCCCGAGAAGGTGTCAGCTAATACCAGGAGATATCTAGAACTGTCTTGCCTTGGTAATTCAGAGAAATCAATTTGCCAGTCATCTCCGGGGGAACTTCCGGGCTTAGTGGTCCCCAGGGGCAGTCTTCTCCTGTTCATAGGATTACTTTTTAAACAAACAGGGCACTTTGCCATCACAGACTTTACTATTCCACTCATTCCTACACATATAATCGAGTTTTGAAGACTAGAAATCAGAGCCTCACTACCCCAGTGTGTTTCTTCGTGTCTCTTTTTTACAATTTCGGTCATTATCTGCGGTGGAACAATGACCTGTTTTGTAGGCGTTATTAACCAACCCTCTCCCTTTGGGGGTGCTTTTAACAGTGATGCTAATTGTTGATCTGCCTCACTGTAATTAGGTTTCAGAATTGGCAGCTTCACCTCTTTTACTGGTACCAATACAAGGATGCCTCATTCGGCCACCTCTAGCGGTTTTATCGGCTCATCGATTACCCACATTTACTGTGGCTTGTCCAAATTGGTGTGCCTTGCAACGCATTATTGCCACTTCCCCAGGTTTTTGAATATTCTCTACAAGTCGGAAAATTTCTTCCTTGTATTTAATAGGTGATCCTTGAGCAGTCAGCAATCCTCTCTCCTTCCAGGTAGCCCCATGTGCACGGACTACCCCAAATGCATACTTTGAGTCAGTCCTTATATTTACCTTTTTCCCTTCAGCTATCTTCAAGGCTTGTCTCAATGCTATCAATTCCACCTTCTGGGCTGACACGTTAATGGCTAGGGACCCAGCCTCTATTACCCATGTAGCTGTGACCACTGCGTATCCGGCCACCCATTTCCCATCTTGTACAAAGCTGCTACCATCTGTAAACAGTTCCAAATCAGGATTAGTTAGCAGTTCATCTCTCAGATCCTGTCCGCTTGAATATACGTGTTCAATGCTTTGCAGACAATCATGGTGCAAGGGCTCGGGGTCCCTTACTTCTGAGTTCAAAAACATCGCCGGGTTGATTGCTGCGGTGGTTTTGAGTTCCGCATCACCCTTTTCCAACAGGATAACTTGATATCTGAGCATACGGCTTGGAGACAGCCAATGTCCCCCCTCTTGTTCCCATATGTGGAACATACACTATGATTCTTTGTCCTATTGTGAATTTTCCAGCTTCTTGGATCAAAAGAACAGTTGCGGCTACAGCACGCAAACACCCTGGCCATCCTTTACTCACACTGCCCAGTTGTCTGCAGAAATAGCCCACAGCTCTTCTCCACGTTCCCAGTTTCTGAGTCAGCACGCCCAGGGCAAGATGTTGTCGTTCATGTACAAATAGCTCAAAGGGTTTAGACAAATTGGGCAGTCCCAATGCAGGTGCTGACAGAGCCTTTTTTAAGTCTTTAAAAGCTATTTGGCATTCAGGGGTCCATAGTAGGTAGCTCTTGTTTGACCCCTTCAAAATTTCATAAAGGGGTTTTACTAATAGCCCATAGCTGGGAATCCACAGTCTGCACCATCCGGCCATACCCAAGAATGCCCTCAGCTCTCGTGCAGTTCTTGGTTCTGCAGTTTGGCAGATCGCTTCTTTTCTGTCAGCTCCCGGTCTCCGTTGTCCTTGTGAAATCTCGAGACCTAAATCAGTCACAGTCTTTTTCCCTACCTGAGCCTTGCTTTTTGTTACACAATGGCCTCTGTCCTAGAAAATTCAACAGGCTTATGCTCATCTGTAGACACTCTCCCCTAGTCTCCGCAGATGACAACAAAATGTCATCTACATACTGCAGTATTGTTCCTTCCAGGTTTTCCCTTTTCCATGATTCCAGCTCCTTGGCCAATTGCTTGCCAAATATTGTTGCACTGGTTTTGAACCCCTGAGGGAACACCGTCCAAGGAAGTTGTGTTTTGCATCCGGTGGTGGGGCTTTCCCATTCAAAGGCCAATATCGCCTGACTGTCTTTGTCTAGAGGTATGCAGAAAAAGGCATCCCCGAGATCAAGTACAGTGAACCATTTATGGTCCTCCTTCAGGGATGTCAGCAAGGTAGATGGCTTAGCCGCTACTGGGTGAATATCTTGAACAATCTGATTCACGGCTCTTAAATCCTGAGCCAACCTCTATTCCTTGCCATTTTGTTTCTTTACTGATAATACTGAGGTGTTATATTCTGATTCACACTATCAGTAACCCATAATTCAAAAGTTTACTTATTAATTCTTCCAACCCCTTTCTAGCCTCCCACCTAATAGGATACTGCTTTTGTCTTACCGGTTTAGTCACAGATTTTAGAACAACCTCCTGGTTTCGCCACTTTAGACCGACCTGGAATTCCACTAGCCCATACCAAGGGTACTACTGCATCTTCTACATCAGCAGCAATCTCCTCCTCCGCTTTCTGCGTGCTGCTCTGTAACATAAAAATTCTCGTTTCCACAGCTTTTGATTCAGGTATTAGTGGCTGCACCACTCCATTCTTAAAGGTTATCTGCGTGTTCAACTTATCCAATAAATCCCTACCCATCAAGGGCATCGGACATTCAGGCATATATAAAAATTGATGAGTCACCCATTGGTTTCCCAATTTAAAATTTAAGGGCTGCAAAAAGGGCCCATTCTCTCCTTTCCCTGTAGCACCAACAACGCTTACACTTTCATGGCTAAAGCTTCCTTTACAAGTATTAAGTACAGAGTAAGTGGCTCCTGTAGCAACTACAAATTCTACTTCTTCATTTCCCAGCCTTAGTGTAACCAGGGGTTCGGCTGCGGATGATTCCCCAGTCCCCTTCAGGATTCATCCTTTAAGGTCATTAGCTTAATGGCTTGCAGGGCTGGGGCTAAGTTCCCAGCCTGAGGACATTCCCTTTGCCAGTGCCCCCTTTCTTTGCAGATTGCGCACACTGATCTGCTAGATGAGGTTGCACAAAAGGAGGTCATGTTCCCTTTCTCTTACTCCCTTTCACACCTCGGTAACCCCCTCCTGGGCCTTCCCTTTCTCTATAGGCTCCTCCAGGAGCCCTGCTTAAAGCAGCAATCAATCTCCCTTCTCTTAGGTACTCCCTTCGAATATGTCGCATTTCTTTTTCCTTTTCCCTATTATTAAAAGCCGTCCAGGCCACTTCTAACATTTTCCCCAGATCTCTCAAATCTGCCCCCTCTAATTTTTGAAGTTTCCTTTTTATGTCTGGGGCCAATTGTCCCATAAAAGTTGAAGCTAACTGCTGGGCTTCCTCTGGTTTCTCAGGATCCAGGTTGGTAGATTTTCTGGCAGTAGCCTTTAATCATTCCACAAAAGCAGATGGGGATTCAGTTGGTTCTTGTTTGACCTCATATAGCTTAGACCAATTAACTGCTTTTGGCAGGGCGTGTCTTATGCCAAACATTATCCATCTCTGATATCTTGTTAAGAGTCCCCGGGGTCCTGGCTGCTTAGGATCCCACCCTGGCTCTGCAGCAGGAAAATTCTGATCTAGCATCCCCTGCAAATCCCCACCAGCAAGTGCTCCTTCCACTTGCTTCCGAGCAGTGTTTAATACCATCTTCTTTTCAGTATCATCTAGCAGGGTGTCTTATATTACCTGTAAATCATTCCAGTCTGGATCCTGAGTCCTAATTAGAGTTTCAAACACTTTAGCCACTTTCCCCAGATCTTCTCTATAGTTCCCTGCTATTTCCTTCCAGGACCTTAACTCCATTATAGAGAAAGGTACTTTAACTGTTACTGGTCCATTATTTCCAACCACCTGCAGAAGTGAAGCCTGTAAACCACCCGCCCCTCCCCCCCCCCGCTTCCCCTTGTCATCCTCTTGTTCTCCCTGCAATCTGGCTAAATCCTTCTGCCCCTTCAGCCCCACACATAGCCTCAATATCCTCCCCCAACCTCTGTCGGGGAACAACCATCAACTCCAAATCTTCTTCCTCCTCCTGTTCATACTTTAAACACCTTTTTCCAATACTACAAGCAGAACAACACCTTTTCAACTTTTGACCCTTTCCCTCCTTCTCTAGTGCTAGTATCATCGGATCCCTTGGAATCATCCCACAATCTTTCTGCCACACAGGGTGGTCTCTTAGTGCGAAGAACAAATCTGCATACATTACTTCATCCCATTTCCCCTCCCTCCAGCAAAACAACATTAATTGTAATATGGTATTGTAGTTCACACTTCCATTCTTAGGCCATTTTTCCTGATCTTCTAAACTATACATGATTACGATGATTACAGTATTCAATTAATTGTTCTCTTGGTAAGTGTACCTCCCAGCGGACCTGCCGCCTCTCTCCAATGCTTCAAAATACCTCCCAGGGGTGAATTCTTCCAAATCCCCCCCTCTTTCGACGCTTGGTTACCCATAACCACAAAATCCACAAAACAAAGTCCAATAACATTCCAAATGTCAAATTGCCACATAAACACACAATTGTGCACAAATAACTTGACCTTCCTCCTCGAGGGACCTCCAGAGCCCAACCTGACCTCCCTGAATGGCTTTCGCCACACCTTACAGGCGGGCGACCCCACCTTTTCCACCCTTCTAACCCAGCTCTGCAAGGCTCACTGCATCTGACCAGCGGGCAACCTGACCTGTTAAGGAAAGGAATGCCTTTACCTTCCCAGGGGGCTTACTCAGAGCTCTTTGGTCTGGAGATCAGAGGTTCTCCCTGAGAATCCCTCGGTGCTGGCTGGAGGTCCTGCAATCCCACAGATGCGTTGAGATTCAGAAGCAGGGTCCCATCTGGGGTGCCAAAGCTGTCACCGAAATCGGGAGGAAAAACTCCTTAACACCAATGTAGTATTAAGAAGCAGGCATTCTCTTTATTACAGCGCCGGATGCACGGGGGATAGCTCCACCCAACGTGCACACCATGTCTCACATCATCCAAAGTTTCTATTGCTCTCTCACATATGTACTGAATTTCCCAGAATGATTATACATATTCATTCTATTCCCTGGAACTAACTATCATATTGACAGAATCATTACGCATGCGGTCCTGGTAACAGTCTTAGCTAAAGCTCCTGCACATCTTCCCAGGCAGGTGATCCACACCCAAGGAAGACAAGCATCTCGAATAAAACAAACCCCACAAGGAGGCTGCAGAGCTTCCCACCACAAGGCACTGCTGAGAAGGAGCCCGCCCGCGCTCAAGGACAACTGCACATTCAGGCCAGCATAAAGCAGCCACAACTGATACCACACAAGCCACACACTCAAACAGCCAGCCACACAACACCAGCTGCCTTCAGCCTCGGGGCTAGCTACTCACTGAGAACATTCAGGCAAGTTCCCACCTGCTCTACAAGGCAGCACAAGGCTGCCAGGAAAGGACCATAAAAAGCCTGCCCCAGAAGCACATTTCCACACCACAGGACACCAGCACCCTGCCTGCCTAAGCCCACTGCCCACACCCACCTTGCCATTCCCCTGCAGCTAGCACAAGCTCAGCAGCTGTCTCTCCCACCTACAGCAACTCCTTTGCAGCCCATTCACAGCAGGAAGGTCCCACCCTGTGGTGCTTAACACAAAGGGACACACTCAGTGACCACCCAGGGGCAATGGAGCCCTTGGAGCTCACTTCCTTTGGCTTTTCCCTCCTGAACACAGGCCACACGGTCACACTTCTAAGCAAGCCAGGGCCAGACAGCCAGAAGCAGCCTAACACCTAGCCAAAGGGAAAAGCAGCTCTGCAGGGATGCACCTCAAAGGCCAAGCAACTCCACCAGGGCACCGCTGCTTATGTGGATACCAGCAGCACCTGATCAAGGCTCCTTGGCTTTGGTTGCTTCCCTTTTTGCTTTCTCATTTATACTTCTGAAGCTGACGACAAGCAGTCAGGACTGACTGGGGTCTCCTTTCAGAGACGCTTTCACAACTGACCCAACGCCTGAAAGTCACACCTCGCCTGTAACTCCCCAGGATAAACACCACTCCTTAAGGGACTCGGAAGGCAGCCTCAGGAAGCAACTGCCACCCAAGTCTACAAATCCTTCTACTCTCCACTGTGAGAGCAGACCCAGACCCACCAGCTTGCAACAAGCCACAGCTTTACTGCAAGGCAAATTCACACCACCCACACAAGTGATAGAGTCTGCTTTAAGAGGCCACTGGCCTTCAAGAAGGCACTCCCACACATTGCTAGCATTCAAAACACACACTTCAGAGGTGCCCTGAGCACAGCTGAAGCAGGGCATGACCAAAGAGCTGCTG
The DNA here is from genome assembly GCF_036417845.1 of Apteryx mantelli. Taxonomy (NCBI): domain Eukaryota; kingdom Metazoa; phylum Chordata; class Aves; order Apterygiformes; family Apterygidae; genus Apteryx; species Apteryx mantelli. Next base: position 13,643,489 of record NC_090000.1, read on the forward strand.
CACACAGCTGCTTGCCTTCACTAGGGAACCCCCAGGCTGCACTGCACTAGCCTCCTTGCCTGCACTGGGACAGGCTGCACTAGGAAGCACTTTCAGGGCTTTGGAAACACAAACAAGGGCACTTCCAGGGGAGCGTCTGGGGGGCAACAGGCTGCAGACATTATGCTGCAGCAGAAATGCCTCTCAACCGAGGGAAGAGCCACGAGTGCAGAGGCAAAGCTACCAAGGGGACACCAACGCAGCCCAAAATGGCTTTAAAACCCAGGCACGCTCAGGGGTCACCTCACCACTCTCACAGGCTTCCCCAGCGCATGGCACAGGCAGCTAGGCAGCCCCGCCGCTGGCTGCCACACAGCCCCACTCACCCCCAGCAGCTGCAGCCCCTACAAGGCCGCTTTGGTGCCACCGCCACCTCCTCCCCGCTCCCTGGGGACTGCGGGGCAGCAGCAATTTGCCTCTGTCTGGGTTCTGGCACCCGGGCACCAGCCTACAGCTGCCTTCCCCCACAAGGCTGAGAACCAGCCCTTCTCCAGGACCGACGCTTTCTCTCGGCAGGGCACCTCACCAAAACCCTCAACCCCCATCACACACGCCCCATCACAGCACCCAACAGCCACCCCCCACCGCAGCCCACTCACTTTAACGGCCGCCGCCGCGCGCCCCGCCCCTGCGCCCCGCCCTAACGGCCGCCGCGCGCTCCCCACCCAGGCTGCCGTAACAGTCGCTGGCCGTTCTGCCTCGTTGTCGCCCTAACGGTCGCCGCGCGCCTCCCCCTCCCCCCCCAACGGTCGCCGCGCGCCTCCCCCCCCCGCCTCGCCCTAGTGGTTGTTGCGCGCGGCAGGTACTTGCTGCAACGGGAAATCCGGCGAAAGCTGCGCCAAAACATCGTCCCAAGACACTGCTGAAATCAGCACTAGACATTCAAGCTAGAACTTTGTGGGTATTTTAGTAATTCAAGTGGACAAATCTGACTGACGATTGAATTATTAGCAAGAGCTTTATTCAGCCTGACTTGCATAAATCTCTGTTGGTTTTCGTTAGTGTACTCCACTTTCTCTGTCACGTAAACCTATGTGCTCGAGGTATTAGGTTTATATTTATTTATGCAATAGGGAAAATATGGTAAGTGTGCTACTGATTTCATTGATTGGAAAAATGTGACTAGTACAACAAAGACTATGGAATGGATATCAGCTGCCCAGAGGCTTCTGCAGTTAGATAAAGGATTAAGACATGAAAAGGGAAGTCATTTGAATGAGGTAACTGTATCAGGCTGCATAAATGCTTGTGTTCCTGCACACTCACAAATTGAAATGCAATGCTTGACGATTATGTAGGGATGTGTGAAGAAAAAGATTCTTACAAGAAACTCTACCCGGGCCATTTGCATTGATCCATAAAGAAAGAAAGAGAACAGCAAAGCACAGAGAGTCCCAGCCCACACATGTAGTGGGAAAAATGCAGCAATATGAACTAATTTTTCTTAACCAGGTGTGCAAAACAGCAGGAGGCCAAACCCAGACTCTCTGCAGATTGAGAGGGGTAGGAAAGTATCAGCAGGCAAAGTTTCATTGCAGCAAGGCACTCTGCTTCAAATTATTTTTGTGGAGAAAAAGCAAATGCATGTACCCTGTCAGCTGCGGGAGACTTCTTTTTATTGTAAGCTGTGTATGACAAGTAGCGTGTATGGGTTGTTATGGCTTTTGTGGTTACTTTTTTTAATACCTGAAAATCTTTGAAAACTTGGAAAATCTCCCAAAACTGAGGTATCCAGGCATTCAGCCCAACATTCCCGCAGACCAGTGGCCTGCAAACCTAGAAGGAACTTTTCCCTTCTCCAAAAGGTCAGTCTGTTAGGCACAAAATAATAGATGTTGAAAGGAAGTAATTTCAAAATGTAAGATTAAGGTTGGCATCAGGGAGAGATGAGTTACCAGAATATGTCTTTGTTTTGCTGCCTCTTGAAGCCTCAATTTCTTCTAATGGAAGACTTCCGTGTTTGGCTCATGTGCAGGTATATATGCGTGCTGCATTTAAGTTGCTGTGGAGCTGCAGCAACAGAAGGCTCAGGATGAAAAACTGCCTGAGAAGCAGGTCCAGAAGCAGTTACCCTATGGTGAGCTCTGCCCCGCTGGGGTTTTAGTACCAGTGGTACAAGAAATGGTGATTTCTGAGGTAAGTCAGTGGAAGCTGCAATCGCTCTAAGAGTCCAGAGAGATATAGCCACACAGGAAGAAGCGATGGGGATTTGGCCCCTGGAATTTCCCAGATCTGGTTGTTTTGTCTGCATGTGAGCACTTCAGTCCCAGTCTAACAGGAGCTCCTCTGGCTTTTTCTGAAGAGCTTCACTTTGTTTCTGGTACAGCCTAGTTGCTCTAGGGTTGAAATTACTGCATAGAGACCCCTGTGCATGTGCAAAGTCTAAGCAAATGAAGCAGAGATTAAATTAATAGGGGTCTTTGGAACTTACCTAGAAAGGCAAAGCAAGATATGCTACCTTCAGCTTGAGTAAAGAGTTGGAGTACGGAACTGCATCTAGTTTTGTCTGGAAAGAATTAGGTCTATAAAGTTTAAATATTCCCATTGTAAATGAAAGATGAGGTGAAAGCTGCTGCGGTGCTGGCTTTTGGCGATCAAATGCGACTCGCAAGCCATCCTGTGAGAGGTACCAGAAGTTCTGTGAAGTTGAATGTGTTTGTACATTTATTTCCAGAAATAAAATTGCTTACTTAAGCGTCACTTAAACCACGTGAGGGAAATGTGAGGCTTGTGTAGGCCTTAGGAGAGCGCTGATGCTCTGTTTAGGTGTGCTTTGAGCTAGGTGGGGGGGCACAAAAGCAAATCTCTCCCTTTGGGCTTTCTGTGGGCATTTTTTATGGCTTCCATGAAGCTGCCCTGCCCCTTCGGGAGGTGGGGGGGGGGGGGGAGAGGACCAGCAGAGGGTAAGCGAAAGCAAACGGCTGTGCCCACCCCTCGCGCGGCAGCTCCGGGGTACCCGGCCCGCGTGTCCCGCCCGGGGCCGCCGCGGCGAGCAGCCTCCGCAGGTGCCGCGCGGCCGCCGGCGCCGCCTCCCTCCCCCCCGTCTCCCCGCCTCCCTCCCTCCCTCCCCCGCGCCGCGCGGGCTCCCACGTGGTGCGCGCCCCGCTCAAAAGCCGCGCGCCGCCCCGCGCCCACTCCCTGGCGCCGGCAGCGTCTGCTGGCGCCTCTGGCTGCTGCCGCCGCGCCGCCGCCCTGCGGGCACATGCCAAGGCGCGGGGCGGCCGCGCCGGCCCCCGCCTGCGCCCCTTCCCCTGGCCGCCGCCCGCGCACGGGGGCACGAAGCTGGCGGGAAGAGGCGGCTTCGGAGGAGCGCTTGCGGTCTCCCTGCGCGGATTCCCGCTTCTGCCCGCCCGTCCGTCCGTCCGTGCACGATGGGGCTTCGGCTCGGGACTTTGCGTGCATCTGTTGCGTGGCTTCATCTGCCACCCGAAGAGAAATCGATTGCCACAGCAGCCCTCGTTAGACAGCACGGCTTCAAGGGATGAGCAGCTCTTAAGGAGCAGGGAGGACGAGACGCACGCTGCTACCGTTGACTTGTTGAAAGACCTGGGTTTTTTGTTTGTTTTTTTTTCCTTTGGAAGGGGGAAGTTTGCTCCCCAGACTCTAGCCCGGCTTCCTCCACACCCTTTTCTTCTCCTCTTCCTCTCTTTTTCCAGGATCCGCTGCTTGGGGCCGGAGGTGATTCCCTTCGTATCCCCCCCCCCCCCCCCCAATCCTATACCGGCACAGGAGGCACGAACTAGACGGGCGGAGCGCTGCCCGCCCTCGCTGGAAGCGGGGCGGCCCCCCCCCCCCTTCCTCCCTCCGGGAAGAGCTGCCTGCGCCGCTCCGGGCTCGCCCCCTTGCCCTTCCCCCCGCCTCGGCTGGGGCGGTGTTGCGGGGCTGCCTCCGCGGGGCGCCCGGGGCGTGAGGAGCCCGCCGGGCTCGGGCTCGGGCCCTTTAGCCGCCACCACGTCGAAAGCGGCGGCGGAAAGTTGCGGGGCGGCGGCGGCCGAGGACTCGTCCAAGGTGTCCGACGAGGAGCTGCTCGCGTGGAGCAAGGAGGAGCTGATCCGCAGCCTCCGCCGGGCCGGGGCCGAGAAGAGGAGCGCGATGCTGGACCACAGCAGCCTCATGCGCGAGGTGAACCGCCGCCTCTAGCTCCACCTCGGCGAGATCCGCGGCTTGAAGGTAGCGGGCGGCGGGGCGGGTCGGGGGGGCGAGTTTCTCCGGTGTGTCCCCAGCGCATCGCGGCGGCGAGAAAGGGAGCCCGCCCGTGCCGGAGCGGCGGGCACGGAGCGGTGCCGGGGAGCAGGGCCGAAGCTGCGCCCGGCGGAGCTGCCGGCACGCGTGGGGCGTGGGCCGGCGGCCCCGAGCTGCGACGGTGCCCCGGGGCCGAGGTGGGGGGCGCGGGGGCTGGCGACCTTCCCGCGGTGCGGGGTCCTTGCGCGGAAAACTTCCCTGCACGGAGGTGCCGGGCACACGACTGCATCTCCCGCGAGTGGCGTCGCCGAGCCCTCGTCAGGTGAATGTGCTGGCGGTTCTTGCCGAGAATGGCGTGAAAAGCGAATAGGATTTGAGCCTGCTTGAAATGAAGTGCCCGGTTAAAAGCGGTGAGAAACTATTCCGCGGTGTGTGGAGCACAGCTGTTCTATAATGTGTCCCACTGCGCTTTGGGTTGATGGGAACATCTAATTCTTGTCACCTTTGCAGTAGACTTCGTTGGTTTCTGGTAAGATTCAGTGTTTCTATCTGAAATACATGTGAAAGAATACAATGCGCGGAGCTGTAGAGATTCAAAAGGCTTTGTTTTGCCTATGCTGTTTTTTGTCATGTTTTTTTAAGATGACTTCCTAGGCTCTGCCTTGGAGTGATGAGAATCATTCTCTGGTTTCCTTGTCTGGAAAGGACATCTGAGGATGCATCTCTAAGGAAGTCCCTTTCAATGGTGTACTTCCACAGACTGCACTGAGAGGCAGACCAAGTCTGTGATGATTGATGCCTTCTTAATTTAACCCTTGCTAGGTGGGAAGCGTAGTCCCTAATGTTTCCTTCCCTGCTTCTGAGAATTGAGAAGACAGCGTAACTACTGCCAGAGAATTACCCTGATGTACCACGTATAACTGTGTTGGAGAACTTGAAAGTTACTTTAAAGCGGACGTGACTACAAAGCATTATCTGTCTTGTTGCTGTGACATGTGGCACTTTTTGTACAATTCCTTAGTTGAGGTGAGGTTGGAGAGGAGGAGAGACCCAGATGCAGTGTGGCCTTTTGAATTGTTATGTGAGGGTACAACAGAAGAGAGTTCATGACTTGTAGAATGGTTTTAGACAACTAAATTATTGAGCAAGTGTCTTTGATAATCCAAGCTTTCCTGTTCTGCAGCGTACAGCAATCCTCCCTCCCTCCATTTTGACAATAGAAGGTGTCTGGGGGTAAAAGAGACCCATCAATGATATTAGCTTAGTGAAAACAGAGCTTACATTTTAAATGCAATTTAAATTACAGCATTCTCCTGGTTATGTTCAAAGGTGTTGTGATGTTATATGGGTTTATATATCTGCCAGGTAAGTAACAAAGCACACCAAAATGTGTAGGAAGGAGTGACAAATTCCTCTCTCAATTCTGAACTTCCTAAGTGATGTTCAACTTCCACCTTTTGTTCAGATGTCTCAGCTGAAACTTTTAAAAGGAATTTGGGAGAACAAGGTCTCTGGGCTCCAATGGATTTCAGTGGTGTGTGGGTACCTACTTGCTTCTTTGTCCCATGTGAAGGAACAGGTCCATGAGTAACGATGAACAGCTGTGCCTGGCTTGAGTGGATGGCTGCTGCCTGCTTAGATACTCTGACTGCTAAACTGTGGGCTGTCACTTCAACTTTTTTCCACCATGGGGTCATCTGAAGAATCCCTATCCTGTACAGGTTTTTCAGGTTACCTTGCGACCTCATTGAGACTTTTCCTTTGTCAAACCTGGGTTGAAACTGGTCAAGTTCAAAGTCATTTTGAGAGGAAGGTCACACACTCAGGCACGCACCCAGCAGAGTTGCAAAAGCTTCCTTTTTTATTTTAAGAAACTGTGCTAAAATGGCCTTTCCATAAGGCTAAGCTTGTAATACCAGACATAAGGGAAGACTATTTAGACCAGAGAAGACAAATATGGTTACAAGCCAGTTTAGTAAAAGTAGGATGGCGAAATACTGAAAATGTTTTCTTTGCTGTATTCTTCTGCTACAGTAAGAGCCTGAACGTTTTTTTCTTCAGAGCATTACTGTTCTTCAGTTAGAGAAGGGCACTGGGAACATGTACTGCTTTGTTTTGTTAGAAGTGAAAAATCTATTAAAGCAGATTATTTCATTTCAGAGTGATTGAACCAATTCTGATTAAGTGAGAACAGACAAGATTCTTTTATGCAAATCTGAAGCAAAATCAAACAAACCCCAAATATTTTAAATCTCTAAAAAGTTCATTTTATATGTGAATATGCTTTAGGGAATAGAGAATATAAATGTTGTTAATTATCTGAGCAAGATTACCATTTCTGATGTACTTTCTGGTTTTAGTTAGCAATAACTTTACAAGTGAGTATTTTTGAGGGAGTGAGAACATCATGAGAGAGTATGATCATCTGGATTTCTCATTGTGCTTTTGTTTTTTTTGTTTTTCCTTTGGGCATTAATTAAACACCTGAAATTTTCATACCATATTGGAAGTTAGTCATTGAACCTTTCCAAATTAGCTCTGCATATTCAGTTTTGTACTGGACAGGTGTTCTGTTAGTATGAAACATGATGCAGTTATAATATGCCAGATCTACACACACAATTGTTTATGCCTTACTTGAGTGCTTAGCTGATGGTTTGTAGCAGTGCTGTTCACTGACTTGTACAATGCTAATGGTATAATGTTAATTTTTTTAGACACTCTTCTCTCATGCTTATCTTTCTTTTAAAGGATATCAATCAGAAGCTGCAAGAAGATAACCAGGAACTGAGAGACCTTTGTTACCTTCTTGCCTTTCTGCCTATCATCATCCAGAAAGCATCCCGTGAGTGGCAGAGACTGGGCAGGCACAGTGCTAGCATTATGCACAAAGAGGTTGCCTCCTACCTACAGAAGCTGAAAGAATTGGAAGTGAGGCAAGAAGAAGTGGTTAAGGAAAAGCTGGAGCTAAAAGAATTGTGTGTGTTGCTGGATGAGGAGAAGACTGGTGGAGCAGGCAGCCGGAGCTCTGTTGACAGCCAAATCAGCCTGTGCCACTTAACTGCAACAAGCACATCCATAAGAGATGTTGGTGATGGGAGTAGTACTTCTAGCACTGGAAGTCCAGGCAGTCCAGACCATCATAAACATCATCTGAGTACTAGTCCAGAACATCTTCAAAAAACCAGGGGTGAAGGAAGCCCTGAGCATCAGAAACGCAGGAGCATCAGCCCAGAGCATCTCCAGAAGCCTGGGGGTTCTGGCAGTCCTGATCATCACCTGAAAGGACCAAGTCCAGGACATCACAAAACCCTTGTCAAAGCACCTGAGCAACAAAAGCACAGCAGCAGCAGTCCAGAAACTCTCCCAAAGCACGTTTTGAGTAGTAGCCCTGAACACTTTCAAAAGCACAGGCCTGGCAGTAGCCCTGAGCATCAAAAGCACAGCAGTGGCAGCCCAGATCATCTTCAAAAGCGCACACCAAGCGGAAGCCCAGAACATCTGCACAAAGTGAGGGGTACGAGCCCTGAGCACCTCAAACAACATTTTGGAGGGAGCCCAGAGCATCTCAAACATCTCAGTGGAGGCAGCAGAGAAGGTCCCCTCAGGAGACAAGTAGCAGATGAGCTGTCACCTCACCACAGAAGTATATACAATGGAATGAATGGTGGGTCAATATATTTAGTGAGAGCTCGTTTTTCAAAATTCCTAAGGTAGTTTCAGTTCTGTGTCAACACTTTTGGAAAAAGAATAGTATTTTATGTGAAATGAAAGGTAACAAGTCTGATGTTAGTATTAACTGACTTGATAAATAATCGGGGTATACCCAGTTGTCCTTCTGCCAGGTTTTAGGTGGATTGATGAAAGAGTGGAGGAAGAAGTTCATCTTGAGTGCTTGTGTAAGGTATCAAGAAGCAACTTTTGGACTTGATTCTGCCCAGTGGTTGGTAGACATAAACTGTCCCTATGTAGACTTATGTTTACCTCAGGTATCAGATAGGGAGGAGTTATGTGTGTTTCTTATGCTGTCTGTATTTGAGTCAGCAGAATGGAGGTGAATGTCTCCAGTTTCATTTCTGCCTTTCTAAGTTAGTCTCTCTATAGCTTTGAAGATTTTAGCATTTCCTCTTTATTGATGGAAAGCTTCTTTATGGAAAAGCATATAACTCTGGAGAAGATGCCAGATGAAGAGCTAGGCTCAATATAAATGAATCTGATACTCCTAAAGCTTTCCAAAGCCTTGATTTTTTGCATGTATTTAATTATAACAAATTAAAAATTAAGGAAGATCCTAAGGGATATTTGTTGTTGTTGCTGCCCTTTAGGAAGATACCCAATAAACATGCCTGGCTTTAAGGAGCTGATATCCCCACTGATTGCAATTAACTTTTTTTTTTTTTTAAGATAGGCACAATGTAAGTGTCTTGGTATTTTGGGAGACAAGTGGTTATGACAATATTATTGAAATGAATATGGATTGGAATAGAGTAAATGAAATAATTAAAAACAAAATTCAAATAAACATCTTTCTGTTGTTGAAATAACTTTTTGTAGACTTAGCAAAATTTCTGTAGTCTGCTCTTTTCTTCTACATGCTCTGAGATCTTTTCATAAAAGAAGTCAGCATCTTATTTATAGCTGAAAACTCATTTCTCAGTTCTTTGTACGTAGATTTGAAACAGAGCTCAGAAGAAAGTGAGGATTTTGCCATAGTAAATTGTCTCAGATGGAGTTCATGTGTTGCCATTTTATAAGCAGCTGCGAGAAGTCTTTCTGCCATCATTGGAACTGACTGCTTGTTGTTGGATCGGCTTGTGAGATGGAGACAGTGAGCTCTCTGCTGGGTGCTGTCCTCAGCATTTATCATGTTGCTGTCTTGCATCAGTCCATTTGTCTTTGATGAAGAACTTGCAGAATGCCTTCAGCTGAGATAACCTGCTTTGTAGGTGTAAGTCCAGATTGCTTTCAGTGACATGTGCGTATTCCACAGGGCTGATAAACCCCAAAGCGGTAAGTGTGGAGACTTCAAATTAATTTTTAAAACAGGTAATTAATGAGGCGAATGTATGAAAACTATGTGAAGATGCAAATAAGTAAGTTCTAAAAGTTGACCTTGCAAAACTTCCTTTAAATGCTGTATTTCTTTCTCCATTCAGTTCAGTTAAAATAAGCGAACAACACTGACTTGTAAGTAGCATGTAGTATGGAAACACACTTCCTAGAGACTTCTTACTTTTGCCCATGATGTTCACGAATGTATTCACTGGTTACGTAGAAAGGTGATTTAAGGTCTTAAGTATGCATTTTTCAAACTCATTCACAGACAAGGATACAGGTTTTCTGCTCCCAGCACGGTGGGCTTTCTGGTGTTTTCAATCCAAGTAGTTCTTTTTTGTCATGTTTTTAACAGTGGGATGACAGCAGCTGTTACTTTAAACCTGAGGTGACTGACCTGCTTTGTGCAGGGCATCTCAAATAGCCACAGCTGTGACTCAGATAACAGGGAGCTGGAGAGGGGAGCCAGTGATTTGGGAGTCTGTTTATCGACTTGAATCAGAGCATCGCCTGTCCCACCCTTTGTGTTAATCGCTTTTGCAGAGGAATTTGCACCCCGATAAGTTGTCAAGCCTCTCTTATGTTTATGTAATTTGACATAAGCATGAGGTAGATGTTAGCTGTGAGTTGACTTCTGGCTTTGGTCTGACTTTTTGTCTCATTTTGGTCAAATGTTAAACTCTTGTGAGCTTTGCTGTAAGGAATAACCCTTAAAAACTTGAGGAAAAGACTTTGTCTTCACATCCTCACAGCTAGGCTCAACTGCTGCTCTCCTACCTCCGCCCCCTGCCCCCCCCAGCCTTTTAGGGAAGAAGTTGCACAAAAGTGCTAGAAGTGCTGACCAATATAATTTATCACTGCAAATGTAATCTGTAAACCTTAATTGGCATGTTTTATGTGTTCCTGTATACATGAACCTGCCAACTGAGTACAGACTGGGAGCTGTACGTTGAGCTTGTAACAAAAATGCCAATTTTGCATCTGCAGCAAGAAATGCTAAAATTGTGCAAACATAGGTAAGAAAGTGGTGTGGAAACCTGGCCTTAAACTCAGATGAGCAATGTGAAAGGATGCTATTTTTGATTCCTATCCCCAAATCAAGTAGTAAGTCTATTATATCATGTTGGTGAAAACCTAGTTTGCTTTAAAATTCAGAATATATTCAGCTAGTAGGCTGATTGCACGGCCATTTGATTATTTTGCAGGGCATTTCCAATGTTACAGCAGTACTTCTGTGACTGTCATTTGTTTGACCAGCAAGAATGAAGTTTTTGTGTTGATAAATGGTAAATAGCGAAGAGTAACATCTTTTGACTCTTCTGTAGAAATAATATATTTTAATCATGTAATTGGAACTTACCCGGCTCGGTAGAGGCCTGGCCCATCTCCCTTTGGATGAGATGGAATGGCCTCCATTGCCTTATGTGGACTCCAAATCAGGTCTGAGAGGAGAAGGTATTCCTCTGCATATCAGACCTTGCTCTGAGAAGTACTATACTGTCCACCTGAAATTGCTCTTCTTTCTTGGAAAGCATGTTTGCAGACAGCCCAGCTGTTTCTGTTGAAATAAAATGTTCCATCCATAACTAATAGCTCCTATTTACCCTGAGTTCTGGTCTTGTTAGCACTTGCATGACCACAGGGAAGCAATGTATTCAGTCATATGCAGTTATCTATACCAAAATTTTGTATGTAAATGTACAGGGAACAGAGGTGGAATCTCTGCAGGCTTTAGTCAAACTCTTAAGCAATATAATGTTATGATGGTTTCAGAAATGCGGTGTGTAGCTATAGTCCGCATTACAGGATATGGTATATGCATTCGTTGTTTGGGCCTCCTGCATCTTTTAAGCTCCCATGAGGGACATGAGAGGTTGTCTTTGGTCCGTTGTCTCTTCTGAAACGGGTGCCCTCAAGCTGTGGAGTCACAGAAGTGGGGTCTGAAAGCTCCCTTTGGCTTGGTGCTTGTTAGTTGAAAACATTTCATTTTAAAGGCTCTAACCAAATACGAGGTGTGTTGTAGCAGTTAATGATCTTTTGCTGGAATCCCTCTTAAAATGTTCTGGTTAATGAGCACAGGGCTATTTGGGATAGGAAGATGGCTGAAATTAGGTGGAAAACAGCAGTGGTAAAAACATTTTACAGTGAACACTTATGCAGTCTCAAATAATACATGACAGTCTTTAACTCTGACACAAATATGCGGGTGCAAAAATATAAATTAATATGTGTTCAGGATTTGCAATCTAAGTGGTTTTTTTTATTCTAAGCAGTTTATTGTAAATTTTCTGTTTTAGAAGTCTTTTGTTTTATTCTGGGCTTTGACTTTTGTGTGAAAGGAAAATATCAGAAGGCTTTCAGATGTGCTTTTTGCTTCCTGCTGAGGTTATTAATGACTAGAAATAAAAGTGCTGACTAACACCGTAAGCGCTGCTGGAGGTGCGAGGACTCATGCACAGAACAAATGCAATGCTGTCTCTCTTGAGCAAAAGTATTTGCTGGCTTAAATGGAGACTCAGCTTAAATTTTGAAAAATTCTGCTATAAATGCGTTGCTGCTTATAAGGAAAATAAAATAAGAACCTACTGCTTTGAGTAAAAAGAGGAAAGTGCAATGTGACTTCAGAGAGCAAAAATCGGTAATAATGTTACTGAGTTAATTTCAGTGGAAATAGCTCATATACTGCTGCTCAAATAGTGAAATGATGTCACGTGTCTGTGTAAGCTTGCTTACATGTTACTTTTCATACAATTGAAATGAAAATAATTCGCTTGTCATTCATAGCAGTGCACAATACTTTGTGTGTAAATGGAGCTTTCCTGATGGCACCCAATATACATCTGACATTTAGAGCCTAATACAGTATTATTTACTCTTAAGAGTAACCTGCTGTATAAACAAAGGCTGCAGGGTCGATAGAATTTCTACTTGTCACTGTGAATTAATCTACTATTTATTTCGGGGGTTTATTATTTTAAGTGTGGAGGTCTAAAACTTCCATGTCAATGGGAGTCTTTCAGTTGAATTCCATAGGATTTGCATCAGACTCATAAATCGGGTTCAGGCATTACAGACTGCAAGAGAACTGAGGCCTGATAGGTGAGTATGTGTGTGATTAGAGCATGCTGTATTTATTGACAAAGTCCTTTCTGTGGGGTAATTTGCCAAGCTAAAACATGGCTTATAATATGAGAGCTATGAAACTACTAGAAACTCATGTCTGAGGGCTTACAGGAGAACTTTACATTTACATTTCTTTAACTTCACTGGCAAAAATAGTTCTGCTTTAAATGTTTGAGTATATGCTGGATCATCTTTCCAGTAAAAGTATGTGAATCTTAATGGGAAGACTGTGTGTTTATAAAGAAGCTTGTCTGGTTTAAAACAGCTGGCTGAATGTTCCAGCACTCTGGCTACTGAGAAGTTCAGCTGAGGATCAGAGTGGGAATCAGCCAGTGCTGACTGCAGAGATATGCTTCCCTCTGTAGCTATTTGGTGGGAGATAGGAGGTTGCACTACACTTTAAAGTGGGAATGCATAGGAAGGATTCAGCTTAACAGTCACCCCCCTTCCAGGACTGCAAATAAACCACAGCCACACATGGTATGTAACACTTTGCGTGAACTCACCACTTCCAGCTTCTGTGCTAGTATTTCTGAAGTGCCTGGTGGAGGCTTCTGAATGCTTAAGAGTTGAATGCTTAGCTGAAGCCTTACATACCCCCTTGGTTTTGTTAATGCTTTTAGGGCAGGCAGGACAAGCAGTAAATGAATAACACCTGTCTTGGGTTGAAGACTTGTTGTCAGCTGAGAGCATCCTGGGTGGGATTTTCTTACCTACTGTGGTGTTCTTCAAAACAAACAAAAATATCACTCACCAAGCAGCCTGTCCCCCTGCCATTTAAGGGCCCGGTGTGGAAGAAGGGTAGGTGGTACAGTTAAAGACCAGTGCATTTAGGTTGTGAGCTCCTCAGTGATTAGGAAATCAACACCGAAGTTCACATAAAGTGGGAGTGAGATCCAGTTCCTCTGAGTGTAGAAGAAGAATGTGAGCTGAGGTGTTTTTGAGACCATACTTAAAAGAAACCACATGCATGAAAATGTGTGCACGGTACTATTTCTGCACTTGTGTATTGTAGAAGCACATGAGGATGTAATGAGAAAGGCTGTTGGAAAGTACAGCTAACCAAGGGCTTAAAGGACAAAAGCATTCTGCAAGTATTTTACTATCACAAGGAGGATGACGGCTGCTCTTCTACTTAATACCATCTACAAGTGATGCTGGATTTTTTTCATTGATGGATTTTTACTTTTTGCTTCCATCTTAGTCCATTTAGTGAACTGTGATCGGATGGTTAAAACCATTCTAGTAAGACCTCAAACTTAAAAAAAGGAAAGGAAAGAGGAGAAAAATAATTAGTGGTTTTTTTTGTTTTTTTTTCCCCTCCAAGTAAACTAGGCCTGATAAAGTTCATAGTAAATTCTCTAAGGAGAATCTCAATCTCTTCTTTGATATCTTTAAAGAAGATGAGTGAAGTTTTGGAAGAGAGACTATGCTGATTTTTCCAGTCTTGAGGGGGAAAAGAATAATGAGAAGACTGTGGAATTGTCAATTTAATAATAATATCTGGAAAAATACTGGAACAAGTAACTAAACTTTTTAAATGTCTAGGTGGTAAGGAGGAAATAAGTTGAGGTAAACTTGTTAAGAAGAATGATACAAAACAATCTCTCTCCTATGTATTGTAAAGTAATAGGTGCTGGGGAGAGTGGGGGATAGTAAATGTAACTATCTTGAACTAGGAAGGGTTTTGGCCCTGTCTCACCTGATATCCCCTAGCAAGCTAGGGAAGCATGGCTTGATTAAACTCCTATAAGGTAGGTCCACAGCAGTTTGGAAAATGTGTCTAGAGATGCATCTTCTCAGTAATTGTCTGTACTTACAGCCTTTCTGAAAGGGCAAGATCAGAACTGAGCTTTCACAGGCGTCTGTCGTTCTTCACTGTTTTCTGTCATAACTTGCTAAAGGAATGGAGTGTATACTTTGTAAAATTCAAGATGACACACTTTGTGGGAAGGTCCGAAAGCAATTTCAATGATAGCATCTTGACAACTAGTCTTAACAATGCAATGGAATGTAATAAGGATGAATGCCAAATCCTACATTTAGGTAGGAATAGTTATTGCTCCATTAGAGGCTGGGGGATGTTTGGTTAGGTAGCTGTTCTGCAGATACAGACGTGGAGGTTATTTTGAATCACTGATTGATTGAAAACATGAACCTTGTTATGCACTTAAAAAAAAAAAAAAAAAAAAAGAGGATAAGCCTGCCTAGGGTTTACCTGTACAGAGCCGCCTTCTCATCTCTTTTCTCTGCTTCCTTACTTTTCCCTTTAGAGTGCTTATTCTGCTGCACAGATGTCTTTATTTTGGCTGTCAGGACTTGATGCTAATTCAGTCTTTCCTTGATACAGGCACTGACCCTTTCACTGTGAGTGCCAGAGCAGGGAAGGGGTTCCTGGAAGTGATATATTATCTTTAAATCATCACCAGTATGCCACATATCTTTAAGAGCAAAGTCTCTGTTAGCTAGCCTGTGATGACTGTGTGCATTAATAAGGCAGGAGGGAAGTGATGGTGAATATAATAACAAGCAAGAGCTTTTGCCCTCTTGAGGTACCATTTTCAGTTTGTGCAAAGGTAAGCACAGCAGAGCTAGACAGGTTCAAGGCTGGACAAGATGGGCAGTTTATTGAAGACAAATTATTTAAAGACTAGTTTCCTTCTGATTAATTGGCCCTCAAAGAGGGACTCACCAATAAAGGTAATGTTTCAAAGGCTATCGGAAATAACTTTCAAAAGGTAGAGAGTGGAGTGCAGATTTTATCCGTTTTGAATAGCACCTCAATGTGTTCCTGTTCTTTTAAACACAAATATCTTTCAGTGTGAAGGCCAGAAGAGTTCAAAAAAAAAAAAATTTTTTTTGGTGAATGGGGCTCCTATAGAGGGAATGGGAGATACCCCTAGTTCAGGCAAGTTATTTGGAAGAGATTTAAAAATATGTTTAATTTTAATTAGTCTTTTATGGGTGAATCATTTATGGGTGAATTAGTCTTTTATGTTGCTGGATCAGTTCCTCACTTCCCCCAGTGTATGTGGCCAGGGCCAGGCATATTGCGGTTGCACAGAAGCATTGACACAGTCCCGTCAGTAACCCTTGCTTCAGACCTGAGTAGTGCCCTTATCTTCCAAGCATTTAACCAATACGAAATGGAGATTAGCGGCTATGCCAGCTGGCTGGTTAATTTGAGATTTATGGCCTTATCTCTTGTTTTGAGCGTCCATTAGAACTTCACTGGCATTTGAGCGCAGACCTCCAGAGGCGGAAGGCTGACGTAGTGCATCACTGTGCCGGTGGTGTCAGAGTCTTGACCAACTCTGCAAGCCAGCATTTGTGTGGCTCCCCTGACTTTACTGGTGTTCTACGTGGGACGCATCTGATGCGTTGCAGGGTTTTTTTGGTTTATTTAAATGTATGTTTTGAAAACAATAGATTTTTCAAGTAGTGAGTAGGAGGTTGTTTCATCATGTACTGAAGCCAACATAAAAGCTCATTTATTTTCATGATAATTGGGCCAAGTTGTAAGATATTTGCCTTCTCTTTGCCTTCCTGATGATTTCTGAGTCATCAGGAGCTTGGAGGGGCAGTTAGTGTTGCCTGCCTGAAATATATAGGCAGACTACTTTTGTACCAGAATGAAAAGTCCGTACGTTAAAGCCTAGTTGGAATCGTTGCTTGGGGAGAGCACCTTTAACTTCAGGAGGGGCCATTGTGCAATGTAGCCCTTCAAACAGCTTTCTGGGTTACTATGTTATGGTATTATTATAGTAAAATGTTTTTAGAACTATTGCAGTGATTAAATTGTCAAATTCTCTGAACTCTGGCAGTTTTAATGCAGAGCTGAAATATTATTATAATTCTTGGTAAGTGCTGCTTGTTTAAGCACTTCAGCCTTGCAGGATGTACTGTGCATGTTAATCAAAGGGTGTCCTGTCTTTCCAGCTCTACCTATTAATGGAGCCTTTCTTTTTCTTGTGAGGTTTTTATTTTATTAGAAAAGTAATAATGTGGGGCTGCAGATTGTGCAGCGAGTTGAATGGGTTAATAATACCCAGTGAGGAACAAAGCAGTCAGTGTAGAGAGGTGCTGAAAATATTGTACTTACCGTTCACACACCACGTACATTCTTTAGGTGTTGACAGGTGCTATAGGACAGTGAAGCATTCCAAATTAGAGGGTATTTAACGAGGTGTAATAAAGCTTTGTGTACTTAGAATGACTCTAGCAATGAAAACTGATTGGTTTCTGAGCTAGTAAGTCATGTCTCAATTAGTGAACTGAAGCACAGCTTATCTTAGGTCTTATTGTCAAATACACAGATCTATAGTAACTGAGAGAACACTTAGAATTATGCTCAAGTAACGATCTTGATATAAATCTTGTCTGTGTGTGTGCTTCTTGAACAGTTAAAGGGTGGGTTCCATTGAGCAAAGTAGCTAGGATGGAAACACTGAGCTCTGAATTTTGCTGCTTCACGCAGGAAGAAGTCAATCTTTAATATACCACATCTGTTCTTGCAAAAAGGTTAAACCTGAATCATGCAGTGCTTGTTTTACTACAGCCGCATACTTGAAGCTGCAGAAGAGTCCACTGTATCCACTTGCCTGTCTGAAGAAAACTGTAGTATTAAGCCTTAGTAAAGAAAAAGGGCTAGAACACTTGACCATGGAATTTGGAAATGTATTTTAATAGGATGCTCAACTGTAACTGAGCTCTTAAGCCCCATTAGCACATTTAGCCAGATGCTCATTGCTGTGAAATGACACTGAGCCCAACAGCTGTCGAGGTCCTAAAAAGGATCATACATATTATCTTTCATACAGTAGCATTCAAAGAAATGTAAAAACATGGAAATGCATGACACTTTGGAAGAGAGATGTGATCCTTTTGGTCTAAGGCATAAATTGCCATCTACCTAATGGAAACTAAGAATGAATTTCACTCTGACGTGTTATTCCATTTCTGTTTATGGCAAGAGGTTTTGTGCGCCTCCATCTAAAGCAGCTGGTACTGGTCACTATAGAAAAAGGAATAAAAGACTGATTGGGTCAATTGCCTGATCCAGTATAGCAAGCTGTAATTGTTGTAGGTGGTTCTTTTGTAGTCCTCTGTATGTGGATGCATTTTTCTTTTTTTCCCTATCCTTGTTCTCCAGCAGTGGTTTGTAATATGCCTCAAGGGCTTAATAGTATGGTCTTTACCTTCATGGCAAACCTGAAGTACTGTGAAGGGTTTTAGTGGTGCTTATATACATGAATTAAGAATCTTCTGTAATGTGTGGGGCATTTACAATCAAGAAACCTAAAAGCACATCTAAATAAACAAGCAAGAAAAACCTACCTTTCTCTCTTACCTCTTCCCCCCCCCCCCCAGCTTGTTGTGTCTCAGGTCCTTCTTTTGAAATCTGATCACTTGTGATCAAATTTTCAGACAGTCTTACAGCTCAAAGATACCAAATGAAATAAGGAAATGGAGGGATTAGCCTGGAAGGAGCCTTGGACAGTGGGACTGCAAGACAGTGAGATATACCATTAATAACAGTAACTTGTTTCAGAGGAAATTAATTCTACAATTATAACATGGGAGGGGAAAAAAATACATCAGTCATTAAAAAAGCCCTAATGATACTAGTCTATGCACACTTAGTATCTTTGTGAAATTTTTAATGCTTTTAATCTTGTAAAATCCATAGAAAAGAAACAGGATCATAGTTTGAGATCTGTCCATGAGCATGTGGTCCACACCATGAAAAAAGTTGCAGATGTATTAATTGCAAATGGGAAAGGTGCCATATTGAGCTAGGCTATCTTGAAGGATAAACAGATCTGTGAAGCCTGATTGTGAATAATAAATAAGCTTACTTCAACATGTGTCAGTTTTGCTATAAAACTTCTGGTTTATTTGCACTGGTTCCTCCCTATACATTGTTTGGGGAGGGGAGGGATCTAGCAGTTTTTTGTACCTGTGTACTTCAGCAAGCAAATCTTTGACCCTGTATTTTTCCTGTGCATGATTTGTGTGAACTTTGCACTGGATGATTATACATATTGTGTCAGGTGACAGAGCATGGGGAGAAAGATGACAGTATTTGTAATGCTGACCTGTAAAAATCCATATCATAATTTTAAGTGGTTTAGACTAATCGAACACAGCACTGTTCAAACACTGTCAGGAATAAGAGATGCATTATCTTTCAGCTATGATCAGTGAGCCCTGTGATAAACGACAGTATTGAATATCTTTTGAAGTTCTCTATTTTGGTACTTCATCAAAGTTACCTAAATATTCCGAAGCTTTTGTGATATTGTTTAAATTTAAGGTTCTAGTGAGACAGAACCTGCAATATCAAACTTCTATTTGATAAATAGTGAGATCTCTTTCAAATGTTTGGCCTCAAAACTGATTGTTTCTTTTAAGTGCATCTGTTTAAATTCCTGTGGATTTTAAAATTTGGCTTGATCAGCGCTTGCTGTAGGCTTTGGAATATATATTTGCAACTTGGATTCAAAAAATATACATACTTTTACCAAAGGTTGCAGGGTTTATTCATTATTACGTTGCTCATATTCATGCTAAGCTCAGATAAACCTGGGGAAAAGCATTGACTGGTGACCCACATCCCCTGTTGGTTTGTGAGTCCGTTTTAGTTTTACAGTGGGTGAATCTTAATGCTAAATGTCCATCTTATGTTTTTTTGTGGTCTGAGAATATTATTGATGGCCTGAAGATGGGTCTCTAAAAAATACTCTTTGTTTCTGAAAGAGAAAGAACACTGCATTGAAGGCAGCTAATAAAACAATACACCAAATGCGTTCAACTGAATGCTTAAAGGTTAAACATGCAGATTGTCTTAGTCCTTTAAAGTATTTGATCATTTCACTCCTTGGGCACCTGATTTGCCCTCAAGCTGGGTGCCCAGACAAGAGCAAGATATCCTTGCTCTTGCAGCGCTCTTACAGACATCGCTTGCCTGTTATTGTAGTTTGTCTTGCTTGCTTGTATCTATTTTAAGATTTTTGTAACCTGAAGTTAGACTTTGAATTTTAGATTTTTGCAGCATCATTAAAGATACTGCAGTAAAGATTATGCAGTCCATAGAGATAACATAAAAGCAAAGCATTCCAACAACTCTTTTCTCCTAACCAGATCTCCAACCTCCAAGACCAAAGGCTCTGCAGCCTTAAATTAAGGCAGAAGATCCCAGAATCAGTCTCCTACAGGTACAGGCGCTAAGAATTTTTTGATTTATTCCTTGTTGTTGGAACTTGACACCTGAACTCTACACTCCAATCAATAATACTGAATGCTACATGTTGACTGCTTGCTGCCACAGCACATGTGAATGATTTGGAGAGTTAGGAGGACAAAAAGCATCTTGAGCATATTAAGCCAAACTCTGCTTTCAGTCTTTAGGTGTCTGTACTGACATTTTGCCTTCCATATGAAAGTAGTAAAATGGAAAGATATCTTTTATAATGTGCTGAAGAGTTGTACTTAGGCTGATAAAAATGACTTGCTGGGTTGCCTGACAGCATGAAAAATGACTGATCAGACTATTTTGGAAGCTTGGATCTGAGTTTTATCACCTCAAGTCATTCCATCATCCTTCTTTTGTCAAGAATGAATTGGATAGTGCTAACTCCTTGTGTTGATCACACTGTTGCAATTATATGCAGTTACAGACCCGTGGAGTACTGAAAAGATACTTGTGGAAGCCTAAAAAGGGACTTGCTTTACCCTCTTTCATGATAACTCTACAACCACCCAAATCAAGCAAAGTGTGTTGCATGGAACAGGTAAGTCAATGCATATCAGCTGCCACCTGAAAATGTGTGCTGTGGGTGCTGAAGCTAGGAGCCAGTTTCCTGGGCAACATGTTCTATTCCAGTTCTATTGCCTGATGCTGTTTTTATTTTAATATATATAGTTATTTAACTAACCCACTCAGTTGACAGAGATGATTCTGATATCTGTTTGGAAAATGGAGGTACATTTGAAGGATTAATAAGGATGTTTGAATATGAAATAATTACTCTTTGAGAGCAAAATATTTGTTGAATTTATCAGTGTGAAAGGTTCTATGCTTTTAATGTGGCAGGTCTTGGTTTGGTCTGTTTTTGTGTTTGATAAAGGTGCACTTAGCAGATGTATCTTTCAGTAAGTTGATGAGAGTTATCAGTCCTACATGTCCATTCTCCTCCTGTTGTGAGATTTTGGGTATTCATTGCCTTGGTTATAGGAAAAGAAGGTGCTGACTGAGGAAATGCAGTCAGGGGACGTTTTCTCTCCAACTTATCATTTTTAAGTAGGTACTTTTAATAAGCCCCAAACTTGGCTAAATTTTTCTTGATTTGTTTTTGAAGTGCTACCCAGAAATACATCATGATGCAAGGAAGTCATAGGATCTTGAAACTGGTCAGAAGGGGTCTGTAGTAGAAGATGAAAGTGGTAGAATTTCCACTGTCCAAAATGTGGAAAAATAGAGAGAATAAATCCAGAGAGTGCAAACATTAGTTAATGTTGTTTCCGAGGGGACCAGGAACATCTTAATTCAAAACACTGAGGCTCAGTGTATCTTCTGTGTGTTTCTGCTCATCAGTGTAGTATTCAGATGCTCAGGTGTAACTCTTGAGCTCAGGTGTTTAGTCATGCTAGCTAGATGATGAATAAATCAACCAACTGGCTTCCTCAGCCGGGTAGCGTGACTGTTTATACAGTGCTAAGTACTGAACTTGTGTCCCAGTCTATCTGGTAAAACAAACTGGGAAAGGCTGTCTGAGGGTCAGTTCCTTTATTGCTCCAGAAACCTAATGAGGAATCTGGAGGTGTATTGTGCAGAAAAGTAAAGAAACCCTCGGACCCTAACCCTAAACAACCAAACCCAAATGTATATCGGATCTGAAAGCCACCAAAATGAATGTTATGTGGTAACCTTTTTTCTGTGCTATGTTGAAATCTTGCTGAATTCGTGAACATCTGGCAAAAGGAGAGGCTGAAAATCTCCAATATATTGGTCATCAGACTAATCAGATTAGTGCATCTGCTGGAAAATGGCATTTGCAGTATGTCTGTTCTCTTTGGGCCCAATCTGTTACACTTCTGGATGTGAAAATCTTGCTCTGGTTCTTGCTGGCCAAGCTTGCTTCTGCTTTTCAGTGATCCTATCGGCTTCTCAAAGGCCCAAAGAAGTCTGCAATTTCAGAGGTGGGGGCTGTGGTAGCAGCTGGAGGACCTGAAGGAGTGCAAGACAGTGCTGTCTTCCTTTGTTCTCCTGATCGCAATGAAAAGCGATCAGAAGGTCCTTTTTTCTCTACAGCTCAGAAGTAGTACAGGTCAAAAAATGTATTTGCAAAATGGAGGCCCTAATGCTTATGAAGAACTATGGATGAACTGTTAACCTGACTTAAATATTATGCTTGTTAACAAAACAGGATTAGTCAACCACCAATTAGACCTTAAATCTAGGTCTTCTGAGTTTTAGGCTGCTGCTTATTCTTTTGCATCACACCGCTTTTCTAACAGCTTCTTTTATAGAAATCTGTGTTTCGTGTGTGGAGTAAAGAATGGGGCTGAGGTTACTAACATGCCTAGAAAACACCTTTATGAACAATTAGCTTGATACAAACATTTTCAATGAGTTTCCTCTCCAAATCAAGTTTTAAGGCAAACTGTTTCCTTCCTTCCTGAATTATGCTAACCAGGCCAGTGAGGAACAAAGCTATTTTTATTTATATATTTTTCATGGAACAGACATCAGGATATGTTAATGTACCTTTTCCATTTATGGGGTGCTTAAGAACTCTTCTTGCAGGTTTAAAACAAAGTTCACAATAAATCCAAACTTTGAGTAAAAATGAAGTGCTGTGATAGCTTTTGCAAAGCAAGCTGTATCTCTCTGTCTTGGTTCTGGTGGCCCGTTTTTGCTGTTGTGAAATGGTCATGTAACTGTAATTGTCTTCATTTGGGAAATCAAGATGCTGATATGAATCTGGGGTGCAGTTAGCTATTAGCTGGGGCTTTCAGGTTTCTCATCTTCCATGAGATTAAATATGGAAAAAGAAAGTGGTCTTAGACTTAAATAAATAAATAAATAAATAAAATCTGAGCACAACCTGTGGCAAGATGGTCATTTGACCCTTAGTGTCAATCAGTAATGTGCCACCTTGCAAATGTGCCAGGGAGCAGGGGAAGTAGTACTTAGTAGATGTAAATCTCCATGGCGCCTCCCATAGTGTGAACATCTGTGTGACTTGGCAGATGTAGAAGATTGGATCTTGGTGAACTAGTATATTTTGAGATTTTTGGTTAATTGATTATTCTTCTATTTTTTTCCAGCAGACTTATTTCTGGCAGGTGGATGGTTGCTGCTGCTATCTATCAAGTACTGCAGTCTGAAATGTTTAAACTCCTGTGGAGGAGTGGCTGAAAGTGTCAGGGAGATGGTTCTAAATACAGGGCGATAGGAAGAGAATGGCCAGACATGGAGAAACAGATGTGCGCTGATGCGACAGTGGAGTCAGTGTCAGCAAAGGACAAGCAATATGCGGGTTAATGTCAGAATATTGTAGATCCTTTGGTGACTAGTAAATTCCCCGTCTTGGTGCATGCTTGGCATCCCAGCTTGAGGAGCAAGTTGTGTCCAAATGAAGAGGTCTACCAAACCCAGATGCAGATGAAATCACTCGTACGATTGGTTTCTTGACCACTAGGGATGTTTAAAGTCGGTCTGGTCTGAGAACCAAAATGCTCTTGAAGTCAGCAGTAGTGAAACATGTGGACTGGCTGTGTTGAGTAGCTCTAGGAAGAGGATGCAAGCGAAGGAGAACCTCTCCTAAGCGTGCATTACAGTAACTAGCATGAGTGTTGCTCTTACAAGATTTTCATGGGATCCAGAAGAAAGTGTCACACTTCAACTGCAGAAACCTCACTGTTGGGTCATATCCAGGCCATTGTCAATTTTTAGCACTAAAGGAGATCACCTGAGGCAATAAGACTTCATCTGACTTGCCTTGAGAAGAAGGGATATTGATGATGAGGAAGCTTCCTCCAAAAGCTGGTGGAGGTGGGGAGGACATTTTTTTTTTGATGTCCCTTCTTTCTTCATTCTTCCATAAAGTTGCTAAGGAGTAGTTTTCTAGTGTTCATGGAAAAGATACTGGATGTGTTAGTCATAAAGAGCTGAGAAAGGCAAATTGTATGGTCTTTTTTCTCCTGCCCTGGGAGCGGGATGTTATATGCAGAGACATAGTCAGACCACTCTTAGGAACACTTGTAAGCAGTGCATGCACCACTTTGCCTCCTTCAGAGACAGTCTCTCCAGATGGCTGTAAAGGGAGTTTATTTGGGGTGGTGGTTCCTCTTTTCTTTACTCTTTCTCCCTCCTTTCAAGCCTTCTGCTGTGCAGTTTCAGTTCATCAGGCAGCCACTAAAAGTTTCTATGATGAGCAATTAATGGCTCATTCTAATTACTTATTTGCCTTCAGTATCAGTTTGGGCTTTTCAATTCTCCTTTGCAATTGGATTGCGATTGAAAACCATGCAAAAATTAATTTAATCAGTCTTTCAGACACTTCTACATTGCATCCTGCGTAATTCTAGTTATCTTTTTGAACATATCAGAGTGTGTGTGTATATATATACACACATACATACTTAATATTAGTTATTTACTTTGCAGTGAACACAGCAAGGAGTTTTGGTGTTTGACAGCCTTAAAAGGTCAGCAGATACCTTCACTACTGTTTATTCTGGAATGTGCAAGAAATCTCATTTACCAAAGAATGCAGAATAACACATTATATACTGTGAAGGAAAACTGAAAATGTTTTTGAGACTGAAGACCCTGGCATAGCTGACACAGTTTGTATTAGTTCTTTTAGAGGAACAGAATAACCAGAGTACTTTTGCACATTGCTAAACCATTATCGAACATGAGAGAGAATTAGCAAAAGTTTGTTAAACAAACTTGCTCTTTAGAAGTGGGCAAAAATATTTTTCTCAAGGAGTGGTATAGATCTAAAACTACTCCTCTTCCACAGCAGTGGAAAAGCAAGGATGCTGATTAATGTGGTGGTCTTGAAGTAATGTAAGGTATCAAGATATGGGCATGTGATAAGCATTACCCGTATTACCTGTCGATCTAGGAAATGCTCTAGGGCATGCAACTAGTAAAAAACTGATGACAGGGCCTTGTGCTGCCCTGTGCCTTCCCAGGAGCTATGTTACAGAGGAGCCTGCAGCTTGAGTGCACGTAAGGATTGAATTGGACAGGCTTTGAAAGACAAGCTCCCAGAAAATGCTTCCTTTAACATCTGAAGCCTTAAGCCTGTGCATTAAGGTTCAATAAAGAATTTTAGCATGTCTTTTAGGAGTATGCACGAATAGTATTAAACCAACATGTGAAACTCCTGTTGATGCTACTTAGAATAAATGCTTGCCTGTTTTAGACACTTGTATACTGTACTATAGAAATGCACGTGTGCACAGATGTGTGCTGTAATCTTACTTCTGAAAACAAAATGACTCGCCGTGTTGTCACACTGGAGATACTGTTCTTGCTAATGAGACTGTTTAGGGTTTGATACTGCATTTGTTTATGCAGGTGACAGGCTTTATACACTTGCAGATTCCCACCATGTTCACAGCCTTCCAGGAGCAGTAGTTTTTGCATGGCACCATGCAAACAAGCTGGGCCTTGGAAATTTATTCCAGGGGAAGCGATAGCAATCCCTTTTTGCCGACTGTTCTGATATGAAGGAAATCTAAACTTCTGTTTCAAGAAGTTCTACTCTTCTACCCTCTACTTTCAAAAGGATTGATAGCTGAAGGTTTCCTTGTCATTGAATATGCATGGTTTTTGTGAGCTGCAGATATCAGATTGATATCCCTCCCCCCTTTCCATTATCAGACAAAAATTAGGAGATGTTTTACAGCATCTGCCAGTCCTAATGTGGCTAGCCTCATGGCAGTACTGATTCTGACTGGCTCACAGTGGGCAGTCAGGACACTTTTGTAACATCTTGACTCTATGTGGCGTTTGACGTCTCAAGCGCTTGAGACGTCTGCTATAAGTCTCGTCTTATGATTGAGAATGGAGAAATTATGCTAGAAGAGCAACTAAAAGTCTAACACAAGATAAAAGCTTTACAGTGCTAGTACCTGTATTGGGCAGGGATAGTCTCTTGCTACATTCTATGTGCATAGTTTAGACTATCTACAGGTAGAATGGAAGCGAGGAATTATTTGGATTTTCAGTTTTGCTAGGTAAGTTTCTTCTCTTTTTGTGATTTGTTGCTGCAACAATAAATTCTTCAAATTAGTGTGTCAGCCATCTCTCCTCAAAGTGCAAAATGCATTACCCCAATGCTGTTGGGTTTGACAGAAGATTCAGCCAAGAAACATCTTGCCCATGAGAACAGGGAATTTTCATGAGTCCTTGCTTGGCAACCAAATTTCATGTGTGGTTTTTTGGAGGCGTGTGTTTGTGTCTAGGAATAGACAAGAAAAGTCTAGCAAAATCAGATGGGTTTAGCAATATGGCGAAAGAGAGAGAGTCCAGCAGTACCTAAGGATATAATGAAGATTTTCAGTGGAAGATCCAGATGGCTCTCACAGCACTGTTCCTTCAGCATTGTAGAGCTGCTTAAAAGCATAGTGATGTGCATGTAAGCATAATCAGAATGATCTGTCGGGCCAGGGACAATGCACATTGCTCTGAAGTAAAGAATAGCTTAGCAGATGCATTGGGTTGCAATCCTCATTTATTTCCCCCTTCCCCCTCCTCCCTCTCCCCTTGCAGTTATGAAGTGCATAGCTTTACACTGTTGGCTCTAAATCGTGGTCATTTACCAACAGCTCTAACATAATGTGCTGAAGTGATCCTGCTGACTTCTGCAGGCTTGTCTGTGTGTTCCTTATTTTAAGTACAAATGCAGTATTTGCTGATATGAGGGCTTGGTCTTGTTTTAAAGGGCAAAGCTGTGCAAAGCTTTTTTTTCATTACAAGAAATCACATGGTGCAGGGAATTTGTTGCAGACCTAAAGTTCAGACCGTGTTGATAAGTAAAGTTTAATTAAATTTGGGTTTGGAAACTGTGCTTTGGACACTGCAAAACAAACCTAACGTAGATCAAAGTCATAGAAAATGTTTTCCAGACCTAGTTTACAAGTTCTGTTCTGCAACACAAACCCAGCTGTGAGAGTCCTGTCTGTCCTCGTAAAACACATCATCCTATGATTGCTGCCTTTCATGCAGCACTTAGTTAATGTTTTCTGTTTCAGTCTTATTTCATCATCTCTTATATATTGTGTGCAGTGTAGTAGTAAATAGGTTTAATTTCTTTTGTGTATTGGAAAAAGTTTAGTGTATATGACTTTTACGTTTGTGTAATACATCTCGTTAGATAAACTTGGGGTCACATCCAGATCTGATGTGATTCTTCTGCTTTCAACAGCACTATCCCTGTTCCCCTGAAGAGGGACTTTCCCCCTAGCCAATACTGAGGTTTGTTACTGCAAATCTGGCAGTGACTACAAAAGATAATAGGTTCTTCTAAAATGTTTACTTCACCTGGATTTATTTTTGATAGCAGATGAGGTATTATTCAGAGGGAGGCAGGGATGTAGGAATTGCTCCTGGTTCATCTTATTATTCCATGTCTAGCAGCTGTTTTAATGGGTGCTGTCTGGCTAATATAGAGTCATCATTTGGTGGTATGAAGAACCCCACAGTGTTTCCTAAATGTGCCTATGCTTTAGCACTCAGGGGGAAAAAAAAAATCGTGTAGATTATCTGAATGAGGGAAGAATATGATGATTCACATTGTGTTTCCTTACATGGTAGCAGTTATGAATTTAGGGAACCACTTGTTGCTTCATTTCAAATTCAGTAAAAAGTGTTCAGTCAACTGCTCGAATGCCATGATAATAGGTGTGACAGACGGGTAGACCTATCAAATTAAATTAAAACTAACAAATTAATTTCAGTTACTAAGGTTGTGTCATGTGTCACTTGATAATCATATAGTTAAACATTGCATAGATGTAAGGCGCCACTGAACTAGCATGTTAAACTACCATCTACATATCATTTTAAACTTCTAATATCTTCCAGCAGAATCCTGATATGTTTTCCACTAGCCAATTCTCCAAGTTTTTCTATGGGCCTCAGGGAAGTTGTTTGTGTGTTACTTGCTCAGATTCTGGTCTTTAGAGTTATCAGTTTAGGCTAGGCATTTTTTTCTTTTTCCTTTTTTCTTTTTTTCCTTCTTCTCTCTTGTAGTGATAAATAGCAAACTCAAACATTGACTCCAGTTATAAAGGGGACACAATATTTAACAGTATCTCAGTGTGCCTTCCTCCTCCTGTTGGTCCCCCAGTGCTCTTCTATTTCTGCAGGATTGTAACCAGCTCTACTAGCACTTTTCACTAGCAGTGAAAAACTGCTGAACTCATCACAAGTTGAAAAAAGGAAAGGTTGTTATTGCTAAGAGAAAGAGGTTGTTTTTTTTAGAAACAGAGCAATGAGTACTAGTTGGAACAAAAGCACTAAGCTCTTCCTACCTGTCTTTTTTCCGCCATCATTTCATATAGGTGGACTTGCAGCTCTCTGGATAATCGTACCCAGAAACAGAGCTGGGGGTGGGGAATAGCTGAATCTGTAATTTTTCATAAACTTCAGTCCTGTAAGATGTTTGGAGAGAGAGAGAGAGGAAGAAATGCAGCTTTCTGAAGTGGATGAACTGGGTAGCGCTGGGTAGCATTATCAAGGGATGTTGCTGTGAGGTTGTTTCCTAGTGTTTGGATTTTGGAGTCTGTATTTCAGGTGCTGGAAAGTAAACTCATGGATGAAAATGGTAGCAAAGGATTTGTTCAGAGCCAGAAAAGCATAGAAAATCAGTGGCAGATGAAGGTTCTCAGAAGTATGTTACACATTATACAAGGTATTCAGAGTGTCCAGGGGATGGTATGAGGTATTTTCTGAAGACTTTAGTAACTTTGGGAAGTGTAAGCACCTAATTTAGGCACCTAAGTTAGTCAAAGATGGACAATGTGAATATACTCGTAAAGGATGGATTCTCGCTTGGTCTGTCCTTCAGCTAAAGGGATTATGGAGCAGGAAGAAGAAAGAATTGTCCTTTTAGAGTCTTATTGACGTTATCTAGGCTTTGAATCCACACATGCAGGAAGGGCTGAAATGAAATTGCCCGTTTGCTGCCTCATGGAGGGAGAGAAGCAGGTAGTGAGGGGTCTCTTGTCTTCATTTTCAAGCCAAAGGGTTCGAGGCAGTACATTGCAGGCAGCAGTTTGTTGCTGGTGTAAGTCAATGTTTCATTACCTTTCCAGCACTTGTGGAGCAAGGAGGAAGCAGGAGGGGAAATGATCCTTGGCAGAAGTTTGAATAATGATTTCTCCCCGTTTCTTCTGTTTTTAATGTGGGTAAGTTTCCTTTCCCATGCCTCGCTCGAAGCATTATCTAATTCATAATTCGTACATGAAACGAATCCTGCAAACCAGGCAGTACTTAAATGAACAGGGTAGAATTTGAAAAATCTGGAAAAAAAAAAATCTTAAATGTTAAATGGTTTCCCCCAATAGACTGGAATCACCATAATGACTGAGCAGATTTTAATAAACCTTTCCAAAATAATGTCTTTTGGTTCTTACTTAGCATGAAAAAGTACTGGACTACATAATCTGAGGAAATGAAAAATGAGTAAAGGGAGGTGGCTGGATAAGAAAGGCTGTCTTAGTGTTAGCTCCCTGTAGTGAACAGTGCTGTGATACAACACCAGAATGGATCACAAATCTCATTGACAGTATGCCAATGAGAAGAAAGAAAATGCCTATGAAGAATGAGTGAGTTTGTGTGCATTTTTATTTATTGTAGAAATATCCTCTCACATTAGCATATTTTCATAAAGAAAATACAGCATCAACAATAAACTCTTTAAAAATAATGACTACTTCTTGTTCCAAGCTTTGCCTTAGTAATGCACTACTAAGTAAATGTATGCCTTTTAGTTAAGGTCTGAAAACAATTTCCTACAATTCAGAAGACAAATTGAGGCTTTTTGGTAATTCATTATGAGTATTTTTTGTTGTTGTTTTGAAGATTATCAAGGAACTAACTAAATAATCTTTTGAAGGCTGTAGATGAGAAAGCTTTCTTGAGTAACTTGAAATCCATAGCCTTTAGCGTTATGACTCTTTTTAAGCATAGCCTTGATTACCTTTAATTTTTCAGTTTGTCTAAATGTTACCTTTGGTTCATGTTAACTTTATCAAAATTATTGTGGGAGTGAAAACTTTCAAGGAAGATCAATGAGATGAGAAAGAGATTTTTGAACTGGACAAAATTAACATGAAATTCCCTTTCTGTTTTAAAAAGTTTAAGTTAAGAGAGCAGATGCTTTGTCTTGGGGAGATTGGAGAGTAAAACGGTGCAAGTGCCTGGGGACTGCGGTCACCCTACCAAGGTTTTTGGTGAAAAGCAAAAATGTTTGTCAGAGAGGATTTTTATGTTTCAGATTTCAGCACAGAGTGATATGTGCTCCTTCAGGAAAAGATATGGATGTGGGCTATGTTCTCCCCCATCCCCTTCCTTCCATGTATTATAGATACTTTTGTGCAAAACTCCAGGTATGATATGCACTTCTGTCTGGAAAATTCTATATCCATGTTTCAAAAAGATAGGTCAAATGCAAGAACATATGCAATGTAATAAAGTATAGATTGTATTCTAGCTCTACAAATGAACTGTATGTTCAAATATACGGGCTGTCTGGGATTTAACAAGAGATGTAAAGTAGAATTAATCCAAGAGTGTTGCCACCTGTTGCCAGGCTATTGCTATCCTGATGGCACGAAGTGACACCTCCTCTGTGCAGGAAGTTAATTTTATGAGCGTCTATGAGACAGTCTTTCTGTATGCCAGGCTATATGTAATGCTTCTAGGAGAAAACTATACATGAGTGAGCACTCAAGCTGTTCTAACGCGAAATATGATTGCGTTTCTGGAGACTAATCTGTTGCTTATTTCCTTTTGACTTTGCTTCGGTGACAGCCAAGGGCTGGCAGTGTTTGCTTGCTAAAGAGATAATGGTAGACTGATAAAAGAAGACAACTCTGCTCCCTGAGTGATGTGCAGATGTTAGTCACTGATGTCTTAAAAGTCACAATTACTGTGGGTGTAATTTTGGCCATGCTGTTTGGAGCTTTTTCCTCACAAGTAAAGGAACTGCATTAAATATTTCACTGTTTTTCAGGAAAATGGAATTAGATTGGGAAGTGTGTTGTTGTTAATGCTTTGGAGAGAGAGAAATACAGGATTTTACTGCCCTTGGATTACGTTCTGCTGGGCTACAGTTAGTTCTGTCATTACTTTAGATGAGATGAAAGTCAATGTGAAGACTCCCATGGACTCCTGTTTCTGAGCAGTGGTCCTGTGAATAGGAATATGAAGAAAGCCAAGTGATCAAGACTTACCAAGCAGCACAGAGTAAAAGGAAAGGCAAACAGAAATTTACAGTAGACACAAAGCTTCCTATAAAACTCCATATAGCTGTAAAATATGTTTTTAAATTTATTAGAGACTTTTCTCTTTAAGGTTAGTTTTTCTTATTTTGTCAGATAGGCAAAAGCAACAGATTTTCCTTGGCTATCTTTTGCTAGCTGGTCATTGTCAGTGTAACCAGTATCTGAGATCCCTGCACTGTGACCTGGCGTTCATCAGAGCAACGGACATGTTGTTGAAATGATAAGCCTAAAAGCTTGAGGGTAAATTAGCAGAACTTCCTGTAATCATTGAACTTTCCTTCACATCAGATGTTCTGGTCCTTATGTATTTTGAATAATAAGAGTATAGTATGCTTTTTCAGTAAACCCTTTTGCTACATATGTACAAAAAGAGAGAAATCCATACACATGCTCATCTCATGTAATTACATATATATACGCGTATACACACACACACACACACACACAGAAGGAGAGAAATCCAAAGTAGAATCAAGAAAATACTGAACTAGATGAATTGTAGGGCTTGTTTTCTTGCCAAACAGCAGTGTTCTTTGAAGCATGAATAAGAATTAATGCTACCAAGATCAACAATTAACCCCTGGACAATTGGAGTGATGGAGGTTAGAAGGTGACATGGGTGGTTCCAAAGTGCTGCTTCCAGACTGTTCAACACCATTTTGGGTTTTGAGGAAAAGTGGAATGTTAGAAGGAGAGGAAAAAACCTATCTTACTGTTCAGAGCTGGTAGTACAGAATTGCCTTTTGATTTTATTTTCATGGGAACGTATGTTTCATACTTGATAGTGAACTCTTTCCCTAAACCTTTGTTTCCCAGGATAATTAGAAGTTTGAAAAATCAATGCGAAGGAAACAGCTATGTGGGGTTGGAATAAAACCTTGATGCACTAGGCCACAATTCATCCTTTAGAACATTAAACAGGGGATCGCACCAGAAAAGAATGGTCAGTAAAGCGTGGGGAGAAAGGACAGAGGAATTTGGAAACTGCTGAAGTTGCTTTCATTTCATTTTGGGCACGGGGGAAAAATCTGAATGAGAAGTTGATGGTAGAGGTTTTGATCTTGTTGTCATTGAAATCGATAGAAATATTGCCGTCGTTTCTAGAGGAAACGGATGTAGCCTCACTATTTAAGATTCAGTGCTTCTCCATTGATATAGACTAATTCACTGACACTTAGAAAAGGTTAGGTTAGGGTTAGGTTAGGTTAGGGTTCGTTCCTTGGGAACGGATTTGTTCGGTATGACTTTTGAGACAATCACAGAATAGCTGAGGTTAGAAGGGACCTCTGGAGATTGTCCAGTCCCCCCCCGCCACGCTCAGAGCAGGGTCACCTAGAGCAGGCTGCCAAAGACCATGCGCGCTTGCATTTTGATTATCTCCAAGAATGGAGACTCCACAACCTTTCTGAGCAAGCTCTTCCACCAGCTGCCCTCACAGTAAATTCTTTTTCGTTATGCTTGAGTGGGGTTTCCTGTGTTTCAGTTTGTGCCCATTGCCTCTTATCCTGTCACTGGGCTCCACTGAGAGTCTGGCCCTGTCGTTTTTACTGCCTCCCATCAGGTATTTGTACACATTAATGCACTTGTTGCCCTTCCCCCCCACCCCCGAGCCTTCTCTTCTCCAGGCTGAACAGTCCCAGTTCTCTCAGCCCCTCCTCATATGAGAGATGCTCCAGTCGCTTAATCATCTTTGCTGGACTCACTCCAGTATGTCCATGTCTCTCTTGTAGCAGGGCACCCAGACCTAGACCCAGCACTCCAGGTGTGGTCTCAGCACTGCTGAGTAGAGGGGAAGGATCACCTCCCTGGACCTGCTGGCAATGATCTTCCTAGTGCAGCCCAGGAGGCTGTTGGCCGCCTTTGCTGTGAGGGCACATTGCTGGGCCATGGTCAACTTGTTGATGCTCAGGTCCTTCTCTGCAGAGCTGCTTTCCAGTCTGTTGGCCCCCAGCCTGTTTTGATACATGGGATTGTTGCTGCCCAAATACAGGACTTGGCATTTCCCTTTGTTGAACTTCATGAGGTTCCTCTCTGCACATTTCTCCAGCCTGTTGTGATCCCTCTAAGTGGCAGCCCAACCCTTTGGAGTATCAATCACTCCTACCAGTTCATGATGCCCTTTCATCAGGTATCGGGGTGGTTCAAGTGCCCCATGTGTACCAGGGCCTGCAAACATGAAGCTTCCTCCAGTTGTCTGAAGAAGGCCTCATCTACTTCTTCCTGATCTGGCAGTCTGTAGCAGACACCCACCCACAAAGACTTTTTGCGGACTCTGCAACTTGTACCTCAAATTTGTTTAGGAAATGCAAATTCATGCTGTTTGCCTTCCTTTTCATAGAATAAATATGACGTGACATCCACACACAGGCTATTGCTGTTCTTCTGATGTAATCTGAGGGATGAAATAAAAGATAATTGCTTAAAATTTTGGGTAAACTTTAGGAAGTGACACTATCTCAGTTGGTATGTGAGAAGGTGAGAGAAGAGGAGGAAGGTGCTGACTAGTTCAGTAGTTGAAATGGTTAAGTAATTTTCTAAAAACCCAGTAGGTACATGAAAATGAGAGAGTTTTCGATTTATTTGAATCTCCGAGGAATATAATGTGAAAGCCTCTTCAGGTTCTACTGCCTGGCCAGAGACTGCAGTGAGTTTAATAAAAGACACAGCTAAACTTACCAGGATAAATTGCTGCTTCATGCATGAAATAGATGCTCTAGTCTTGTGCTGGTGATTTGGTGATGTCTTACCTTTAAAACTGTGGGACCAGCATGCAAAATTTTTAGTGGATTATTCACTTGATCACTTTTTGGTACCCCCTGGACTCTTATATGATTGATAAATATCATTTAAGAAACCCTCAAAAATAAGATATGAGAGATTTAAAGAATTGTGCTTTTCACAACAATAATACTTCCTTTTTCCCCAGGAGATGCTTAAGAAGCTAGTCTAACAGCAGTTTATGCTGCAAAAGATGTTTGTAGCTCACTGTAATCCGGTTCCATGTGAAATTCCTGGTGTTATTCTTTAAAGCTCTCATGGGGCTTGACTTAAATGCTGTGCCTATCGTCCCTCTCTTTGTGTGCGGTGCTTTGTTACCCACTGCAGTGTCTGGGCTAATCTCTTGACAGGCCTTTGTTTGAAAGCCCAGGCGGGGAGAGAGAAGTCGCTCTATTTTTTTCAGGGCTAGATCACCTAAGGGATGCCCCGTCCCAGTGCCTAAGGGAGTCTTCAGCGCCAACCTCTGTACCTAGGCTTCCCCTTTAACTTATGGTGAGAATAAAGCGTTTAGGAATGGGATTAGTGAAGGCTAGGAAACTGAGCGGAGAAGCCAACAGGAGGCCGAGGGGAGAAGTACATCAGGGCATCACCTCTTAAAGGTAATAGGTCAGCTGTGGTATGGATGTTAGCTCTCCCCTGGAGAGAAAATGCCTAATGACACAGAGATGAGGGATTTCTGTTGGTACAGAAGAGACTTGGGTTTGAGTCGGGCGCTGTGGAGATTTGAAAATACTTGTGCTGTTTCCTAGGTGGGTATCTTAAATGCAGCGTTATGTGAACATATACAGCCGGTTCCTGCTGAGAATCTCATCTTGGTAATCTTGAATAGATGGAATGAACTGTCAGTGTCCATTAGATCCTGGAGACGAGCAGTGCGTATTTGAGAGTCTTGCCAGAGTAAAGAGCAGCTCAGCTGGTGAATAGCTCAGCTGCATCAGGCTTTGCAGGAGCAGGGTGAGGGGTGTTTTATGTGCCTACTGGTGGAAACGCCAGTGTCTACAGGACTTTGGGAATCCGCAGAGTTAGGCCACATATAGTAAAGACTTTGACAGTCTCGCTAGCACCTAAATGCTGGACATAAGCGACTACTTGCTCTTTCAGATTCTTAGTGGTTTGGGTTCTGACCCTAGAGGGGTCAGGTGATCCTACAGTTTTGCTTTGTTCAGAGGTTATTGCATAATCCACACTTATACATAGGCTCTCATGCAGTTTCAGAATGGCAGAAGGTTCAGCAGTGTCTTGGCTAACTGAAGCAAAGACTCAGTGTAGAAAAGGAGAATCTAATTCCTAATAGGAAGTGTTCTTTAGTTCTTTAGAGCTTTAGTTTTGCCCCATTTAAGCGACAAGCATGTTAGAAATGTATATGTGCATAGGTTTTTATTGAAGTATTGTTTTTTCTTTATTTACGTGTGTTCTGTATAGCGTCTTCAAAATGCAGTTTGTCCGTATCTAAATAGCAGGTGGAATCTGAGAGCAGATCATCTGCTCACTTGGGCCTTCCCATGCTGCTGTACTTTAGCAAGCGAGGCTGTTCTTGGCATTTGTAAGCTAAGCGTGGTCAGTCTGGGTTATTGCTTGGATGTATAACCTCTGCAGAGAACACAGGTGTTCTAGGAAGTGATGGAAGAAAACATCGTCTTTCCTTTGAGTCAGTCATAAATCCTGTTAGAGTAAAGTCTGAAAGATTAAGCTAAGATTCTTTCGACTTGTTATTTAAAGTCCCAAAGACCAAGAGCAGTAAAATTTTTCCAAGGCTCTCTGCTAACATAGCTGATGCATTTTGTTTCGCATGCATTTCTCCTGTTATTTTGGCTGAAAATATTACCGTTCACTTCTTGTCAGGAACTGTTGCATAATACTGTTGTGTGCTTCTGAACAAATACAGCCTTTTACGCCGATCTGCTTCAAGTCCTGAAGCAGACTCACTTTCTCTTCTCTCATAGTAGTAACTATTTATTCTCTTTATCAAAACCGTCTTTTGTCTTATATGATCTCTTTGCCCCTTTTTGTTCATTCCAGGTTCCCTGCCAGCCTTCAGTATTTTCTTTTTGGAAGTTCAAATAGATCTAATTATAAGCAAAAATACCTGCTGAGAATGGAAATAGTCTGCAACTGTGTCTGGAAGAGATCATTCCCTTTGTGGGAAAAACTCTTCTTGTCCTGTTGTTGGAAATGCTGTTTCCTCTCTGACTATATATCTTCAAAAAAAATCTGTGTTAAAGCATTTCAAAATATCTGAGCTGGATTTCTGCTTATCCTGGCTGGTAAAGTCAATATGTACCTGGTGACTATGCAATTCTCCCTACTCTGATTACCTGAGAACCACCCACTGCAGTGCCCTGCAAACCAGAGAATATTCTGCCGGGTAAAAAATGATTATGATTATTCTTTACTCATCTCCCTTTTTTTCAATGTCATCTTGTATTTATCAGAATGAACAGCATTTGGACTCTCATAGTTACATCTGGCTTGACTGTCTGATGAACAAGCGTAGTTATGAAAGAGACGGTTTCTTTAAGGGGCTGTTGGCATCCCAGTCTTCACCACTGGAAAAAGTTGTAAAAAAATGAGTGAATGTTGATGGTGCAGTAAACATGGGTGTGTGTTAAAAGACTAAGCTTAAGCTCAGTGTAGTCATAAAACAATGATTTCAAATTATTGACTTCTGGAATGTGAAGTCATGAAACTTCAGCTATGGAAAATCTTTTTTTATTAAAGAAATGCATCTTAGGTCACAAATAGTTTCCTTTGTCTTTCTCAACAGCCAGGCCTCTGTGGGCTCTTCACCAGCTCTCCGAAATGATCCTAATTTGGCGATGTTAGTACTGGATTGTACTGTCTGGTCATAGTGGGGAAAAAAGTTGGCCAAAATCAAGATCCAGTTTCTGCTGTTCCCTCTGCTATAGCCTTCCTGCATTGCCTGTAGATGTTCTGCATTACCTGTCAGGCTGCTCAAGGCACAAACTCTTTCAGGACCGCTCAACATTGGCTTTGTTGTCAATGGTAGAATATGTTCTACTGCCTGCTTTTGTAAATAAGTTTCTCTTCTGTCTCCATGGTGTACTCCTGACTTCCTTTACAATGTGAGTAATAATAATAATAAAAGGTTCTATTATTTATTTACAATGTATATGTATAGTAGTGAACATTTTGCTGAATCTAGTCATAGGCTTTAAGCCTATGGCCATTTACAATACATTAGGGTTGCTAATGGAAGAGACACTAAGATTTGTTACTATGCTTTAGATAGGATCCTGTGATCACTCCAGCAAAGTCTAGCTAGAGGATAATCAAACTAGCACTCTTCTGCAGGAAGTGTTGGATGTAACAGATCTAACAGATGACAGGTTGGGCTTAATTTTTATTTGAAGACATGAAAGATGCAGTGCATTTCAGGGCTGGTAAAAGTGCTGCTTCTCTGGAAGTTTTAGCAGAGTTAAAATGGTTCTATAGGCCAAGCAGGTAGAAAAGTTTAAAAAAAAAAAAAAAAAGCCTCTGGCCAAGAACAGAATGTGCATCCAAAATGTTACTTTTTCAAATGTAAATAATTCTTATAAATCCAACTTCTGAAAAGCTAAAAGTGCTGTCAGACAGCATGGAATGAGAGAGCATCTCAAAACATAGGGGATAAAAGCTTGGAATAGAAAACAGTGAAGGACTAATGGCTTGATCTTTTGTTGCCTGCTGTACCAGAGAAAGGAGTGTTGACTGGAGCCATGTGTTGCATCATATGAAGTGCTGTATTGCCAAAAAGTACAGGCATGCTTCCAGCCTCTGACTCTGGCAATTCAGACAACTTGAGTATTACACTTGTACTTGGTGATCTCAGTTGAATCCTGAAAAAATTCTTTCCCTTAGATACTTGCAGAAGCTTTATGCTTGCATCCAAAGGCAGCATTTAGTTTTGATGCATACTTTAAGATATATTGCACTTTATGTCGAATACGTACTTTGTACTATATGATTTGCTTTAGTGTTTCCTGGTTGAATAGACAAGGGAATGGCAAAAATGTGGTGGAGAAAGAAAGTACTTTGGATGTGTTGTTGTCAGAAATGGCGCATTCAGCAAAGTCACATGAGAAGAAAGCAGCCCTAAAACTTTTCCCTAGGGAGCTAGAAGACGAAGCTCAGAATAATTGTGCCTTACCTGGTCTGGTCTGTGCTTTCACCCGGCCTGTGGAAAGTTATCACAGCTTTGTCTTTCCCTGGTTGTTACTAGATCATTTTTGAAAGCAACAGCAGAGATACAGAAAGCGATATTACTCAGCTGACTGTATCGAGATGTCTCAATATTTGGAAGCCATGATATGTCATGCTGATGAATGGTTCCATTCTCCCATTGCTACAGCGACAGGGAGAAGAGTTCCAGAATATGTCAGGGTAGTTCATTATCTTCAGAGAATGTACTGGCCTGAAAAGACTATGAATGTGGAAAACATATATGTGTGTGTATATATACATATTTTGTTGTTGTTTAATTTTATCTTATATGGTGTGAGCAGCCATTTACTTAGGGACAGTGCACTGAAAAATAGCAACAGCATCACTTGAAGTAGTAGCTGAAGCAAACAGGAAAATGATGATATTCAGCCAAAAGTTTTGCTCACTTTGTGTATTGTGGAAGGTTTTCTTTTGTGTTGAAATGCAAGGGAGTTATCACTGTAGTCTCTAGGTCATTTTACTAGTGACTGTGACTCGTGGATTCCAAATAAATTCAAATTGATGAGCTTCTCAATATTAATGAAGTACTTGCTAGAGTGGGATGAAGCTATGGGTTTTTTTGTTTGCTTTTTGCATATTCAAATTCTATTTGTTATTCCTCTAAGGGTAGGAAAATGAATTGAAATGAGTGTTTAACTTCTTTCTTAAGCATCGGGGTGAGAAAATGAGAAATAAAAGACAGGAGAATGTTGTAGCTCAAACCCTCAAATGACAAAACGAGGCAATGTTAAACTTTTTGGGGCTTTGAATTACATGATCAGAACAATGCCACATTTGAGCATTTGCAGCCCTGGTTTAGGTGTAAGTACCTGTGAGGGATAGATTTCTGGCTGCAAATTGCCCCAGGCAGCATTCTTATCCTTCGGATTCACGGAGTGCCTGAACCCTGTGGAATCTCTGCTCCTATTATGTGGAAGATACGCTGATGGTGATGGGCGGCAGCTAATGCTGAGGATGTACAGAGAAAGTGAGTGTGAGTTTTGAGAATTAGGTACCTGCTTCCCACTGACAAGCAGAGCCTAGGAGAGACCTTTTCCAATTTCCCTGTAACCAGGCAATCTTGTTGGTAGTGCTGCAGGCTAAGGCCTGTGGCAGGGCTGCAAGTGAATCGTGTTTTCCATGGAGCTGGTTGGGAGCTTTACCCACAAGCTTGTTCTTCCTCTTCTGCGATCTTGTTTTGCGTTTGTCAGAAGGCGGCAGGCATGGATGAGCTTCTTCCTGTGTGAACGCTGTTGATGTGCACGACAAAATTTAGCCCTAGTTCATTTGCAGAGCATATGTGATCTTGGCTTCCTTACAATCACTGATTATTTATTCCTGAACACGGATCGCTAGGCCCTGGATCCTTACAGTAGACGGTCCATGCCTCCCATGTTCTTTCTTACTGACAGAAAAGAGCTTATTAGCATTCTTGAGATTAATGTTTCCTGATCATTCTCAGGAACAGAGCAGAGAACTGCATCACCCTGCTTGGTATGAGAGGAAAGGAAAGGTTAAATGTGAGGTGCCAGTTACAAGCTGCCTATTATACTCAAATATTGTACTAGTTGTGAATTTTCGTTGTAAAGAGAAGTGAACTATCTGGAGGAATCAAGTAGCCTGGAAAATGGGCCTCTTCTGATTCAGTGATATCAGGGTGGAATCGTAAAAACACAGAGTAGTTTAGTCTTGGTGGAACCTTTGGAGGTTTCTAGTCCAACCTCCTGCTGAAAGCAGGACCAGCTTAGCTCAGGGTGCTCAGGGCCTCGTGCAGTTGCGCTCCGAGTATCTCCAAGGGTGGAGATTGCATGCCTCTCTGGGTAACCTGGCCAAGCATTTGATCACCCTCACTGTGAATTTTGTTTCCTAATAGCTCATCAGAATTTCCCTTGATGCACCTTGTGCTCGGAACCTTTTATTCTTTCCCTGTGCATCTGAGAAGAGTCTGACTCCATCTGCTCCATAACCACCTGTTAGGTAGTCATAGACAGCAGTAAGACCCCCTTTGCCTTCTCTTCTGCAGACTGAACAACCCCGCTTCCTTCATATGCCATGTGTTCCAGCCCCCGACCATTCTGGTGGCCCTCCCCTGGATTCACTCCAGTTTGTCAATGTCTGTCTTGTATTGGAAGTCCAAAACAAAGGAGGACCAAATCCATTAGTGTGGATGAAGTCGCATTGTCTCTACACCTGCTTAGGCTGACACGCAGTTTAGAGGAAGCATTGGTTCTTCTTAATCTAGAAAGAAAAAAAATCAGAGCTCTTGCAAAGAAAGCACCCCAATGCATTTGACTGATTAATGAGTTAAGTAAGGCAATAGATTTGATGGGATATTTCTTTTTCTTTCTTTCTTTCTTTCTTTTTTTTCATTTTCTTAGAGAAACCGAAACAAAATCCTTTTCCAGATCTGAGATTTCCTAGGCAAGCAATGTCAGCAGGAATCATAAAAGCCTGAGAAGAGCAGGAGAATAAAGAAAAAGTGCAAGATCTAGTTGATCCTCAGTATTCCTTACACACAATGCAATGACTAGTTAAAATGATGAGAAGACTTATAGTCAAGCTTTAAGGAAATTGTAGTGTGATCAAGAAGAGGGGAGAAAACTGGGAAGCACTGGGAGCAGTGATGGTGATGTTTGTTTAGACAGAAGACATTAATAGCAGGTATTCTGAAAGTAAATAGTTGCAGAATGCCAGTGCTTTAATAATCTACTCCTTGAAATTCCTACTGTGGCTGGTTTGAGTTATGCTAAACGTGCAGGACCTAGAAACACATCCTGTGCTGAAGTGTAGAAAGATCAGTGTTGTCTTCAGAAGTCAAATTCTCCTGCTGAGTACCCTCAGTCCATGTGGATTAGTCAGGGAAAGGCTTTCAATCCCAGTAACTCAATAATTGCTGCAACGCCAGATGCTGACTGACACGGCCTGATACTGAGCTTTAGTGATGTTCTGAATGTCATGTCAGAAGGAATAGATCCCAAGGAAAGTGTCTGGGAATATGTTGCAGTGCAAATAGTCGTAGCGTTTGTAGTATTTTTGGAATCTTTTCTCTTGCCTAGGGAGTATCTTGATGAAATCAAGTAAGACTTGACTATGTTTAACATTTTGGAGAAAGAAGGCAATAATGTTATTTTTCTTAAGGTCAATTCTCATCTCAGAACCATTTCTTCATTTCTCCTTTTTCCAGTAAGAGGTGGCTCTGATTGCAGGAGATCATTTAATCCAATTTAGTAATAGCCAGAAAAGGGAGGCTTTTTGGTTACTTGTATTAATACATCTTTCTTGCTGTTTTCATTTTTCCCTATTCTTCATGAAAGAGTTTTAAAAATGTGAAGACATTGTAGTGAGGAGGGAAGAAAATGATGAGCCGTTATGTATTCAGAGCTAGATACAGCATTGAGGTAACTCTTCTGTCATTGCAGTGAATAGTATACCTCCCTTAACCTCAGGCTAAGCACAGACCGCTACGGAGCTGCTTTTTTTTTTTTTTTTTTTTGGGGGGGGGGGGAATTCCATGTACCTAACATGGACTTGCTTGAATATGAATATGACTGCAGGCATACCTCAGAGATATTGTGGGTTTGGTTCCAGACCACCGCCATAAAGCGAATATCGCAATAAGGCAAGTCACATGAATTTTTTGGTTTTCCAGTGCATATAAAAGTTATGTTTACACTATACTGTAGTCTATTAAGTGTGCAATAACATTATGTCTTAAAAAAAAAAGTGTGACACAGAGACACGAAGTGAGCATATGCTGTTGGAAGAATGGTGCCGATAGACTTGCTTGACATAGGGTTGCTGCAAACATTCAGTTCGTGTTTAAAAAAAAAAAAATCTGCAAAGCACAATAAAACGAGGTACACCTGTATTGAGTGATATGTTTCAGGACTGGAACTGATTTATTAAATTTCTAATGCTTTTTTAACCACTTCATTCTATTGCCATGGCACCTGGTATTCATGGCTGGCTCCAAACTCTTGCTCGTCTACCTCATCTGTAGAAGCCTATGCAAAAAGGTATTTGTACATGTAGACCAATTCAGTCATCTCTTGGCTGTTCTGCGAATGCTTAATGACACATCCAAACATATAGTTTGGAGGGTGTCCCAACAGTGCTGTAGCTTTTAACACTCTCTCCTTAATGAGCTGATAGCCTGCAAAGGGCCAC
Organism: Apteryx mantelli; assembly: GCF_036417845.1. NCBI lineage: Eukaryota > Metazoa > Chordata > Aves > Apterygiformes > Apterygidae > Apteryx > Apteryx mantelli. The sequence continues at coordinate 13,685,567 of NC_090000.1, forward strand.
GTGTGTATTTTATAGTCTGATGCACAACGAAGGCCTGATAGCAAATGCAAGCTGATCGATGCTGCAGAAGGACTTTAAAAATAAGGTGAATTAAACTGTGAACAGAGTTTTCTGATTTTGAACATTCTGCTTTGGGGTTCAAAGGTAAGGAAATTAAGCTCCAAACCCTACTTCATGGGTAATTTTAGTTATAAGCGAACAGCTCCCTTGGGATCTTTTTAGCCTGACTTGAAAATCTAGCTTGATGGTTCCTGATAAATGGTCTGTCTCCTGGCCTTTTCTGAGGCTTTATGAAGAAATGTAAGCTGCATATGAAGTTGCAAGAAGAGTAAGCTGTATTTCACTTTTACAGGGATTTTTATCAGCTGCTATTTTTATTCGTCTTGTAATTTAACACCATTAACTTTCAGTATTGTGCCTTAAAGGTTTAAAACTAAAGCTCACTAGAAGACAGCAGGCTTTCCAGCATCTCCTAGGAATGATAAAGGAAAACTTTAGACAAGGCAAGAAGCATCTCTGTTGGGTTAAAATAGAACATCCAACATTTTACAGATAATGGGATAGGTGGGTTGCTAGAAACCTCTCTCAACTGAGGGGACATCTGAGCAGGAAAATACTGTCTCTGTGAAAGCTGTTTTGTGCTATACAGCACAGAAACACAGCTTACCTTCTCCCAGGTGGTCTGCAGGCAGCCAAAATCTGCAGTTACCTAGAGGAGAAGGTACTGGCAAGATAGAACTGTTTTCTGATTCAGCAGGGCCCCCGTCCTTGTCCTGTGGAGCTTCTGATGGTTACTGCAGCAGAAGACTGACTAGGAGGGCTGTGCAATGCCGCTGGTGTGAGCTGGCTCGGCGACTGAGCCCTCCGGGGTGCAGTGGCAGCCGGGCTGGCAGGAGGGCTTCGAGCTCTGCACGTATGGATGTAGCTCAGCCTTCCTAGGTATCCTGACGGGAAGTTATCTGTTCCCTTCAAAACAGGGGAAGGCATGATGCAGACATTGTAGTAGGGTAAAACAGCAGGACCCATCTCTTAGTTAGAACTGCCTCTATGTTACTCTGCCTTTGATTTACACCTGAAAGTGTGTGTAGCACAGGTGGCTACCTGAACTTTCATGCCCTTGCTGTCAGGATGGTCCTTACTCTCATTTTGGACCATGTTAGGTCAAAGGAAAGGAGACCTGGTCAATGTGAATGTAAGGCATTTATCTCCTTTTCTTTAAGTTCCTCATTCTGCCTTCTGATCCTCGCTAGTAAGGCTGGCCTGGGGACTGGAAGAGCAGGTCTCCCACCTGGCACCTGCATATGCTCCCTGCGGTCGCTGGTTCTTGCTGTACCAGTTCTGCGGACTGTCAGCAGGAACAACTGGTGTAATATCTACAAATTCCAACAGAGAAGACTCCACTACCGCCAAAGTACTGACCTCGCAGGTGAGTGTGAAGTACTTGATTCCTCGCTGGCACTGGCTCTTAGTGACCGGTTGCCTTTTGGGACCTTGACTATAAAACTGCAAAGAGCACCTGAGGAGGAATACTACTCCTTGCCTGGATTCGACCAGTGTCTGTCACCTGGAGATCAGGTGTTTGTACTGTAAGTGCCCATGCAGAAAGTGCTGCTCTTTTGTTTGGGGCGCTTTAGTACAATACTGAACCCTCTGTTACCTCTGGTGAAAAACTTGACCTTTGTTGGAATTAATTTTTCTTAGTTCAGCTCTAAGCCCCTGCTGCATGCCGTTTCACTCTGCCTCTGGATAGCTCTTACCATGTGTCTATGGGTTTCTGAACAAGAGGAATGAAAGGAGCGTGAAGCAGGTGATGAGATTAAATTGACTACCGAACAGGACTGGAACCGAAAATGTTAAACTGTTGCTCTGCCTCCAGTTGCCCTTTTACCAAATAAGAAAAGCTGTCTTTAGATCAATGGTGGGCACCTGAAAAGAGAATGACATGTGAAAGAGAACAGAGGGAACCTCTGCAGAATTCACAATGAAGGTGTGAGTACAGCAAGTAAAACCCAGTGGAAAAGTAGCAAATGAACAAAGATTGCCCCTGGAGGAAGTCTCAAATATTTGTCCTTCTGTCTCTTTTTAGAAAAAAGATTCAAATGCCTTTAGGAGTAAAAACACATTGTGGATAGTGTTTGCTTAATACGTGAGTCATGCCTGGAAAAATTCCACAGCAAAACAAATTTATTCACGATCAGCTTGCTTGAATATAATAAACTTGTCCACAAAAATTTGATGCAAAGTCATCATATTGTATCAAGCAACATACTGAAAAACATTTCATCTTGGGATTTGTCTTGCTAGCTCTAGTTAACCCTCTTCTGTTTTTAATGACATACATGATACTTTCATTGGTGGTGTGAATTGCTTGCTCATGGGGAAGCTGTGGATACCCCTGTTACCTAAAGCATTATATGTTACTGTTGTTTTCTTTCTGTGAGAAGCTAGGGTTGACAGTGTTGGATCAATGACTCTAGCTAGCTAGTTACATGTTGGAGCTTGATGATAGGAGAAATGGTTAACACCAGATGCCATACACTAGACATGTTTAACAAGATGACTGATATGAATCATTTACACGTTTGCATTAATTTAAAATCTTGAAATTTGGTGCACTTGTTTCTTATAGGATATCAAGTGTGGGAAATGATTGCATCTTTAATGTTTTCATCACAGTTCAGTGATAGATCACTAAAAAGACCAAGGATACAACTTGTCTTCAGAGCGATAAATTCTGTATACGGTGGTGAACTTAAACTACTGTAGTAGCTTAAATGGGAGTTGTATTGTTCCAAGCCTGCATATCCTGTAAAGAGTGATGGAAACCTGTGCCTAAGAAAGGTATTATGCAGGCTAGGGAGAGAGGCTGGCATTTATTTGGATTCTTGAGACTAAAGAGCTCAAGGCCACGATATGTGGCCTGAATATGACAGCCATACTGTCCAGGCAGGATAATTTTAACAGGGATGTGAAATAACTAAGATACTTTTCATAGCTCTAAAGTCATGGCATCATCAATACTGCTATTGAACCTGGGCATTCCAGCTGAATGAGGTCATATTCTCGTGTGGCATTGGTTAGAAAACATGAAGGCGATGCTAGCTTGCATGGGACCTTGAATGCTATGGAGAATATGATAATACATGTGTATTCTGTATAAGTCTTATCTTAAATAGTATGTCAAGTTCTGGTCATCTCAGTCTCATAAAAAAGATTCAGCGAAGGGCAATTGAGAAAAGATTTTTAATCTTTGAGGAGAGGAAGAAGAGAAAATAGATTGAAAATATGTAAAGCATGAATAACTGCAGAATACACTTTGGAGCTTTTTTTTCTACTTCTCTCATAGAAAAGATAAGAGATACTCCATGAAATTCAAAACCAGGAAATTCAAAATCAATGAAAAAAATCTACATCTGTTGTTTAAATATATAAATAAAATTACTACCCAAAGAAGTTGTCAATGCTTAAAATGTAGTTATATTTGAAAAAAGACTCGGACGTGGATATTAGGAATGTCCGGTGTCGTCATAATTAAATGGAATAAACTTTGCTCTAGAATAACTGTATTTCAGGATTTTGTTTGCTTCTGTCCAGTAAAGAACAAGATATGCTCCCTACTGACGGGGGCAAATTAACCTGCATGAGCCTGTGGTGGAGTGTTTGCCTGTTGCTCTGCAGCATCTTGATCCAATCACTGGTAAAGACTAGACTGACTTCAGCTCTTCAGTGTGATAATTGCTGTGTCCCTGAAACAGCCAGTTAGTTTGTCCGCTTAAAGGCTGTATGTAGTCTTTTATTCTGGATCTTCACTTCGTCCTAAAGTGCTATTCCACAAATTGTTTGTATTACCTGTTTTTTTTGAATCGATTACTGTCATGCACAGAAACTTGCTCACCTGGTGAGGAGCCCTAAGGGCAGAAGAGTCTGCCTGTCTATGCAGTATAGAGAGAGCTGGTCTGGATCATTTGGTCTGCACACAGTGATCTCATACTGAGCATGTTGTGATTGAAGACTAAGAGCATTAGGTACTGTGGCTTATTTTAGTGCTAGTGGATGGTTATAATTAAGGGAATTTGCAAGCAGAAATGTTGTTTAGGCTATATGTACCGAAATAACACCATATGGATTAAATCCTACAGATGTGCACATTTTTATATGAAAATGTGACTGAAGAGTTATGAAAGAGATTGAATAAAAATCAACATGAAACAAGGACAAGGGAGAAGCCCTCTAGCAGTATCTGCAAATGGGAGAAAGGCATTATTTACTTATTATGTATTCAGCAGGATCAAACGGGACAAAAGTTGGAGGACCAAACAGGAAGAAGGGCACAGTGCAGTAGGTGTTTGGTTGGAGGTTTTAGTCCCTGCCCCTGCCAGTTCTGCACCCCAGCGATGTGGTGGTGTTGCATCTGGCATCTGCAAGGACAGCAGTAACAGCACTGGACAGTGCTACTGATCAGGGCTGAAGGGGTAAATTCAAACACTGCCAGCTCCTGCTCTCAAGACCATCCTGGTGCACGGCCCAGAAGGGCATGGCAGATGCTGGAGCTGGAAGAGGAAGCAGTGTCACTTGTCAGCTGCCTTTGGACTCTTCGTACTGAACGCAAGCTGGCTAGGAAAGAGGATAAGTGGTGAAGTATTGAAGGAGGCACCAATTTCTTATTTGGTGGCTGAGCAAAAGCCAGTACGATGTATGCTGCCAGGAGATAGAGCAGGATTTAAGTTGCAAGCTCCCCTGCTTTACCACTGGGCCTGCTACTGAATTCAGTAAGAACCAGTCTATATTTCCGTAGCTGTCTTGGCAGGACAACAGTGGAATAGAGGTTTCCCAAAGCGTTTTGCCCAGAGAGTATGCCGAGATGGAAAAATCCCTATTTTTCAGATGTCTGGTATACTCTTATTTTAACTTTCTTCTTAATATTTTTATGAGACAAAATCTCCCCTCTATCTCCTCTACAACCCCATATATGTAATATGTAATCCTTCTAGGATTCTGCCTGGCACCAGATGGGAAAAGGTCAAAACTTCAATAGTAACTATTTTATCACCATTATGAGTCAAAGGGTGTGATAACATCAAATTACATCTTCTTGACCTATGTCATCTGCAGTCCTGGTACACGCTCTTTTTCTGATGGAGTCATAACTTATTCCAGGTCAAGCCTTGAGAGCAATATCCAAATCTGCTTACGAACACAGAAGACGAAATTAGTCAGGTTTGTACTTTTTCATCTGCTGCAGCAAGTGTTCGTTGCTGCACTTCTGCTGCTTTGTTTTGGCCTTTCGTGCTCTCTTTTACTCAATAAGCCTTGTAGGTGTCAGCCAACGAGTTCTAAGGGGACAGATATTAGCTAGATTGTGGTGGCATCCCCAAAGTGTCCAGCACTGTCGAAACAAAGGAATGTTGTCTTTTCCACAAAGATGATAAACACTAGAAAAACAGTAAAAAAGGGATGCAGAGAGAGCTACACCAAGCAACTCTAACGATCAGTGTGATCATAAATATATAGTTCATTGTTCACATATTTTTATGTAGTTTTTACACTGTGTATGTATAACTAAACACAGTAAATTATCTTCCTCTCTCCATACATTGGCCCCCTCGCCCAGCTGTTTACCAGCTTTGGTTTATTCACTTTAAGGTAAATAAAATGTATTTAAAAATTAAATAAAAATGGGACTAAGTGAAAGATTTTGCTCTGTAGTTTCCTGTAGACTGTGAAAATGGGTCAGTGAAGGAATTTAAATTCTTGGGTGGAAACGAGTGAAAGGTTACTGTTTGCTCTCATTTGTCGTTTTGCTAGAAATGTAATAAACCCTAGGTACTAGAGTAGGATATTATTGTTTTCAGGTTGATAAAGTCTGCCTAGAAAGTACTGTTCAATTCCTTTAAATTAGAGACTTGCCGAATTATAAACCAACCCAGTGGAACGCAAGAAGTTCTTATGCGTTTTCTCTCTTTCATTTTGTGATGTGCAATATCCTGCCCTTTATTAAACCACCTTAAGGATGGACATCAAACATATGGTTTAGTGATTACAGAAAATGGCATGTCCAACACAAATACATATTTTTATTCACTAAGCAGGGTGTTACATTAGTGAGCATCCAATCATCAAATGTGTACCACCACCACTTTACATGACATTATTTTTCTCTGTTGGAAAACCAAAAGAGTCGAGGGGAATGCTGAACGCTTAGGTTTATTATGTGGTCTCCATAGTTAAGACAGGTATCCCAGTAACCCTAGCTGAAGTCACACATCAGGTTGGTAAAAACTAAAGTAATCCACCTGAAATGTTTTGTCTGTGGTCCTTTGCTGAACAAGAATTTATGGAGGTGGGGAATTCAGAAGGCAATTGGACAAATACATTTCAGTTCAAATATAGTTTCAATTTTCCAATTTTTTTTCCAGACCCTAGAAATCTTCTTTTGTGCTTTTTAAGCCTGGGGAAGAGTAATGGCTCAGTAGTGACTGGTGTCTCTGAATCTTTCTGGCAAGTCTGATGAACTGAAGGCTGTATTCCTCCCATCTATCTTCACACTCCCAACTGCGAAAGCTGGGAGCTTAGTCACCCAAGGCTCCCTCTGTAGTTAATGGAGAGAGAAACAGGCAACTTCAGATGGCCAATGAACTGTAGAGTCAAGCTTAATAAATTGCAGATAATATTTTTTCTGCCAAATCAAGGCAGTTTTCTGAAAAATGTAATTAAATACACTTTTTAAAGCATTCTCCCATTTAAGTCATTCTAAGAGAAAATCGCTTTCATTTAAAAGCTACTAAGTAAAAGGAAATAAGGAGTCAGTTGGAATGAGACATAGCTAGTCATTTGTAACCATACAGCCCATGGGCTGATGAAACTAGCTTAAACTATTAATTGCTATGAAATAGTTTATGTTCCCAGTGTTTTAGTGCTTATTTATTTGGCTTAATTGTTTACTCCCTTAAGTTTATCAGGAAAGGGCTTAGTCATTCAACTCACAAAGCAATTTTGTTGCCATCTCCCAGTGTGGAAAGGATAATTTATCTTGTGGATGTCCTGAATGGTTTTCATTTGCTCGGACAGACAGGAAATAACCATTCCCATGCTTGCCTAATTGGTTAAAAATGTGTTTATTCGTTGGAAGGTGAAACCTTGCCTCCCCTAGTGCTGGGAAGTGATCACAGTGCAGATTAATTATAGTATAGATATTAATACACACATTTATATATACACATGCACATGCATGCACACACCGAGTTAGCAAGCTGTATGTCAAATCATATGATGATGATTAATGTAAGTAGCTATTCGCTGACTTCCATCTGCAGCCAGATGTGGTGATAGCTTCCCTGAGGTGATAATGGGTCTGCAGAGCTCAAGCCCTTTGCTGTTTTTGAGGGATAAGGTAAAAACCTTATTTCTTTGTGGCGAGAGAATTATAGTATATTTTCTGTCCATTAGCCCAGGTGTGTGAGATGAATTTGATCTAGAGACTTTGGCTCAGGAGAGTGAGCAGAGCCAGTGAAAAGAAGAGCAGTGGTTTGGAATAGATTCTAGGTCACAGTTTTTTTTATAATATCTCTCTATATATTTTGCTTCTAAAGATATAAATTTAGAAACTCATTAAAGTTTTGTCCTCATGGATTAGACACACTTAAAACAACCACTGGATTTTCTCTGAAAGAAGTGATAGAATTTGCTGCCAAGATTAAGGACAGACTATGGGTGTCAGCCAAAGCTCATGGAAGTCAGTGAGAAGCCTTCACTGACTTCTAAGGGCTTTGGATATGGTTTGAAGGGCTTTGAATTTTTACAGGAAAAGCAAGCTTCTGTTATCTGCTGGATAAGTAATAATTTATTGCTCCTTGCTAATATAAGCCATGGGCATTGATTTTTCTATAGGTTTATGTATGATGGTTTATAAGACTCTAATTTTGATAAATGCTTTCTACTTGCAGATGTGAGTAATCTCTTACTGCAGTGCCTGTATAACTGCCATTTAGCATGTGGTTGTTATCAGAAGGTAATTTTTTTTAGAGCTTAATTTGATTTAAACGTTTGTTGTTTTTTAAAGTAGAAGAAATATCTGTAAAATTGCAAAAATGGAAAAAAAGCCCATATGTCTTTCAGATGGCTGAGAAATCTTTGAGACTATTGATTTAGGTTGTACCTTAAAAGGATGACCACTACTGTACCGTTTTGCCTGTTGAAGATCATCGTGCACACAAAATCCACTGATGTCTAAAAAATTGAATTGGTATTTGAAAGATCTTTCTGCAAATCTCTATTCCTTCCACCCCTTTCCTCTGAGACTACTTCAACTTTTTAGATAGGTTTTTCTCCGCTTCTGATTATCAGCTGCAACTCAAAACATAACCTGTAAGAGTCTCACAAAAGATTGATGTTCTTGAGATGTTGAAGTTCTCATTTAGGGCCTTGCTGCATTTGGGTATTTTGGAAGCATTTCAGAAAAAATCATAGTTTCAAACCAGCCTTTTGTATCGTTCATGGGTAATTATGTCTTCACTACGCTACAGAAGGTAAACAGAAGGAAACTGGTATTTCTGCTTTCTGAAAATTTTCCTTATGTTGTTCCTTAGGTATCTGGCACAGCACTGGTTTTGGGACATATAGTTCACATTTGTCATCAAATACTCTGTACTTTTACTTGGAACCAGTGTGACTCAGCTAGGTTGTCTGCTCCCTTCATATACAGCCTTTTCTTTGAGCAAAAGTACTTGAAAATTTAGATCTTTCTAGAGCTACTGGGTAACAATATTGAAAATATTAACAGGAGATGTTTTTAACATAGCCCACTTGAAAAAGAACCTGCAAAGAGTGTTTCATGCAAAGCTCTTGGGTTTTTTTTAAAGTATAAATTGCAATAATGGAAAATGAAACAGACCTTTGTCCTATAAACTGTTCAATTTACATAATGAAAAATAGAAATCTTCAGTTCTGTTCTCCTATATAGCTTTACTAGACAAACTTTTTGTTTTTTCAGTGCCCAGTATCACACAGAAAGTGTCTTACTCTTCTGGTGCAGAAGTTTCATTCATTCATTCATAGCCTTATTGGCAGCAGATTATGCGAGGTGGGAGTAGGCTATTAAGTCACCATCAGTTTATTTTGAGGCAGAATATTCATTGTCAGACTGTTCCCTGCCCTTGATGTTTCTCCTGGGTCTACCTGATCTAGTGATGCAAATTCCTTCCTTTGTGAAAGAGAGGTGACTTGGACCCACGTGCCCACACTGCATGCATTCCTGTTGCATCAAATTGCAGGGAAGGTCCAGCATATTTACATTCAGCAGTTAGTGTCAGATATTAATAATGTTGTTTACAGCTATTACTATTGGTTCGTTACGGGTTCATTGGTGCACTAGGGCTAGGTTTCTGGTGATATATTACCCTAATTTTGGTCAGGAGTGAAATACTATAATCCTTGGTTCTGATGGCATTCATCTAAACCTGTCGCCTGACAGGGTGTTTATGCTGAAAGAGTGAAAGTTTTGCAAGTCTGGATTATGCAGTGTTTTGGCAGACTAGTGTGTTGGAACTTAGAAAGTTTTGGCACTTTGCATGAAAAATTTGGCTGAAACTTTTCAGGAGTTCCGACTGGTTGAACCCCAGATACATTGATCATAGCTCACAGGTAGGACAAGGCTTTCATGGAAAGCACCAGGTCTCTGGACGTGGGGGTGCTGCCTGGTGAACTGTTGCCAGACCAGGGCACGGATTCTACCAGCGCCAGCTCTCTGAACACTTGCTGGGCTGGAAAATCCTGACCCTGTTAGGTAGGTAAAGCCACAGGCTGTGCTTTTTACTTGGAAAAAATTTGGCAATCAGCTTGTTTTGCTCTTCAGTTTGCTCCTATTTGGGTATTTGCTAAAATGGCAAAAAATTGCTCAAGAGAGATTCTCAGAGAGCACTCAGATACTGAAAAATAGAAATAGGTGCACAGTTAAAATATTTTGACTATCTGCCTATTAATTTTACATAGAATTGTGTAAAGAGAAAAATACAGGAAAAAATACAACTGTATGGAATAAACGTGTCTCTCAAATACGTGTACACTCTGCATTTAACTTACTTGCCCTGAAACCTTTTTTTTATTTTTTTAAGTCTTTTTTTATCTTGTCCCAGGTAATCGAGCTTTCTTTAGCAGTCTCTCTTTAGAGTAACACCTAAGCCGAGGGAATGTGAAAATCATATTCTTAAAGCTCTATTTCTAGAGGTGTAGGACGGAAACATTAAAAAAAATCACTCTCAGGTGAAATCTGCTGTGTGAAGTCTCTGGTGTCCTGGCAGTGAAAGGTTCACTGTTCCATTATCTGTTCTTTAGATCCTATGATATCCCCCAAAGTGTCTTTCTCAATTTATTTTTGTGTAGGAGAGAAGTAAGGGAGGGTGATTGAATAGCATATTGGAAATACCATTGCTTTCAAGGCTTTTCACCATGAAGATCTCAGCTGAGATCTGACTTTGAAGGTATCATGAGGCAACCACTGATCTTTCTGTAAAGGTAGGGCTTCTAAATCCAGCTCCTGGTGGCCATAGTTTGCTTTGAAAATCCGCTGATGCATTTGATGCTCTTTTAAACAACTGTTATTAGAAATCCAGAGTAGTGGTCAGACCAGTTGTTTGGGGTATGTTTCAGCTGTACCTTCTGAGCAGATTCCAATCTCCGGTGACGTGAAACCAGAGCAGTTTTGGCTCGGTTATGATTGTTCCACAAAAGAGATGGAGCCGCTCCATAGTTGCCTAGGGACGAATGCCAGCAGACGGATTTCCTCGAAGAGTCCCTCAAAGGCACGTACTTAGGCTATCACCCCTTCAGCATGTCCCATAGCTCTGTAGATGGACTTGGGTGCTGGGAGGAAACAGAATTTCTTGGGTTGTGGTAGTGCCAAATGTAAGATCCAGCCAGAAAAGGCAGTCTCCTGTTTTTTACTCTTTCGTATACCATCACGCCTGCCAGGCCAGATCTTGTCCATGACAAACTTAGTTCCTACCGATCAGTTAACAGTGCTGACGTGACTTCATCTTTGGGAGAATGGAGATGTCAAGGGAGTGGAAGAGCTGGAGCGTTTGGAGAGAATACAAACGTGACTGTGGTTGTTAAAATCTACCTGTGGCATAGATGCTGCAGCATTTCTCTTTAAGCAAAAAGTCACATAAAGATGGTTAGCGTGCAGTTTTTGTGGGCGGTAGGTGAGAGGCACTGTGATCTTGGAGGTGACCATTTTGCATATGTGGGGAAAAAATGAATGCCCCAAACCAAATAAACCGTTGCAGCTGTCTAATACTACACGTGCTTAAAGCTTGTAAACTGCACATAGTTCTAGAGAGTCTCTGAAGGTCTTACAGGAGCTCTCTGATCCACTGAATTAATAATAAAAGGCACATTTTAGAAGTTACACGAGAAGCAGTTGATCAGAGTTTTATGAAAAGATATGGTAAGTGGAATGTTTTTCTCACCTTCCTCATCTTTAATTCTTTATAGGGAAAGCAAAGAAAAATACGTTAAAAAGTCGTCTTGTACAAAAGTGCTGACAATGTAACAATGTTTGAAGGATGGTGTGTCTCATGATGGGTGGTAATGGAAGATGCCACAAATGCCACAAACCAGATGATTGATAAAATGAATGCGCTTACAGATAGGAGATGCTCTGCCTATTGAGAGCTCAGTATTATGGTCCGAAGAATAATTTGACAAGGTGACCGCTGAAATACAGAGACATCTGTCCACCGTGTGCGATTTGAAACTGTTGCTGGTTTCAGATGTCGTCTGTTCCTTAGCATGTTTTGCAATATATTCCGTTGTCATGATTTACAACAGACAGCATTTACTGAGAGCTATCGCATCCAAATAACTATGAATCTGCAAGTGTCTCACTGTAATTTAAACGCCCCTCATTTAACTAATACCTTTGCAGAGGCTCATGCAAGAAATCATTTTAGTAATAATTAATTGCTAGATTCTTGTAACTATTACCTTTGCCTCAAGGGCAAGCAAATCCTATTCGTTCAGTTTCAATTGCAGATGCTGACGTCTGCTCTTTTTCATCTAGGCGGTGAAAGGGCTCAGGAGTATGACAGAGACTATTCTTCACTGGGATATGGCTTCTTGGATGTACCTAAATGCGCAGGTACTTAGGATCACGCTTAGGTGCGTGTGTTAGTGTTTGGATGGGAGATACTTCTGAAATGAATTGGGCATTGGGGTTTTGTCCTGATGGGCTTTGGTCCTGTGAGCTGTGGTGCGCAGCCAAGGCTTTGTACTTGCTCTTCATGCCCACCTTGAGTTTACGTGCACGATCAGGTCCTGAGTAAAGGGAGCTCAGCATGACCAAAGGTAGCAATTTTGATCCTTATTTATTTAACAGAACTGCTGTTGTAAGTTGCCCTTAAGAAAACCCAATGTTTGGGAAGAATGTCTGTAGCATTAGGATATGGTACTTCCTCTTCTAAGCACAGAAAACTATATACAGCCTCTCAGATTCTGTCATGTTGAAAGTCCGGGTGTATGGTAGTTACTTCTTTAAACACACTAAACTGTTAGATTATTTGGTGAAGGTAAAAATTATTTGCTCTAAGTGCTTTACTATTCCTTACACTATCTGTTAAGAGTTTTAAAACCTAAATGTGATGCTATTTTAATGCAACATATTATTTATTTAATATTTCTGTTAATCTCCTCTTAATTATTCGTGTTACTTAAGTTTTATAAGTTACTGCTACAAGATATATCTCCTTTTGCTGTAAGAAACATTGTGCTGCCATGTGTTATACTTCAGGTCTAGGTTAAGACTCAAACATTATGCATTATGTCCAGATTTAAGAAACAAAGAGAGTCATGAATCTCAGTTCTCTCTCTCTGCTCCTCTTGACTTTCATGTCTGCTATGGCTTTGAAGTGAAATACCTGCAAACTGCAAAATTATTTTCTGAGGTAAATTTAAAGAATTGTTTGAGCAATTTACATTTGTGTATACTCATTTTGTAAGCTTTTACATCTCCATGTAAGTTAGGATTTAAAAAAAATTCTGAGTGTTCCTCTAACTTTTCCGCTGAAGTCAAGAGAGACTTTTCCTGGTAACTTCAAGGAGAACAGAGCGGGCATTGGCTGCCTTTCAAAATCCGACCCGTAATTTATTAAACAGTAAATCCATGTCAGCAACAGTGGATTTACAGCGGATGTCAGCATTTACAGTGTAAATACATTCACCGTATGCACACGTACAGTACTGTATGTAGAGCACTACAACACTCGCAGTATAGATATGCCCACTACATTAATCATTGCGAAAGCGTGAGAGTTACCACTGGATTAGCTGGGACGTTGCTCGGCTGTTAGCCAAGGCCAGACTGCCGAAGTGGGGCAGGTTGCAGGCGTCTCCTTAGGGAACTTGCCTTAGTGGCTGCTGGTTTACTCGCTGCCTGTGTATGGGGCCAGGCAGCATCGCAGCTCTGCTGGGACAGGCAGCGTGCAGACACATCGCCCGAGGCAGTCCCTTTTCCTGAAGTGGTTACATCTGGAATAAAGAAATGAAGATGACCCAGGATTTACTCAGAAAGGCAGGTTTCAAACTGGGGTCAGCAGCCGTGGTCCTGACGCCAGCGACAATTTAATGCCTCTGGTCTTGGTGCCAGCTGCCCTTTACTTGGGGGGGGCTGTGCTTGTTGACACAAACTAGAGCGCCTCTTATGGTGTCTGAAGAAATTACTGATACGGTAGTTGGTGATGAAAACACAAATACGTGTATGTGTTTTATATTATATATATATTACATTTCTATTATATTTTATATTATATATATATAATGTGAAGTAAAAATCAAGTGGCTCCACTTTTACTGTGCTGAATACAGGTGTTCTAATAGCAGGAAGGATCACAGAGAAATCCAGTGTATGTAATGCAACAGGATTGCGTAAATGTACTACTGTGTAAAATATTTATTGGTCTGTGTTAGTAGAGCTCACATCTTCACAATTTTCTGTGCATTACGAGAGCCTGAGTCGGTGCATTTAGAAGAAAAGTGAATACTAGAAATGACGCTGGCACAGCTTCCTTCTGCCGGGGAGGTATTATTTGTCGGGGATATTTACTGGCGAGGGCTAGCGCCATTGAAGGGCGGAAGAAGAGACGTCTGCGGTCCGCACGTTGTTCCCCTTGGTCTGCAGTCTATGAAGTTAGTTGGGCGTCTCGGCACGGTGGCCCGAAACGACGGGAAGGCTGAGCCCCCGCTCGGCGCAGGGGGGCCCGGCACGGGGGCTGCTGCCGGGAAGGGCAGAGGGGGAAGGTAGTCCTGCACCCGTCTGCTCGCAGCCTGCTCTGTCTCTTCTGAAATGCAGAAGTAGGTCTCTTCCCCGCCTTGCTTTTGAGGACCAGACTCTTAGGATGATAGCTTCGCTGTCCCTTTTATGCTCTGTTTTTACCTTAGTCTCCAATTAATTTTTTGCATGGTCGACAAGCAAGGGAAAGACTATCCGCTCTGCCTCGGTCCCTTCCTCTCCCACCAAGCCTGAGGCTTGGCGTGTCGAACATTTGCCTGAGGTGCCAGCTCCACTCGGAGCTCCTTTGCTCTGTCAAGCTGGAGCCATTTTAGGCAAGTCCAGAGGCGTAACAGGTTCCCTGGCGAATTTTACAGTTTAAAATGTGATGTGACCAAGGAGCTTGGAGATGGTGTTTAAGCAGATTTTTTTCAAGGTTAGAGTTTTTGATGTGGAAGTCCAAGTTCCACCTAAATGCCCTTATAAGCATGGAAATCTGTTTTAAATCTGACTTGCAAGCATAGGCACATCTAAGTGGTAGAGGCACACTGTGATAAACACACATATTTCTGTTTTACGAAGCGTCACTTGGTCTTCCAAGCAAAAAATGTTGTTGTTAACAGAACCAAGGTGATGTTTGCATTCTCATGAAATCGTGTTCTTCTGTTTTCCGGCCATCAGGACAGCCTGCTGCTCCACGCCGGCTTTCTGTCTGGCCTAGCATCCTGTCTCCAACAGTGGCCATAAGTAAATGCCTAGGATCAAGGCAAACAGTGTTCTACTTTTCTCCCAATACCTCCAGCCTCCAAGTATTTTCATCTTGGAGGACTTTCTCTCTTATTGTGGCTTGTCTGCTTTGTTTATCCACTGTATTACAGTTTTTCTTCAAAGTTAGGAAACTCTAACCTTCTTTTAACATCAGTGAAGCAACTAGTGCCTCCGTGCTGGCTAGCTGTGGTATTCCCTGCAGGCTAGATCACTGCTTGCATGGGAAGTCTGCATGTGCTGCACCAGCCCTCCGCTTACTGGTGTGGAGGGACCTCTTTGGCTGCATCTGTCAGCAGAAGACAGTCTTCTCTTTCTGTGTTTTGAAGTGGTGACCCTGTAGAAGAATGCATTGCTCTTGTCCAAGCTCACAGAGCTTAGGGTATGGGATAGAAGAAATCAAGTCTGTGTTGCCTTTCTGTAAGATTTCCTTTGTCTGAGAAGGGACTATAAATATTGTTTTAAAGTGCAGTAGTTTAGAATCAAAAGTGACAAAGAACTGGATTAATTCTAGTACCAGCATTATTTGCAGTGCCCTTGAGAGGAACAGAGCTGCATGTTCAAGGGAATTTTAAGAGAAGAAGGCTGCTGCGAGCACAAGTCAGCATGTGGCACAGGCTCTGACACTAGTCTACACAAGCAGATCTCTGTGGATAATGAGAGTTTTTTTCTTTTTAATTTTAGAATCAACCTTGTTCTATGTTAGGCAGCTGGAGGCAAGAGGGAGACAGCTGGAGGAGGAAAACCGCGTGCCACCCCAGGTGGGTGACTTCCTGTTGGTGGGAGCAGTCGTGGGTAGCTAGACAGTAACTCTTGAGTCTCAGTGCTTCAGATAAAGTCAGCATTTCTGTGATCTGGCTTTGCATTTGGGTGATCAAAGGCTCTCGCATCTTTTGTTTCTCTCTCTCGTGATTGAGTGGAACATTTCTACTGGTGTATTTAAGACTATGACAATACTTTCATTCATTTTTCTCCTTTGCAGGTGTTGATACTTTGCTAAGAAAAGTTCACTGGAAGCTGCTACTTATATTCTAATTCAAAATTCATTTAACAGTTGAAAATTACAGTAAGCTGACCCTTTACATTCTGGTTTCATTCCAAGAGGTTCTTGTAATTAGAATATCAAATACTTTTTAGAGTTAACTGAAATATTTTGCTCTAAATATGCAACGGTTTTAAATAATAATAATTGGGTTATATGATTTTTAATATTTTGAGGAGTATAGCAGTACTTAAATGCAAGACTGAAATTAAATTGAATAAATAAATAAGCAAATATGAAATTAAAGGTTTTCCTAATATGTTTCTAAAAATGAAAAATTTACAAGTTGATTAAGAATGAATCAAAGACACTTCTATTAAATTTCATTAAATAGTCCTTCAGAAAATCAGTAATGTCTCCAAGTGAAGTTGCCCACTGGAAAAAAAAAAAGCATTTTGGTTAGCTGAAGCACTAGTTTAAATGAAGTAATTGCTCTGAAGAACGAAAATGCTTTTCATTGAACTTAGTCAGAACACTGTCATTTGAATATAAAACCCAAGATAACAGTGAAATGTAGGAAGAAGTAAAATCCACTGACTCTGATTTATTCATTTATATAAGGCAAGATGCAAATTCTTTAGCTAGAAGCTATTTCCTTCCTTAAGCAGATTTTAAGCAAAGTTATTTTTCTCAATCGCAGTGTAACAATTAGAAAGGCCTCTGTAGTCCTATCTCTTGCTTTGGTCTTGACTTGTTAGGTGACCTCATGAATTTATTTAATTTCTCTGTACCCTAATTTGTTAGTCTGGAAAAGAAGAGGAATGGTTAAATGTCTATGCAGTACCATTTATATGGTCTTGAACAGGAAAGAAAAAGTGAGATGCTCTCTGGTGAAGAATATTATTTTCTTGTCAAGGAAGGTATTCAGGGCAAATGCTAAAAAAAAAAAAAGTTGCCTGAAAACTACCATTGTGATTTGTCTTAGGTCTGGAAGAGCACTGGGAGATAAATCATGCAGACCGTTCTTGGTGGGCAACCTTTAGCAGTGACCATATGTTCTATTTGTCCAGCTTTGGAGGTGTCCGGGTGGAGGCCCATTAAGCGGATTGCCCGATCGTGTCAAAGACTGGAACGCCCACGTTCTGAATGTTGAGTTCTTTGAAAATATTTTCGCTGGGGTGCCAAAACCAGAAATTGCTTGTGAAAACAGTGCCTCCCCCTGTAGCTATTGCAAAAGTAATCCAAACAAAGTATGCTGAATGTGGGACATTTAAGGGGGAAAACTAAGGCAGCAAGTCTGCAAATTGCTTTTCATTGATACACAGGTCTCAAGTCCCAGGTTTGCCATATGTTTGGTTTTGTTGGCACCAGGATCTACAGCAGAGTTCTGAAAAATATCCTAACGTCTCTGAATAGTTTATCATAAGAAATAATGAGTGACATGGGTTCACATTTCCTGGCGTGCCTTCCTCACCTTTCCTGCTGAAGAAAGTCACTGCTTATGGGAGAGGAGGGAAGGGAAGACATGAGGCTTATTCTGAGTTTGCACTTGGTTACATTGGCGTTACGTGTGTACGAGTTTGTTCGGGGAGTTTGTTGTTCCTGTGGGTAACACCCTGAATGTGCTGTCAGTGCTGGTCAGGCCCCGTCGGAAACATGAGGACACTGGATGGAAATGCACGAGCTCCTGGCACGGGTCTGATTCCGTTTAATGGGAGGAATGGGAGGTTGTTAGGCGTTAAGCCAAACGCAGTGCTTTTGACAAATCAGCTGAAAATATGTGACAAGCTACACGACAGACGAGGGGTTTTGGCGCAGCTATTACCTAGTCCCAGTGCTGTGCCTTAAAATCTCAGCAGTGCTTCAGCGCGAGTGCCTTCTGGTTTTTGTGTAGGCCTTCATTATTTATCACTGGTTGGCATATAGCAGCACTGGGAGGGTTTGAAAGTTGCAGAGCTGCACTTGGTGTGAGAGAGGTGACGGCTCCCACTCGTGGAAGTGACTCTTCTACTAGTTCTGTCCTGAAGAGTGCCCCCTCGCTATCTAAGGCACTTTTTTCTCTCCTCCTGCTGCACTTTTCCTCTTTCTCCCCTCTGCTTTCTCTCAGTATCTATCCTATTCCTCCTTTTCTGCTTATTTATCACTCATGAAAATATACCAGCACGTTTGTTGACACCCTCTTCAGATAAATCACTCCTTTCATTTACCACTTAGTTATGATTCTTTCCCAGTTTCTTTTGCTTTGCTTGTCTCCTTCCATACATATTATTTTTCTTTTCAAGCCCCACCGACCTCTAATATAAAGGTTTTATTAATATTTAGTGGCAAGAACATTTCCAGAGAAGATGGTATTAAGTGCTGCCATCACTGCTCAAATGGAATCTGAGTTCAGTTCACTCTGCTGTACCGACAGACTTCCTTGTCTGGGGAAAAGCAGCACCAGCACTGAGTCAATATTTTAGTCTGATCAGGTAACAGAAAAGGTATAAAAATGCACGTATTCACTTAAGCCCGTTAGTGTCTCTTCCTGTGCTGCACAGTTGTGCTGGTGATGGTTTATAGCGTACTAGTGGGTTTAAGAGTTATGAGAAGCTATAGATGGGCTGTAGGTTTGTTTTGTTGGTGCAGGCCGTAATTAGCTGTTTTCTTCTTTTTCCCCCAGATAGCATGGAACAAGATATGATCCAGACCCTTTCAGTTTCTGGCCACAGATAGGATTTTTGTGCAAGAAAGCAGATACTTTCCAGGATTTATGGTATGCAGCTGGGTCTTCTGTAGAGAATGCCAAACTGAGGACTCGGCTGAGTCCGAGACGAGGGGTGTACACAGCTTGCACTGGCGCTTCTCAAACCCTGACGTGGGTAAGGGGGCTTGACAGCAGCGTGTAGAGGCAAAAGAATTTGAGAGAGAACATTTCTGTTCTGCCGGATGCGTTTCAACCCAGAGGAGTTCCCACCGGGTTCAGCACACAGCTGCACGTTTCCTGTGCTGGGGCTGCAGTGATGCTGGCGCAGGGACGGCGCTCTGCAGCAGAGGGGCAGGGGGCTGCTTATTCCGGCAGTGGCTGTCTGCTGCTGCCTTGCGATGTTCAGGGAACTACAGCTTCGCTGTGGATCAGTTTTTGCCTTAATGTTCAAAGAAATGCGTGGTAGTGTGGCCAGCAGTCTAGCCAGAACAAAATTTGTGTATTGTAGTGAAGATACCTAGCAATAATCAAGAAAATCAATTAATAACAGCTGAGGTTCTGACCAGATTCTTTGTCTCAAGGTATCCTAAGTATAAAGTTTCCGCCTTGGTTTGTATGGGCTTGCCCATATGGCAAGAACTTATTTGCTTGCCATTACTAAGACACAAAATTCAAGAAAAACCTGGGATACAAAAGGAGTTTCCAGGTTAGAGGGAAGGACGTTTTTTTTCCCCAGAGTAATTTCCAAATGTCCTGAGTTAACTTGTACTCAAAATTTTCTACAAGAGTCCACTGAATTTGCCAAATTTTAAGTTGTGTTGATTTTTATATGCATGTCCTATAAGATTCGGAGACACTAGAGCCCCGAGCCTTTTCCTCTTACAGGTTTATTAGCCAGCAAAGGAGGTTTATGAAGGGCCTGCTGAAAACGGCTGCTTCTGAAGGTGTGTAGCCAGCAGTAGCTTGGACCGTGCAGAAAGACTGTGCATTTAATATGCCATGAAGATATGTGGATTTAGGCAGAAATGTGGAGAAGTACAAGTTTTTGCTGAGGCCTTTGAGCAGAGGAATTATGATGAGTAACAGCAGCATTTTTAAGTTGTATATTACAATTGACAGGAGTGTTTCTTGCCGAAGAAGAACAGACCCATGTTCAGACTGGTCCGGTCTTCTGTCTCCTCCGGTAGCTGGAATAAGCTTCCTCCAGAGAAGGCAGAAGCTGTACTGCATTTGCAGAGTGGCCTAACCTGAGGTCTAAATTGGTCTGAAACGCACTCAGAAGCAGATCTTCCATCTTTCTTCCTGTGTAATTCATGCCCCTCTCAAATGACAGGTGCACCATGCAGAGGAGGATGGTGATGCAAAATTATCCTAGATTTCCCTCTTTAATCCAGATTAAGCATCTTAAAAATCTGTAATGTTTTGAAACATTAGCTAGTGCTCTTGTTTGCCATGGTTTTAAGGCAAACAGGCTTAACTTGGCATACCTTTAAGTATTTTTAAGTAGGATCAGATTTCCATAAGGTGTCTCAAACCGTGTACACCAAAATGGGGTTTCTTAGAATAACCATTTACTTTGGGAAAGGAAGGCCTATCCCAAAGTTCCCAAACACCCTTACAGTCTCTTTCCAGTGTTGCTATGTGACATCAGCCCAGTGGCACCAGCTCTGGCACTGTGACCCGGATTCATCCTACCTAATTTTAGGTACAACAGTTAGGAGCACAGTGTCTCCTGCAAAATCAGTAGAGAGAATTAGGCATTTCCTAGCTTAATCTCTCTCTTTGATGCCTCTCTCTTCAGCAGTGAAAGGAGGAACCTGCTTACCTGTATGTCCACTTTTCCACTGCCCCTAGGAGCCTGCACTTTGGTAAGATAAATGCAGACTTGCTTGTACAAAGGAAAAAGCTGACTACCAGCTTTGGAAAGTGACTCTCAGGTCCAAGAGCATGACTTTGTATGCTTACAGGACCCAAAGTAGAATGGGGGCTGTAAACCTCCGCAGAGCTTTGGGAAGCGAAACAACCTTTCTGCCTGAAAATAGAGGTAAATCCAGATTCTGTTCTTAGGATGTAAAGCTAGCTAGGGGGGCTCATGAGAAGTCTCAAAGCCAGGAGGATGGGGTTTAAGGGCTGCAAAGCTTGTTTTAATTTTTAAGAAAAATTTCTCTCTCTTCTAAAGGACAGGAGGAGGAGGGATAAGGAAGTCCACAGGGGAAATATTAATTTTCAGTCTTCTACTAGCATGTGTTGAGAACACTGTCTGCTTACAGCAATGAATGTTCACAACAAGCTTCTCATTCTCATGAAGGGAGACAGAAATGTGCTGCAGATGGCACAGAAGTGGCTGTGGAAGAAAGCTGCCTAGAGGCAGCTGAACTCTGACAACAGCACAATTCGCAGGACTTTCAGATTGTCTCATATTCAGGAGACTTTATATGTGTCTGTACTAATTTTACGTGCCTTTTAATAGCACTGTTTGCATTATCCTGTTTGAAACTGGCCAAAATCGTTGCTGGCCCTTGAGCAGATAATAAACAGAATATACTGACTTATAAAAAAAACAAGGCTGGCTGAGGGAACTTGTCCTAAACCAGAATTGCTCCAATCTGCTTTATTACTCCTTTTCCTTCCTCTTTCATTTCCTTTTCCAAAGTATAGCATTAAGTCTGCCTCGTGGCTAACAGGTCTATAAATCCTTCCCAAAGGAAAATAAGTCCTAACTCTCCCTCCGTACATCACAGCCAATTGATAATAGTTGTTGCTGTGGAGAAGTGTAGGATGATGCACTGCACGTTGCCTTAAACGTGCGCCAGTGTTGTCAGCCTAGTTAGGAGACACATTACTGCCCACTACTGTGGCTTACGTTCCTGCCACCCATTCCTTGACGGGACGGGGGCACTTGAAGATGAGTTTGTGTACTGAACGGGATTTAATATTCAGACTCAAGATATCTTTTCTGTGGGCTTAGCATATGCAGCATTCCCATTTTTGAATTGCTTTTAGGGTTTTTTTCGATATGTGAGGTTCAGTCCTGCAGTCGGGGTGCACACGTGGCTTAAGGAACCCTGGGATCAGGTCTGACATATTCAATAACGACAGCAGTTCTCTGTCCCTTGTGCTGTGGGTCATCATTTACCCCTTGGCACTGGTATGATCAGTGCAGCATCGCGTACAATGGATTGGGCATATTTTGATGAAGTCAGGCACGGATCTTGCTCTCTCTTCCTCGGTCCCTCTGCATTTCTCTTCTTGCCTCGCTCTCTCCTTCCCTCTCGTCTCTCACTAGCCTTGTTTCTCCTTTCTCTCTCCTTCACTCTTACTCTCTCTCTCTTTCTCTTGCTTTCTCTCTCTCCCGCTGTCTTTCTCTACCTCGCTTGCTCTCTTTTGCTTTTTTCTCTTCTTTCTCTCCTATCTGCCCGTCCTCCTCCCTCCTCCTGTCTTTCCCTCAGTTTGCCTCTCTCTCCTTCTCTCCTTCTCTCTCTCCTTCTCACCTTCATTCTCCTGGACTCTCTTTCTCTGCCCTTCTTTCCTTCTCTCCTTCTCCTGCTTGGTCTCTTTCCCTCTCTGTTTCTCTCTTCCTCTCACCCTCCTCTTTCTCTCCCTCTTTCTCTTTACTATTCTTTCCCCCCTTTTTCCTCCCTTCCCCCCTCTTTCCCTCTGTCTTTTCCTTTCCTTCCCTCTTTCTCTTTCCTGCTTTCTCTCTTTGCCTCTTTCTCTCTTGTTCTCTCTCCCTCGCCCTTCCTCCTCTCTTGCCCTGCCTTGTTCTTTCTTTCCCTCTTTCCCTCCCTCTCTCTCCCTTTCTTGCTCGGGTTTTCTTTCTTTTTCTTTCTCTGTTTCTCCCACCCTTCCTCCCTCTTCCTTCCCTCTTTCCTTTTCTCTCTCCCCTCCCTCCCTCTTTATCCCACTTCCCCTTTCTCTTTCTCCCTCTCTTTCTCTGCTTCTCTTTCCCTGTCGTCTTTCTTTCTCCCTCTCTCCCTTTCTCTCCCTCCCTTCCCCTTCCTTTCTCCCCTCTTCTTTCTCCTTCATTCTTTCTTTTTCACTCTCATTCTCTCCCTTCCTCCCTCCTGCTGTCTCTCTCTCTCCCCCCCCCTTCTCCCTCTATCTGTATTGATCTCCCTCCTACTCCCTCTCTGTTGTTTCTTTCGCCATTCCTTTCTCTCTCGCTCTTTTTCTCTCCTCGACTTTCTTTTCTCTTGCTCTCTTTTTCCCTCTTCCTCCCTCCCTCCTTCCCTCACAATTTTCTTTCACTCTTTCCCTTTTTGCCTTTGCTCTCTCTTTTTTCCCTTGCTCTTCCTCTTTTCTCTTTCTCTCCCTCTCGCTTGCTTTCTTGCTCTCTCTCACCATCTAGCTCCTTCTCGCTCCTTCTCTCTCTCAGGCTTCCTTCCCTCCTTTCTTTCTTTCTTTCTCTTTCTTTCTTCCCCTTTCTTTTTCTTTCTTTTCTTTCTTTCTCACTTTCTTTTCCTTTCTCACTCTTCTCTTCCTCCCTCTTTCCCTCTTTTTCTCTCTCTCCCTGTCCCTCCCTCTCTTTTCCCCCTCTCTTTTCCTCAGTGCCTCTCCCTCTTTCTGCCCTTCTCTCGCACGCCCTTTCTCTCCTCTCCCTTGCTTTCCCTCCCTCTCGCTTTCTCTTTCTCTCTCTGCACCTTTCTCTTTTTTCCCTTTTCCTTCTCTCCCTTTCTTGCTCTTGCTCTTTCCTTCTTTCTTCCTTCCCTCCCTTTTTCTCCTTCCTGCTCTTCTCTCTTTCCCTCTTTCTCTTTCCCTCCCCATCTCTCATTCTCTTGCTCTTTCTTTCCTCCTCTCTTTCTCTCTCTCTCTGCCTCCTCTCTTCTTCCTCTCCCTTTTTTCTCTCGCTCCTTCTCCCTCCCTCTCTCTCCCTCCTTTGCTCTCTTCTCTTTCTCTCTCACTCATACTTTTCTTTTCTCTCTCTCTCTCGCCTTCTCTCACCTTCCTCTTTCTCTGGTCCTTTCTCTCCCCCAGCCTATATTTCTCCCTCTACCTGCCCCTCTCTCTTCTCTCTCTCCTTTTCTGTTATTCTCTCCCTCGCTCCCTCCCTCCCTTTATCTCGTCTCCTTCTCCCTCTGTCTCTTGCTCTGTCTTCTCTTTCTCTTGCTCTCTCTTCCTCGGTCCCTCTGCATTTCTCTTCTTGCCTCGCTCTCTCTTTCCCTCTCTTCTCTCACTAGCCTTGTTTCTCCTTTTTCTCTCCTTCACTCTTACTTTCTCTCTCTTTTTCTCTTGCTTTCTCTCTCCCGCTGTCTTTCTCTCCCTCACTTGCTCTTTTGCTTTTTTCCTCTTCTTTCTCTCCCATCTGCCCGTCCTCCTCCCACCTTTTGTCTTTCTCTCTTTCCCTCTCTCTCTCGTTCTCCCTCCCTCTCCCTTCCCCTCTCTCTTCCCCCCTCCCTCTCCTTTTTATCATGCTTTGCATCTCTCTCTGTCTTGGTCTTTTTCGCTGCCTCTCTTCCTCCTTCTCTCCCCCTTTCTCCCTCTTTCTTCCCCGTTTCCTTTTCTCCTGTCTTTTCTCGCTCGCTCTCCATCTTTCCTTCTCCCTCTCCTTCTCTCTCTTTCTCATTCTTTGTTTCTCTTTTCTCCCTTCTTCTTTTTCTCTCTTTCTCTCCCTCTTTATTCCCCTTTCCCTTTCTTTCTCTCTCTGGTTCTGTTTCCCTCTTTGTTCTTTCTTTCCCTCTCTCTCTCTCTCTCTCTCTTGCTCTGGCTTCCTCCCTCTCTTCTTTCTCATGCTTTCCCTTTCTCTTTCTGTCTTGTTCTTTCTCTCTCCCTGTCTTTCCTTCTCTCCTTTTCTCTATCTCTGCCTCTCCTGTTCTTTCTTTCCCTTTCCCTCCTTATTTTTCTCTTTTATCCATCTCTCTTTGTCCCTTTCACTGTTTATCACCTTTTCTGTCTTCCTTGTCTCTTTTTCTTTCTCCCTCTCTCTCTCATCCTTTCTTTCCTTCTCCTTTGTTTCTTTTTTCTTTGTCTTTTTTTCTTTCTCTTCCGTCTTTCTCTTCCTCTCTCCCTCCTTATTCCGCTTTCCCTTTCTCTCTCTTTCCTTTTTTTCTCCTTGTTTCCCTCTTTCTTTCCTTCTTTCCTCCCTCTCCCTTTCTGCCCCCTCTCTCTCCCTCTCTCTTTCTGTCTCCTTCCTTTCTTTTTCCTCTTGCTCTTCTCCCCGCGGCTCCGGGCCCCGCCGCGCCGCTGTCGCCGGGCCCCGGGGCGCCGCCGCGCGGGGGCTGCCCGGGCCCTGCAGCGCCCCCGCGGCCGCCAGGCGGCGCCGCCGTGCGCGGGCGAGCGGCGCTGAGGGGCGGCAGGTGCGCGGCGGCCCCGCGCCGGGCCGGGCGGGCGCTACCGGAACCGGAACCGGCGGGGCGGGGCGCTACCGGAACCGGCGGCAGCAGAAGCAGCGGGAGGAGCAGGAAGAGGAGCAGCAGCAGGTAGCGGGGAGGCGGGACGGGCTCCGGCTCTGCCGGGAGGCACCTGGGGCCCCCCGGGGGGGGGTCGCAGCGGGCGGCCCGGGCTTGTCCGCGGGGCAGCGGGGGGCAGAGGCCCGGCCCCGCAGCCGCCGGGAGCGCCGGGTCGGGGGGAGTCGCGGGGGGGGCGGCCCCGGCCCCCGTGACAGCCGCGGGCGGGCGGCGGCGGGGCCCGGCCGGGGAGGGCAGGGGAGGGCAGCACTGGGCACCCTCGGGAGAGCCCCGGGCCGGGCCCGGTGCGGAGCCCTGTGGGGCCGCGAGCGCTCCCGGGACGCCTCTGCCCTCCCGCGGGGGCCGCGAGCCGCGGGGCTGCCACGGACGGACGGATGGACAGCGCCAAGCGGGAGCTGGATGGAGCCGCTGCCGCTGGGAGCAGGAACTGGACGGAGGGACGGAGCTGCCGCCGGGAGCGGGACGGAGCGCCGGAGCCACTGCCAGGAGCGAGCGCCGGATGGAGCCGCAGGCACAACAGAGCCGCTGCTCGGGCACAACGGCTGGTGCGGAGTGATGAGCTTGTGCACATGGCATCAGTCTGGACTGATGAGCTCAGACTGATCCAATAGCTAATTGGTTAGTTATTGATGAGTTATTGACAGGGCCATAAATCAGTTGCTATCACAGCTCAGAGCTTGGTGGCATCTTGTGCACATGGCATCAGTCTGGACTAA
This sequence comes from Apteryx mantelli, assembly GCF_036417845.1. NCBI lineage: Eukaryota > Metazoa > Chordata > Aves > Apterygiformes > Apterygidae > Apteryx > Apteryx mantelli. The sequence goes on from NC_090000.1 coordinate 13,711,380, forward strand.
TGAGCTCAGACTGATCCAATAGCTTACTGTTTCATTACTGTTTCATTACTGACAGGGCCATAAATCAGTTGCTATCACAGGTCAGAGCTTGGTGGCATCACTGAATGTTGCATCAGTGTTGAAGCCTTAGCTGATGGATATTGGATCAGTGTTGGCTAATTCCCTTATGAATATTCAGTGAAGGCTGAGTAATGAGCTCAGGGACATTGACTCAGGGATGACTAATGACCTTACACATATGGAATCCCTAGTGACTAGTTAGTTCATGTTGCTTCAAAACCTCTAAGCTAATTGTTTATTTAGTACTGAAAGTCTTGTGTGAATGTTGACTAATTGGTTTCTATATGTCCACTCACTGTTGACTCCTCAAACTAATTGAGCATTTGGCTTGTGAATATTGAATCGATATTGACTCCCTGGTCAGGACTGATTCAACACTTCTAAGCTAATTGGTTAATTAGTGGTGAAAGTCTTGGATGAATGTTGAATAAATATTGGCCCTGGAAGATGGTGTCTCCTGGTGTTTCCTCCTCCCCAAAACCACTTTTGCGCCAGAAACTATCTATCTATCTCAGACGCGAGGTTCGGCCTGGTGCATGCCAGCCTCCCTGCCCTCGGGGCACTCGCGGATGGACCCCCCCCTTCGGGGAGGGTCCACGCACCCTCCCTCCCCCCCATCCCACTGCCTCCCCCCACCCCAAAAAGGGCCCCCTCAGCCTCCCCTTTGGGGCTGGAAACAGCCAAACTTGCCTCTGTTTCCAAGTCCCCAAAACGCAGGACTTAGTCTGTGTTTTCAGCCACAGGAACAGCCAAGTGAGCCTCCATTTGCGGCCCCCAAAACACAGGACTTAGCCTCTCTTTTGGACCCCCAAAATGCAGGACTCATTCACCTGTTCTTGTGCTTGAAAACAGGGACTAAGCTGCCCTCGGTGGCCCCAAAACACAGCACTGGCCTCTGTTTTTAGTGCCCAAAACAGCTGACCTCGCCTCCGTTGCCGAGTCCCAGAAACATGCGACTCCTTAGTCTCTGTTTCTGGACCTGACAACATACGACTTGGTCTCCGCTTTGAGGATTAAAAACAGCCACCTCAGCCTCCCTTTCAGGCCCCCAAAACACAGGCCTTAGTTGCTGTTTGCAACCACAGAACAGCCAACTAAAAGCCCCTGTTTCAGGCCCCTAAAGGCAGGCCTGAACCTCCCTCTCCACCCCCCAAAACAGCCCCCGAAGCCTGTTTCTGACCCCAAACCCAGGGCTTCAGCCCTGCTGCTGAGCTCAGAAACACAGGCCTTGGGCACCCGCTTGAACGCAGAGCCTGAGGCCCCCAAAACGCAGCATTCGGCCCCTCCCGGCAGAGCTGGAAGCAGCGACCTCGCCTCCCTTCTCCAGCCCCCAAAGCCCCCCGCGGCCGCTGCTCCGGGGCACGAAGCCCGGGAATGAGGCCGTGCTTCCAGCCCCAGGAGCAGCCGGGCTCCCCCAGCCCGTGTCCGGCCCCGCAGCCCCGCACTCGGCCCGTGTCGCCCCCGCCCGCCCCTGCCCCGGCCGTGTGCGGGGCCCGGCGCAGCAGCCCCAGCCCGGGCGGCCCCGGGCGGCTCTGGGCCCTGCTCGGGAGCTGCGCCGGGGCGGCCCCGCGGCGAGGGCAGTGGAGGGCAGCGGAGCGGAGGGCAGGGGAGGCCCCGGCCCCGGGTGCGGGGCAGCCCGGGCGGGTGGGGGGGCGCCGGGCTCCGGCCCTTCGCGCTTTAGCCCCCGGCGCGGCGGGACACGAGCCGCGGCCGCAGCAGGAGCCGCTGCGCTGTGCGGGCCGGGCCGGGCCGGGCCGGGCCGGGCCGGGCGGCGGCGGCGCCGCGGGAGGAAGCAGGGCCCGGCTCCGGCCGCCACAGCCCGGCAGCCCCAGCCGCGCTCGCAGCCCCGGCCCCGGCTCCCCCCGCCCGGCCCCGCGGCCGAGCTCCCCCGCTCCTCACCTGGGGCCGCCGCCGCCGCCCGCCCGCCCGGCCCCGAGCGCCCGCGCCGTGACAGAGCCACAGAGGCAGCGAGCGGCCGCCAGCCGCGAGGCACCGAACTGAGCGCGCCGCCCGCCGCAGCCCGCGCACGCGCCCTGCCGCCCGCCCCGCCCCCAGCCCCGCTCCCCTGGCCCCGGCCCCGCCCCCTCCCACACCGCCCCCGCTCCCCTGGCCCCGCCCCCGCTCCCCTGGCCCCGCCCCCGCCGCCACGTATGTCACGAGCGCACCGTTCTCGGCCGGGCCCCGCGCGCTGGGCGACGTCCCGGCAGCGCGGGGGCGATCGGCGGGTGCCGCTGCCCCGCCGCGGGCCCGGGCTGCCCGTGTCCGGCCCCGGCCCCGGCCCCGGCCCCGGCCTCGGCCCCGGCGCTGCGCTGCGCCGCCCGCGCCCGCCATCCCCGTCCCGGGCTGCAGCCGCGCCGGCCCCGGCGGCGGCGGCGGCGCGGGGACCCCGCGCTCGGCTCGGCTCGGCTCGGCTCTGCCTGCCGCGGGCGGCGCGGGGGCCGGGGCCGGCTGAGGGCGGCTGGGGCGGCGCAGGGGCGGGCGCAGGCCGGGGCGGGTCGCTCCGTGTTGGCTGCAGCCCGGTGACGGGCGGCGGCGCGGGGCATCGTCGCCCCCCGCCCCAACCCCGCCGGGACGGAGCCGCGCGGGGCTTCGCGGGGCGCCCGGGGCCGCGGCGGATCTGCCCCAAGCGCCGCCGTGCGCGGGGTCCCGCGTGGCGGCGCCGCAGGGCGCAAAGGGGCCGCTCGTGCCCCGCGTGACCGGCGCGGCGCGGCGCGGCTCTGCCCGGCGCGGCACGTGGCGGCCGCGGCCCCTGCGGGCGCCGTTTCTGGCGGCGCCGGTGTCACCGAAATCGGGAGCAAAACTCCTCAACACCAGTGTCGCACTAAGCAGCAGGCGTTCTCTGTATCACAGCGCCGGATGCGCGGGGGGAGGGGGGGGGGTGGCTCCGCTCCGCCCAACGTGCATGCCGTGTGTTGCATTAGCCAAAGTTTCTGTTGCTCTGTTACATCCGTAGGCATCAAATTTCCCGGAATGATTATACATATTCATTCTATTTCCTGGAAGGAATTATCACATTTACATAGCCATTACGCAGGTGGTCTGAGTCTCCGGGGGGCTTCGATGGGGGTCTCTGGTGGTTGCTGACGAGGTGCCTTTTCCAGGAACGCTGAGCTCCTTCGCCATATTGGTCTCAGCTTGGCTCGTTTCTTTGCTTGAGACGGCTGCCTTGTTCCTGGCCTTGGTCTCAACTGGGTTCTGCTGGTTTCGCTGTGCTCCTTGAGGCTGCATCAGTCACAGCTGCGAGAACTGTGTCCTTGGGTGCATTCTCGTCTGAAGCTCCTGGCAGCAGCCCCCCCCCCTCCCCCCCCCTTGAGACTCCTTGTCTGAGGCCCCTGCTAACACCGGGGCTGGGGCCGCTTTTCCCTGGGAAACGGCCCAAGCGGCCGGGAGCTGCCGCGGCGCTGCCCTGTCACCGGCGCCTGTCAAACCCACGCTGCTCGAGGAGGGCTCGGGGGCAGCGCGGCAGTGCCCACTCGCACGGGGGGCCTGGGCTGGGGGCGCTGGGGGTCCCTGGGCAGGTCCCGGCCCGGGGTGACCCTGCCCGGCTCCGGGCCTGGCTCCGGCTGCCCCGGGGGGCTCGGGCTGGCCCTGGTGCCTGGCGCTACAGGACAGGACAGGACGGGACGGGACGGGACAGGACGGGGGACCCCGGGGCGGCGGCAGGGCCCAGCCGGGGAGGGCAGCACTGGGGGCCCCTGCCCTGGGGGGGCTGCGAGCGCCCATCCCACCATTTATTACAACCCCCCCCCCCCCCCGGCCACTTATGACGACCCTTTCAAATCATTAAATGCCCTGCTGACATACCCTGCCCCCTCCCCCCTGGCCACTCGTTCTTGATATCCATCTCGATGCCTTTTGGTAGGTCTGGCATTGGAGGGGCATCGATGCTGCTTGCTATTGAGAGGGAGCGATGTCGATACCTTCGATGCCTGGCAAGAGGAAAAGGGGGGGCGAGAGCAAAAGCAATCGATGCCTGTCGAGATGGAGAGGTATCGATGCGTCCCGAGAGGGAAGGATAGGTAGGGATGTCGGGCCCTAGCGGTACGTCTGGAAAAGAATATTCGCCAAGGCCCGTCAATGTCAAAAACGGTCCATGTCGATAGTCGTCTGTGCGTAGGGAGAGCAGCACGGGCCGCAGAGCAGAAGGTATGCACGGGTGTGGGGAAGCAGAGGCATTGGTACCTGTCGACAGGGTTTCATATCTTTATCGATCGATATCGCCCCCCCCACCACCACCACTTTTTGCATCCCCCTGCCACTTGTTACTGCAACATCCGCACGTGTTAGGCCACCTTCCAACATATCTCATGCCACCTCCACTTATTATTGACATCCACATCGAACCCTATGGATAGGTGTGGAATTTGACAGGCATCGATGCTGCTCCATTTTCAGAGGGATCCATGTCGATACGGTCGACGCCTACCGAGAGCGAAACGGGGCAGCGAGCAAAAGCCATAGATGCCTGTGGAGATGGAGAGGTATCGATGGCTATCGGCAAGGATCGATAGCGACAGCTACCAAGAACCAAGGATCTGTTGTGCTTTCGATGCCTCGAAGCAACTCTGGAAATGGACAGGCCTCAATGCCTGTCAAGATGGAGTGGGAGCAATGCGTACCGAGAGCTACGGAGAGCTAGGGATGTCATGCCTTGGCGATAAGTGTGGAAATTAATACTCACCGAGACCCGTCGAGGTCAAAAACGGTCAATGTCGAGAGTCATCGGTGCCTACCAAGAGCAACATCGGCCACAGACCAAAAGGTATGCGTGCATGTCGGCAACGGGACGTATCGGTGCCTATCGATGGTCTTCAATATTAATATCGAAGCCAATCGACAGGTGTGGAATTCAACAGGCCTCGATGACGTGACAGTGTGCTCCTTCCCCCCCCCCCCCCCCCCCCCACTGATGTGCTCTCTCCCCCTCAACCTGACCTCCCTGTAAGCAGCACCTATGTAGGGGCTAGTTGAGCGTGCGCCAATTAAGGCCCATCTAGCATGCAAATATGACTGTGAGTGTCAATCATCCCCCCCCCCCCCCCCCCCCCCATAAATAGGGCAGCCCAGAGCCCATGGAGCTCTCCTGCACAGCAGCGGGCTGCACTGCAGAACCTCCTCTTGAGCAGGGACACCTCTCACGGTCACTCCTCGAGGCTGAGAGATTCCTTACCCGCCACAGATCCTCGGGAAGTGATTAATAGCGTGCTGAACCCCTGCGAACTTTGCCGAGTTATATCTCTGACTAACTGCACACCTAATCCCTGAGACATAAACCGTTGAGCAAGTCTGAGACTAGGGCAGGATTCAGCCACGCCTAGGCTCCTCTCTGAAGCAGTCTCACTCAGGCAAGCATGCACTCACACGAGCGAGTACTCATGTGAGCACATACTCATGTGAGCATGCACTCACCTACGTGAGCACTCACCTACACGAGCAAGCACTCACGTGAGCAAGCACTCACATGAGTGAGAACATGAGTGAGCACTCATGCGAGTGAGCACTCACTTGAGCACTCACCTATGTGAGTGAGCACTCACTTGAGCAAGCACTCACATGAACACTCACCTATGTGATCAAGCACTCACGTGAGTGAGCACTCACACAAACACTCACACTCACCCACTCATGCATGCAAGCAAGCACTCAGGTGAGCAAGCACTCATGCAAGTGAGCACGCCTGTGAACAAGCACTCAGGTGAGGGAGGACTCAGGCAAGGGTGCACTCCTGTGAGTGCACACTATGGGGAGCATGCACTTCTGTTAGTTTGCACCCCCGTGAGAACCCCCGTGAGTGGGCGCTCCCGTGAGAGGGCGCTCTGGGGAGTGGGCACTCCGGGGAGTGTTCTCTGCCATGATTAGGCGCTCCGGTGAGTGGGTGCTCTGGTGCATGGGTGCTCCAGTGAGTGCATGCTCCGGAGGGTGGGTACTCCAGGGAGCAAGCACTCCGGGGAGTGTGCACTCTGGTGAGTGGGTACTCCAGAGAATGTGCACTCCCGTGAGTGGGCACTCTGGGGAGTAGGCACTCTGGGGAGTGTTCTCTGCCATGACTGGGCGCTCCAGTGAGTGGGCGCTCCGGGGAGTGAGCACTCTGGGGAGTGGGCACTCCGGGGAGTGTTCTCTGTCATGACTGGGCGCTCCCGTGAGCGGGTGCTCTGCTGAGTGTGCACTCACGTGAATGGGCTATCCCGGGAGTGGGCACTCTGGGGAGTGGGCACTTCTGTGACTGCACACTCTGGGGAATGTGCACTCTGGGGAGTGTGCACTCACTCCCTAGAGTGTTCACTCACTGGAGTGCTTGCTCACTGGAGTACTCTTTTGTATGAGTGCTCACTCACAAGTGCTCACTCACCGTAATGCTCACCGGAGTATTGATTCACGTGATTGCTCGCTCACTGGAGGGCTCACTCATGTGACTGCTCAATCACTGGAGTGCTGGCTCACCAGAGTGCTTGCTCACCAGAGTGCTCACTCACAAGAATGCTCACTGGAGTAATCACTCACCGGAGTGCTCGCTCGCCAGAGTGCCCGCTTCCCAGGGTGCTTGCTCACTGGAGTGCTCATTCACTGCCATGGTAACTCATGTGAGGCTCACTCACCAGAGAGCTCGCTCACCAGAGAGCTCGTTCGCAAGAGTGGTCACTGGAGTAATCGCTCACTGGAGTCCTCGCTCACCGGAGTGCTTGCTCACTGGAGTGCTCACTCACCAGAGTGCTTGCTCACAATAGTGCTCTCTCACAATAGTGCTCTCTCAGAAGAGTGCTTGCTAACTGGAGTGCTCGCTAACTGGAGTGCTCACTTGAATGAGTGCTGGCTCATTGGAGTGCTCACATGCCGGAGTGCTCTCTCAGCGGAGGGCTCTCTCAGCGGAGGGCTGGCTCACAGCAGTCCTCACTCACCGCAGTGCTCCCTCACCAGGGAGTTCACTCATTTGAGTGCTCACTCACCACAGTGCTCGCTCACTGGAGCCATCACTCACCAGAGTGCTTACTAACCAGAGTTCTTACTCATGTGAATGCTCACTCACCGGAGTCATCACTCACCAAAGTGTTTGCTCAAAAGAATGCTCATTCACCGGACTGATCACTCACTGGAGTGCTCGCTCACCAGCGTACTCACATGCATGAGTGCTCACTCACCAGGGTGTTCACTCACCAGAGTGCTCAGTCACTGGAGTGCTCCCTCACAGGAGTACTTGCTCACTGGATTGTTCACTCACTGGAGTGATTCCTCAGCGGAGTCATCCCTCACCTGAGTTGTTGCTCCCCGGAATACTCGCTCACTGGAAAACTTCCTCACTGGAGTGCTCGCTCACTTGAGTGTTCGCTCACCAGAGTGCTCACTCACAGCAGTGCTCACTCAAAGGGTTTCTTGCTTGCCGGAGTGCTCCCTCACCAGACTGCTCGCTCACTGGAGTGCTCGCTCACCGGAGTGATTCCTCACCTGAGTGCTTGCTTACAGAAGTGCTCTCTCAACAGTGTTCACTCACCAGAGTGCTCCCTCACCAGAATGTCCACTCACAGGAGTGCTCCCTCACCGGAGTGATCTCTCGCCGCAGGGCTCACTCACCAAAGCGCTCTCTCACTAGAGTGCTCGCTCAATGGACTGCTCGATCACCGGAGTGCTCAACTCCCTGGAGTGCTCGTTCACGAGTGCTCATTAACCGGCATGCTCTCTCATGTGAGTGCTGACTCAGCAGAGTGCTCACTCACCAGAGTGCTCCCTCACTGGATTACTCGATCACCAGTGTGCTCACTCACTGGACTGCCCGCTCTGAAGAGTGCTGCCTCACCGGAGTTCTCGCTCACTAGAGTGCTCACTGAACAGAGTGCTCACTTGAATGAGTACTCACTCCCCAGAGTGCTCACTTGCCAGAGTGATCGCTGGAGTAAGCGCTCACTGGAGTGCTTGCTCGCCAGAGTGCCCGCTTGCTAGTGTGCTCACTCACCGGACTGCTCGCTGGCAAGAGACCTCACTTGCCAGAGTGCTCGCTTGCTGGAGTGCTTGTTCACTGCTGTGGCCACTCATGTGAGGCTCACTCACTGGAGTGCTCACTTACCCGAGTGCTTGCTCAATTGAGTGTTCCCTCACCAGAGTGCTTGCTCACTGGAGTGATGCTCACTACTCCGTTCGCTCAGCAGAGTGCTCCCTCACCTGAGTGCTTGCTTACAGGAGTGCTCTCTCAACAGTGTTCACTCACTGGAGTCCTCGCTCACCAGAGTGCTCACTGGCTGGTATGCTCGCTCACCAGAGAGATCGCTCACCAGCGTGCTCGCTCACCAGGGTGTTCACTTGTGTGAGTGTTCACTCACCGGAGTGCTCATGCACCAAAGTGTTCACTCACATGAATTCACACTCAGCGGAGTGTTCACTTGCCGGAGAGCTCACTCGCTAGACAGCTCACTGGCTAGACTGCTCGCTCTCGTGAGTGCTCACTCACCAGGGTGATCATTCGTATGAGTGCTCCCTCACCCAAATGCTTGCTAATGAGAGTGTTCACTTATTGGAGTACTTGCTTACCAGAGTGCTCACTCGTGTAACTGCTCACTCCCCAGAGTGCTCACTTACGAGAGTGCTCCATTGCCAGAGTGCTTCATCGCCATATGGCTCACTCAACGGAGCACTTGCTCACCAGAGTGCTCACTCACTGGAGTGCTCTCTCCCTGCAGTGTTCGCTCACCGGAGTACTTGCTCACTGGAGTGCTCATACATGTGAGCGCTCACTCACTGGAGTGCTCAGTAACAGGAGTGCTAGCATACCGGTGTGCTCGCTCACCGGAGTGCTTGCTCGCCGGACTGCTCGCTCGCCACGGTGATTATTCGTATGAGTGCTCCCTCACCTGAGTGCTCACTAATGAGAGTGTTCAATCACCGAGGTGCTCACTCCTGTAACTGCTCCCCGGAGTGCTCGATTGCCGGAGTGCTTGATCGCCGGAGCTGACTGACTGGAGCGTTCGCTCAAAGGAATTTTTGCTCACTGGAGTGCTCATACGTGTGAGTGCTCACACAGAGTTCTCACTCACCAGAGTGCTCGCTCACATCAGTGCTCCCTCACCGGAGTGCTCGTGCACAAGTGTACTCACTGCAGGCATGAATATCTTCAGCTCCTGACACCTACGGAGACCCAGCGCTATCGATCCCTAGGAGGAGGCATGGAAAGGGCCGGGCCTCGGGGCCTCTGGAAGCTCAGAGGGAGCGTTGCACACCGAGGGGCACGGCGAGCTACGGACGTCGTGCCCGAGCAACGCGGACGGAAATCAAGACTCGTGGAGGCCTGTCGCTATCAAAGACGGTCAACGTCGATAGGCAGCGGTGCCTCCCGAGAGCGACATCCGCCCCAGAGCAAAGGCTAGGCGTGCATGAGTGCTCGCGCGACAGAGCGCGTGAGTGCGTGCGTGAGTGCATGAGCGAGTGCATGAAAGAGTGAATGCGTGAGTGAGTGCGTGAGAGCTTGCTCACGTGAGAAAGTGCATGGGTGAGAGAGTGCTCGCGGGCGTGAGTGCTTGCCTGGGTGAGTGCGTGAGGGAGTGCTTGCATGAGTGCTTGCGTGAGTGAGTGATCGTGTGAGGCAATGCGTGAGTGCTCACATGAGTGAGTGCGTGAGTGCTCGCGTGAGTGCGTGTGTGCTCACATCAGTGTTTGCTCGCATGAGTGCGTGCTTGCCTGAGTGCTTACTCACACAAGCACTCACGTGAGCACTCACTCATCCGAGCACTCACGCACTCATGCACACACTCACGTGAGCACTTGCTCCAGCACTCACTCATGTGAGCACTCACTCACATGAGGACACTCTCACACGAGCATTCACACACACACAGGAACTCACGCACTCGCGAGCACTCATGCACACACTCACTGACTCATGCACTCACTGATGTACACACTCCTGTGAATGAGAACTCACGTGAGGGAGCACTCACACAAGTACTCACATGAGCACTCATGCGAGCATGCACTCACACGAGCATGCTCTCACACAAGCACTCACGCGAGCAAGCACTTAGACGAGCACGCACTCACGCGAGCACTCATGAAAGCAATCACTTAGGTGAGCACTCACGGAAGCACTCAGTCCTGCGAGCACTCACTCACGCATTCAGTCACTCACACAAGCACTCACGCACTAACATACTCGCGCACTCACGCACTCTCTCACGCGAACACTCTCAGAACAGCAATCTCTCACGCGAGCACTCACGCACTCTGACTCATGCACTCATGCACTCAACTCATGTGAGCACTCACATAAGCACTGACTCACATGAGCAGGCACTCACGTGAGCACACACTCATGCAAGCAAGCACTCACGCGAGCGAGCCATCACGCAAGCACGCACTCATGCGAGCATGCACTCATGAGCACTGAAGTGAGCAAGAACTTACATGAGCATGCACTCACACGAACACTCTCACATGCGAGCAATCACACGAGCACTCACTCGCGCGAGCAATCACGCACGCACTTACGCGAGCACTGATGCGAGCCCTCTCTCACGTGAGCACTCACTCACACGAGCACTCACTCACTCAAGTGAACACTCAAGTGAGCACTCACTCACGCGAGCCCTCACGCAGTCACTCATGCACTCACTCTCATGCGAGCCCTCACTCATGTGAGTGCTCATTCACATGAGCGCTCATGTGAGCTCTCATGCGAGCACTTATTCATGCAGTCACGAACTCACTCAGGCATTCACACAAGCACTCATGCACTCACGCGAGCAATCACTCACGCACAGACTAGAGCACTCTCTCACGTGAGCACTCACACACTCAGGCGACCACTCACACACTCACTCACATGAGCACTCACGTGAGCACTCACTCACTGAGTCACAAAATCATGCACTCAGGCATTCACGCACTCACTCAAAAACTCACGCACTCCCTCACGCACTCACTCCTGTGAGCACTCATTCACGTGAACGCTCACGTGAGCACTCATTTCAGTGAGCACTCATGCACTCATGCACACACTCATGCACGCACTCATGAACTCACGCGAGCACTCAAACGAGCAATCACGTGAGCACTAACTCACATGAGAACTCACGCACGCACTCATGTGCTCACTCACGTGAACACTCACTCACATGAGCAATCATACATTCGAGCACTCAGGCACTCATTTGCTCACACACTCACGTGAGCACTCACGCGAGGACTAACGCACTCATGTGAGTGGGCACTCACACACTCACGCGAGCACGCATGCATGGAAGCTCTCACGCACGCATGCACGGACTCAGGCACTCAGGCTCTGCTGTTGTCAGATGACCCTCTGGAGCCTGGGGGTGGCTTGGGACAAGCAGGGAGGATCTTCAGTCTTCTGGTAGCTCCCAGCATGGATGTGGGTGGGATGGGGCTGGGGGTGTCATGGGAGGGCAGGAATGGACACAGCCCAGAGGGGTGAGGGGGAAGGTGTATTTTGAAGGGGGGATGTGGGCAGTGACACTGAGCCTGTGCTTCCAGTTTTCTTTTGGTCAGGTATTGCTGGATTTCTCCCCTGAGACTGAGCTGCTCCAATGCCATCAGCTCTCCGCCTGGCTTTCGGAAAAGGTTTGTTGTTTTTGCAGCAGTTGAGGCAAAGCAGAATTACCAACCCCCTGTCAGGTCAATACAGGCAAAGGGAATCACTGCGCGCGCCATGCTGTGCGTGCACGAGCCTTCCTGGGTCAACTGTGCTGACACGCTGGTTGGGCTAATGCCCTTTGGTTGGCAAGCAGTTGCGTTAGCAGCTGCCCCAGCAGGGTTAGTACCAAAACATCTTCCGTGGGTGGGTTTTTTTTTCCAGGCTTTGGGTTATTTATTTATTTATTTTTTAACCTCCTCATGTGGTTCTGAATAGGGGGGTGATTCATTTCTCTCTCTCTGTGTGTGTTTAATTTTGCCTCAGCCTACCATTTTCTGCTTTAAACTAAAGGACAGCTCTTGGTTTGGTTGTGCCATAGGAGGAATATATGAGCTTGGCACTGTGAAAACTGAGACAGAGCTGTTTGTATCTGCTTGAGCCTAAAGGGAGATTCTGTGCATGCCTGGCATATAAAACTTGAAACTAAAAAGAAACCCAAACCCCACAATAAATTCACCACAGGATGCCCAACCTTCAGATTACCCGTAACTCAATGCCTTCCCTATACATCACAGATGCAACAAATTAGCTGCAGGGGTAATGATAATCTTAAAGCAAACACAGCTGGGTGTGGATGGTAGTAAGGAAAGTCACTCGGATACAGCAGCACTTACTGAACGTAGTTTGGGGCCATATGAATCTACTTTGCAGTGGATGTGCAGCTTTTGAGCTCAAGAAAAGGTTTCTTGACTGTTGGAATCAAGGACAAACCCTTCTTGCTCTCTGCATAGAGTGAGTCCTCTTGCTATAGCGTGATTCCATTAGGGGCTTCTCAGCGGAAAGGTCGAAAAAGTGTTGAGAAAGTTGAAAGGCTGAAAAAGTTGCAAGCGCAGTGAAAAGGGTGAGGGCTCATGTAGGTAGCGCCCAGGATCAGCTCGTGGAATAAAGGCAGCCTCTCTAAGCAAGGACAAGGGAGTTTTCCCCAAAGCAGCGTCTAGTTTAGGCTGCGTGGAGGTTTTGGGCAAGTTGCTTTAACAGCTGGTGCTGGGCCGGGCATTTGAAAGTAGTAATGAGCCGGTGCAAGCGCAGGCAGCCTAAGTGGGCAGAGCAGGGCCTGTTCCCTGGGGCCCCAGGCTGCGGGGCTGGGATCAGGCGCTGTGAGGAGCCCAGCGCTGAGGGGTCTTTTGTGGGGTGGGCTGAGGCTGGGGCACTTTGTGTGGGGTGCTGCTGCTGGCAGCGGGCCCTGCTGCGAGATGAGACAAGCAGGGGAGACAGAGGCAGAGCGAGCCCATGAGGGTCTGCAGCCAGCAAGGAGCCGCTTGCACTGTGCGAGTCCTGCCCAGCAGTGCCCAGGTGCTGAGCAGAGCCACGGTCGTGCCAGAACCACAAAACTCTTTGCTGCAGCCTGAGCGCTGCCCCGGCCACAGCCTCCACGCTCACCACAGAGCTAGTTATTTCACCTGTCGTCAGCCCCAGAGCCCCTACAACCAACCTCGTGCAGCCCCTGCTGCCGTGAGCGCTTCTGGCAGCGCGGCCGTGCTGGGCACTGCGGAGGTCGGGGGCTGCTGAGCTCAGGGCCGGGACCTGTGGAAACGCAGGGGGCTGGGTGGGAGCTGCCTGTTGCTGTGAGAGCAGCCTGGACTAGATGCAGCTGCTACTTGCAGCTGGTGGCTTCGGGAGGGGAGAGACTCTGCTGCACAGCTGTAAGGGAGGTGGTGCTGGCAGGGCTGAGCCTGCGGCAAGCTCCGGCCTTGGCCTCGGCAGCCCCAAACTGAGCCCGGCAGCCTTGAACGCATAGGAGCAGCAGGTGCCGCCAGAGGTGTCTGCGGGCAGGCCGGGCTGGCGCTCGGTGCAGCTGGCCCGAGGAGCTCCTGGGTGCCTTCGCTGCCTCCGTTGCCCCACTTGCCTCCTGGCAAGTTTTAGCTGTCTTCGGCTGAGCTCTGGCCAGTTTTGCCCCCCCCCCTTCCCTTTTCTGCAGGGCAGCCTGGTTTTGTGTTTGTGGGCTTTAAGGGAGAGCACAAGAAAGAATTGCCCAAACCTCCAGGCTTGGGCCGAGGGGCAAACGCTTGGGAAGGAAGAGGCAGGGGCTGCAGCAGGCAGTGGTGGAGGAGTGAGGCTGTGCGGAGGGAAAGGGGTGCTGGGGTGGAAGAGGGGAGAAAGAAGGCAGCATTTCAGTGCAGACATCTCAGCCCATGGGCCAGCATGTTCCTGAAGCCGGATCTCCTGGCAACCTGAGCCCTGGCAAGCCTGGCCTGGGCTTCAAGCAGGCGTGGGGGCTGGCGCAAGCTCTTCTGCGGGTCAGAGACTTTGGCGCGATCCTGTTTCCCTTGTGGTGCTGCGGTTGTGGAGCAGTGGTGCAGAGGGATAACCACGTACTTCCGCGAATGGGAGCAATGTGCCTTCCCTCGCCTGGAGGCAGCCCAGCTCTGTGCTCCCACTTACCTCCTCTTCTGCTGCGTGCGCAGGAACTGGCGGGGCTGTGAGGAGGAAGAGGTGAGCGTTGCTGCTTTTGCAGCTGTGGGCAGCGGTGGGGACATCCGCGGGGGCCGGTTGGGCTGTGCGCGGCGCTGTGCGAGGAGCCCAAGGGAGCAGGCTGGCCGTGCAAGTGCCCCAAGCCGGGAGCCTGCAGGCCACGTGCCGCAGCGAGCGGTGCTGGCTGGCAGCAGGACAGCAGCTCCCCGTAGCGGCTCTGAGCTGGGAGCCGCGGGGCTGGGAACATGCCGGGAAGCATGCGAATCCTGGGGCCTTTTGGCAGGGTGGGCTCCGGGGCGCGGGGAGGAAATGCTCTCCGTGCTGGCGAGCGAGCCCTTCTGGCCAGGGATGAAGGGGAAGGGAAAGCCCCCTGTGCGGGAAGGGCAGGCTGGTGCCTGGGGGAGGTGAGCTCTCCCTCGGCCCTCGACACGGTGTGTCCCTGTCCCGCAGCAGGTCAAGCAGGCTGTCCTCAGGGCGATGGGTGCCATGATGGGTGTCCTCGTGCACACAGAGGAGCACCACAAGCACGCCTGGGAGCAGCTCCTCTGGCTCCTGCAACAATATTGAGAAGTCCAGGAGCCCTTTGGGGTGACCACGGCGAGGTGTCGTGCAGGGCACGGCGCAGCTGGGAGTTGTGCACGTGCTGCAAGGCGTCGGGGAGGGTGCTGGGAGGAGCCGTGGCCCCTTTGAGCAGGAGCAGGGGGAAGAGGGGCCTGTGGCTTCCTGGGCTCTTGCTGGAAGAAACCAGCAAGGCAGGAGGGCCAGGAGGGAGCAGCGAGGGACTGGGGCGAGCGGCTTGGGAGGGGAGGCTACGCTGCCTCACGGGTCTTGGGAGCGTGCGAGGAGCCCTGCTCAGTTAGTGAGACCTCCGTTGAGCGACCACTCACATTAGTGTGTGCTCCTCTGAGCAAGCACTCCTCTGAGTGAGTGCCCCAGTGAGTGAGCACTCCGGCAAGAGAACACTGCAGTGAGTACTCTGCTGAGCGAGCACTCACATGAGGGACCACTACAGCAAGGGAGTGCTCCGGCGAGGGAGCAATCACACAAATGAGCACTCTGGTGAGCCAGAAAGCACTCATGTGAGTGAGCACTTACTTGAGTGAGCCCCCCGGTGAGTGAACATTCACAAATGTGAGCACTCCGGCAAGCGATCCCTCCGGTGAGCGAGCACTTGCATTAAAGAGCGCTCCAGTGAGCAAGCACTCTCATGCATAAGCGCTCTGGCGAGCGAGCGCTCCAGTGAGTGAGCACTCACAAGAGTGAGCACTCCGGTGAGTGAGCGCTCGGGTTAATGAGCACTATGGTGAATGAACACTCTAGTGAGCACCCTGTGAGCAAGTAGTCTGGTAAGCGAGCGAGTAGTCTGGCAAGCGAGCACTCTGGTGAGTGATCACTCCTGTGAGTGAGCCATCACATGAGCTATCACTGCAGTGAGCGAGCATTCCACCAAGAGAGCACTCCGGTGAGCGAGCGCTCAGGTGAGCGAGCTTTCCACCGAGAGAGCCCTCCGGTTAGCGAGCCCTCTGGTGAGTGAGCGCTCACCCCTGTGAGCGAGCACCCCGGTAAGCGCTCACATGAGTTAGCACTCCGGTTAGTGTGCACACCGGTGAGTGAGAAATCCAGTGAGTGAGCGCTCTGCTAAGTGAACACTCATGTGAGTGAGCACTCCAGTGATTGAGCACTCCGGCACACAAGCAGTCCAGTGATTGAGCACACACATGAGTGAGCACTCTGGTGATCAAGCACTCCAGTGAGTGGAAACTCCAGTGAGCGAACACTGTGGTGAGTGAGCACTCACATGAATGAGCACTGCAGTGAGCAAGGACTCTGGTGAGTGAGCACTCCGGTGAATGAATATTCTGGTGAGCGAGCACTGACACAAGTGAGCACTCTGTGGAGCCAGAAAGCACTGCAGTGAGGGAAGACTCTGGTGAGCGAGCATTCTGGTGAGTGAACACCCTGGTGAGCGAGAATTCACGTGACTGAGCACTCGGGAGAGTGATCAATCACATGAGTGAGCGCTCTGGTGAGTGAGCGATCACATGAGCGAGCGCTTTGGTGTGTGAGCACTGCGGTGAGAGAGCACTCTGAGCGAGCACTCTGGTGAGTGAACACTGAGGTGACAGAGCACTCTGGTGAGTGAGCACCCTGTGGAGCGAGGACTCTGTTCAGCGAGCACTCATGTGAGCGAGCCCTCCTGTAAGTGAGCACAGCTTTGAGTGAACACTCTGGTAAGTAGGCACTCTAGTGAGCAAGCACTCCAGTGAGGAAGGACTCACATGAATGTGCACTCCAGTGAGCCAACACTCCTGTGAACGAGCACTCTGGTATGTGAGCACTCCAGTGAGCAAGCAGTGCAGTGAGTAAGCACTCCGGTGATCGAGTATTCGCATGAGTGACCTCTCAGGCAAATGAGCACTACATAGAGTGAGCACTCTGGTGAACGAGCACTCCGGTGAGCGAGCGCTCGCACAATTGAGCGCTCCAGTGAGCGAGCACTCTGGTGAGATGAACTCCAGGGACTGAGCACTACAGAGAGCATGCACTCCTGTAAGCGAGCGCCCTGGTGAGTGAGTGCTCACATGAGCAAGCACTCTGTTGAGCGAGCACTCTGAGTGAACAGTGAGGTGACAGAGCACTCCGGTGAGTGAGCACCCTGCAGAGCGAGCACTCCGGTGAGTGAGCACTCACATGAGTTAGCACTGCGGTGAGCAAGCACCCTGTGGAGCGAGTGCTCCGGTGAGCGAGCGCTCACAGAAGCAAACACCCTGGTTAGGGAGCACTCACGTGTTTGAGCACTCTGGTGACAGCACAAACATGAGTGAGCCCTCCGGTGATCAAGCACTCCAGTGAGTGGAAACTCCAGTGAGGGAACACTCTGAGTGAGCACTCACATGAGTGAACACCCAGGTGAGTGAGCACTCACGTGTCTGAGCACTCCAGTGATCGATCACTCTGGTGAGCGAGAATTCCGGCGAGTGAGCACTCTGCTGATTGAGCACGCTGGTGCATGAGTACTCCAGTGAGCAAGCAGTATCGTGAGTAAGCACTCCGGTGAGTGAGCACTCACATGAGAGAGCTCTCAGGCAAGTGAGCACTACACAGAGCGAGCGCTCCAGTGAGCTTGAACTCTGGTGAGCGCGCGAACTTTGCTGAGCAAGAACTCGAGCGAGACGATGAACTCTGGTGAGCGAGAACTCTGGTGAGTGAGAACTCTGGGGAGCGAGCGCGGGGACTCTGGGGAGTGCGGGGACTCTGGGGAGCACGAGAACTGTGGTGAGCGTGAACTCTGGGGAGTGAGAACACTGGGGAGCAAGCACGGGGACTCTGGGAAGCGCAGGGACTCTGGGGAGTGCAAGAACTGTGGTGAGCACGGGAACTCTGGGGAGCGCGGGAACTCTGGTGAGTGCGAACTCTGGGGAGCACGAGAACTCTGGCAAGCACGGGAACTTTGGGGAGTGCGCGAACTGTGGCGAGCGCGGGAACTCAGGTGAGCACGGGAACTTTGGGGGGGCGCGCGAAATCTGGGGATAGCGAACTCTGGCAAGTGCGAGAACTCTGGCGAATGAGAACTCTGGCAAGCGCAAGAACCCTGGTGAGTGCAATCTCTGGCGAGCACGGGAAATCTGGTGACGAGAACTCCGGTGAGAGCAAGAACTCTGGGGAGCGTGAGAGCTCTGGGGAGTGCGAACTCCGGTGAGCGCAAGAACTCTGGGGAGCATGAACTCTGGGAATAGTGAACTCTGGCGAGCGCGAACTCTGGCGAGTGCGAGAACTCAGGTGAGCACGGGAACTTTGGGGGGCGCACGAACTCTGGGGATAGCGAACTCTGGCAAGTGCGAGAACTCTGGCGAATGAGAACTCTGACAAGCGCGCGAACCCTGGTGAGTGCTAACTCTGGTGAGCGCGAGAACCCTGTTGAGTGCGGACTCTGATGAGCGTGAGAACTCAGGTGAGCGCAAACTCTGGCGAGTGCAGGAACTCTGGCGAGCGTGAGACCTCTCGGGAGGGCGGGAATTCTGGGGATCGCAGGAACTCTGGGGAGTAGGAACACTGGCGAGCGCGAGATCTCTCGGGAGGGCGGGAACTCTGGCGAGCGCGAGAACTCTGGTGAGCGCGAGAACTCTGGGGATAGTGAACTCTGGCGAGCGCGAGAACTCTGGCGAGCGCAAACTCTGGGGAGCGCAAACTCTGGGGAGCGCGGGAACTCTGGCGAGTGCGGGAACTCTGGCAAGCATGGGAACTCTGGTGGGCGCGAGAGTTCTGGGGAGCGCGGGAACTCTGGGGAGTGTGGGAACTCTGGCGAGTGCGAACTCTGGGGAGCGCGGGAACTCTGGGGAGCGCAAAATCTGGCGAGCGCGAGAACTCTCGGGAGGGCAGGAACTCTGGGGAGCGCGGAAACTCTGGTGAGTGCGAACTCTGGTGAGCGCAAGAACTCTGGTGAGTGCGAGACCTCTGGTGAGTGTGATCTCTGGCAAGCGCAAGAACTCTGGCGAATGCGAACTCTGACAAGCGCGAGAACCCTGGTGAGTGCGAACTCTGGCGAGGGCGGGAACTCTAGCGAGGGCGAGATCTCTCGGGAGGGCGGGAATTCTGGGGAGAGCGGGAACTCTGGCGAGCGCGAACTCGGGAGCGTGAGAACCCTGGTGAGTGCGTACTCGGGGGAGTGCGAGAACTCTGGGGAGGGCGGGAACTCTGGCGAGTGTGAACTCTGGTGAGCGCGAGATCTCTCGGGAGGGCGGGAACTCTGGGGAGAGTGGGAACTCTGGTGAGTGCGTACTCTGGGGAGCGCGGGAACTCTGGGGAGTGCGAGAACTCTGGGGAGTGCGAACTCTGGTGAGCGCGAACTCTAGTGAGCGCGAGAACTCTGGCGAATGCGAACTCTGGTGAGCGCGAGATCTCTCGGGAGGGCGGGAACTCTGGGGAGCACGAACTCTGGCGAGTGCGAACCCTGGCAAGCGCGAGAACTCTGGGGATAGCGAACTTTGGCGAGCACGAGAACTCTGGCGAGCGCAAGAACTCTGGCGAATGCGAACTCTGGCAAGCGTGAGAACCCTGGTGAGTGCGGACTCTGGCGAGCGTGAGAACTCAGGTGAGCGCGAACTCTGGCGAGTGTGAGAACTCTGGTGAGCATGGGAACTCTGGTGAGCGTGAGAACTCTGGGGAGTGCGTACTCTGGGGAGTGCGAGAACTCTGGTGAGTGCGAACTCTGGTGAGTGCAAGAACTCTGGGGATCGCAGGATCTCTGGGGAGGGCGAACTCTGGGGAGCACGGGAACTGTGGCGAGCGCGAGAACTCTGGCAAATGTGAACTCTGACAAGCGCGAGAACTCTGGCGAGTGTGAGAACTCTGGTGAGTGTGAACTCTGAGTAGCGCAAGAACTCTGGGGAGCGCGGGAACTCTGGCGAGTGCGAACTTTGGGGAGCGCGGGAAATCTGGCGAGCGCGAGAGCTCTGGGGAGTGGGAACTCTGACAAGCGTGAGAACTCTGGCGAGCGCGGGAAATCTGGGGAGCGCAGGAACTGTTGCGAGCACGAGAACTGTGGCAAGCGCGAGAACTCTGGCGAGCCCAAACTCTGGGGAGCGCAAGAACAATGGGGATTGCGGGAACTCTGGGGAGTGCGGGAACTGTGGTGAATGCGAACTCTGGCGAGCGTGAGAACTCAGGTGAGCGCGGGAACTTTGGGGAGCGTGGGAACTCTGGCAAGCACGAAATCTGACGAGCGCAAGAATTCTGGCAAGCGCGAACACTGGGGAGCGCGGGAGCTCTGGCGAGTGTGAACTCTTGCGAGCACGCGAACTCTGGCGAGCGCAAGAACTCTGGCGAGTGCAAACTCTAGCGAGCGCGGGAAATCTGGCGAGCGTGGGAACTCTGGGGAGCACAGGAACTCTGGGTAGCGCGAGAATTGTGGCGAGCACGGGAACTCTGGGGAGCACGGGAACTGTTGTGAGCGCGAGAACTCTGGGGAGTGCAAACTCTGGCTAACGTGAGAACTCTGGTGAGTGCGTACTCTGGGGAGCGTGGGAACTCTGGCGAGCGCGAGAACTGTGGTGAGCACGGGAACTCTGGGGAGCGCGGGAACTGTGGCGAGCGCGGGAACTCTGGGGAGCACGAGAACTCCTGGGAGCGCGGGAACTGTGGCGAGCACGGGAACTCTGGCGAGCACGGGAACTCTGGCGAGCGCAAACTCTGGGGAGCGCGAACTCTGGGGAGAGCGTGCTCTGGGGAGTGCGAGAACTCTGGCGAGCGCGGGAACTGTGGTGAGCGCAAACTCTGGCGAGCGCGAACCCTGGTGAGTGCGAACTCTGGCGAGCGTGAACTCTGATGAGCGTGGGAACTCTGGGGAGCGCAGGAACTCTGGGAAGTGCGTGAACTCTGGCGAGTGCGAACTCTGGCAAGCACGTGAACCCTGGCGAGGGCGAACTCTAGCGAGCGCGAGAACTCAGATGAGTGCGAGAACTCTACTGAGCGTTAACTCTGGTGAGTGCGAACTCTGGCGAGCCCGAGATCTCTCGGGAGGGTGGGAATTCTGACGAGCGCAGGAACTGTGGTGAGCATGGGAACTCTGGCGAGCGAGGGAACGTGGCGAGTGCAGGAGCTCTGGTGAGTGTGAAATCTGGTGAGTGCAAGATCTCTCGGGAGGGCGGGAATTCTGGGGAGAGCGGGAACTCTGGGGAGTGTGAACTCTGGCAAGCGCGAGATCTCTTGGGAGGGTGGAACTCTGGGGAGCGCGAGAACTCTGGTGAGTGTGTACTCTGGGGAGCGCGGGAAATCTGGTGAGTGCGAACTCTGGAGAGCACGAGAACTCTGGTGAGTGCAAACTCTGGTGAGCGCGAGAAATCTGGGGAGCGCGGGAACTCTGGCGAGCGCGAGAACTCTGGCGAGCGCGAACTCTGGCGAGCGCGAACTCTGGCGAGCGCGAACTCTGGGGATAGCGAACTCTGGGGATAGCGAACTCTGGCGAGCGCGAGAATTCTGGCAAGGACGAGAACTCTGGGGAGCGCGGGAACTGTGGCGAGCACGAGAACTCCGGGGAGCGAGGGGTACTGTCGTGAGTGCAAGAACTCTGGAAAGTGCGAACTCTGGCGAGCGCGGGAATTCTGGTGAGCGCGAACTCTGGTGAGTGCGAACTCTGTCGAGCACGAGATCTCTCGGGAGGGCGGGAACTCTGGGGAGCGCGAGAGCTCTGGTGAGTGCGAACTCTGGGGATTGCAGTAACTCTGGGGAGCGCGGGAACTCTGGCAAGTGCAAACTCTGGTGAAGCGCGAGAACCCTGGTGAGTGCGGACTCTGGCGAGCGTGAGAACTCAGGTGAGCACGAATTCTGGCAAGCACAGGAACTCTGGAGAGCGTGAGATCTCTCGGGAGGGCGGGAATTCTGGGGAGAGTGGGAACTCTGGTGAGCGCGAGAACTCTGGTGAGTGCGTACTCTGGTGAGTGCAAGAATTCTGGGGATCGCGGGAACTCTGGGGAGTGTGAACTCTGGTGAGTGCGTACTCTGGTGAGTGCAAGAATTCTGGGGATTGCGGGAACTCTGGGGAGTGTGAACTCTGGTGAGTGCGAACTCTGGTGGGCGAAAGAATTCTTGGGAGCGCGGGAACTCTGGGGATAGCAAAGTCTGGGGAGCGCGGGAACTCTGACGAGCGCGAGAATTGTGGCAAGCACGGGAACTCTGGGGAGCACGGGAACTGTTGTGAGCACGGGAACTCTGGGTAGCACGAACTCTGGCGAGCGCGAGAACTGTGGCAAGCGCGGGAACTCTGGGGAGCGCGAGAACTCTGGTGAGTGCGAACTCTGGTGGGCGCAAGAACTCTGGGGAGCACGGGAACTCTGGGTAGCGTGAGAACTCTGGGGAGTGCGTACTCTGGGGAGTGCGAGAACTCTGGAGAGCGCGGGAACTCTGGGGAATGCGAACTCTGGCAAGAGCGAGAACCCTGGTGAGTGCGAACTCTGGCGAGCGCGAGATCTCTCAGGAGGGCGGGAAATCTGGGGAGCACGAGAACTCTGGTGAGTGCGAACTCTGGGAATAGTGAACTCTGGTGAGCGCGAACTCTGGGGAGCGCAGGAATTCTGGCAAGCGCGGGAACTCGGGCAAGTGTGAACTCCGGCGAGCGCAAGAACTCTGGCGAATGCGAACTCTGACAAGTGTGAGAACCCTGGTGCGTGCGAACTGTGGCGAGCACGGGAACTCTGGGGAGCGCACGAAATCCCGGGAGCGTGAGAACTCTTGTGAGCGCAAATTCTGGCGAGCGCGGGAAATCTGGCGAACGCAAGAACTCTGGCGAACGCAAACTCTGGTGAGTGCGAGATCTCTCAGGAGGGCAGGAAATCTGGGGAGCGCGTACTCTGGGGAGTGCGAGAACTCAGGTGAGCGCGAACTCTGGCGAGCGCGGGAATTCTGGTGAGCGCAAACTCTTGTGAGTGCGAACTCTGGTGAGCACGAGATCTCTCGGGAAGGCAGGAACTCTGGCAAGTGCGAGAACTCTGGGGAGTGCGAACTCTGGGGAGTGCGGGAATTCTGGGGAGCGCGAGAACTCTGGTGAGCACGAGATCTCTGGGGAGTGCACAAACTCTGGGGGGGCGCGGCAACTGTGGCGAGCGCAAGAACTGTGGTGAGCACGGGAACTCTGGCAAGCGCAAACTCTGGCAAGCGTGAGAACCCTGGTGAGTGCGAACTCTGGCGAGCGCAAGAACTCAGGTGAGCGTGAGAACTCTGGGGAGCACGAGATCTCTCGGGCGGGCGGGAACTCTGGTGAACGCGAGAACTTTGGCGAGCACGGGAACTCTGGGGAGCGCGGGAACTGTGGTGAGCACAAGAACTCTGGCAAGCGCGAACTCTAGCGATTGTGAGAACTCTGGGGAGTGCAGGAACTCTGGTGAATGCGAACTCTGACAAGTGTGAGAACTCAGGTTAGCGCAAACTCTGGCGACTGTGGGAACTCCGGTGAGTGCGAACTCTGGTGAGCGTGAGAACCCTGGTGAGTGCGGGAACTCTGGGGAGCGCAGGAACTCTGGGCAGAGCGAGAACTCTGGGGAGTGCGAATACTGGTGAGCGCGGGAAATCTGGGGAGCGCGAACTCTGGCGAGGGCAAACTCTGGCGAGCGCGGGAACTCTGGCGAGTGCGAACTCTTGGGAGTGCGGGAAATCTGGCAAGCGCGAGAACTCTGGTTAGTGTGAGAACTCTGGCAAGCGTGAGAACTCAGATGAGCGCAAACTCTGGCGAGCGCGGGAAATCTGGGGAGCGCAAGAACTCTGGGGAGCGCGGGAACTCTGGCAAGCACGAAATCTGGTGAGCGTGAGAACTCTGGTGAGTGCGTACTCGGGGGACTGCAAGAACTCTGGTGAGCCGGAGAACTCTGGCGAAAGCAAACTCTGGGGAGCGCGGGAACTGTGGTGAGCGCGAGAACTCTGGCGAGCGCACACTCTGGCGAGCGTGAGAACTCTGGTGAGTGCGTACTCGGGGGAGTGCAAGAACTCTGGCAAGCGCGAGAACTCTGGCGAATGCGAACTCTGGCGAGCGCGAGATCTCTCAGGAGGGCAGGAACTCTGGGGAGAACAGGAACTCTGGTGAGCGCGAACTCTGCGGGGCACGGGAACTCTGGGGAGTGCGGGAATTCTGGGGAGTGTGAACTCTGGCGAGCGCGAGCTCTGGTGAGCGCGAGAACCCTGGTGAGTGCGAAATCAGGTGAGCGCGAGAACTCTCGGGAGGGCGGGAACTCTGGGGAGCGCGAACCCTGGCGAGCACGAGAAACCAGGTGAGCGCGAACTCTGGCGAGCGCGAGAACTCTGGGGATCGCGGGAACTCTGGTGCGTGAGTACTCTGGGGAGTGCAAGAACCCTGGTGAGTGCGGACTCTGGCGAGCGTGAGAACTCAGGTGAGCGCGAGATCTCTCGGGAGGGCAGGAATTCTGGGGAGAGGAAGAGAGAAGCAGAGGGGGAAAGAGACCAAGCGGGAGAAGGAGAGAAGGAAAGAAGGGCAGAGAAAGAGAGTCCAGGAGAATGAAAGAGAGAAGGAGAGAAGGAGAAAGAGGCAAACCGAGGGAAAGACAGGAGGAGGGAGGAGGACGGGCAGATAGGAGAGAAAGAAGAGAAAAAAGCAAAAGAGAGCAAGTGAGGTAGAGAAAGACAGCGGGAGAGAGGGAGAGAAAGCAAGAGAAAGAGAGAGAAAGAGTAAGAGTGAAGGAGAGAGAAAGAGGAGAAACAAGGCTAGTGAGAGAAGAGAGGGAAGGAGAGAGCGAGGCAAGAAGAGAAATGCAGAGGGACCGAGGAAGAGAGAGCAAGATCTGTGCCTGACTTCATCAAAATATGCCCAATCCATTGTACGCGATGCTGCACTGATCACACCAGTGCCAAGGGCTAAATGATGACCCACAGCACAAGGGACAGAGAACTGCTGTCGTTATTGAATATGTCAGACCTGATACCAGGGTTCCTTAAGCCACGTGTGCACCCCGACTGCAGGACTGAACCTCACACATCGAAAAAAACCCTACAAGCAATTCAAAAATGGGAATGCTGCATATGCTTAGCCCACAGAACAGATATCTTGAGTCTGAATATTAAATCCCGTTCAGTACACAAACTCATCTTCAAGTGCCCCCGTCCCGTCAAGGAATGGGTGGCAGGAACGTAAGCCACAGTAGTGGGCAGTAATGTGTCTCCTAACTAGGCTGACAACACTGGCGCACGTTTAAGGCAACGTGCAGTGCATCATCCTACACTTCTCCACAGCAACAACTATTATCAATTGGCTGTGATGTACGGAGGGAGAGTTAGGACTTATTTTCCTTTGGGAAGGATTTATAGACCTGTTAGCCACGAGGCAGACTTAATGCTATACTTTGGAAAAGGAAATGAAAGAGGAAGGAAAAGGAGTAATAAAGCAGATTGGAGCAATTCTGGTTTAGGACAAGTTCCCTCAGCCAGCCTTGTTTTTTATAAGTCAGGATATTCTGTTTCTTTATCTGCTCAAGGGCCAGCAACGATTTTGGCCAGTTTCAAACAGGATAATGCAAACAGTGCTATTAAAAGGCACGTAAAATTAGTACAGACACATATAAAGTCTCCTGAATATGAGACAATCTGAAAGTCCTGCGAATTGTGCTGTTGTCAGAGTTCAGCTGCCTCTAGGCAGCTTTCTTCCACAGCCACTTCTGTGCCATCTGCAGCACATTTCTGTCTCCCTTCATGAGAATGAGAAGCTTGTTGTGAACATTCATTGCTGTAAGCAGACAGTGTTCTCAACACATGCTAGTAGAAGACTGAAAATTAGTATTTCCCCTGTGGACTTCCTTATCCCTCCTCCTCCTGTCCTTTAGAAGAGAAGGAAACTTTTCTTAAAAATTAAAACAAGCTTTGCAGCCCTTAAACCCCATCCTCCTGGCTTTGAGACTTCTCATGAGCCCCCCTAGCTAGCTTTACATCCTAAGAACAGAATCTGGATTTACCTCTGTTTTCAGGCAGAAAGGTTGTTTCGCTTCCCAAAGCTCTGCAGAGGTTTACAGCCCCCATTCTACTTTGGGTCCTGTAAGCATACAAAGTCATGCTCTTGGACCTGAGAGTCACTTTCCAAAGCTGGTAGTCAGCTTTCTCCTTTGTACAAGCAAGTCTGCATTTATCTTACCAAAGCGCAGGCTCCTAGGGGCAGTGGAAAAGTGGACATACAGGTAAGCAGGTTCCTCCTTTCACTGCTGAAGAGAGAGGCATCAAAGAGAGAGATTAAGCTAGGAAATGCCTAATTCTCTCTACTGATTTTGCAGGAGACACTGTGCTCCTAACTGTTGTACCTAAAATTAGGTAGGATGAATCCGGGTCACAGTGCCAGAGCTGGTGCCACTGGGCTGATGTCACATAGCAACACTGGAAAGAGACTGTAAGGGTGTTTGGGAACTTTGGGATAGGCCTTCCTTTCCCAAAGTAAATGGTTATTCTAAGAAACCCCATTTTGGTGTACACGGTTTGAGACACCTTATGGAAATCTGATCCTACTTAAAAATACTTAAAGGTATGCCAAGTTAAGCCTGTTTGCCTTAAAACTATGGCAAACAAAACCACTAGCTAATGTTTCAAAACATTACAGATTTTTAAGATGCTTAATCTGGATTAAAGAGGGAAATCTAGGATAATTTTGCATCACCATCCTCCTCTGCATGGTGCACCTGTCATTTGAGAGGGGCATGAATTACACAGGAAGAAAGATGGAAGATCTGCTTCTGAGTGCGTTTCAGACCAATTTAGACCTCAGGTTAGGCCACTCTGCAAATGCAGTACAGCTTCTGCCTTCTTTGGAGGAAGCTTATTCCAGCTACCGGAGGAGACAGAAGACCGGACCAGTCTGAACATGGGTCTGTTCTTCTTCAGCAAGTCCTGTGAGCCTAAAGATACTTGGAGGCAAACACCGCAATGTGCACTGTTCCCAGACAGAACAGAGACCTCTGTGCAGAACAGGATTCTCTTTGGTGGAGAAAACTCATCAGGAGCCTTTGGTTACTTGAGCCAGTAGAAAACACTGTTTTTTCTATTTGTACAGATGATAAGGACAGTCATGAATGAAAACCGCTGCAGTGCAAAACACACTGCGTAACTCAAATTACATTCAGTTGACCTGCAAGCGTCCTTCAAAGGAAGCTTGCCACTTGCTGCCCGACTAGCACTCTCCCCATCCCATGCAGGAATAGCCGAGAAGCGAAAGACACACAGCACATCACTGCCCCAAGGACAGCAGCAGTCGCCTCCAGAGCAGGCTTCAGAGAAAACACAACTTTCCTGCCCACTAGGCACCGCACTGCACACTTACCAGAGGCAGTTCTAGCTCAGCAAAGGCAAAAGACCTTGTTCTTCAGGAAGCTTTTATCCCAGAGGCAAGTGGTTTACTAGGGAAGTGCATTCTTCCTGCTGGGTAACTGCCGTGCTGCTTCAAGCACTATTTGATTCTCAAACCGGTTTTCTTATTTCATCAGCCCTCAATTTCCCCGTTAGCTCCGAAGAAAACACAGGCTGCATTTGTCAGCTTGTTTCAAGCAGGCAGGAGAAAGGGAAAACGGAAAGCAATAAACTGCAGTATGTTGCTCTGCTGGATAAATCAGGCACCAAACAAATCAGCAACAATTTTTTTTAGGAAACACTCCTGTCAATTATAATATACAACTTAAAAATGCTGCTGTTACTCATCATAATTCCTCTGCTCAAAGGCCTCAGTAAAGACTTGTACTTCTCCACATTTCTGCCTAAATCCACATATCTTCATGGCATATTAAATGCACAGTCTTTCTGCATGGTCCAAGCTACTGCTGGCTACACACCTTCAGAAGCAGGCCCTTCATAAACCTCCTTTGCTGGCTAATAAAACTGTAAGAGGAAAAGGCTCGGGGCTCTAGTGTCTCCGAATCTTATAGGACATGCATATAAAAATCAACACAACTTAAAATTTGGCAAATTCAGTGGACTCTCGTAGAAAATTTTGAGTACAAGTTAACTCAGGACATTTGGAAATTACTCTGGGGAAAAAAAACGTCCTTCCCTCTAACCTGGAAACTCCTTTTGTATCCCAGGTTTTTCTTGAATTTTGTGTCTTAGTAATGGCAAGCAAATAAGTTCTTGCCATATGGGCAAGCCCATACAAACCAAGGCGGAAACTTTATACTTAGGATACCTTGAGACAAAGAATCTGGTCAGAACCTCAGCTGTTATTAATTGATTTTCTTGATTATTGCTAGGTATCTTCACTACAATACACAAATTTTGTTCTGCCTAGACTGCTGGCCACACTACCACGCATTTCTTTGAACATTAAGGCAAAAACTGATCCACAGCGAAGCTGTAGTTCCCTGAACATTGCAAGGCAGCAGCAGACAGCCACTGCCGGAATAAGCAGCCCCCTACCCCTCTGCTGCAGAGAGCCGTCCCTGCGCCAGCATCGCTGCAGCCCCAGCACAAGGAACGTGCAGCTGTGTGCTGAACCCGGTGGGAACTCCTCCGGGTTGAAACGCATCCGGCAGAACAGAAATGTTCTCTCTCAAATTCTTTTGCCTCTACACGCTGCTGTCAAGCCCCCTTACCCACGTCAGGGTTTGAGAAGCACCAGTGCAAGCTGTGTACACCCCTCGTCTCGGACTCAGCCGAGTCCTCAGTTTGGCATTCTCTGCAGAAGACCCAGCTGCATACCATAAATCTTGGAAAGTATCTGCTTTCTTGCACAAAAATCCTATCTGTGGCCAGAAACTGAAAGGGTCTGGATCATATCTTGTTCCACGCTATCTGGGGGAAAAAGAAGAAAACAGCTAATTATGGCCTTCACCAGCAAAGCAAACCTACAGCCCATCTAGAGCTTCTCATAACTCTTAAACCCACTAGTACGCTATAAACCATCACCAGCACAACTGTGCAGCACAGGAAGAGACACTAACGGGCTTAGAGTGAACACGTGCATTTTTATACCTTTTCTGTTACCTGATCAGACTAAAATATTGACTCAGGGCTGCTGCTGCTTTCCCCCAGACAAGGAAGTCTGTCGGTACAGCAGAGTGAACTGAACTCAGATTCCATTTGAGCAGTGATGGCAGCACTTAATACCATCTTCTCCGGAAATGTTCTTGCCACTAAATATTAACAAAACCTTTATAGTAGAGGTCGGTGGGGCTTGAAAAGAAAAATAATATGTATGGAAGGAGACAAGCAAAGCAAGAGAAACTGGGAAAGAATCATAACTAAGTGGTAAATGAAAGGAGTGATTTATCTGAAGAGGGTGTCAACAAACGTGCTGGTATATTTTCATGAGTGATAAATAAGCAGAAAAGGAGGAATAGGATAGATACTGAGAGAAAGCAGAGGGGAGAAAGAGGAGAAGTGCAGCAGGAGGAGAGAAAAAAGTGCCTTAGATAGCGAGGGGGCACTCTTCAGGACAGAACTAGTAGAAGAGTCACTTCCATGAGCGGGAGCCGTCACCTCTCTCACACCAAGTGCAGCTCTGCAAATTTCAAAACCTTCCCAGTGCTGCTATATGCCAACCAGTGATAAATAATGAAGGCCTACACAAAAACCAGAAGGCACTCGCGCTGAAGCACTGCTGAAATTTTAAGGCACAACACTGGGACTAGGTAATAGCTGCGCCAAAACCCCTCGTCTGTTGTGTAGCTTGTCATATATTTTCAGCTGATCTGTCAAAAGCACTGCGTTTGGCTTAACGCCTAACAACCTCCCGTTCCTCCCATTAAACGGGATCAGACCCGTGCCAGGAGCTCGTGCATTTCCATCCAGTGTCCTCGTGTTTCTGACGGGGCCTGACCAGCACAGACAGCACATTCAGGGCGTTACCCACAGGAACAACAAACTCCCCGAACAAACTCGTACACACGTAACGCCAATGCGACCAAGCGCAAACTCAGAATAAGCCTCGTGTCTTCCCTTCCCTCCTCTCCCATAAGCAGTGACTTTCTTCAGCAGGAAAGGTGAGGAAGGCATGCCAGGAAATGTGAACCCATGTCACTCATTATTTCTTACGATAAACTATTCGGAGACGTTAGGATATTTTTCAGAACTCTGCTGTAGATCCTGGTGCCAACGAAACCAAACATATGGCAAACCTGGGACTTGAGACCTGTGTATCAATGAAAAGCAATTTGCAGGCTTGCTGCCTTAGTTTTCCCCCTTAAATGTCCCACATTCAGCATACTTTGTTTGGACTACTTTTGCAATAGCTACAGGGGGAGGCACTGTTCTCACAAGCAATTTCTGGTTTTGGCACCCCAGCGAAAATATTTTCAAAGAACTCAACATTCAGAACGTGGGCGTTCCAGTCTTTGACACGATCAGGCAACCCGCTTAATGGGCCTCCACCCGGACACCTCCAAAGCTGGACAAATAAAACATATGGTCACTGCTAAAGGCTGCCCACCAAGAACGGTCTGCATGATTTATCTCCCAGTGCTCTTCCAGACCTAAGACAAATCACAACGGTAGTTTTCAGGCAACTTTTTTTTTTAGCATTTGCCCTGAATACCTTCCTTGACAAGAAAATAATATTCTTCACCAGAGAGCATCTCACTTTTTCTTTCCTATTCAAGACCATATAAATGTTTCTGGATAGACATTTAACCATTCCCATTGCTCTTCTTTTCCAGACTAACAAATTAGGGTACAGAGAAATTAAATAAATTCACGAGGTCACCTAACAAGTCAAGACCAAAGCAAGAGATAGGACTATAGAGGCCTTTCTAATTGTTACACTGCGATTGAGAAAATAACTTTGCTTAGAATCTGCTTAAGGAAGGAAATAGCTTCTAGCTAAAGGATTTGCATCTTGGCTTATATAAATGAATAAATCAGAGTCAGTGGCTTTTACTTCTTCCTACATTTCCCTGTTATCTTGGATTTTATATTCAAATGACAGTGTTCTGACTAAGTTCAATGAAAAGCATTTTCGTTCTTCAGAGCAATTACTTCATTTAAACTAGTGCTTCAGCTAACCAAAATGCTTTTTTTTTTTCCAGTGGGCAACTTCACTTGGAGACATTACTGATTTTCTGAAGGATTATTTAATGGAATTTAATAGAAGTGTCTGATTCATTCTTAATCAACTTGTAAATTTTTCATTTTTAGAAACATATGAGGAAAACCTTTAATTTCATATTTGCTTATTTATTTATTCAATTTAATTTCAGTCTTGCATTTAAGTACTGCTATACTCCTCAAAATATTAAAAATCATATAACCCAATTATTATTATTTAAAATCATTGCACATTTAGAGCAAAATATTTCAGTTAACTCTAAAAAGTATTTGATATTCTAATTACAAGAACCTCTTGGAATGAAACCAGAATGTAAAGGGTCAGCTTACTGTAATTTTCAACTGTTAAAGGAATTTTGAATTAGAATATAAGTAGCAGCTTCCAGTAAATTTTTCTCAGCAAAGTATCAACACCTTTGAAAAATGGAGAAAAATGAATGAAAGTATTGTCATAGTCTTAAATACACCAGTAGAAATGTTCCACTCAACCATGAGAGAGAGAAAGAAAAGATGCGAGAGCCTTTGATCACCCAAATGCAAAGCCAGATCACAGAAATGCTGACTTTATCTGAAGCACTAAGACTCAAGAGTTACTGTCTAGCTACCCACGACTGCTCCCACCAACAGGAAGTCACCCACCTGGGGCGGCACGCGGTTTTCCTCCTCCAGCTGTCTCACTCTTGCCTCCAGCTGCCTAACATAGGACAAGGTTGATTCTAAAATTAAAAAGAAAAAAACTCTCATTATCCACAGAGATCTGCTTGTGTAGACTAGTGTCAGAGCCTGTGCCACATGCTGACTTGTGCTCGCAGCAGCCTTCTTCTCTTAAAATTCCCTTGAACATGCAGCTCTGTTCCTCTCAAGGGCACTGCAAATAATGCTGGTACTAGAATTAATCCAGTTCTTTGTCACTTTTGATTCTAAACTACTGCACTTTAAAACAATATTTATAGTCCCTTCTCAGACAAAGGAAATCTTACAGAAAGGCAACACAGACTTGATTTCTTCTATCCCATACCCTAAGCTCTGTGAGCTTGGACAAGAGCAATGCATTCTTCTACAGGGTCACCACTTCAAAACTCAGAAAGAGAAGACTGTCTTCTGCTGGCAGATGCAGCCAAAGAGGTCCCTCCACACCAGGAAGCGGAGGGCTGGTGCAGCACATGCAGACTTCCCATGCAAGCAGTGATCCAGCCTGCAGGGAATACCACAGCTAGCCAGCACGGAGGCACAAGGTATAGCCTGTGCTGGGAATCAGGTGCGTTGTTCTGGCTTTAGCCTGTGCTGGAAATCAGTTGTGTGCATCTCCAGGGTCCTGAGAGAGCTTTGAGTCTGGCTGATAGAGTGCACAACCGCCTGAGACACAGCATCCTTACAACTATTATTCCTCGTGCGAGCTAGGGCAGCACCATACTACCATACACTCTCGTAAAGCTGCTTTGCTGCAGAGCAAAATCCCACCCACCCTCCTCACGAGTAACATCACTGGCCTTCATAAGATAAATTGATTGATTATGGAGAATAACATTTCCCGTGGATATGAGTACTGAAAGAGCATCTGAATGTTTCAATCAATGATCTTATTTCCCCCTGGAAAATGAGTCACGGTCTGTTCTGTTCCCAAGAATTTAGTGTAAGAAGAGTAGATCCAAGATCCATCGCTAGAAGCATCTGAGAGGTTTTGTATCACACATTTTGGGGGGCACACAGAAATTCTGCCATTAAAATACTGTACCTAGAAAAAATACATGCCTGGGAAAGTAGCTGGTCACTGTAAGAGAAAAGACCTCTTCTCAATACAGAATCACTGCTATGACTCTAGTACCTCCTCATACTTAGGTGGAAGTCCACCATGGATTTACTCCTGACTCAACGATCCATTAAACTTTCTTTGAGATGTCAATTCCATTAATTTATATGTACTCATACTACCATGTAACTAGTGTACAAATGGAAACAGCTACATCTCTGATGTCTAACTGTATGGAATCCATCGGTGTCAGGGCAGTACTGGCAGTTGATATCAAGCTGCAAAGCTGCATTGACACCAGAGCAGTTCTCTGATATAAATTATCAGATGAATTTGTGTACCCTTCTCCTCTGATATCTAAATCACCGTGCCAGCCTGCCCATAAAATAAAAGTGACAGGACATGAGGTGTCACTTATTGCTCTTGTGAGACTGCAGTAGGCTAAAATATGCACGCACAGATAGCGCATGCGAATTTACAGAACATGAGAACAACAGACAGAAATTTCTCAAGAACGATTACTGCACAGCAAGGCACTGCATTAAAAATAGCATTGTACAACAAAAGGGAAAGAGGTAATCTGAGGTTCTGTGTGCTCTACGGCATAACGATTTTCATAGCTAGTGATGGGTGCATCTCTGGAGAGCTGCTAAGCCCGGTTCGGATGAGCACTTAGAAAATGAACAGCTTATTCAATTAACTATAGGCGACAGGGTCCCTCCCATCAAATCAGCTCCTTTCCCAGCAGTGGCACTTCTGCGAGGAGCTGTAGAAGCTTCCTCACTGGTATGGCCATTAGTGTTGGCAATAGCTCCCAGCACATTTCTTTTCTCCTCTCTGCTGTTTTCTACAGAAGATGGTTTTTTGTGCAACCACCTTTTCCGAGGGACTGAAGTAGGGGCTTTCTTCGGCACTAGCAATCTCCCAATTTGTTGGTTACAATTCTGCTGCTATGTCAGCTTGGGCACCAAGCTCACATTCAAGTCCAACTTCCCCATTATCCACATCTGACAACACATTGACTAATACCCCAGCTCTGCCCGGGTGGAAGCCAGCCAGCTTTCCTGGCCCCAAAATCCAGGGGCAGGGCGGGCACTGATTTGCACATG
This sequence comes from Apteryx mantelli, assembly GCF_036417845.1. Taxonomy (NCBI): domain Eukaryota; kingdom Metazoa; phylum Chordata; class Aves; order Apterygiformes; family Apterygidae; genus Apteryx; species Apteryx mantelli. The sequence goes on from NC_090000.1 coordinate 13,744,849, forward strand.
GGGGCACAATTGCCTCAAGCTAATCGGATCCACAGGCCTGAGCCAAACCCGAGCACAGCTACAAAAGCAGTGTAATATACCCCCGGCGACCCCTTCAGAGCATGCCGTGCTCACCAGCTTAGTTCATGCAAGCTCCCTTTTGAATTCCCGTTAACTCCGAGGCATTTTCTGTGTTACCATTTACTAGTTCCGTATATGCTGCATAGCTCTCGGCAAAGTTTGCCTCTCAGTTTTATTCCTTCACTTATATGTTGGAGTCTAGCGCTGAGATGTCTGCTGCCTCAAAAAAGACAGCTCCACTGTCAGCTCAGAACCTCACAGTGCCAGCTTACACCAGCTGAGGATCTGGTCTAAAATCTCCTGGCGTTTTAACCCTTTTAAAGTGTGAAACATTTGTTTAAATTTCCTTTTGTAATCTGATGAAAACTGAAAATTAGGTCAGCTACCAAAGGCCTGATCTAGCAAATCCTTATTTATGTGAGCATTCTTGACGTATAGGCTAGATGCATATATATTTCAGTATCTGTTAATGTATTTCTACTGTGATGCTATGCATGAGCTTAGAGGAAAGGGAGAGTGGAAAAGGCAGTCAAGGACACAAGAGAACGAGGAATTGAAAACACACAAAGTGAAATGCTGTCATCAGTGATGTCGACAGCAAACCATCCCCAAAAAGTTGCACGTAAAAGTGTTTATGGAAGGGACTATAAAATCCATCTATTCTTAACTAGCCTGGAGACCAGCAAAGAGCCCTAACTAAAAAGTAGACCTTAAACTGCCAGCCAGAAAATGGTCACCTGTTGTCGCTCTCCTTGTTGTTCCAGGCAAATTTTCACATGGAAATTAAGCAAGTTTAAACTGAGGCAGAACGAACTGATGATCACAATGCTTTATTTTCAACAAGAATATGTATCTGACCTGAAAACAAATGTCTCCCAAAGTCAAGGAGAACAGAAACATAGCATTTCTTCATAACATTATTGTTATCTGACATTAAAGCATTTTATAAGATGCTACAATATATCAGGCAATCACTGCTCTGAAGAATAACCTGCGCAAACAGGATTTTTCAGCTGATGTCATTAGTCATAAAACCTTTTCTGTTTTATCCTTCCCAAGTAGATTTATTTAATATCTATAATTTCCACAGAACTGCAACTACACATAAAAGCCCTGCATTACTTGCCAGATCTTAAATTTGACTAGTAGACTGCTTATATACAAACTTCCAAATACAGCTCTAAAGGGAACTCCCTCTGTCTAAAATACAAAAGGAAAAAACGGTATTTGTATTAACACTATAAAAGCTCTAGTATTGTATTCTGAGTAACAGCACAAAACTGTTAACTGTGTTGAGATCAAATGCAGATAAAAACAGACAATAAATTTGGGTCAACATCTCAACAAGATCTGACCACAGAGACATGACACTGTGGTAGCCAAATTACCAGTTTCATCAACTACGGGCTTCTTGGTTGCATTATTTGTGCTCCTTCCAGTCTTCCTTTGCTAAGCAGAAGTTTTACTGAAATAACAATTTTGAACAATTTCCATTCTCACTACCAGATTTATACCGAATAAATTAATGCTCCTACATTAATGCTCCTAAATTATATCACTATCTATTAAAGATGGAAAAAACTCCCGTTCTCATATTCTTTCCCAAATATTTCTTTACACATTGCTCCTTCGGGATACATCCACACCGCTAAAGTCACCCACTCTTAGGCCAAGGGGTTCACAGTGGCTCTCGTTCACACCAGTGCGGCCTGCCCAAGTCCACGCTCAGCGAGTTTGTTTGCCCCTAGGGCTCTAAGCCACAGATCCCTGCATGTTTTCTTCAGTGCAAAGCATCTGGAATAATGTGAGGAACACGTCCCGTCTTACCGGAACGGTGTTTTTAAGCATGCAGCATGGTATGTATGTGGGACATGACACGACAGAGTGGGAGGTGTACAACGCATGCTGGGAAAGTGTTAGATCATGCAGGGTGAAGGAAGTTAAACGTGACATGGTCTTGTCTATAACAGCTGTAGAAAGCAGTTCCCAGAATAAAATAACCCCGGGTTTTGTCTCAGAGAGAACTAATCGGTTCACTCCAAAAAAGAGCTTGTGAAGAAAACCTGCAATAAACATGATCAGAAGACCAGGAGCAAACCAAGGAACTAAGTTATAGGACTATTAATTTACCATTAGTGTAGTCTAAGTCCTATTTCAGTGACAAATAATATTCAAATTCATTTGATCTTTCCAGTGGAAAAAAACAGAAAAAACTTTGCAATTTCACCAAATGAACTTCCACAGTTTAGCTTCCCATGCTCTTAAGATGATTCCAAATATGATCATTGTGCAGTGCTTCATTTCAGGAATGAAACTCAAATTCTTTTCCAAATTATTATAGAGACAATAATATCTTGCTTTTAGCGAAATTCAGTGACAATCTGCTCTTTCTCCAAATCCATCATTCTAACATGTTATTAGAGAACATCAATATTTATGTAGCTGATCTCTTTTTCTTTTGACATCCACACTCTTGAAGCTAGTAGATATTTTGGGCTTATGTCAAACTTTATCAGACCCGTATGTTGCTGCCAAGGGCATATTTGTGCCTTGGCTTTATCCATTCTTTGTGTCTATGCCTGATCTCACTCTATTAAATACCTCATAATGTTCTTCAACCTAGATTATCCTCTGCTCTTTTAGAATGGTTGAAGATGTCACATTAAATTCTAGCTTTCTAAAGACAGATTCCCTTCTTTTCTGTTTTTTTTTTTTCTTTTTCCTCCTTTTAAGGCCAGTATTAAAAAGGCATTGATCCAGTGACAAGTAAAGCCAAAAAAGACTTTTCTGTTCCACATCAGGGTTAGCCCTGAGGACGTGCACGTGAGCCTGGCTCCCTTTGGAGACCAGCCTTCCTAGCCCGCACGCTCGCTGCGGCACTTCTGTCTACGCTGCAGACCACAGCTGGGGGAGAGTCCCCAGCACGCCGGCAGCCTCTCACAAACAAGCTTTCACGCTGCAGAGCTGCACACTCGCCTTCTCTTCCTGTTCTACCCCTGTCCCCCCAGTCCAAGTCACACCAGGGACAGACTCCCCATACCTCACAGGAGAGCTCACCTACCCTCCCCAAAGCGTCCCCAGTCTCCACCCTTCAGCACTTCTGGCTCTCTGCGTTCCTGACTTTCATCTGCTCCGGCTGCTGCCAAGGCAGGGATCCAGCATGGCAGGATGAGCTGCTCCTTACTGTAGCTCCACTCTTCCAGCGGAGATGGCGGTAACATTTCAGCCCTTCTTGAGAGGAAGGCAGCAGGGTGCACTGCAACGCAAAGACGCCAGCCATGCTGGGCCGCAACGCAGCAGTGTTGAGACACCTGCAGCATCCTGCCGTTGCGAATTCCCTCTGGTAAATGGGGTCACGTAGATGGGGGTAACTAGCGTAAAGCCTTGCATTGCCCAGGCACTGAGGTGATGGAGGCTGTGGAGATACAGAAATAGGATGCTATCAGCTCTGAGCAGGCTCCTTACCAAGGGGTCTACTACTAACCAGCTGGTACTAGCAAGTAAAATGTCAGTACCGCAACACGAGACTGGCATGGAGTTATTAAAAATGAGCCGCCCTTAGGACAGCACAAATAGGCACTATGCCTGGAATAATACTGGAGATTGAGATGATGGGTTACTCAGAGCATGCTAGCTTCCCAAACTGCACTCATATATTCCTCCCAGGTGCGAGCATCTCAGTCAAAGCAAAGGACACTAGCTGATGGTCTTGTGGACTGAATGGCCTTACAGGACGGTTTGTGATCAACTGCTGTTGGTTGTACCAAGTCTCATGATGCCAGGATGCTAAGCAGGTCTCCTGTTTACCCATTTGGAGAAGCAAGGTCCTTTTTTCCCCTCCAAATAAAGTGGTACTTTCTAAGTAGCCCCACAATTTTCAGGTCTTAAAAGGATAACTAGAAAACACAACTGTCACCATTGGCACAGGTACCATCACTTCTACCATCATAAAATTTGAGCGGAGAAGAAGAAACAGGATGTTTTGGGCACCACTTTTCTCATATAGTCATGATAAACCACGGAGAAAAGTGATGCAGGGCTGGGGATTGCAAGGCAGCGTGCTCTGGCAGTTTACAGGGTAACTAATCTGTTCATTTTTCTGCGGCGTATGTGAAATTGCATATATTGGATAATAAAAGAGCCAACTTCTGTTTCTCTTGTCTCTATTACAACCCAAATATTACACTGAAAAAAACAAATTACTAACAACATTAAAACATCCGAAGTAACCAAAAAGATTTGGAAAGCCTGCAGGCTTCAGTCCACAGTATTCCCCATGACCATTTCTGAACTGCAACAGCTGCAGCATCTTCCCCTCATAGTTCCCCTGCAGAGCTTGACTCAGACTCTGTTCCAACATCCCAGTTTTTGTTAGCTCTGTCCTTGTCACTTCACCTCCTCGTTTACTAGAAGCTGCTCTAGGGCCTGCTCCTCTAGAAACTGGTGCACTCCCCAGTCATGCTGATTTGTGAGCTCTGCACTCGAGGCAGCAGCTCAAAATCCCCGCAGTAAGCAGCATGTGGACATGCAGTTGTTAGACTCACAGACACTACCCTTTGCTATGTGACAGACATCTAAGTAATGCACTCTCTTAAGCAGACATCTGTCCACCTGATCCTGCTCTCCCAGCTCCAAATAGGTTCACACGAACACTTTTTTTCCAAAAATCACGTTCCCTGTAACCTCCCTTCTCAGAACAATGTTTAACCAGGACGCCAATATCTTCTTCCAGCCAGCTGATGCGACAGTCTCTTAAACAGGCTGGTAAAGAGAAGACGAGCGGTGCAGAAGATGTGTGGGGAGTAAGAGAGCCCACACTGATGAAATGGGCATGATCTAGCAGGTCGTTTCTGGCACCCTGGAGCTAATGGAAGTTACAGAGACAAGGGGGGTTACAAGGTACAGGCAAATGTGGGACAGCACTGGAGAACTTCCTAAAATATGAGGACCTTTACCCAGCTGTTAGCTCCTCGTGAAACAGATAGATCAGAATCCCATACAAAGGAAAAACTCAAAGGTTCAACCTATACTTCTACTTGTTCAAGAGAGCTTGGGCGCCAAGCGCAATAAGGCAGGGGGAAGGGATATTATCTAATGCCTTTATATTTGAGGTAAAGTAAGGGTAGAAGATGTAATACCTCTAGTACTGACATAAGCTCAGAACATAATCCATTAAAACTGCTTTAACTCAAGAACTAAAACTCTGTTTTTCTGGATTTTTAAAAAATGTTGATTCCAAATATACTAATAATAGTTCTCTGCAAAAATTGACCACTGGGTATCTACATACCGCCTTCTGATTAACTCTAAACAATAAATCATCAGTGCAGAAGATACTAGTTGCTTCACTGATGTTAAAAGAAGGTTAGAGTTTCCTAACTTTGAAGAAAAACTGTAATACAGTGGATAAACAAAGCAGACAAGCCACAATAAGAGAGAAAGTCCTCCAAGATGAAAATACTTGGAGGCTGGAGGTATTGGGAGAAAAGTAGAACACTGTTTGCCTTGATCCTAGGCATTTACTTATGGCCACTGTTGGAGACAGGATGCTAGGCCAGACAGAAAGCCGGTGTGGAGCAGCAGGCTCTCCTGATGGCCAGAAAACAGAAGAACACGATTTCATGAGAATGAAAACATCATCTTGGTTCTGTTAACAACAACATTTTTTGCTTGGAAGACCAAGCGACGCTTCGTAAAACAGAAATATGTGTGTTTATCACAGTGTACCTCTACCAATCAGATGTGCCTAGGCTTGCAAGTCAGATTTAAAACAGATTCCCATGCTTATAAGGGCATTTAGGTGGAACTTGGACTTCCACATCAAAAACTCTAACCTTGAAAAAAATCTGCTTAAACACCATCTCCAAGCTCCTTGGTCACATCACATTTTAAACTGTAAAATTCGCCAGGGAACCTGTTGCGCCTCTGGACTTGCCTAAAATGGCTCCAGCTTGACAGAGCAAAGGAGCTCCGAGTGGAGCTGGCACCTCAGGCAAATGTTCGACACGCCAAGCCTCAGGCTTGGTGGGAGAGGAAGGGACCGAGGCAGAGCGGATAGTCTTTCCCTTGCTTGTCGACCATGCAAAGAATTAATTGGAGACTAAGGTAAAAACAGAGCACAAAAGGGACAGCGAAGCTATCATCTTGAGAGTCTGGTCCTCAAAAGCAAGGCGGGGAAGAGACCTACTTCTGCATTTCAGAAGAGACAGAGCAGGCTGCGAGCAGACGGGTGCAGGACTACCTTCCCCCTCTGCCCTTCCCGGCAGCAGCCCCCGGGCCGGGCCCCCCTGCGCCGAGCGGGGGCTCAGCCTTCCCGTCGTTTCGGGCCACCGTGCCGAGACGCCCAACTAACTTCATAGACTGCAGACCGAGGGGAACAACGTGCGGACCGCAGACGTCTCTTCTTCCGCCCTTCAATGGCGCTAGCCCTCGCCAGTAAATATCCCCGACAAATAATACCTCCCCGGCAGAAGGAAGCTGTGCCAGCGTCATTTCTAGTATTCACTTTTCTTCTAAATGCACCGACTCAGGCTCTCGTAATGCACAGAAAATTGTGAAGATGTGAGCTCTACTAACACAGACCAATAAATATTTTACACAGTAGTACATTTACGCAATCCTGTTGCATTACATACACTGGATTTCTCTGTGATCCTTCCTGCTATTAGAACACCTGTATTCAGCACAGTAAAAGTGGAGCCACTTGATTTTTACTTCACATTATATATATATAATATAAAATATAATAGAAATGTAATATATATATAATATAAAACACATACACGTATTTGTGTTTTCATCACCAACTACCGTATCAGTAATTTCTTCAGACACCATAAGAGGCGCTCTAGGTTGTGTCAACAAGCACAGCCCCCCCCAAGTAAAGGGCAGCTGGCACCAAGACCAGAGGCATTAAATTGTCGCTGGCGTCAGGACCACGGCTGCTGACCCCAGTTTGAAACCTGCCTTTCTGAGTAAATCCTAGGTCATCTACATTTCTTTATTCCAGATGTAACCACTTCAGGAAAAGGGACTGCCTCGGGCGATGTGTCTGCACGCTGCCTGTCCCAGCAGAGCTGCGATGCTGCCTGGCCCCATACACAGGCAGCGAGTAAACCACCAGCCACCAAGGCAAGTTCCCTAAGGAGACGCCTGCGACCTGCCCCACTTCGGCAGCCTGGCCTTGGCTAACAGCCGAGCAACGTCCCAGCTAATCCAGTGGTAACTCTCACGCTTTCGCAATGATTAATGTAGTGGGCATATCTATACTGCGAGTGTTGTAGTGCTCTACATACAGTACTGTACGTGTGCATACGGTGAATGTATTCACACTGTACATGCTGACATCCGCTGTAAATCCACTGTTGCTGACATGGATTTATTGTTTAATAAATTACGGGTCGGATTTTGAAAGGCAGCCAATGCCCGCTCTGTTCTCCTTGAAGTTACCAGGAAAAGTCTCTCTTGACTTCAGCGGAAAAGTTAGAGGAACACTCAGAATTTTTTTTAAATCCTAACTTACATGGAGATGTAAAAGCTTACAAAATGAGTATACACAAATGTAAATTGCTCAAACAATTCTTTAAATTTACCTCAGAAAATAATTTTGCAGTTTGCAGGTATTTCACTTCAAAGCCATAGCAGACATGAAAGTCAAGAGGAGCAGAGAACTGAGATTCATGACTCTCTTTGTTTCTTAAATCTGGACATAATGCATAATGTTTGAGTCTTAACCTAGACCTGAAGTATAACACATGGCAGCACAATGTTTCTTACAGCAAAAGGAGATATATCTTGTAGCAGTAACTTATAAAACTTAAGTAACACGAATAATTAAGAGGAGATTAACAGAAATATTAAATAAATAATATGTTGCATTAAAATAGCATCACATTTAGGTTTTAAAACTCTTAACAGATAATGTAAGGAATAGTAAATCACTTAGAGCAAATAATTTTTACCTTCACCAAATAATCTAACAGTTTAGTGTGTTTAAAGAAGTAACTACCATACACCCGGACTTTCAACATGACAGAATCTGAGAGGCTGTATATAGTTTTCTGTGCTTAGAAGAGGAAGTACCATATCCTAATGCTACAGACATTCTTCCCAAACATTGGGTTTTCTTAAGGGCAACTTACAACAGCAGTTCTGTTAAATAAATAAGGATCCAAATTGCTACCTTTGGTCATGCTTGAGCTCCCTTTACTCAGGACCTGATCGTGCACGTAAACTCAAGGTGGGCATGAAGAGCAAGTACAAAGCCTTGGCTGCGCACCACAGCTCACAGGACCAAAGCCCATCAGGACAAAACCCCATTTCCTCAAGAAATGCCCAATTCATTTCAGAAGTATCTCCCATCCAAACACTAACACACGCACCTAAGCGTGATCCTAAGTACCTGCGCGTTTAGGTACATCCAAGAAGCCATATCCCAGTGAAGAATAGTCTCTGTCATACTCCTGAGCCCTTTCACCGCCTAGATGAAAAAGAGCAGACGTCAGCATCTGCAATTGAAACTGAACGAATAGGATTTGCTTGCCCTTGAGGCAAAGGCAATAGTTATAAGAATCTAGCAATTAATTATTACTAAAATGACTTCTTGCATGAGCCTCTGCAAAGGTATTAGTTAAATGAGGGGCGTTTAAATTATAGTGAGACACTTGCAGATTCATAGTTATTTGGATGCGATAGCTCTCAGTAAATGCTGTCTGTTGTAAATCATGACAACGGAATATATTGCAAAACATGCTAAGGAACAGACGACATCTGAAACCAGCAACAGTTTCAAATCGCACACGGTGGACAGATGTCTCTGTATTTCAGCGGTCACCTTGTCAAATTATTCTTCGGACCATAATACTGAGCTCTCAATAGGCAGAGCATCTCCTATCTGTAAGCGCATTCATTTTATCAATCATCTGATTTGTGGCATTTTTGGCATTTGTGGCATCTTCTATTACCACCCATCATGAGACACACTATCCTTCAAACATTGTTACATTGTCAGCACTTTTGTACAAGACGACTTTTTAACGTATTTTTCTTTGCTTTCCCTATAAAGAATTAAAGATGAGGAAGGTGAGAAAAACATTCCACTTACCATATCTTTTCATAAAACTCTGATCAACTGCTTCTCGTGTAACTTCTAAAATGTGCCTTTTATTATTAATTCAGTGGATCAGAGAGCTCCTGTAAGACCTTCAGAGACTCTCTAGAACTATGTGCAGTTTACAAGCTTTAAGCACGTGTAGTATTAGACAGCTGCAACGGTTTATTCGGTTTGGGGCATTCATTTTTTCCCCACATATGCAAAACGGTCACCTCCAAGATCACAGTGCCTCTCACCTACCGCCCACAAAAACTGCACGCTAACCATCTTTATGTGACTTTTTGCTTAAAGAGAAATGCTGCAGCATCTATGCCACAGGTAGATTTTAACAATCACAGTCACATTTGTATTCTCTCCAAACGCTCCAGCTCTTCCACTCCCTTGACATCTCCATTCTCCCAAAGATGAAGTCACGTCAGCACTGTTAACTGATCGGTAGGAGCTAAGTTTGTCATGGACAAGATCTGGCCTGGCAGGCGTGATGGTATACGAAAGAGTAAAAAACAGGAGACTGCCTTTTCTGGCTGGATCTTACATTTGGCACTACCACAACCTAAGAAATTCTGTTTCCTCCCAGCACCCAATTCCATCTACAGAGCTATGGGACATGCTGAAGGGGTGATAGCCTAAGTACGTGCCTTTGAGGGACTCTTCGAGGAAATCCGTCTGCTGGCATTCGTCCCTAGGCAACTATGGAGCGGCTCCATCTCTTTTGTGGAACAATCATAACCGAGCCAAAACTGCTCTGGTTTCACGTCACCGGAGATTGGAATCTGCTCGGAAGGTACAGCTGAAACATACCCCAAACAACTGGTCTGACCACTACTCTGGATTTCTAATAACAGTTGTTTAAAAGAGCATCAAATGCATCAGCGGATTTTCAAAGCAAACTATGGCCACCAGGAGCTGGATTTAGAAGCCCTACCTTTACAGAAAGATCAGTGGTTGTCTCATGATACCTTCAAAGTCAGATCTCAACTGAGATCTTCATGGTGAAAAGCCTTGAAAGCAATGGTATTTCCAATATGCTATTCAATCACCCTCCCTTACTTCTCTCCTACACAAAAATAAATTGAGAAAGACACTTTGGGGGATATCATAGGATCTAAAGAACAGATAATGGAACAGTGAACCTTTCACTGCCAGGACACCAGAGACTTCACACAGCAGATTTCACCTGAGAGTGATTTTTTTTAATGTTTCCGTCCTACACCTCTAGAAATAGAGCTTTAAGAATATGATTTTCACATTCCCTCGGCTTCGGTGTTACTCTAAAGAGAGACTGCTAAAGAAAGCTCGATTACCTGGGACAAGATAAAAAAAGACTTAAAAAAATAAAAAAAAGGTTTCAGGGCAAGTAAGTTAAATGCAGAGTGTACACGTATTTGAGAGACACGTTTATTCCATACAGTTGTATTTTTTCCTGTATTTTTCTCTTTACACAATTCTATGTAAAATTAATAGGCAGATGGTCAACATATTTTAACTGTGCACCTATCTCTAATTTTCAGTGTCTGAGTGCTCTCTGATTGAGAATCTTTCTTGAGCAATTTTTTGCCATTTTAGCAAATACCCAAATAGGAGCAAACTGAAGAGCAAAACAAGCTGATTGCCAATTTTTTTCCAAGTAAAAAGCACAGCCTGTGGCTTTACCTACCTAACGGGGTCAGGATTTTCCAGCCCAGCGAGTGTTCAGAGAGCTGGCGCTGGTAGAATCCGTGCCCTGGTCTGGCAGCAGTTCACCAGGCAGCACCCCCACGTCCAGAGACCTGGTGCTTTCCATGAAAACCTTGTCCTACCTGGGAGCTATGATCAATGTATCTGCGGTTCAACCTGTCAGAACTCCTGAAAAGTTTCAGCCAAATTTTTCATGCAAAGTGCCAAAACTTTCTAAGTTCCAACACACTAGTCTGCCAAAACACTGCATAATCCAGACTTGCAAATCTTTCACTCTTTCAGCATAAACACCCTGTCAGGCGACAGACAGGTTTAGATGAATGCCATCAGAACCAAGGATTATAGTATTTCACTCCTGACCAAAATTAGGGTAATATATCACCAGAAACCTAGCCCTAGTGCACCAATGAACCCGTAACAAACCAATAGTAATAGCTGTAAGCAACATTATTAATATCTGATACTAACTGCTGAATGTAGATATGCTGGACCTTCCATGCAATTTGATGCAACAGGAATGCATGCAATGTAGGCACGTGGGTCCAAGTCACCTCTGTTTCACAAAGGAAGGAATTTGCATCACTAGATCGTGTAGACCCAGGAGAAATATCGAGGGCAGGGAACAGTCTGACAATGAATATTCTGCCTCAAAATAAACCGATGGTGACTTAATAGCCTACTCCCACCTCGCATAATCTGCTGCCAATAAGGCTATGAATGAATGAATGAAACTTCTGCACCAGAAGAGTAAGACACTTTGTGTGATATTGGGCACTGAAAAAACAAAGTTTGTCTAGTAAAGCTATATAGGAGAACAGAACTGAAGATTTCTATTTTCATTATGTAAATTGAACAGTTTATAGGACAAAGGTCTGTTTCATTTTCCATTATTGCAATTTATACTAAAACAAACAAACAAACAAGAGCTTTGCATGAAACACTCTTTGCAGGTTCTTTTTCAAGTGGGCTATGTTAAAAACATCTCCTGTTAATATTTTCAATATTGTTACCCAGTAGCTCTAGAAAGATCTAAATTTTCAAGTACTTTTGCTCAAAGAAAAGGCTGTATATGAAGGGAGCAGACAACCTAGCTGAGTCACACTTGTTCCAAGTAAAAGTACAGAGTATTTGATGACAAATGTGAACTATATGTCCCAAAACCAGTGCTGTGCCACATACCTAAGGAACAACATAAGGAAAACTTTCAGAAAGCAGAAATACCAGTTTCCTTCTGTTTACCTTCTGTAGCGTAGTGAAGACATAATTACCCATGAACGGTACAAAAGGCTGGTTAGAATCTATGATTTTTTCTGAAATGCTTCCAAATTACCCAAATGCAGCAAGGCCCTAAATGAGAACTTCAACATCTCAAGAACATCAATCTTTTGTGAGACTCTTACAGGTTATGTTTTGAGTTGCAGCTGATAATCAGAAGCAGAGAAAAACCTATCTAAAAAGTTGAAGTAGTCTCAGAGGAAAGGGGTGGAAGGAATAGAGATTTGCAGAAAGATCTTTCAAATACCAATTCAATTTTTTAGACATCAGTGGATTTTGTGTGCACGATGATCTTCAACAGGCAAAACGGTACAGTAGTGGTCATCCTTTTAAGGTACAACCTAAATCAATAGTCTCAAAGATTTCTCGGCCATCTGAAAGACATATGGGCTTTTTTTCCATTTTTGCAATTTTACAGATATTTCTTCTACTTTAAAAAACAACAAACGTTTAAATCAAATTAAGCTCTAAAAAAAATTACCTTCTGATAACAACCACATGCTAAATGGCAGTTATACAGGCACTGCAGTAAGAGATTACTCACATCTGCAAGTAGAAAGCATTTATCAAAATTAGAGTCTTATAAACCATCATACATAAACCTATAGAAAAATCAATGCCCATGGCTTATATTAGCAAGGAGCAATAAATTATTACTTATCCAGCAGATAACAGAAGCTTGCTTTTCCTGTAAAAATTCAAAGCCCTTCAAACCATATCCAAAGCCCTTAGAAGTCAGTGAAGGCTTCTCACTGACTTCCATGAGCTTTGGCTGACACCCATAGTCTGTCCTTAATCTTGGCAGCAAATTCTATCACTTCTTTCAGAGAAAATCCAGTGGTTGTTTTAAGTGTGTCTAATCCATGAGGACAAAACTTTAATGAGTTTCTAAATTTATATCTTTAGAAGCAAAATATATAGAGAGATATTATAAAAAAAACTGTGACCTAGAATCTATTCCAAACCACTGCTCTTCTTTTCACTGGCTCTGCTCACTCTCCTGAGCCAAAGTCTCTAGATCAAATTCATCTCACACACCTGGGCTAATGGACAGAAAATATACTATAATTCTCTCGCCACAAAGAAATAAGGTTTTTACCTTATCCCTCAAAAACAGCAAAGGGCTTGAGCTCTGCAGACCCATTATCACCTCAGGGAAGCTATCACCACATCTGGCTGCAGATGGAAGTCAGCGAATAGCTACTTACATTAATCATCATCATATGATTTGACATACAGCTTGCTAACTCGGTGTGTGCATGCATGTGCATGTGTATATATAAATGTGTGTATTAATATCTATACTATAATTAATCTGCACTGTGATCACTTCCCAGCACTAGGGGAGGCAAGGTTTCACCTTCCAACGAATAAACACATTTTTAACCAATTAGGCAAGCATGGGAATGGTTATTTCCTGTCTGTCCGAGCAAATGAAAACCATTCAGGACATCCACAAGATAAATTATCCTTTCCACACTGGGAGATGGCAACAAAATTGCTTTGTGAGTTGAATGACTAAGCCCTTTCCTGATAAACTTAAGGGAGTAAACAATTAAGCCAAATAAATAAGCACTAAAACACTGGGAACATAAACTATTTCATAGCAATTAATAGTTTAAGCTAGTTTCATCAGCCCATGGGCTGTATGGTTACAAATGACTAGCTATGTCTCATTCCAACTGACTCCTTATTTCCTTTTACTTAGTAGCTTTTAAATGAAAGCGATTTTCTCTTAGAATGACTTAAATGGGAGAATGCTTTAAAAAGTGTATTTAATTACATTTTTCAGAAAACTGCCTTGATTTGGCAGAAAAAATATTATCTGCAATTTATTAAGCTTGACTCTACAGTTCATTGGCCATCTGAAGTTGCCTGTTTCTCTCTCCATTAACTACAGAGGGAGCCTTGGGTGACTAAGCTCCCAGCTTTCGCAGTTGGGAGTGTGAAGATAGATGGGAGGAATACAGCCTTCAGTTCATCAGACTTGCCAGAAAGATTCAGAGACACCAGTCACTACTGAGCCATTACTCTTCCCCAGGCTTAAAAAGCACAAAAGAAGATTTCTAGGGTCTGGAAAAAAAATTGGAAAATTGAAACTATATTTGAACTGAAATGTATTTGTCCAATTGCCTTCTGAATTCCCCGCCTCCATAAATTCTTGTTCAGCAAAGGACCACAGACAAAACATTTCAGGTGGATTACTTTAGTTTTTACCAACCTGATGTGTGACTTCAGCTAGGGTTACTGGGATACCTGTCTTAACTATGGAGACCACATAATAAACCTAAGCGTTCAGCATTCCCCTCGACTCTTTTGGTTTTCCAACAGAGAAAAATAATGTTATGTAAAGTGGTGGTGGTACACATTTGATGATTGGATGCTCACTAATGTAACACCCTGCTTAGTGAATAAAAATATGTATTTGTGTTGGACATGCCATTTTCTGTAATCACTAAACCATATGTTTGATGTCCATCCTTAAGGTGGTTTAATAAAGGGCAGGATATTGCACATCATAAAATGAAAGAGAGAGAACTCATAAGAACTTCTTGCGTTCCACTGGGTTGGTTTATAATTCGGCAAGTCTCTAATTTAAAGGAATTGAACAGTACTTTCTAGGCAGACTTTATCAACCTGAAAACAGTAATATCCTACTCTATTACCTAGGGTTTATTACATTTCTAGCAAAACGACAAATGAGAGCAAACAGTAACCTTTCACTCGTTTCTACCCAAGAATTTAAATTCCTTCACTGACCCATTCTCACAGTCTACAGGGAACTACATAGCAAAGTCTTTTACTTAGTCCCATTTTTATTTAATTTTTAAATACATTTTATTTACCTTAAAGTGAATAAACCAAAGCTGGTAAACAGCTGGGCGAGGGGGCCAATGTATGGAGAGAGGAAGATAATTTACTGTGTTTAGTTATACATACACAATGTAAAAACTACATAAAAATATGTGAACAATGAACTATATATTTATGATCACACTGATCGTTAGAGTTGCTTGGTGTAGCTCTCTCTGCATCCCTTTTTTACTGTTTTTCTAGTGTTTATCATCTTTGTGGAAAAGACAACATTCCTTTGTTTCGACAGTGCTGGACACTTTGGGGATGCCACCACAATCTAGCTAATATCTGTCCCCTTAGAACTCGTTGGCTGACACCTACAAGGCTTATTGAGTAAAAGAGAGCACGAAAGGCCAAAACAAAGCAGCAGAAGTGCAGCAACGAACACTTGCTGCAGCAGATGAAAAAGTACAAACCTGACTAATTTCGTCTTCTGTGTTCGTAAGCAGATTTGGATATTGCTCTCAAGGCTTGACCTGGAATAAGTTATGACTCCATCAGAAAAAGAGCGTGTACCAGGACTGCAGATGACATAGGTCAAGAAGATGTAATTTGATGTTATCACACCCTTTGACTCATAATGGTGATAAAATAGTTACTATTGAAGTTTTGACCTTTTCCCATCTGGTGCCAGGCAGAATCCTAGAAGGATTACATATTACATATATGGGGTTGTAGAGGAGATAGAGGGGAGATTTTGTCTCATAAAAATATTAAGAAGAAAGTTAAAATAAGAGTATACCAGACATCTGAAAAATAGGGATTTTTCCATCTCGGCATACTCTCTGGGCAAAACGCTTTGGGAAACCTCTATTCCACTGTTGTCCTGCCAAGACAGCTACGGAAATATAGACTGGTTCTTACTGAATTCAGTAGCAGGCCCAGTGGTAAAGCAGGGGAGCTTGCAACTTAAATCCTGCTCTATCTCCTGGCAGCATACATCGTACTGGCTTTTGCTCAGCCACCAAATAAGAAATTGGTGCCTCCTTCAATACTTCACCACTTATCCTCTTTCCTAGCCAGCTTGCGTTCAGTACGAAGAGTCCAAAGGCAGCTGACAAGTGACACTGCTTCCTCTTCCAGCTCCAGCATCTGCCATGCCCTTCTGGGCCGTGCACCAGGATGGTCTTGAGAGCAGGAGCTGGCAGTGTTTGAATTTACCCCTTCAGCCCTGATCAGTAGCACTGTCCAGTGCTGTTACTGCTGTCCTTGCAGATGCCAGATGCAACACCACCACATCGCTGGGGTGCAGAACTGGCAGGGGCAGGGACTAAAACCTCCAACCAAACACCTACTGCACTGTGCCCTTCTTCCTGTTTGGTCCTCCAACTTTTGTCCCGTTTGATCCTGCTGAATACATAATAAGTAAATAATGCCTTTCTCCCATTTGCAGATACTGCTAGAGGGCTTCTCCCTTGTCCTTGTTTCATGTTGATTTTTATTCAATCTCTTTCATAACTCTTCAGTCACATTTTCATATAAAAATGTGCACATCTGTAGGATTTAATCCATATGGTGTTATTTCGGTACATATAGCCTAAACAACATTTCTGCTTGCAAATTCCCTTAATTATAACCATCCACTAGCACTAAAATAAGCCACAGTACCTAATGCTCTTAGTCTTCAATCACAACATGCTCAGTATGAGATCACTGTGTGCAGACCAAATGATCCAGACCAGCTCTCTCTATACTGCATAGACAGGCAGACTCTTCTGCCCTTAGGGCTCCTCACCAGGTGAGCAAGTTTCTGTGCATGACAGTAATCGATTCAAAAAAAACAGGTAATACAAACAATTTGTGGAATAGCACTTTAGGACGAAGTGAAGATCCAGAATAAAAGACTACATACAGCCTTTAAGCGGACAAACTAACTGGCTGTTTCAGGGACACAGCAATTATCACACTGAAGAGCTGAAGTCAGTCTAGTCTTTACCAGTGATTGGATCAAGATGCTGCAGAGCAACAGGCAAACACTCCACCACAGGCTCATGCAGGTTAATTTGCCCCCGTCAGTAGGGAGCATATCTTGTTCTTTACTGGACAGAAGCAAACAAAATCCTGAAATACAGTTATTCTAGAGCAAAGTTTATTCCATTTAATTATGACGACACCGGACATTCCTAATATCCACGTCCGAGTCTTTTTTCAAATATAACTACATTTTAAGCATTGACAACTTCTTTGGGTAGTAATTTTATTTATATATTTAAACAACAGATGTAGATTTTTTTCATTGATTTTGAATTTCCTGGTTTTGAATTTCATGGAGTATCTCTTATCTTTTCTATGAGAGAAGTAGAAAAAAAAGCTCCAAAGTGTATTCTGCAGTTATTCATGCTTTACATATTTTCAATCTATTTTCTCTTCTTCCTCTCCTCAAAGATTAAAAATCTTTTCTCAATTGCCCTTCGCTGAATCTTTTTTATGAGACTGAGATGACCAGAACTTGACATACTATTTAAGATAAGACTTATACAGAATACACATGTATTATCATATTCTCCATAGCATTCAAGGTCCCATGCAAGCTAGCATCGCCTTCATGTTTTCTAACCAATGCCACACGAGAATATGACCTCATTCAGCTGGAATGCCCAGGTTCAATAGCAGTATTGATGATGCCATGACTTTAGAGCTATGAAAAGTATCTTAGTTATTTCACATCCCTGTTAAAATTATCCTGCCTGGACAGTATGGCTGTCATATTCAGGCCACATATCGTGGCCTGGAGCTCTTTAGTCTCAAGAATCCAAATAAATGCCAGCCTCTCTCCCTAGCCTGCATAATACCTTTCTTAGGCACAGGTTTCCATCACTCTTTACAGGATATGCAGGCTTGGAACAATACAACTCCCATTTAAGCTACTACAGTAGTTTAAGTTCACCACCGTATACAGAATTTATCGCTCTGAAGACAAGTTGTATCCTTGGTCTTTTTAGTGATCTATCACTGAACTGTGATGAAAACATTAAAGATGCAATCATTTCCCACACTTGATATCCTATAAGAAACAAGTGCACCAAATTTCAAGATTTTAAATTAATGCAAACGTGTAAATGATTCATATCAGTCATCTTGTTAAACATGTCTAGTGTATGGCATCTGGTGTTAACCATTTCTCCTATCATCAAGCTCCAACATGTAACTAGCTAGCTAGAGTCATTGATCCAACACTGTCAACCCTAGCTTCTCACAGAAAGAAAACAACAGTAACATATAATGCTTTAGGTAACAGGGGTATCCACAGCTTCCCCATGAGCAAGCAATTCACACCACCAATGAAAGTATCATGTATGTCATTAAAAACAGAAGAGGGTTAACTAGAGCTAGCAAGACAAATCCCAAGATGAAATGTTTTTCAGTATGTTGCTTGATACAATATGATGACTTTGCATCAAATTTTTGTGGACAAGTTTATTATATTCAAGCAAGCTGATCGTGAATAAATTTGTTTTGCTGTGGAATTTTTCCAGGCATGACTCACGTATTAAGCAAACACTATCCACAATGTGTTTTTACTCCTAAAGGCATTTGAATCTTTTTTCTAAAAAGAGACAGAAGGACAAATATTTGAGACTTCCTCCAGGGGCAATCTTTGTTCATTTGCTACTTTTCCACTGGGTTTTACTTGCTGTACTCACACCTTCATTGTGAATTCTGCAGAGGTTCCCTCTGTTCTCTTTCACATGTCATTCTCTTTTCAGGTGCCCACCATTGATCTAAAGACAGCTTTTCTTATTTGGTAAAAGGGCAACTGGAGGCAGAGCAACAGTTTAACATTTTCGGTTCCAGTCCTGTTCGGTAGTCAATTTAATCTCATCACCTGCTTCACGCTCCTTTCATTCCTCTTGTTCAGAAACCCATAGACACATGGTAAGAGCTATCCAGAGGCAGAGTGAAACGGCATGCAGCAGGGGCTTAGAGCTGAACTAAGAAAAATTAATTCCAACAAAGGTCAAGTTTTTCACCAGAGGTAACAGAGGGTTCAGTATTGTACTAAAGCGCCCCAAACAAAAGAGCAGCACTTTCTGCATGGGCACTTACAGTACAAACACCTGATCTCCAGGTGACAGACACTGGTCGAATCCAGGCAAGGAGTAGTATTCCTCCTCAGGTGCTCTTTGCAGTTTTATAGTCAAGGTCCCAAAAGGCAACCGGTCACTAAGAGCCAGTGCCAGCGAGGAATCAAGTACTTCACACTCACCTGCGAGGTCAGTACTTTGGCGGTAGTGGAGTCTTCTCTGTTGGAATTTGTAGATATTACACCAGTTGTTCCTGCTGACAGTCCGCAGAACTGGTACAGCAAGAACCAGCGACCGCAGGGAGCATATGCAGGTGCCAGGTGGGAGACCTGCTCTTCCAGTCCCCAGGCCAGCCTTACTAGCGAGGATCAGAAGGCAGAATGAGGAACTTAAAGAAAAGGAGATAAATGCCTTACATTCACATTGACCAGGTCTCCTTTCCTTTGACCTAACATGGTCCAAAATGAGAGTAAGGACCATCCTGACAGCAAGGGCATGAAAGTTCAGGTAGCCACCTGTGCTACACACACTTTCAGGTGTAAATCAAAGGCAGAGTAACATAGAGGCAGTTCTAACTAAGAGATGGGTCCTGCTGTTTTACCCTACTACAATGTCTGCATCATGCCTTCCCCTGTTTTGAAGGGAACAGATAACTTCCCGTCAGGATACCTAGGAAGGCTGAGCTACATCCATACGTGCAGAGCTCGAAGCCCTCCTGCCAGCCCGGCTGCCACTGCACCCCGGAGGGCTCAGTCGCCGAGCCAGCTCACACCAGCGGCATTGCACAGCCCTCCTAGTCAGTCTTCTGCTGCAGTAACCATCAGAAGCTCCACAGGACAAGGACGGGGGCCCTGCTGAATCAGAAAACAGTTCTATCTTGCCAGTACCTTCTCCTCTAGGTAACTGCAGATTTTGGCTGCCTGCAGACCACCTGGGAGAAGGTAAGCTGTGTTTCTGTGCTGTATAGCACAAAACAGCTTTCACAGAGACAGTATTTTCCTGCTCAGATGTCCCCTCAGTTGAGAGAGGTTTCTAGCAACCCACCTATCCCATTATCTGTAAAATGTTGGATGTTCTATTTTAACCCAACAGAGATGCTTCTTGCCTTGTCTAAAGTT
The DNA here is from genome assembly GCF_036417845.1 of Apteryx mantelli. Lineage (NCBI taxonomy): Eukaryota > Metazoa > Chordata > Aves > Apterygiformes > Apterygidae > Apteryx > Apteryx mantelli. The sequence goes on from NC_090000.1 coordinate 13,764,972, forward strand.
TTCCTTTATCATTCCTAGGAGATGCTGGAAAGCCTGCTGTCTTCTAGTGAGCTTTAGTTTTAAACCTTTAAGGCACAATACTGAAAGTTAATGGTGTTAAATTACAAGACGAATAAAAATAGCAGCTGATAAAAATCCCTGTAAAAGTGAAATACAGCTTACTCTTCTTGCAACTTCATATGCAGCTTACATTTCTTCATAAAGCCTCAGAAAAGGCCAGGAGACAGACCATTTATCAGGAACCATCAAGCTAGATTTTCAAGTCAGGCTAAAAAGATCCCAAGGGAGCTGTTCGCTTATAACTAAAATTACCCATGAAGTAGGGTTTGGAGCTTAATTTCCTTACCTTTGAACCCCAAAGCAGAATGTTCAAAATCAGAAAACTCTGTTCACAGTTTAATTCACCTTATTTTTAAAGTCCTTCTGCAGCATCGATCAGCTTGCATTTGCTATCAGGCCTTCGTTGTGCATCAGACTATAAAATACACACGTGGCCCTTTGCAGGCTGTCAGCTCATTAAGGAGAGAGTGTTAAAAGCTACAGCACTGTTGGGACACCCTCCAAACTATACGTTTGGACGTGTCATTAAGCATTCGCAGAACAGCCAAGAGATGACTGAATTGGTCTACATGTACAAATACCTTTTTGCATAGGCTTCTACAGATGAGGTAGACGAGCAAGAGTTTGGAGCCAGCCATGAATACCAGGTGCCATGGCAATAGAATGAAGTGGTTAAAAAAGCATTAGAAATTTAATAAATCAGTTCCAGTCCTGAAACATATCACTCAATACAGGTGTACCTCGTTTTATTGTGCTTTGCAGATTTTTTTTTTTTTAAACACGAACTGAATGTTTGCAGCAACCCTATGTCAAGCAAGTCTATCGGCACCATTCTTCCAACAGCATATGCTCACTTCGTGTCTGTGTCACACTTTTTTTTTTAAGACATAATGCTATTGCACACTTAATAGACTACAGTATAGTGTAAACATAACTTTTATATGCACTGGAAAACCAAAAAATTCATGTGACTTGCCTTATTGCGATATTCGCTTTATGGCGGTGGTCTGGAACCAAACCCACAATATCTCTGAGGTATGCCTGCAGTCATATTCATATTCAAGCAAGTCCATGTTAGGTACATGGAATTCCCCCCCCCCCCAAAAAAAAAAAAAAAAAAAAAAGCAGCTCCGTAGCAGTCTGTGCTTAGCCTGAGGTTAAGGGAGGTATACTATTCACTGCAATGACAGAAGAGTTACCTCAATGCTGTATCTAGCTCTGAATACATAACGGCTCATCATTTTCTTCCCTCCTCACTACAATGTCTTCACATTTTTAAAACTCTTTCATGAAGAATAGGGAAAAATGAAAACAGCAAGAAAGATGTATTAATACAAGTAACCAAAAAGCCTCCCTTTTCTGGCTATTACTAAATTGGATTAAATGATCTCCTGCAATCAGAGCCACCTCTTACTGGAAAAAGGAGAAATGAAGAAATGGTTCTGAGATGAGAATTGACCTTAAGAAAAATAACATTATTGCCTTCTTTCTCCAAAATGTTAAACATAGTCAAGTCTTACTTGATTTCATCAAGATACTCCCTAGGCAAGAGAAAAGATTCCAAAAATACTACAAACGCTACGACTATTTGCACTGCAACATATTCCCAGACACTTTCCTTGGGATCTATTCCTTCTGACATGACATTCAGAACATCACTAAAGCTCAGTATCAGGCCGTGTCAGTCAGCATCTGGCGTTGCAGCAATTATTGAGTTACTGGGATTGAAAGCCTTTCCCTGACTAATCCACATGGACTGAGGGTACTCAGCAGGAGAATTTGACTTCTGAAGACAACACTGATCTTTCTACACTTCAGCACAGGATGTGTTTCTAGGTCCTGCACGTTTAGCATAACTCAAACCAGCCACAGTAGGAATTTCAAGGAGTAGATTATTAAAGCACTGGCATTCTGCAACTATTTACTTTCAGAATACCTGCTATTAATGTCTTCTGTCTAAACAAACATCACCATCACTGCTCCCAGTGCTTCCCAGTTTTCTCCCCTCTTCTTGATCACACTACAATTTCCTTAAAGCTTGACTATAAGTCTTCTCATCATTTTAACTAGTCATTGCATTGTGTGTAAGGAATACTGAGGATCAACTAGATCTTGCACTTTTTCTTTATTCTCCTGCTCTTCTCAGGCTTTTATGATTCCTGCTGACATTGCTTGCCTAGGAAATCTCAGATCTGGAAAAGGATTTTGTTTCGGTTTCTCTAAGAAAATGAAAAAAAAGAAAGAAAGAAAGAAAGAAAAAGAAATATCCCATCAAATCTATTGCCTTACTTAACTCATTAATCAGTCAAATGCATTGGGGTGCTTTCTTTGCAAGAGCTCTGATTTTTTTTCTTTCTAGATTAAGAAGAACCAATGCTTCCTCTAAACTGCGTGTCAGCCTAAGCAGGTGTAGAGACAATGCGACTTCATCCACACTAATGGATTTGGTCCTCCTTTGTTTTGGACTTCCAATACAAGACAGACATTGACAAACTGGAGTGAATCCAGGGGAGGGCCACCAGAATGGTCGGGGGCTGGAACACATGGCATATGAAGGAAGCGGGGTTGTTCAGTCTGCAGAAGAGAAGGCAAAGGGGGTCTTACTGCTGTCTATGACTACCTAACAGGTGGTTATGGAGCAGATGGAGTCAGACTCTTCTCAGATGCACAGGGAAAGAATAAAAGGTTCCGAGCACAAGGTGCATCAAGGGAAATTCTGATGAGCTATTAGGAAACAAAATTCACAGTGAGGGTGATCAAATGCTTGGCCAGGTTACCCAGAGAGGCATGCAATCTCCACCCTTGGAGATACTCGGAGCGCAACTGCACGAGGCCCTGAGCACCCTGAGCTAAGCTGGTCCTGCTTTCAGCAGGAGGTTGGACTAGAAACCTCCAAAGGTTCCACCAAGACTAAACTACTCTGTGTTTTTACGATTCCACCCTGATATCACTGAATCAGAAGAGGCCCATTTTCCAGGCTACTTGATTCCTCCAGATAGTTCACTTCTCTTTACAATGAAAATTCACAACTAGTACAATATTTGAGTATAATAGGCAGCTTGTAACTGGCACCTCACATTTAACCTTTCCTTTCCTCTCATACCAAGCAGGGTGATGCAGTTCTCTGCTCTGTTCCTGAGAATGATCAGGAAACATTAATCTCAAGAATGCTAATAAGCTCTTTTCTGTCAGTAAGAAAGAACATGGGAGGCATGGACCGTCTACTGTAAGGATCCAGGGCCTAGCGATCCGTGTTCAGGAATAAATAATCAGTGATTGTAAGGAAGCCAAGATCACATATGCTCTGCAAATGAACTAGGGCTAAATTTTGTCGTGCACATCAACAGCGTTCACACAGGAAGAAGCTCATCCATGCCTGCCGCCTTCTGACAAACGCAAAACAAGATCGCAGAAGAGGAAGAACAAGCTTGTGGGTAAAGCTCCCAACCAGCTCCATGGAAAACACGATTCACTTGCAGCCCTGCCACAGGCCTTAGCCTGCAGCACTACCAACAAGATTGCCTGGTTACAGGGAAATTGGAAAAGGTCTCTCCTAGGCTCTGCTTGTCAGTGGGAAGCAGGTACCTAATTCTCAAAACTCACACTCACTTTCTCTGTACATCCTCAGCATTAGCTGCCGCCCATCACCATCAGCGTATCTTCCACATAATAGGAGCAGAGATTCCACAGGGTTCAGGCACTCCGTGAATCCGAAGGATAAGAATGCTGCCTGGGGCAATTTGCAGCCAGAAATCTATCCCTCACAGGTACTTACACCTAAACCAGGGCTGCAAATGCTCAAATGTGGCATTGTTCTGATCATGTAATTCAAAGCCCCAAAAAGTTTAACATTGCCTCGTTTTGTCATTTGAGGGTTTGAGCTACAACATTCTCCTGTCTTTTATTTCTCATTTTCTCACCCCGATGCTTAAGAAAGAAGTTAAACACTCATTTCAATTCATTTTCCTACCCTTAGAGGAATAACAAATAGAATTTGAATATGCAAAAAGCAAACAAAAAAACCCATAGCTTCATCCCACTCTAGCAAGTACTTCATTAATATTGAGAAGCTCATCAATTTGAATTTATTTGGAATCCACGAGTCACAGTCACTAGTAAAATGACCTAGAGACTACAGTGATAACTCCCTTGCATTTCAACACAAAAGAAAACCTTCCACAATACACAAAGTGAGCAAAACTTTTGGCTGAATATCATCATTTTCCTGTTTGCTTCAGCTACTACTTCAAGTGATGCTGTTGCTATTTTTCAGTGCACTGTCCCTAAGTAAATGGCTGCTCACACCATATAAGATAAAATTAAACAACAACAAAATATGTATATATACACACACATGTATGTTTTCCACATTCATAGTCTTTTCAGGCCAGTACATTCTCTGAAGATAATGAACTACCCTGACATATTCTGGAACTCTTCTCCCTGTCGCTGTAGCAATGGGAGAATGGAACCATTCATCAGCATGACATATCATGGCTTCCAAATATTGAGACATCTCGATACAGTCAGCTGAGTAATATCGCTTTCTGTATCTCTGCTGTTGCTTTCAAAAATGATCTAGTAACAACCAGGGAAAGACAAAGCTGTGATAACTTTCCACAGGCCGGGTGAAAGCACAGACCAGACCAGGTAAGGCACAATTATTCTGAGCTTCGTCTTCTAGCTCCCTAGGGAAAAGTTTTAGGGCTGCTTTCTTCTCATGTGACTTTGCTGAATGCGCCATTTCTGACAACAACACATCCAAAGTACTTTCTTTCTCCACCACATTTTTGCCATTCCCTTGTCTATTCAACCAGGAAACACTAAAGCAAATCATATAGTACAAAGTACGTATTCGACATAAAGTGCAATATATCTTAAAGTATGCATCAAAACTAAATGCTGCCTTTGGATGCAAGCATAAAGCTTCTGCAAGTATCTAAGGGAAAGAATTTTTTCAGGATTCAACTGAGATCACCAAGTACAAGTGTAATACTCAAGTTGTCTGAATTGCCAGAGTCAGAGGCTGGAAGCATGCCTGTACTTTTTGGCAATACAGCACTTCATATGATGCAACACATGGCTCCAGTCAACACTCCTTTCTCTGGTACAGCAGGCAACAAAAGATCAAGCCATTAGTCCTTCACTGTTTTCTATTCCAAGCTTTTATCCCCTATGTTTTGAGATGCTCTCTCATTCCATGCTGTCTGACAGCACTTTTAGCTTTTCAGAAGTTGGATTTATAAGAATTATTTACATTTGAAAAAGTAACATTTTGGATGCACATTCTGTTCTTGGCCAGAGGCTTTTTTTTTTTTTTTTAAACTTTTCTACCTGCTTGGCCTATAGAACCATTTTAACTCTGCTAAAACTTCCAGAGAAGCAGCACTTTTACCAGCCCTGAAATGCACTGCATCTTTCATGTCTTCAAATAAAAATTAAGCCCAACCTGTCATCTGTTAGATCTGTTACATCCAACACTTCCTGCAGAAGAGTGCTAGTTTGATTATCCTCTAGCTAGACTTTGCTGGAGTGATCACAGGATCCTATCTAAAGCATAGTAACAAATCTTAGTGTCTCTTCCATTAGCAACCCTAATGTATTGTAAATGGCCATAGGCTTAAAGCCTATGACTAGATTCAGCAAAATGTTCACTACTATACATATACATTGTAAATAAATAATAGAACCTTTTATTATTATTATTACTCACATTGTAAAGGAAGTCAGGAGTACACCATGGAGACAGAAGAGAAACTTATTTACAAAAGCAGGCAGTAGAACATATTCTACCATTGACAACAAAGCCAATGTTGAGCGGTCCTGAAAGAGTTTGTGCCTTGAGCAGCCTGACAGGTAATGCAGAACATCTACAGGCAATGCAGGAAGGCTATAGCAGAGGGAACAGCAGAAACTGGATCTTGATTTTGGCCAACTTTTTTCCCCACTATGACCAGACAGTACAATCCAGTACTAACATCGCCAAATTAGGATCATTTCGGAGAGCTGGTGAAGAGCCCACAGAGGCCTGGCTGTTGAGAAAGACAAAGGAAACTATTTGTGACCTAAGATGCATTTCTTTAATAAAAAAAGATTTTCCATAGCTGAAGTTTCATGACTTCACATTCCAGAAGTCAATAATTTGAAATCATTGTTTTATGACTACACTGAGCTTAAGCTTAGTCTTTTAACACACACCCATGTTTACTGCACCATCAACATTCACTCATTTTTTTACAACTTTTTCCAGTGGTGAAGACTGGGATGCCAACAGCCCCTTAAAGAAACCGTCTCTTTCATAACTACGCTTGTTCATCAGACAGTCAAGCCAGATGTAACTATGAGAGTCCAAATGCTGTTCATTCTGATAAATACAAGATGACATTGAAAAAAAGGGAGATGAGTAAAGAATAATCATAATCATTTTTTACCCGGCAGAATATTCTCTGGTTTGCAGGGCACTGCAGTGGGTGGTTCTCAGGTAATCAGAGTAGGGAGAATTGCATAGTCACCAGGTACATATTGACTTTACCAGCCAGGATAAGCAGAAATCCAGCTCAGATATTTTGAAATGCTTTAACACAGATTTTTTTTGAAGATATATAGTCAGAGAGGAAACAGCATTTCCAACAACAGGACAAGAAGAGTTTTTCCCACAAAGGGAATGATCTCTTCCAGACACAGTTGCAGACTATTTCCATTCTCAGCAGGTATTTTTGCTTATAATTAGATCTATTTGAACTTCCAAAAAGAAAATACTGAAGGCTGGCAGGGAACCTGGAATGAACAAAAAGGGGCAAAGAGATCATATAAGACAAAAGACGGTTTTGATAAAGAGAATAAATAGTTACTACTATGAGAGAAGAGAAAGTGAGTCTGCTTCAGGACTTGAAGCAGATCGGCGTAAAAGGCTGTATTTGTTCAGAAGCACACAACAGTATTATGCAACAGTTCCTGACAAGAAGTGAACGGTAATATTTTCAGCCAAAATAACAGGAGAAATGCATGCGAAACAAAATGCATCAGCTATGTTAGCAGAGAGCCTTGGAAAAATTTTACTGCTCTTGGTCTTTGGGACTTTAAATAACAAGTCGAAAGAATCTTAGCTTAATCTTTCAGACTTTACTCTAACAGGATTTATGACTGACTCAAAGGAAAGACGATGTTTTCTTCCATCACTTCCTAGAACACCTGTGTTCTCTGCAGAGGTTATACATCCAAGCAATAACCCAGACTGACCACGCTTAGCTTACAAATGCCAAGAACAGCCTCGCTTGCTAAAGTACAGCAGCATGGGAAGGCCCAAGTGAGCAGATGATCTGCTCTCAGATTCCACCTGCTATTTAGATACGGACAAACTGCATTTTGAAGACGCTATACAGAACACACGTAAATAAAGAAAAAACAATACTTCAATAAAAACCTATGCACATATACATTTCTAACATGCTTGTCGCTTAAATGGGGCAAAACTAAAGCTCTAAAGAACTAAAGAACACTTCCTATTAGGAATTAGATTCTCCTTTTCTACACTGAGTCTTTGCTTCAGTTAGCCAAGACACTGCTGAACCTTCTGCCATTCTGAAACTGCATGAGAGCCTATGTATAAGTGTGGATTATGCAATAACCTCTGAACAAAGCAAAACTGTAGGATCACCTGACCCCTCTAGGGTCAGAACCCAAACCACTAAGAATCTGAAAGAGCAAGTAGTCGCTTATGTCCAGCATTTAGGTGCTAGCGAGACTGTCAAAGTCTTTACTATATGTGGCCTAACTCTGCGGATTCCCAAAGTCCTGTAGACACTGGCGTTTCCACCAGTAGGCACATAAAACACCCCTCACCCTGCTCCTGCAAAGCCTGATGCAGCTGAGCTATTCACCAGCTGAGCTGCTCTTTACTCTGGCAAGACTCTCAAATACGCACTGCTCGTCTCCAGGATCTAATGGACACTGACAGTTCATTCCATCTATTCAAGATTACCAAGATGAGATTCTCAGCAGGAACCGGCTGTATATGTTCACATAACGCTGCATTTAAGATACCCACCTAGGAAACAGCACAAGTATTTTCAAATCTCCACAGCGCCCGACTCAAACCCAAGTCTCTTCTGTACCAACAGAAATCCCTCATCTCTGTGTCATTAGGCATTTTCTCTCCAGGGGAGAGCTAACATCCATACCACAGCTGACCTATTACCTTTAAGAGGTGATGCCCTGATGTACTTCTCCCCTCGGCCTCCTGTTGGCTTCTCCGCTCAGTTTCCTAGCCTTCACTAATCCCATTCCTAAACGCTTTATTCTCACCATAAGTTAAAGGGGAAGCCTAGGTACAGAGGTTGGCGCTGAAGACTCCCTTAGGCACTGGGACGGGGCATCCCTTAGGTGATCTAGCCCTGAAAAAAATAGAGCGACTTCTCTCTCCCCGCCTGGGCTTTCAAACAAAGGCCTGTCAAGAGATTAGCCCAGACACTGCAGTGGGTAACAAAGCACCGCACACAAAGAGAGGGACGATAGGCACAGCATTTAAGTCAAGCCCCATGAGAGCTTTAAAGAATAACACCAGGAATTTCACATGGAACCGGATTACAGTGAGCTACAAACATCTTTTGCAGCATAAACTGCTGTTAGACTAGCTTCTTAAGCATCTCCTGGGGAAAAAGGAAGTATTATTGTTGTGAAAAGCACAATTCTTTAAATCTCTCATATCTTATTTTTGAGGGTTTCTTAAATGATATTTATCAATCATATAAGAGTCCAGGGGGTACCAAAAAGTGATCAAGTGAATAATCCACTAAAAATTTTGCATGCTGGTCCCACAGTTTTAAAGGTAAGACATCACCAAATCACCAGCACAAGACTAGAGCATCTATTTCATGCATGAAGCAGCAATTTATCCTGGTAAGTTTAGCTGTGTCTTTTATTAAACTCACTGCAGTCTCTGGCCAGGCAGTAGAACCTGAAGAGGCTTTCACATTATATTCCTCGGAGATTCAAATAAATCGAAAACTCTCTCATTTTCATGTACCTACTGGGTTTTTAGAAAATTACTTAACCATTTCAACTACTGAACTAGTCAGCACCTTCCTCCTCTTCTCTCACCTTCTCACATACCAACTGAGATAGTGTCACTTCCTAAAGTTTACCCAAAATTTTAAGCAATTATCTTTTATTTCATCCCTCAGATTACATCAGAAGAACAGCAATAGCCTGTGTGTGGATGTCACGTCATATTTATTCTATGAAAAGGAAGGCAAACAGCATGAATTTGCATTTCCTAAACAAATTTGAGGTACAAGTTGCAGAGTCCGCAAAAAGTCTTTGTGGGTGGGTGTCTGCTACAGACTGCCAGATCAGGAAGAAGTAGATGAGGCCTTCTTCAGACAACTGGAGGAAGCTTCATGTTTGCAGGCCCTGGTACACATGGGGCACTTGAACCACCCCGATACCTGATGAAAGGGCATCATGAACTGGTAGGAGTGATTGATACTCCAAAGGGTTGGGCTGCCACTTAGAGGGATCACAACAGGCTGGAGAAATGTGCAGAGAGGAACCTCATGAAGTTCAACAAAGGGAAATGCCAAGTCCTGTATTTGGGCAGCAACAATCCCATGTATCAAAACAGGCTGGGGGCCAACAGACTGGAAAGCAGCTCTGCAGAGAAGGACCTGAGCATCAACAAGTTGACCATGGCCCAGCAATGTGCCCTCACAGCAAAGGCGGCCAACAGCCTCCTGGGCTGCACTAGGAAGATCATTGCCAGCAGGTCCAGGGAGGTGATCCTTCCCCTCTACTCAGCAGTGCTGAGACCACACCTGGAGTGCTGGGTCTAGGTCTGGGTGCCCTGCTACAAGAGAGACATGGACATACTGGAGTGAGTCCAGCAAAGATGATTAAGCGACTGGAGCATCTCTCATATGAGGAGGGGCTGAGAGAACTGGGACTGTTCAGCCTGGAGAAGAGAAGGCTCGGGGGTGGGGGGGAAGGGCAACAAGTGCATTAATGTGTACAAATACCTGATGGGAGGCAGTAAAAACGACAGGGCCAGACTCTCAGTGGAGCCCAGTGACAGGATAAGAGGCAATGGGCACAAACTGAAACACAGGAAACCCCACTCAAGCATAACGAAAAAGAATTTACTGTGAGGGCAGCTGGTGGAAGAGCTTGCTCAGAAAGGTTGTGGAGTCTCCATTCTTGGAGATAATCAAAATGCAAGCGCGCATGGTCTTTGGCAGCCTGCTCTAGGTGACCCTGCTCTGAGCGTGGCGGGGGGGGACTGGACAATCTCCAGAGGTCCCTTCTAACCTCAGCTATTCTGTGATTGTCTCAAAAGTCATACCGAACAAATCCGTTCCCAAGGAACGAACCCTAACCTAACCTAACCCTAACCTAACCTTTTCTAAGTGTCAGTGAATTAGTCTATATCAATGGAGAAGCACTGAATCTTAAATAGTGAGGCTACATCCGTTTCCTCTAGAAACGACGGCAATATTTCTATCGATTTCAATGACAACAAGATCAAAACCTCTACCATCAACTTCTCATTCAGATTTTTCCCCCGTGCCCAAAATGAAATGAAAGCAACTTCAGCAGTTTCCAAATTCCTCTGTCCTTTCTCCCCACGCTTTACTGACCATTCTTTTCTGGTGCGATCCCCTGTTTAATGTTCTAAAGGATGAATTGTGGCCTAGTGCATCAAGGTTTTATTCCAACCCCACATAGCTGTTTCCTTCGCATTGATTTTTCAAACTTCTAATTATCCTGGGAAACAAAGGTTTAGGGAAAGAGTTCACTATCAAGTATGAAACATACGTTCCCATGAAAATAAAATCAAAAGGCAATTCTGTACTACCAGCTCTGAACAGTAAGATAGGTTTTTTCCTCTCCTTCTAACATTCCACTTTTCCTCAAAACCCAAAATGGTGTTGAACAGTCTGGAAGCAGCACTTTGGAACCACCCATGTCACCTTCTAACCTCCATCACTCCAATTGTCCAGGGGTTAATTGTTGATCTTGGTAGCATTAATTCTTATTCATGCTTCAAAGAACACTGCTGTTTGGCAAGAAAACAAGCCCTACAATTCATCTAGTTCAGTATTTTCTTGATTCTACTTTGGATTTCTCTCCTTCTGTGTGTGTGTGTGTGTGTGTGTATACGCGTATATATATGTAATTACATGAGATGAGCATGTGTATGGATTTCTCTCTTTTTGTACATATGTAGCAAAAGGGTTTACTGAAAAAGCATACTATACTCTTATTATTCAAAATACATAAGGACCAGAACATCTGATGTGAAGGAAAGTTCAATGATTACAGGAAGTTCTGCTAATTTACCCTCAAGCTTTTAGGCTTATCATTTCAACAACATGTCCGTTGCTCTGATGAACGCCAGGTCACAGTGCAGGGATCTCAGATACTGGTTACACTGACAATGACCAGCTAGCAAAAGATAGCCAAGGAAAATCTGTTGCTTTTGCCTATCTGACAAAATAAGAAAAACTAACCTTAAAGAGAAAAGTCTCTAATAAATTTAAAAACATATTTTACAGCTATATGGAGTTTTATAGGAAGCTTTGTGTCTACTGTAAATTTCTGTTTGCCTTTCCTTTTACTCTGTGCTGCTTGGTAAGTCTTGATCACTTGGCTTTCTTCATATTCCTATTCACAGGACCACTGCTCAGAAACAGGAGTCCATGGGAGTCTTCACATTGACTTTCATCTCATCTAAAGTAATGACAGAACTAACTGTAGCCCAGCAGAACGTAATCCAAGGGCAGTAAAATCCTGTATTTCTCTCTCTCCAAAGCATTAACAACAACACACTTCCCAATCTAATTCCATTTTCCTGAAAAACAGTGAAATATTTAATGCAGTTCCTTTACTTGTGAGGAAAAAGCTCCAAACAGCATGGCCAAAATTACACCCACAGTAATTGTGACTTTTAAGACATCAGTGACTAACATCTGCACATCACTCAGGGAGCAGAGTTGTCTTCTTTTATCAGTCTACCATTATCTCTTTAGCAAGCAAACACTGCCAGCCCTTGGCTGTCACCGAAGCAAAGTCAAAAGGAAATAAGCAACAGATTAGTCTCCAGAAACGCAATCATATTTCGCGTTAGAACAGCTTGAGTGCTCACTCATGTATAGTTTTCTCCTAGAAGCATTACATATAGCCTGGCATACAGAAAGACTGTCTCATAGACGCTCATAAAATTAACTTCCTGCACAGAGGAGGTGTCACTTCGTGCCATCAGGATAGCAATAGCCTGGCAACAGGTGGCAACACTCTTGGATTAATTCTACTTTACATCTCTTGTTAAATCCCAGACAGCCCGTATATTTGAACATACAGTTCATTTGTAGAGCTAGAATACAATCTATACTTTATTACATTGCATATGTTCTTGCATTTGACCTATCTTTTTGAAACATGGATATAGAATTTTCCAGACAGAAGTGCATATCATACCTGGAGTTTTGCACAAAAGTATCTATAATACATGGAAGGAAGGGGATGGGGGAGAACATAGCCCACATCCATATCTTTTCCTGAAGGAGCACATATCACTCTGTGCTGAAATCTGAAACATAAAAATCCTCTCTGACAAACATTTTTGCTTTTCACCAAAAACCTTGGTAGGGTGACCGCAGTCCCCAGGCACTTGCACCGTTTTACTCTCCAATCTCCCCAAGACAAAGCATCTGCTCTCTTAACTTAAACTTTTTAAAACAGAAAGGGAATTTCATGTTAATTTTGTCCAGTTCAAAAATCTCTTTCTCATCTCATTGATCTTCCTTGAAAGTTTTCACTCCCACAATAATTTTGATAAAGTTAACATGAACCAAAGGTAACATTTAGACAAACTGAAAAATTAAAGGTAATCAAGGCTATGCTTAAAAAGAGTCATAACGCTAAAGGCTATGGATTTCAAGTTACTCAAGAAAGCTTTCTCATCTACAGCCTTCAAAAGATTATTTAGTTAGTTCCTTGATAATCTTCAAAACAACAACAAAAAATACTCATAATGAATTACCAAAAAGCCTCAATTTGTCTTCTGAATTGTAGGAAATTGTTTTCAGACCTTAACTAAAAGGCATACATTTACTTAGTAGTGCATTACTAAGGCAAAGCTTGGAACAAGAAGTAGTCATTATTTTTAAAGAGTTTATTGTTGATGCTGTATTTTCTTTATGAAAATATGCTAATGTGAGAGGATATTTCTACAATAAATAAAAATGCACACAAACTCACTCATTCTTCATAGGCATTTTCTTTCTTCTCATTGGCATACTGTCAATGAGATTTGTGATCCATTCTGGTGTTGTATCACAGCACTGTTCACTACAGGGAGCTAACACTAAGACAGCCTTTCTTATCCAGCCACCTCCCTTTACTCATTTTTCATTTCCTCAGATTATGTAGTCCAGTACTTTTTCATGCTAAGTAAGAACCAAAAGACATTATTTTGGAAAGGTTTATTAAAATCTGCTCAGTCATTATGGTGATTCCAGTCTATTGGGGGAAACCATTTAACATTTAAGATTTTTTTTTTTCCAGATTTTTCAAATTCTACCCTGTTCATTTAAGTACTGCCTGGTTTGCAGGATTCGTTTCATGTACGAATTATGAATTAGATAATGCTTCGAGCGAGGCATGGGAAAGGAAACTTACCCACATTAAAAACAGAAGAAACGGGGAGAAATCATTATTCAAACTTCTGCCAAGGATCATTTCCCCTCCTGCTTCCTCCTTGCTCCACAAGTGCTGGAAAGGTAATGAAACATTGACTTACACCAGCAACAAACTGCTGCCTGCAATGTACTGCCTCGAACCCTTTGGCTTGAAAATGAAGACAAGAGACCCCTCACTACCTGCTTCTCTCCCTCCATGAGGCAGCAAACGGGCAATTTCATTTCAGCCCTTCCTGCATGTGTGGATTCAAAGCCTAGATAACGTCAATAAGACTCTAAAAGGACAATTCTTTCTTCTTCCTGCTCCATAATCCCTTTAGCTGAAGGACAGACCAAGCGAGAATCCATCCTTTACGAGTATATTCACATTGTCCATCTTTGACTAACTTAGGTGCCTAAATTAGGTGCTTACACTTCCCAAAGTTACTAAAGTCTTCAGAAAATACCTCATACCATCCCCTGGACACTCTGAATACCTTGTATAATGTGTAACATACTTCTGAGAACCTTCATCTGCCACTGATTTTCTATGCTTTTCTGGCTCTGAACAAATCCTTTGCTACCATTTTCATCCATGAGTTTACTTTCCAGCACCTGAAATACAGACTCCAAAATCCAAACACTAGGAAACAACCTCACAGCAACATCCCTTGATAATGCTACCCAGCGCTACCCAGTTCATCCACTTCAGAAAGCTGCATTTCTTCCTCTCTCTCTCTCTCCAAACATCTTACAGGACTGAAGTTTATGAAAAATTACAGATTCAGCTATTCCCCACCCCCAGCTCTGTTTCTGGGTACGATTATCCAGAGAGCTGCAAGTCCACCTATATGAAATGATGGCGGAAAAAAGACAGGTAGGAAGAGCTTAGTGCTTTTGTTCCAACTAGTACTCATTGCTCTGTTTCTAAAAAAAACAACCTCTTTCTCTTAGCAATAACAACCTTTCCTTTTTTCAACTTGTGATGAGTTCAGCAGTTTTTCACTGCTAGTGAAAAGTGCTAGTAGAGCTGGTTACAATCCTGCAGAAATAGAAGAGCACTGGGGGACCAACAGGAGGAGGAAGGCACACTGAGATACTGTTAAATATTGTGTCCCCTTTATAACTGGAGTCAATGTTTGAGTTTGCTATTTATCACTACAAGAGAGAAGAAGGAAAAAAAGAAAAAAGGAAAAAGAAAAAAATGCCTAGCCTAAACTGATAACTCTAAAGACCAGAATCTGAGCAAGTAACACACAAACAACTTCCCTGAGGCCCATAGAAAAACTTGGAGAATTGGCTAGTGGAAAACATATCAGGATTCTGCTGGAAGATATTAGAAGTTTAAAATGATATGTAGATGGTAGTTTAACATGCTAGTTCAGTGGCGCCTTACATCTATGCAATGTTTAACTATATGATTATCAAGTGACACATGACACAACCTTAGTAACTGAAATTAATTTGTTAGTTTTAATTTAATTTGATAGGTCTACCCGTCTGTCACACCTATTATCATGGCATTCGAGCAGTTGACTGAACACTTTTTACTGAATTTGAAATGAAGCAACAAGTGGTTCCCTAAATTCATAACTGCTACCATGTAAGGAAACACAATGTGAATCATCATATTCTTCCCTCATTCAGATAATCTACACGATTTTTTTTTTCCCCCTGAGTGCTAAAGCATAGGCACATTTAGGAAACACTGTGGGGTTCTTCATACCACCAAATGATGACTCTATATTAGCCAGACAGCACCCATTAAAACAGCTGCTAGACATGGAATAATAAGATGAACCAGGAGCAATTCCTACATCCCTGCCTCCCTCTGAATAATACCTCATCTGCTATCAAAAATAAATCCAGGTGAAGTAAACATTTTAGAAGAACCTATTATCTTTTGTAGTCACTGCCAGATTTGCAGTAACAAACCTCAGTATTGGCTAGGGGGAAAGTCCCTCTTCAGGGGAACAGGGATAGTGCTGTTGAAAGCAGAAGAATCACATCAGATCTGGATGTGACCCCAAGTTTATCTAACGAGATGTATTACACAAACGTAAAAGTCATATACACTAAACTTTTTCCAATACACAAAAGAAATTAAACCTATTTACTACTACACTGCACACAATATATAAGAGATGATGAAATAAGACTGAAACAGAAAACATTAACTAAGTGCTGCATGAAAGGCAGCAATCATAGGATGATGTGTTTTACGAGGACAGACAGGACTCTCACAGCTGGGTTTGTGTTGCAGAACAGAACTTGTAAACTAGGTCTGGAAAACATTTTCTATGACTTTGATCTACGTTAGGTTTGTTTTGCAGTGTCCAAAGCACAGTTTCCAAACCCAAATTTAATTAAACTTTACTTATCAACACGGTCTGAACTTTAGGTCTGCAACAAATTCCCTGCACCATGTGATTTCTTGTAATGAAAAAAAAGCTTTGCACAGCTTTGCCCTTTAAAACAAGACCAAGCCCTCATATCAGCAAATACTGCATTTGTACTTAAAATAAGGAACACACAGACAAGCCTGCAGAAGTCAGCAGGATCACTTCAGCACATTATGTTAGAGCTGTTGGTAAATGACCACGATTTAGAGCCAACAGTGTAAAGCTATGCACTTCATAACTGCAAGGGGAGAGGGAGGAGGGGGAAGGGGGAAATAAATGAGGATTGCAACCCAATGCATCTGCTAAGCTATTCTTTACTTCAGAGCAATGTGCATTGTCCCTGGCCCGACAGATCATTCTGATTATGCTTACATGCACATCACTATGCTTTTAAGCAGCTCTACAATGCTGAAGGAACAGTGCTGTGAGAGCCATCTGGATCTTCCACTGAAAATCTTCATTATATCCTTAGGTACTGCTGGACTCTCTCTCTTTCGCCATATTGCTAAACCCATCTGATTTTGCTAGACTTTTCTTGTCTATTCCTAGACACAAACACACGCCTCCAAAAAACCACACATGAAATTTGGTTGCCAAGCAAGGACTCATGAAAATTCCCTGTTCTCATGGGCAAGATGTTTCTTGGCTGAATCTTCTGTCAAACCCAACAGCATTGGGGTAATGCATTTTGCACTTTGAGGAGAGATGGCTGACACACTAATTTGAAGAATTTATTGTTGCAGCAACAAATCACAAAAAGAGAAGAAACTTACCTAGCAAAACTGAAAATCCAAATAATTCCTCGCTTCCATTCTACCTGTAGATAGTCTAAACTATGCACATAGAATGTAGCAAGAGACTATCCCTGCCCAATACAGGTACTAGCACTGTAAAGCTTTTATCTTGTGTTAGACTTTTAGTTGCTCTTCTAGCATAATTTCTCCATTCTCAATCATAAGACGAGACTTATAGCAGACGTCTCAAGCGCTTGAGACGTCAAACGCCACATAGAGTCAAGATGTTACAAAAGTGTCCTGACTGCCCACTGTGAGCCAGTCAGAATCAGTACTGCCATGAGGCTAGCCACATTAGGACTGGCAGATGCTGTAAAACATCTCCTAATTTTTGTCTGATAATGGAAAGGGGGGAGGGATATCAATCTGATATCTGCAGCTCACAAAAACCATGCATATTCAATGACAAGGAAACCTTCAGCTATCAATCCTTTTGAAAGTAGAGGGTAGAAGAGTAGAACTTCTTGAAACAGAAGTTTAGATTTCCTTCATATCAGAACAGTCGGCAAAAAGGGATTGCTATCGCTTCCCCTGGAATAAATTTCCAAGGCCCAGCTTGTTTGCATGGTGCCATGCAAAAACTACTGCTCCTGGAAGGCTGTGAACATGGTGGGAATCTGCAAGTGTATAAAGCCTGTCACCTGCATAAACAAATGCAGTATCAAACCCTAAACAGTCTCATTAGCAAGAACAGTATCTCCAGTGTGACAACACGGCGAGTCATTTTGTTTTCAGAAGTAAGATTACAGCACACATCTGTGCACACGTGCATTTCTATAGTACAGTATACAAGTGTCTAAAACAGGCAAGCATTTATTCTAAGTAGCATCAACAGGAGTTTCACATGTTGGTTTAATACTATTCGTGCATACTCCTAAAAGACATGCTAAAATTCTTTATTGAACCTTAATGCACAGGCTTAAGGCTTCAGATGTTAAAGGAAGCATTTTCTGGGAGCTTGTCTTTCAAAGCCTGTCCAATTCAATCCTTACGTGCACTCAAGCTGCAGGCTCCTCTGTAACATAGCTCCTGGGAAGGCACAGGGCAGCACAAGGCCCTGTCATCAGTTTTTTACTAGTTGCATGCCCTAGAGCATTTCCTAGATCGACAGGTAATACGGGTAATGCTTATCACATGCCCATATCTTGATACCTTACATTACTTCAAGACCACCACATTAATCAGCATCCTTGCTTTTCCACTGCTGTGGAAGAGGAGTAGTTTTAGATCTATACCACTCCTTGAGAAAAATATTTTTGCCCACTTCTAAAGAGCAAGTTTGTTTAACAAACTTTTGCTAATTCTCTCTCATGTTCGATAATGGTTTAGCAATGTGCAAAAGTACTCTGGTTATTCTGTTCCTCTAAAAGAACTAATACAAACTGTGTCAGCTATGCCAGGGTCTTCAGTCTCAAAAACATTTTCAGTTTTCCTTCACAGTATATAATGTGTTATTCTGCATTCTTTGGTAAATGAGATTTCTTGCACATTCCAGAATAAACAGTAGTGAAGGTATCTGCTGACCTTTTAAGGCTGTCAAACACCAAAACTCCTTGCTGTGTTCACTGCAAAGTAAATAACTAATATTAAGTATGTATGTGTGTATATATATACACACACACTCTGATATGTTCAAAAAGATAACTAGAATTACGCAGGATGCAATGTAGAAGTGTCTGAAAGACTGATTAAATTAATTTTTGCATGGTTTTCAATCGCAATCCAATTGCAAAGGAGAATTGAAAAGCCCAAACTGATACTGAAGGCAAATAAGTAATTAGAATGAGCCATTAATTGCTCATCATAGAAACTTTTAGTGGCTGCCTGATGAACTGAAACTGCACAGCAGAAGGCTTGAAAGGAGGGAGAAAGAGTAAAGAAAAGAGGAACCACCACCCCAAATAAACTCCCTTTACAGCCATCTGGAGAGACTGTCTCTGAAGGAGGCAAAGTGGTGCATGCACTGCTTACAAGTGTTCCTAAGAGTGGTCTGACTATGTCTCTGCATATAACATCCCGCTCCCAGGGCAGGAGAAAAAAGACCATACAATTTGCCTTTCTCAGCTCTTTATGACTAACACATCCAGTATCTTTTCCATGAACACTAGAAAACTACTCCTTAGCAACTTTATGGAAGAATGAAGAAAGAAGGGACATCAAAAAAAAAATGTCCTCCCCACCTCCACCAGCTTTTGGAGGAAGCTTCCTCATCATCAATATCCCTTCTTCTCAAGGCAAGTCAGATGAAGTCTTATTGCCTCAGGTGATCTCCTTTAGTGCTAAAAATTGACAATGGCCTGGATATGACCCAACAGTGAGGTTTCTGCAGTTGAAGTGTGACACTTTCTTCTGGATCCCATGAAAATCTTGTAAGAGCAACACTCATGCTAGTTACTGTAATGCACGCTTAGGAGAGGTTCTCCTTCGCTTGCATCCTCTTCCTAGAGCTACTCAACACAGCCAGTCCACATGTTTCACTACTGCTGACTTCAAGAGCATTTTGGTTCTCAGACCAGACCGACTTTAAACATCCCTAGTGGTCAAGAAACCAATCGTACGAGTGATTTCATCTGCATCTGGGTTTGGTAGACCTCTTTATTTGGACACAACTTGCTCCTCAAGCTGGGATGCCAAGCATGCACCAAGACGGGGAATTTACTAGTCACCAAAGGATCTACAATATTCTGACATTAACCCGCATATTGCTTGTCCTTTGCTGACACTGACTCCACTGTCGCATCAGCACACATCTGTTTCTCCATGTCTGGCCATTCTCTTCCTATCGCCCTGTATTTAGAACCATCTCCCTGACACTTTCAGCCACTCCTCCACAGGAGTTTAAACATTTCAGACTGCAGTACTTGATAGATAGCAGCAGCAACCATCCACCTGCCAGAAATAAGTCTGCTGGAAAAAAATAGAAGAATAATCAATTAACCAAAAATCTCAAAATATACTAGTTCACCAAGATCCAATCTTCTACATCTGCCAAGTCACACAGATGTTCACACTATGGGAGGCGCCATGGAGATTTACATCTACTAAGTACTACTTCCCCTGCTCCCTGGCACATTTGCAAGGTGGCACATTACTGATTGACACTAAGGGTCAAATGACCATCTTGCCACAGGTTGTGCTCAGATTTTATTTATTTATTTATTTATTTAAGTCTAAGACCACTTTCTTTTTCCATATTTAATCTCATGGAAGATGAGAAACCTGAAAGCCCCAGCTAATAGCTAACTGCACCCCAGATTCATATCAGCATCTTGATTTCCCAAATGAAGACAATTACAGTTACATGACCATTTCACAACAGCAAAAACGGGCCACCAGAACCAAGACAGAGAGATACAGCTTGCTTTGCAAAAGCTATCACAGCACTTCATTTTTACTCAAAGTTTGGATTTATTGTGAACTTTGTTTTAAACCTGCAAGAAGAGTTCTTAAGCACCCCATAAATGGAAAAGGTACATTAACATATCCTGATGTCTGTTCCATGAAAAATATATAAATAAAAATAGCTTTGTTCCTCACTGGCCTGGTTAGCATAATTCAGGAAGGAAGGAAACAGTTTGCCTTAAAACTTGATTTGGAGAGGAAACTCATTGAAAATGTTTGTATCAAGCTAATTGTTCATAAAGGTGTTTTCTAGGCATGTTAGTAACCTCAGCCCCATTCTTTACTCCACACACGAAACACAGATTTCTATAAAAGAAGCTGTTAGAAAAGCGGTGTGATGCAAAAGAATAAGCAGCAGCCTAAAACTCAGAAGACCTAGATTTAAGGTCTAATTGGTGGTTGACTAATCCTGTTTTGTTAACAAGCATAATATTTAAGTCAGGTTAACAGTTCATCCATAGTTCTTCATAAGCATTAGGGCCTCCATTTTGCAAATACATTTTTTGACCTGTACTACTTCTGAGCTGTAGAGAAAAAAGGACCTTCTGATTGCTTTTCATTGCGATCAGGAGAACAAAGGAAGACAGCACTGTCTTGCACTCCTTCAGGTCCTCCAGCTGGTACCACAGCCCCCACCTCTGAAATTGCAGACTTCTTTGGGCCTTTGAGAAGCCGATAGGATCACTGAAAAGCAGAAGCAAGCTTGGCCAGCAAGAACCAGAGCAAGATTTTCACATCCAGAAGTGTAACAGATTGGGCCCAAAGAGAACAGACATACTGCAAATGCCATTTTCCAGCAGATGCACTAATCTGATTAGTCTGATGACCAATATATTGGAGATTTTCAGCCTCTCCTTTTGCCAGATGTTCACGAATTCAGCAAGATTTCAACATAGCACAGAAAAAAGGTTACCACATAACATTCATTTTGGTGGCTTTCAGATCCGATATACATTTGGGTTTGGTTGTTTAGGGTTAGGGTCCGAGGGTTTCTTTACTTTTCTGCACAATACACCTCCAGATTCCTCATTAGGTTTCTGGAGCAATAAAGGAACTGACCCTCAGACAGCCTTTCCCAGTTTGTTTTACCAGATAGACTGGGACACAAGTTCAGTACTTAGCACTGTATAAACAGTCACGCTACCCGGCTGAGGAAGCCAGTTGGTTGATTTATTCATCATCTAGCTAGCATGACTAAACACCTGAGCTCAAGAGTTACACCTGAGCATCTGAATACTACACTGATGAGCAGAAACACACAGAAGATACACTGAGCCTCAGTGTTTTGAATTAAGATGTTCCTGGTCCCCTCGGAAACAACATTAACTAATGTTTGCACTCTCTGGATTTATTCTCTCTATTTTTCCACATTTTGGACAGTGGAAATTCTACCACTTTCATCTTCTACTACAGACCCCTTCTGACCAGTTTCAAGATCCTATGACTTCCTTGCATCATGATGTATTTCTGGGTAGCACTTCAAAAACAAATCAAGAAAAATTTAGCCAAGTTTGGGGCTTATTAAAAGTACCTACTTAAAAATGATAAGTTGGAGAGAAAACGTCCCCTGACTGCATTTCCTCAGTCAGCACCTTCTTTTCCTATAACCAAGGCAATGAATACCCAAAATCTCACAACAGGAGGAGAATGGACATGTAGGACTGATAACTCTCATCAACTTACTGAAAGATACATCTGCTAAGTGCACCTTTATCAAACACAAAAACAGACCAAACCAAGACCTGCCACATTAAAAGCATAGAACCTTTCACACTGATAAATTCAACAAATATTTTGCTCTCAAAGAGTAATTATTTCATATTCAAACATCCTTATTAATCCTTCAAATGTACCTCCATTTTCCAAACAGATATCAGAATCATCTCTGTCAACTGAGTGGGTTAGTTAAATAACTATATATATTAAAATAAAAACAGCATCAGGCAATAGAACTGGAATAGAACATGTTGCCCAGGAAACTGGCTCCTAGCTTCAGCACCCACAGCACACATTTTCAGGTGGCAGCTGATATGCATTGACTTACCTGTTCCATGCAACACACTTTGCTTGATTTGGGTGGTTGTAGAGTTATCATGAAAGAGGGTAAAGCAAGTCCCTTTTTAGGCTTCCACAAGTATCTTTTCAGTACTCCACGGGTCTGTAACTGCATATAATTGCAACAGTGTGATCAACACAAGGAGTTAGCACTATCCAATTCATTCTTGACAAAAGAAGGATGATGGAATGACTTGAGGTGATAAAACTCAGATCCAAGCTTCCAAAATAGTCTGATCAGTCATTTTTCATGCTGTCAGGCAACCCAGCAAGTCATTTTTATCAGCCTAAGTACAACTCTTCAGCACATTATAAAAGATATCTTTCCATTTTACTACTTTCATATGGAAGGCAAAATGTCAGTACAGACACCTAAAGACTGAAAGCAGAGTTTGGCTTAATATGCTCAAGATGCTTTTTGTCCTCCTAACTCTCCAAATCATTCACATGTGCTGTGGCAGCAAGCAGTCAACATGTAGCATTCAGTATTATTGATTGGAGTGTAGAGTTCAGGTGTCAAGTTCCAACAACAAGGAATAAATCAAAAAATTCTTAGCGCCTGTACCTGTAGGAGACTGATTCTGGGATCTTCTGCCTTAATTTAAGGCTGCAGAGCCTTTGGTCTTGGAGGTTGGAGATCTGGTTAGGAGAAAAGAGTTGTTGGAATGCTTTGCTTTTATGTTATCTCTATGGACTGCATAATCTTTACTGCAGTATCTTTAATGATGCTGCAAAAATCTAAAATTCAAAGTCTAACTTCAGGTTACAAAAATCTTAAAATAGATACAAGCAAGCAAGACAAACTACAATAACAGGCAAGCGATGTCTGTAAGAGCGCTGCAAGAGCAAGGATATCTTGCTCTTGTCTGGGCACCCAGCTTGAGGGCAAATCAGGTGCCCAAGGAGTGAAATGATCAAATACTTTAAAGGACTAAGACAATCTGCATGTTTAACCTTTAAGCATTCAGTTGAACGCATTTGGTGTATTGTTTTATTAGCTGCCTTCAATGCAGTGTTCTTTCTCTTTCAGAAACAAAGAGTATTTTTTAGAGACCCATCTTCAGGCCATCAATAATATTCTCAGACCACAAAAAAACATAAGATGGACATTTAGCATTAAGATTCACCCACTGTAAAACTAAAACAGACTCACAAACCAACAGGGGATGTGGGTCACCAGTCAATGCTTTTCCCCAGGTTTATCTGAGCTTAGCATGAATATGAGCAACGTAATAATGAATAAACCCTGCAACCTTTGGTAAAAGTATGTATATTTTTTGAATCCAAGTTGCAAATATATATTCCAAAGCCTACAGCAAGCGCTGATCAAGCCAAATTTTAAAATCCACAGGAATTTAAACAGATGCACTTAAAAGAAACAATCAGTTTTGAGGCCAAACATTTGAAAGAGATCTCACTATTTATCAAATAGAAGTTTGATATTGCAGGTTCTGTCTCACTAGAACCTTAAATTTAAACAATATCACAAAAGCTTCGGAATATTTAGGTAACTTTGATGAAGTACCAAAATAGAGAACTTCAAAAGATATTCAATACTGTCGTTTATCACAGGGCTCACTGATCATAGCTGAAAGATAATGCATCTCTTATTCCTGACAGTGTTTGAACAGTGCTGTGTTCGATTAGTCTAAACCACTTAAAATTATGATATGGATTTTTACAGGTCAGCATTACAAATACTGTCATCTTTCTCCCCATGCTCTGTCACCTGACACAATATGTATAATCATCCAGTGCAAAGTTCACACAAATCATGCACAGGAAAAATACAGGGTCAAAGATTTGCTTGCTGAAGTACACAGGTACAAAAAACTGCTAGATCCCTCCCCTCCCCAAACAATGTATAGGGAGGAACCAGTGCAAATAAACCAGAAGTTTTATAGCAAAACTGACACATGTTGAAGTAAGCTTATTTATTATTCACAATCAGGCTTCACAGATCTGTTTATCCTTCAAGATAGCCTAGCTCAATATGGCACCTTTCCCATTTGCAATTAATACATCTGCAACTTTTTTCATGGTGTGGACCACATGCTCATGGACAGATCTCAAACTATGATCCTGTTTCTTTTCTATGGATTTTACAAGATTAAAAGCATTAAAAATTTCACAAAGATACTAAGTGTGCATAGACTAGTATCATTAGGGCTTTTTTAATGACTGATGTATTTTTTTCCCCTCCCATGTTATAATTGTAGAATTAATTTCCTCTGAAACAAGTTACTGTTATTAATGGTATATCTCACTGTCTTGCAGTCCCACTGTCCAAGGCTCCTTCCAGGCTAATCCCTCCATTTCCTTATTTCATTTGGTATCTTTGAGCTGTAAGACTGTCTGAAAATTTGATCACAAGTGATCAGATTTCAAAAGAAGGACCTGAGACACAACAAGCTGGGGGGGGGGGGGGAAGAGGTAAGAGAGAAAGGTAGGTTTTTCTTGCTTGTTTATTTAGATGTGCTTTTAGGTTTCTTGATTGTAAATGCCCCACACATTACAGAAGATTCTTAATTCATGTATATAAGCACCACTAAAACCCTTCACAGTACTTCAGGTTTGCCATGAAGGTAAAGACCATACTATTAAGCCCTTGAGGCATATTACAAACCACTGCTGGAGAACAAGGATAGGGAAAAAAAGAAAAATGCATCCACATACAGAGGACTACAAAAGAACCACCTACAACAATTACAGCTTGCTATACTGGATCAGGCAATTGACCCAATCAGTCTTTTATTCCTTTTTCTATAGTGACCAGTACCAGCTGCTTTAGATGGAGGCGCACAAAACCTCTTGCCATAAACAGAAATGGAATAACACGTCAGAGTGAAATTCATTCTTAGTTTCCATTAGGTAGATGGCAATTTATGCCTTAGACCAAAAGGATCACATCTCTCTTCCAAAGTGTCATGCATTTCCATGTTTTTACATTTCTTTGAATGCTACTGTATGAAAGATAATATGTATGATCCTTTTTAGGACCTCGACAGCTGTTGGGCTCAGTGTCATTTCACAGCAATGAGCATCTGGCTAAATGTGCTAATGGGGCTTAAGAGCTCAGTTACAGTTGAGCATCCTATTAAAATACATTTCCAAATTCCATGGTCAAGTGTTCTAGCCCTTTTTCTTTACTAAGGCTTAATACTACAGTTTTCTTCAGACAGGCAAGTGGATACAGTGGACTCTTCTGCAGCTTCAAGTATGCGGCTGTAGTAAAACAAGCACTGCATGATTCAGGTTTAACCTTTTTGCAAGAACAGATGTGGTATATTAAAGATTGACTTCTTCCTGCGTGAAGCAGCAAAATTCAGAGCTCAGTGTTTCCATCCTAGCTACTTTGCTCAATGGAACCCACCCTTTAACTGTTCAAGAAGCACACACACAGACAAGATTTATATCAAGATCGTTACTTGAACATAATTCTAAGTGTTCTCTCAGTTACTATAGATCTGTGTATTTGACAATAAGACCTAAGATAAGCTGTGCTTCAGTTCACTAATTGAGACATGACTTACTAGCTCAGAAACCAATCAGTTTTCATTGCTAGAGTCATTCTAAGTACACAAAGCTTTATTACACCTCGTTAAATACCCTCTAATTTGGAATGCTTCACTGTCCTATAGCACCTGTCAACACCTAAAGAATGTACGTGGTGTGTGAACGGTAAGTACAATATTTTCAGCACCTCTCTACACTGACTGCTTTGTTCCTCACTGGGTATTATTAACCCATTCAACTCGCTGCACAATCTGCAGCCCCACATTATTACTTTTCTAATAAAATAAAAACCTCACAAGAAAAAGAAAGGCTCCATTAATAGGTAGAGCTGGAAAGACAGGACACCCTTTGATTAACATGCACAGTACATCCTGCAAGGCTGAAGTGCTTAAACAAGCAGCACTTACCAAGAATTATAATAATATTTCAGCTCTGCATTAAAACTGCCAGAGTTCAGAGAATTTGACAATTTAATCACTGCAATAGTTCTAAAAACATTTTACTATAATAATACCATAACATAGTAACCCAGAAAGCTGTTTGAAGGGCTACATTGCACAATGGCCCCTCCTGAAGTTAAAGGTGCTCTCCCCAAGCAACGATTCCAACTAGGCTTTAACGTACGGACTTTTCATTCTGGTACAAAAGTAGTCTGCCTATATATTTCAGGCAGGCAACACTAACTGCCCCTCCAAGCTCCTGATGACTCAGAAATCATCAGGAAGGCAAAGAGAAGGCAAATATCCTACAACTTGGCCCAATTATCATGAAAATAAATGAGCTTTTATGTTGGCTTCAGTACATGATGAAACAACCTCCTACTCACTACTTGAAAAATCTATTGTTTTCAAAACATACATTTAAATAAACCAAAAAAACCCTGCAACGCATCAGATGCGTCCCACGTAGAACACCAGTAAAGTCAGGGGAGCCACACAAATGCTGGCTTGCAGAGTTGGTCAAGACTCTGACACCACCGGCACAGTGATGCACTACGTCAGCCTTCCGCCTCTGGAGGTCTGCGCTCAAATGCCAGTGAAGTTCTAATGGACGCTCAAAACAAGAGATAAGGCCATAAATCTCAAATTAACCAGCCAGCTGGCATAGCCGCTAATCTCCATTTCGTATTGGTTAAATGCTTGGAAGATAAGGGCACTACTCAGGTCTGAAGCAAGGGTTACTGACGGGACTGTGTCAATGCTTCTGTGCAACCGCAATATGCCTGGCCCTGGCCACATACACTGGGGGAAGTGAGGAACTGATCCAGCAACATAAAAGACTAATTCACCCATAAATGATTCACCCATAAAAGACTAATTAAAATTAAACATATTTTTAAATCTCTTCCAAATAACTTGCCTGAACTAGGGGTATCTCCCATTCCCTCTATAGGAGCCCCATTCACCAAAAAAAATTTTTTTTTTTTTGAACTCTTCTGGCCTTCACACTGAAAGATATTTGTGTTTAAAAGAACAGGAACACATTGAGGTGCTATTCAAAACGGATAAAATCTGCACTCCACTCTCTACCTTTTGAAAGTTATTTCCGATAGCCTTTGAAACATTACCTTTATTGGTGAGTCCCTCTTTGAGGGCCAATTAATCAGAAGGAAACTAGTCTTTAAATAATTTGTCTTCAATAAACTGCCCATCTTGTCCAGCCTTGAACCTGTCTAGCTCTGCTGTGCTTACCTTTGCACAAACTGAAAATGGTACCTCAAGAGGGCAAAAGCTCTTGCTTGTTATTATATTCACCATCACTTCCCTCCTGCCTTATTAATGCACACAGTCATCACAGGCTAGCTAACAGAGACTTTGCTCTTAAAGATATGTGGCATACTGGTGATGATTTAAAGATAATATATCACTTCCAGGAACCCCTTCCCTGCTCTGGCACTCACAGTGAAAGGGTCAGTGCCTGTATCAAGGAAAGACTGAATTAGCATCAAGTCCTGACAGCCAAAATAAAGACATCTGTGCAGCAGAATAAGCACTCTAAAGGGAAAAGTAAGGAAGCAGAGAAAAGAGATGAGAAGGCGGCTCTGTACAGGTAAACCCTAGGCAGGCTTATCCTCTTTTTTTTTTTTTTTTTTTTTAAGTGCATAACAAGGTTCATGTTTTCAATCAATCAGTGATTCAAAATAACCTCCACGTCTGTATCTGCAGAACAGCTACCTAACCAAACATCCCCCAGCCTCTAATGGAGCAATAACTATTCCTACCTAAATGTAGGATTTGGCATTCATCCTTATTACATTCCATTGCATTGTTAAGACTAGTTGTCAAGATGCTATCATTGAAATTGCTTTCGGACCTTCCCACAAAGTGTGTCATCTTGAATTTTACAAAGTATACACTCCATTCCTTTAGCAAGTTATGACAGAAAACAGTGAAGAACGACAGACGCCTGTGAAAGCTCAGTTCTGATCTTGCCCTTTCAGAAAGGCTGTAAGTACAGACAATTACTGAGAAGATGCATCTCTAGACACATTTTCCAAACTGCTGTGGACCTACCTTATAGGAGTTTAATCAAGCCATGCTTCCCTAGCTTGCTAGGGGATATCAGGTGAGACAGGGCCAAAACCCTTCCTAGTTCAAGATAGTTACATTTACTATCCCCCACTCTCCCCAGCACCTATTACTTTACAATACATAGGAGAGAGATTGTTTTGTATCATTCTTCTTAACAAGTTTACCTCAACTTATTTCCTCCTTACCACCTAGACATTTAAAAAGTTTAGTTACTTGTTCCAGTATTTTTCCAGATATTATTATTAAATTGACAATTCCACAGTCTTCTCATTATTCTTTTCCCCCTCAAGACTGGAAAAATCAGCATAGTCTCTCTTCCAAAACTTCACTCATCTTCTTTAAAGATATCAAAGAAGAGATTGAGATTCTCCTTAGAGAATTTACTATGAACTTTATCAGGCCTAGTTTACTTGGAGGGGAAAAAAAAACAAAAAAAACCACTAATTATTTTTCTCCTCTTTCCTTTCCTTTTTTTAAGTTTGAGGTCTTACTAGAATGGTTTTAACCATCCGATCACAGTTCACTAAATGGACTAAGATGGAAGCAAAAAGTAAAAATCCATCAATGAAAAAAATCCAGCATCACTTGTAGATGGTATTAAGTAGAAGAGCAGCCGTCATCCTCCTTGTGATAGTAAAATACTTGCAGAATGCTTTTGTCCTTTAAGCCCTTGGTTAGCTGTACTTTCCAACAGCCTTTCTCATTACATCCTCATGTGCTTCTACAATACACAAGTGCAGAAATAGTACCGTGCACACATTTTCATGCATGTGGTTTCTTTTAAGTATGGTCTCAAAAACACCTCAGCTCACATTCTTCTTCTACACTCAGAGGAACTGGATCTCACTCCCACTTTATGTGAACTTCGGTGTTGATTTCCTAATCACTGAGGAGCTCACAACCTAAATGCACTGGTCTTTAACTGTACCACCTACCCTTCTTCCACACCGGGCCCTTAAATGGCAGGGGGACAGGCTGCTTGGTGAGTGATATTTTTGTTTGTTTTGAAGAACACCACAGTAGGTAAGAAAATCCCACCCAGGATGCTCTCAGCTGACAACAAGTCTTCAACCCAAGACAGGTGTTATTCATTTACTGCTTGTCCTGCCTGCCCTAAAAGCATTAACAAAACCAAGGGGGTATGTAAGGCTTCAGCTAAGCATTCAACTCTTAAGCATTCAGAAGCCTCCACCAGGCACTTCAGAAATACTAGCACAGAAGCTGGAAGTGGTGAGTTCACGCAAAGTGTTACATACCATGTGTGGCTGTGGTTTATTTGCAGTCCTGGAAGGGGGGTGACTGTTAAGCTGAATCCTTCCTATGCATTCCCACTTTAAAGTGTAGTGCAACCTCCTATCTCCCACCAAATAGCTACAGAGGGAAGCATATCTCTGCAGTCAGCACTGGCTGATTCCCACTCTGATCCTCAGCTGAACTTCTCAGTAGCCAGAGTGCTGGAACATTCAGCCAGCTGTTTTAAACCAGACAAGCTTCTTTATAAACACACAGTCTTCCCATTAAGATTCACATACTTTTACTGGAAAGATGATCCAGCATATACTCAAACATTTAAAGCAGAACTATTTTTGCCAGTGAAGTTAAAGAAATGTAAATGTAAAGTTCTCCTGTAAGCCCTCAGACATGAGTTTCTAGTAGTTTCATAGCTCTCATATTATAAGCCATGTTTTAGCTTGGCAAATTACCCCACAGAAAGGACTTTGTCAATAAATACAGCATGCTCTAATCACACACATACTCACCTATCAGGCCTCAGTTCTCTTGCAGTCTGTAATGCCTGAACCCGATTTATGAGTCTGATGCAAATCCTATGGAATTCAACTGAAAGACTCCCATTGACATGGAAGTTTTAGACCTCCACACTTAAAATAATAAACCCCCGAAATAAATAGTAGATTAATTCACAGTGACAAGTAGAAATTCTATCGACCCTGCAGCCTTTGTTTATACAGCAGGTTACTCTTAAGAGTAAATAATACTGTATTAGGCTCTAAATGTCAGATGTATATTGGGTGCCATCAGGAAAGCTCCATTTACACACAAAGTATTGTGCACTGCTATGAATGACAAGCGAATTATTTTCATTTCAATTGTATGAAAAGTAACATGTAAGCAAGCTTACACAGACACGTGACATCATTTCACTATTTGAGCAGCAGTATATGAGCTATTTCCACTGAAATTAACTCAGTAACATTATTACCGATTTTTGCTCTCTGAAGTCACATTGCACTTTCCTCTTTTTACTCAAAGCAGTAGGTTCTTATTTTATTTTCCTTATAAGCAGCAACGCATTTATAGCAGAATTTTTCAAAATTTAAGCTGAGTCTCCATTTAAGCCAGCAAATACTTTTGCTCAAGAGAGACAGCATTGCATTTGTTCTGTGCATGAGTCCTCGCACCTCCAGCAGCGCTTACGGTGTTAGTCAGCACTTTTATTTCTAGTCATTAATAACCTCAGCAGGAAGCAAAAAGCACATCTGAAAGCCTTCTGATATTTTCCTTTCACACAAAAGTCAAAGCCCAGAATAAAACAAAAGACTTCTAAAACAGAAAATTTACAATAAACTGCTTAGAATAAAAAAACCACTTAGATTGCAAATCCTGAACACATATTAATTTATATTTTTGCACCCACATATTTGTGTCAGAGTTAAAGACTGTCATGTATTATTTGAGACTGCATAAGTGTTCACTGTAAAATGTTTTTACCACTGCTGTTTTCCACCTAATTTCAGCCATCTTCCTATCCCAAATAGCCCTGTGCTCATTAACCAGAACATTTTAAGAGGGATTCCAGCAAAAGATCATTAACTGCTACAACACACCTCGTATTTGGTTAGAGCCTTTAAAATGAAATGTTTTCAACTAACAAGCACCAAGCCAAAGGGAGCTTTCAGACCCCACTTCTGTGACTCCACAGCTTGAGGGCACCCGTTTCAGAAGAGACAACGGACCAAAGACAACCTCTCATGTCCCTCATGGGAGCTTAAAAGATGCAGGAGGCCCAAACAACGAATGCATATACCATATCCTGTAATGCGGACTATAGCTACACACCGCATTTCTGAAACCATCATAACATTATATTGCTTAAGAGTTTGACTAAAGCCTGCAGAGATTCCACCTCTGTTCCCTGTACATTTACATACAAAATTTTGGTATAGATAACTGCATATGACTGAATACATTGCTTCCCTGTGGTCATGCAAGTGCTAACAAGACCAGAACTCAGGGTAAATAGGAGCTATTAGTTATGGATGGAACATTTTATTTCAACAGAAACAGCTGGGCTGTCTGCAAACATGCTTTCCAAGAAAGAAGAGCAATTTCAGGTGGACAGTATAGTACTTCTCAGAGCAAGGTCTGATATGCAGAGGAATACCTTCTCCTCTCAGACCTGATTTGGAGTCCACATAAGGCAATGGAGGCCATTCCATCTCATCCAAAGGGAGATGGGCCAGGCCTCTACCGAGCCGGGTAAGTTCCAATTACATGATTAAAATATATTATTTCTACAGAAGAGTCAAAAGATGTTACTCTTCGCTATTTACCATTTATCAACACAAAAACTTCATTCTTGCTGGTCAAACAAATGACAGTCACAGAAGTACTGCTGTAACATTGGAAATGCCCTGCAAAATAATCAAATGGCCGTGCAATCAGCCTACTAGCTGAATATATTCTGAATTTTAAAGTAAACTAGGTTTTCACCAACATGATATAATAGACTTACTACTTGATTTGGGGATAGGAATCAAAAATAGCATCCTTTTACATTGCTCATCTGAGTTTAAGGCCAGGTTTCCACACCACTTTCTTACCTATGTTTGTACAATTTTAGCATTTCTTGCTGCAGATGCAAAATTGGCAGTTTTGTTACAAGCTCAATGTACAGCTCCCAGTCTGTACTCAGTTGGCAGGTTCATGTATACAGGAACACATAAAACATGCCAATTAAGGTTTACAGATTACATTTGCAGTGATGGTAAATTATATCGGTCAGCACTTCTAGCACTTTTGTGCAACTTCTTCCCTAAAAGGCTGGGGGGGGGGCGGAGGTAGGAGAGCAGCAGTTGAGCCTAGCTGTGAGGATGCGAAGACAAAGTCTTTTCCTCAAGTTTTTAAGGGTTATTCCTTACAGCAAAGCTCACAAGAGTTTAACATTTGACCAAAATGAGACAAAAAGTCAGACCAAAGCCAGAAGTCAACTCACAGCTAACATCTACCTCATGCTTATGTCAAATTACATAAACATAAGAGAGGCTTGACAACTTATCGGGGTGCAAATTCCTCTGCAAAAGTGATTAATACAAAGGGTGGGACAGGCGATGCTCTGATTCAAGTCAATAAACAGACTCCCAAATCACTGGCTCCCCTCTCCAGCTCCCTGTTATCTGAGTCACAACTGCGGCTATTTGAGATGCCCTGCACAAAGCGGGTCAGTCACCTCAGGTTTAAAGTAACAACTGCTGTCATCCCACTCTTAAAAACACAACAAAAAAGAACTATTTGGATTGAAAATACCAGAAAGCCCACTGTGCTGGGAGCAGAAAACCTGTATCCTTGTCTGTGAATGAGTTTGAAAAAATGCATACTTAAGACCTTAAATCACCTTTCTACGTAACCAGTGAATACATTCGTGAACATCATGGGCAAAAGTAAGAAGTCTCTAGGAAGTGTGTTTCCATACTACATGCTACTTACAAGTCAGTGCTGTTCACTTATTTTAACTGAACTGAATGGAGAAAGAAATACAGCATTTAAAGGAAGTTTTGCAAGGTCAACTTTTAGAACTTACTTATTTGCATCTTCACATAGTTTTCATACATTCGCCTTATTAATTACCTGTTTTGAAAATTAATTTGAAGTCTCCACACTTACCGCTTTGGGGGTTATCAGCCCTGTGGAATACGCACATGTCACTGAAAGTAATCTGGACTTACACCTACAAAGCAGGTTATCTCAGCTGAAGGTATTCTGCAAGTTATTCATCAAAGATGAACGGACTGATGCGAGACAGCAACATGATAAATGCTGAGGACAGCACCCGGCAGAGAGCTCACTGTCTCCATCTCACAAGCCGATCCAACAACAAGCAGTCAGTTCCAATGATGGCAGAAAGACTTCTCGCAGCTGCTTATAAAATGGCAACACATGAACTCCATCCGAGACAAGTTACTATGGCAAAATCCTCACTTTCTTCTGAGCTCTGTTTCAAATCTACGTACAAAGAACTGAGAAATGAGTTTTCAGCTATAAATAAGATGCTGACTTCTTTTATGAAAAGATCTCAGAGCACGTAGAAGAAAAGAGCAGACTACAGAAATTTTGCTAAGTCTACAAAAAGTTATTTCAACAACAGAAGATGTTTATTTGAATTTTGTTTTTAATTATTTCATTTACTCTATTCCAATCCATATTCATTTCAATAATATTGTCATAACCACTTGTCTCCCAAAATACCAAGACACTTAAATTGTGCCTATCTTAAAAAAAAAAAGTTAATTGCAATCAGTGGGGATATCAGCTCCTTAAAGCTAGGCATGTTTATTGGGTATCTTCCTAAAGGGCAGCAATAACAACAAATATCCCTTAGGATCTTCCTTAATTTTTAATTTGTTATAATTAAATACATGCAAAAATCAAGGCTTTGGAAAGCTTTAGGAGTATCAGATTCATTTATATTGAGCCTAGCTCTTCATCTGGCATCTTCTCCAGAGTTATATGCTTTTCCATAAAGAAGCTTTCCATCAATAAAGAGGAAATGCTAAAATCTTCAAAGCTATAGACAGACTAGCTTAGAAAGGCAGAAATGAAATTGGAGACATTCACCTCCATTCTGCTGACTCAAATACAGACAGCATAAGAAACACACATAACTCCTCCCTATCTGATACCTGAGGTAAACATAAGTCTACATAGGGACAGTTTATGTCTACCAACCACCGGGCAGAATCAAGTCCAAAAGTTGTTTCTTGATACCTTACACAAGCACTCAAGATGAACTTCTTCCTCCACTCTTTCATCAATCCACCTAAAACCTGGCAGAAGGACAACTGGGTATACCCCGATTATTTATCAAGTCAGTTAATACTAACATCAGACTTGTTACCTTTCATTTCACATAAAATACTATTCTTTTTCCAAAAGTGTTGACACAGAACTGAAACTACCTTAGGAATTTTGAAAAACGAGCTCTCACTAAATATATTGACCCACCATTCATTCCATTGTATATACTTCTGTGGTGAGGTGACAGCTCATCTGCTACTTGTCTCCTGAGGGGACCTTCTCTGCTGCCTCCACTGAGATGTTTGAGATGCTCTGGGCTCCCTCCAAAATGTTGTTTGAGGTGCTCAGGGCTAACAGAGGCAGCGAACAGACGCAGCAGTTTGCGCAGCAGTGGTTGGGCTCTGACTAGAACTTGAGGATCTTGTGGAAGTTGTGGGCTTTCTGAGGACCCCCGAGGACCTAGAAGGTGATCGCTGTGAACAGGAAAGGGGAAGCTAGGCAAGGACAACTGCAGGAGGCCTTGACTTCTCCTGGGAAAAGCTCGTGGGAAAAGCTCCAGCTAGGAGTGGCTGCTGCTAACGAGCTCTCTGGGTTGCCCCTGACCAGAGGGGGTTGGGGCCTTTGATCCCTTTGATCCCAGTGGCCCTTGATTGGGCGGTCAAGCACCCTGTGAGTCAGTGCTAGGGAGAGGCCTATATAAGAGCCAGGCCTAGAGCGCAGCTCCCAGAGCGCAGCTAACAGAGGCAGCGAACAGACGCAGCAGTTTGCGCAGCAGTTTGCGCAGCAGTTTGCGCAGAAGGGCGCGCGAAGGGACGTGCGAAGGGACCTTCATTTCTGTTCCCTGTGGTGTACACTTCCCCAATATGGTCGTGACACGCCGCACAGCACGTTCCCCAGCGGCTGCTGGAGTTGCTGTGTCAGAGGCTTGGACCCAGACTGGCCCTCTGACAGTAGATGCAGCTCTACAGGTCTCAGGCTGCAGGGAGTGCTTGGGGCCTCTCCGGGAGGCCTGGGCTGGCAGTCAGCTCTCCTGCAGGAGGTGTGCTGCTGTTGACGAGTTGTGTCGTCAGGTAAGGGAGTTACAGGAGGAGGTCAGTAGGCTGCGCAGCATCCGAGAAGCAGAGCAAGAGATAGACAGGGTATTCTCGGAGACTGTGCAGCTTCGGGAGTCCCAACCCCCTGCAGCAGTGGAGTTGCCAGAGGGCTCTGTGCCGTGTGAAATGGTACATCATAACATCACAGAAGAAGGCTGGAAACTGGTCACTGCTCGTGGGAGGAGAAAGGCTCCTACTCCTCCTGAAGACCTGAAGTTGAAGAACAGGTTTAGTGCCCTCCAGGATGAGGAGGAGATGGGCATGGCTGCCAGGGAAGTAACCGGGACAACAGACCCTGTGCCCTACCGGAACACCCGGAAAAAGCGGCGGGTGATTGTTGTGGGGGACTCTCTGCTACAGGGGACGGAGGCATCTATCTGCCGACCTGACCTCTTGTCTAGAGAGGTTTGTGGCCTGCCGGGGGCTCGTGTGAGAGATGTCATGCAAAGACTGCCAAGGCTCGTCCATTCTTTGGACTATTACCCACTGCTGCTCTTCCATGTGGGCGCCAATGACACCAAGGGCAAACTGCAGACCATCAAGCAGGATTTCAGAGCTCTGGGGATGGTGGTCAAGGGTCTGGGAGCCCAGGTCATCTTCTCCTCAATCCTGCTAGTGAGGGGGATGGATGAGAGGAGGAGGAGACGGACTTTCCAGGTTAACGACTGGCTGCGCCGCTGGTGTTGGCAACAGGGTTTTGGTTTCTACGACCATGGGACCCTGTTTGAAGATCAACAACTGATGGCGAGAGATGGGATCCACCTCACGAGGCGGGGCACGCGGGTCTTTGCCAACAGGTTGGCCAACCTGGTAAGGAGGGCTTTAAACTAGGAAAGATGGGGGAAGGGGAGAGTTATAGTGACAGGGTAGTTGGCAAAAGACTGCTCAAGTCAGGATGCCTCCAACAGGTGAATGCAGCCAGGGAAGTGCGCATGGGATGTGGCTATGGAGGACCCTCTTGTATCCCTCCTGGGAAACCTGCATGCTCGATCACCTCCCTGAAATGCCTGTACACCAATGCACGCAGCTTGGGGAACAAACAGGAAGAACTAGAGATGTGTGTGCGGTCGCAGGGCCATGATCTCATTGCCATTACAGAGACATGGTGGGATAGCTCGCATGACTGGAGTGCTGTCATGGATGGCTACGTACTTTTTAGGAAAGACAGGCCAGGAAAGCGAGGTGGTGGAGTTGCTCTTTATGTGAGAGAGCAACTGGAATGTATGGAGCTGTGCCTAGGGGTGGATGAAGAGCGAGTCGAGAGCTTATGGGTAAGGATCAAAGGGCAGGCTAATAGAGGTGACACTGTTGTGGGTGTTTACTACAGGCCACCTGATCAGGATGAGGAAGTGGATGAGGCCTTCTACAGACAGCTGGAAGTAGCCTCACAATCCCAGGCCCTGGTTCTCATGGGGGACTTCAACCACCCTGATATCTGCTGGAAAGACAACACAGCTAGGCACAAACAGTCCTGGAGATTCCTGCAGAGCATTGGTGACAACTTCTTGACACAGGTGGTGGAGGAGCCAACAAGGAGAGGTGTGCTGCTGGACCTCGTACTAACAAACAAAGAAGGACTGGTGGAAGATGTGAAGGTCGGGGGCTGCCTTGGCTGCAGTGACCATGAGATGGTAGAGTTCAGGATCCTGCGAGGAGGCAGCAGGGCACCAAGTAGGATCGCAACCCTGGACTTCAGGAGAGCAAACTTTGTCCTCTTCAGGGACCTACTTGGAGGAATCTCATGGGTGAGGACCCTG
The DNA here is from genome assembly GCF_036417845.1 of Apteryx mantelli. NCBI lineage: Eukaryota > Metazoa > Chordata > Aves > Apterygiformes > Apterygidae > Apteryx > Apteryx mantelli. Next base: position 13,802,289 of record NC_090000.1, read on the forward strand.
GAAGGAAGGAGTGTTCAAGAGAGTTGGTTAATATTCAAACATCACTTCCTCCAGGCTCAAGAGCGGTGCATCCCTATGAGTAAGAAGTCAAGCAAAGGAGGCAGGAGACCTGCATGGATGAGCAAGGAGCTCCTGGCAAAACTCAACCAGAAGAAGGAAGTATACAGAAAGTGGAAAGGGGGACAGGCCACTTGGGAGGAATATAGGAATGTTGTCAGAGTATGCAGGGATGCGACGAGGAAGGCTAAGGCCCGTTTGGAATTAAATCTGGCTAGAGATGTCAAGGACAACAAGAAGGGCTTCTTCAAATACATCAGCAGCAAGAGGAAGACTAGGGAAAACGTGGGCCCTTTGCTGAATGGAGTGGGTGCCCTGGTGACGAAGGATGCAGAGAAGGCAGAGTTACTGAATGCCTTCTTTGCTTCAGTCTTTACTGCTCAGGCCAGCCCTCAGGAGCCCCAGACCCTGGAGGCAAGAGAGAAAGTCTGGAGAGAGGAAGACTTTCCCTTGGTGGAGGAGGAGTGGGTTAGAGATCATTTAAGCAAACTTGACACCCACAAATCCATGGGCCCTGATGGGATGCACCCACGAGTGCTGAGGGAGCTGGCGGATGTTATTGCTAAGCCACTCTCCATCATCTTTGAAAGGTCATGGAGAACAGGAGAGGTGCCCGAGGACTGGAAGAAAGCCAATGTCACCCCAGTCTTCAAAAAGGGCAAGAAGGAGGACCCAGGGAACTACAGGCCAGTCAGCCTCACCTCCATCCCTGGAAAGGTGATGGAGCAGCTCATCCTGGAAGCCATCTCCAAGCATGTGGAGGAAAAGAAGGTGATCAGGAGTAGTCAGCATGGCTTCACCAAGGGGAAATCATGCCTAACCAATCTGATAGCCTTCTATGATGGAATGACTGGCTGGGTAGATGAGGGGAGAGCAGTGGATGTTGTCTACCTAGACTTCAGCAAGGCTTTTGACACTGTCTCCCATAGCATCCTCATAGGGAAGCTCCGGAAGTGTGGGTTAGATGAGTGGACAGTGAGGTGGATTGAGAACTGGCTGAATGGCAGAGCTCAGAGAGTTGTGATCAGTGGTACAGAGTCTAGTTGGAGGCCTGTAGCTAGCGGTGTCCCCCAGGGGTCAGTACTGGGTCCAGTCTTGTTCAACTTCTTCATCAATGACCTGGATGAAGGCACAGAGTGCACACTCAGCAAGTTTGCTGATGATACAAAACTGGGAGGAGTGGCCGATACGCCAGAGGGCTGTGCTGCCATTCAAAGAGACTTGGACAGGCTGGAGAGGTGGGCAGAGAGGAACCTCATGAAATTCAACAAAGGGAAGTGCAGGGTCCTGCACCTGGGGAGGAATAACCCCATGCAGCAGTACAGGTTGGGGGTTGACCTGCTGGAAAGCAGCTCTGCTGAGAAGGACCTGGGAGTGCTGGTGGACACCAAGTTAAGTATGAGGCAGCAATGTGCCCTTGTGGCCAAGAAGGCCAATGCTATCCTGGGCTGCATCAGAAAGAGTGTTGCCAGCAGGTCGAGGGAAGTGATTCTCCCCCTCTACTCAGCCCTGGTGAGGCCACATCTGGAGTACTGCGTCCAGTTCTGGGCTCCCCAGTACAAGAGGGATGTGGCACTACTGGAGCAAGTCCAGCGAAGGGCCACAAAGATGATTAGGGGACTGGAGCATCTCTCTTATGAGGAAAGGCTGAGAGAGCTTGGCCTGTTTAGCCTGGAGAAGAGAAGGCTGAGAGGAGATCTTATCAATGTGTATAAGTATCTGAAGGGAGGGTGTCGAGAGGATGGGGCCAGACTCTTTTCAGTGGTGCCGAGCGACAGGACGCGAGGCAATGGGCACAAACTGAAACACAGACACTTCCATCTTAACATGAGGAAAAACTTTTTCACTGTGAGGGTGACAGAGCACTGGAACAGGTTGCCCCGAGAGGTGGTGGAGTCTCCTTCTCTGGAGATATTCAAAATGCGCCTGGATGCAATCCTGTGCAATGTGCTCTAGGTGACCCTGGTGGAGCAGGGGGGTTGGACTAGATGATCTCCAGAGGTCCCTTCCAACCTCAGTGATTCTGTGATTCTGTGATTCTGTACCCCTCACTTTGTGCAGATGTTCTGGGCTTCCGCTTGGTGTGCGCTTTTGAAGATGATCTGGGCTGCCACTGCTGTGCTTTTGATGCTCAGGGCTACTGCCAGGCCTGTGCTTTTGAAAGTGTTCAGGGCTACTACTCAAAACGTGCTTTGGGAGAGTTTCTGGACTGCTGCTGCTGTGCTTTTGTTGCTCAGGTGCTTTGGCAAGGGTTTTGTGATGTTCTGGACTTGGTCCTTTCAGGTGATGATCAGGACTGCCAGAACCCCTAGGCTTCTGGAGATGCTCTGGGCTGATGCTCCTGTGTTTCTGATGCTCAGGGCTTCCTTCACCCCTGGTTTTTTGAAGATGTTCTGGACTAGTACTCAGATGATGTTTATGATGTCTGCACTGTCTGGACTTCCAGTGCTAGAAGTACTACTCCCATCACCAACATCTCTTATGGATGTACTTGTTGCAGTTAAGTGGCACAGGCTGATTTGGCTGTCAATAGAGCTCCGGCTGCCTGCTCCACCAGTCTTCTCCTCATCCAGCAACACACACAATTCTTTTAGCTCCAGCTTTTCTTTAACCACTTCTTCTTGCCTCACTTCCAATTCTTTCAGCTTCTGTAGGTAGGAGGCAACCTCTTTGTGCATAATGCTAGCACTGTGCCTGCCCAGTCTCTGCCACTCACGGGATGCTTTCTGGATGATGATAGGCAGAAAGGCAAGAAGGTAACAAAGGTCTCTCAGTTCCTGGTTATCTTCTTGCAGCTTCTGATTGATATCCTTTAAAAGAAAGATAAGCATGAGAGAAGAGTGTCTAAAAAAATTAACATTATACCATTAGCATTGTACAAGTCAGTGAACAGCACTGCTACAAACCATCAGCTAAGCACTCAAGTAAGGCATAAACAATTGTGTGTGTAGATCTGGCATATTATAACTGCATCATGTTTCATACTAACAGAACACCTGTCCAGTACAAAACTGAATATGCAGAGCTAATTTGGAAAGGTTCAATGACTAACTTCCAATATGGTATGAAAATTTCAGGTGTTTAATTAATGCCCAAAGGAAAAACAAAAAAAACAAAAGCACAATGAGAAATCCAGATGATCATACTCTCTCATGATGTTCTCACTCCCTCAAAAATACTCACTTGTAAAGTTATTGCTAACTAAAACCAGAAAGTACATCAGAAATGGTAATCTTGCTCAGATAATTAACAACATTTATATTCTCTATTCCCTAAAGCATATTCACATATAAAATGAACTTTTTAGAGATTTAAAATATTTGGGGTTTGTTTGATTTTGCTTCAGATTTGCATAAAAGAATCTTGTCTGTTCTCACTTAATCAGAATTGGTTCAATCACTCTGAAATGAAATAATCTGCTTTAATAGATTTTTCACTTCTAACAAAACAAAGCAGTACATGTTCCCAGTGCCCTTCTCTAACTGAAGAACAGTAATGCTCTGAAGAAAAAAACGTTCAGGCTCTTACTGTAGCAGAAGAATACAGCAAAGAAAACATTTTCAGTATTTCGCCATCCTACTTTTACTAAACTGGCTTGTAACCATATTTGTCTTCTCTGGTCTAAATAGTCTTCCCTTATGTCTGGTATTACAAGCTTAGCCTTATGGAAAGGCCATTTTAGCACAGTTTCTTAAAATAAAAAAGGAAGCTTTTGCAACTCTGCTGGGTGCGTGCCTGAGTGTGTGACCTTCCTCTCAAAATGACTTTGAACTTGACCAGTTTCAACCCAGGTTTGACAAAGGAAAAGTCTCAATGAGGTCGCAAGGTAACCTGAAAAACCTGTACAGGATAGGGATTCTTCAGATGACCCCATGGTGGAAAAAAGTTGAAGTGACAGCCCACAGTTTAGCAGTCAGAGTATCTAAGCAGGCAGCAGCCATCCACTCAAGCCAGGCACAGCTGTTCATCGTTACTCATGGACCTGTTCCTTCACATGGGACAAAGAAGCAAGTAGGTACCCACATACCACTGAAATCCATTGGAGCCCAGAGACCTTGTTCTCCCAAATTCCTTTTAAAAGTTTCAGCTGAGACATCTGAACAAAAGGTGGAAGCTGAACATCACTTAGGAAGTTCAGAATTGAGAGAGGAATTTGTCACTCCTTCCTACACATTTTGGTGTGCTTTGTTACTTATCTGGCAGATATATAAACCCATATAACATCACAACACCTTTGAACATAACCAGGAGAATGATATTGCTGCTGTAATTTAAATTGCATTTAAAATGTAAGCTCTGTTTTCACTAAGCTAATATCATTGATGGGTCTCTTTTACCCCCAGACACCTTCTATTGTCAAAATGGAGGGAGGGAGGATTGCTGTACGCTGCAGAACAGGAAAGCTTGGATTATCAAAGACACTTGCTCAATAATTTAGTTGTCTAAAACCATTCTACAAGTCATGAACTCTCTTCTGTTGTACCCTCACATAACAATTCAAAAGGCCACACTGCATCTGGGTCTCTCCTCCTCTCCAACCTCACCTCAACTAAGGAATTGTACAAAAAGTGCCACGTGTCACAGCAACAAGACAGATAATGCTTTGTAGTCACGTCCGCTTTAAAGTAACTTTCAAGTTCTCCAACACAGTTATACGTGGTACATCAGGGTAATTCTTTGGCAGTAGTTACGCTGTCTTCTCAATTCTCAGAAGCAGGGAAGGAAACATTAGGGACTACGCTTCCCGCCTAGCAAGAGTTAAATTAAGAAGGCATCAATCATCACAGACTTGGTCTGCCTCTCAGGGCAGTCTGTGGAAGTACACCATTGAAAGTGACTTCCTTAGAGATGCATCCTCAGATGTCCTTTCCAGACAAGGAAACCAGAGAATGATTCTCATCACTCCAAGGCAGAGCCTAGGAAGTCATCTTAAAAAAACATGACAAAAAACAGCATAGGCCAAACAAAGCCTTTTGAATCTCTACAGCTCCGCACATTGTATTCTTTCACATGTATTTCAGATAGAAACACTGGATCTTACCAGAAACCAACGAAGTCTACTGCAAAGGTGACAAGAATTAGATGTTCCCATCAACCCAAAGCGCAGTGGGACACATTATAGAACAGCTGTGCTCCACAGACCGCGGAATAGTTTCTCACCGCTTTTAACCGGGCACTTCATTTCAAGCAGGCTCAAATCCTATTCGCTTTTCACGCCATTCTCGGCAAGAACCGCCAGCACATTCACCTGACGAGGGCTGGGCGACGCCACTCGCGGGAGATGCAGTCGTGTGCCCGGCACCTACGTGGAAGGAAGTTTTCCGCGCAAGGACCCCGCACCGCGGGAAGGTCGCCAGCCCCCGCGCCCCCCACCTCGGCCCCGGGGCACCGTCGCAGCTCGGGGGCCGCCGGCCCACGCCCCACGCGTGCCGGCAGCTCCGCCGGGCGCAGCTTCGGCCCTGCTCCCCGGCACCGCTCCGTGCCCGCCGCTCCGGCACGGGCGGGCTCCCTTTCTCGCCGCCGCCATGCGCTGGGGACGCACCGGAGAAACTCGCCCCCCCGCCCCGCCCCGCCGCCCGCTACCTTCAAGCCGCGGATCTCGCCGAGGTGGAGCTGGAGGCGGCGGTTCACCTCGCGCATGAGGCTGCTGTGGTCCAGCATCGCGCTCCTCTTCTCGGCCCCGGCCCGGCGGAGGCTGCGGATCAGCTCCTCCTTGCTCCACGCGAGCAGCTCCTCGTCGGACACCTCGGACGAGTCCTCGGCCGCCGCCGCCCCGCAACTTTCCGCCGCCGCTTTCGACGTGGTGGCGGCCAAAGAGCCCGAGCCCGGCGGGCTCCTCACGCCCCGGGCGCCCCGCGGAGGCAGCCCCGCAACACCGCCCCAGCCGAGGCGGGGGGAAGGGCAAGGGGGCGAGCCCGGAGCGGCGCGGGCAGCTCTTCCCGGAGGGAGGAAGGGGGGGGGGGCCGCCCCGCTTCCAGCGAGGGCGGGCAGCGCTCCGCCCGCCTAGTTCGTGCCTCCTGTGCCGGTATAGGATTGGGGGGGGGGGGGGGGATACGAAGGGAATCACCTCTGGCCCCAAGCAGCGGATCCTGGAAAAAGAGAGGAAGAGGAGAAGGAAAGGGTGTGGAGGAAGCCGGGCTAGAGTCTGGGGAGCAAACTTCCCCCTTCCAAAGGAAAAAAAAAAAAACAAAAAAAAAAACCAGGTCTTTCAACAAGTCAACGGTAGCAGCGCGCGTCTCGTCCTCCCTGCTTCTTAAGAGCTGCTCATCCCTTGAAGCCGTGCTGTCTAACGAGGGCTGCTGTGGCAATCGATTTCTCTTCGGGTGGCAGATGAAGCCACGCAACAGATGAACGCAAAGTCCCGAGCCGAAGCCCCATCGTGCACGGGCTGACGGGCGGGCAGAAGCGGGAATCCGCGCAGGGAGACCGCAAGCGCTCCTCCGAAGCCGCCTCTTCCCGCCAGCTTCGTGCCCCCGTGCGCGGGCGGGGGCCGGCGCGGCCGCCCCGCGCCTTGGCATGTGCCCGCAGGGCGGCGGCGCGGCGGCAGCAGCCAGAGGCGCCAGCGGACGCAGCCAGAGGCGCCAGCAGACGCTGCCGGCGCCAGGGAGCGGGCACGGGGCGGCGCGCGGCTTTTGAGCGGGGCGCGCAGCACGTGGGAGCCCGCGCGGCGCGGGGGAGGGAGGGAGGGAGGCGGGGAGGCGGAGGGAGGCGGGGAGGCGGGGAGACGGGGAGGAGGCGGGGAGACGGGGAGGAGGCGGGGAGACGGGGGGGAGGGAGGCGGCGCGGCACCTGCGGAGGCTGCTCGCCGCGGCGGCCCCGGGCGGGACACGCGGGCCGGGTACCCCGGAGCTGCCGCGCGAGGGGTGGGCACAGCCGTTTGCTTTCGCTTACCCTCTGCTGGTCCTCCCCCCCCCCCCACCTCCCGAAGGGGCAGGGCAGCTTCATGGAAGCCCATAAAAAACGCCCACAGAAAGCCCAAAGGGAGAGATTTGCTTTTGTGCCCCCCCACCTAGCTCAAAGCACACCTAAACAGAGCATCAGCGCTCTCCTAAGGCCTACACAAGCCTCACATTTCCCTCACGTGGTTTAAGTGACGCTTAAGTAAGCAATTTTATTTCTGGAAATAAATGTACAAACACATTCAACTTCACAGAACTTCTGGTACCTCTCACAGGATGGCTTGCGAGTCGCATTTGATCGCCAAAAGCCAGCACCGCAGCAGCTTTCACCTCATCTTTCATTTACAATGGGAATATTTAAACTTTATAGACCTAATTCTTTCCAGACAAAACTAGATGCAGTTCCGTACTCCAACTCTTTACTCAAGCTGAAGGTAGCATATCTTGCTTTGCCTTTCTAGGTAAGTTCCAAAGACCCCTATTAATTTAATCTCTGCTTCATTTGCTTAGACTTTGCACATGCACAGGGGTCTCTATGCAGTAATTTCAACCCTAGAGCAACTAGGCTGTACCAGAAACAAAGTGAAGCTCCTCAGAAAAAGCCAGAGCAGCTCCTGTTAGACTGGAACTGAAGTGCTCACATGCAGACAAAACAACCAGATTTGGGAAATTCCAGGGGCCAAATCCCCATCGATTCTTCCTGTATGGCTATATCTCTCTGAACTCTTAGAGTGATTGCAGCTTCCACTGACTTACCTCAGAAATCACCATTTCTTGTACCACTGGTACTAAAACCCCAGCGGGGCAGAGCTCACCATAGGGTAACTGCTTCTGGACCTGCTTCTCAGGCAGTTTTTCATCCTGAGCCTTCTGTTGCTGCAGCTCCACAGCAACTTAAATGCAGCACGCATATATACCTGCACATGAGCCAAACATGGAAGTCTTCCATTAGAAGAAACTGAGGCTTCAAGAGGCAGCAAAACAAAGACATATTCTGGTAACTCATCTCTCCCTGATGCCAACCTTAATCTTACATTTTGAAATTACTTCCTTTCAACATCTATTATTTTGTGCCTAACAGACTGACCTTTTGGAGAAGGGAAAAGTTCCTTCTAGGTTTGCAGGCCACTGGTCTGCAGGAATGTTGGGCTGAATGCCTGGATACCTCAGTTTTGGGAGATTTTCCAACAGTTTTCAAAGATTTTCAGGTATTAAAAAAAGTAACCACAAAAGCCATAACAACCCATACACACTACTTGTCATACACAGCTTACAATAAAAATAAGTCTCCCGCAGCTGACAGGGTACATGCATTTGCTTTTTCTCCACAAAAATAATTTGAAGCAGAGTGCCTTGCTGCAATGAAACTTTGCCTGCTGATACTTTCCTACCACTCTCAATCTGCAGAGTCTGGGTTTGGCCTCCTGCTGTTTTGCACACCTGGTTAAGAAAAATTAGTTCATATTGCTGCATTTTTCCCACTACATGTGTGGGCTGGGACTCTCTGTGCTTTGCTGTTCTCTTTCTTTCTTTATGGATCAATGCAAATGGCCCGGGTAGAGTTTCTTGTAAGAATCTTTTTCTTCACACATCCCTACATAATCGTCAAGCATTGCATTTCAATTTGTGAGTGTGCAGGAACACAAGCATTTATGCAGCCTGATACAGTTACCTCATTCAAATGACTTCCCTTTTCATGTCTTAATCCTTTATCTAACTGCAGAAGCCTCTGGGCAGCTGATATCCATTCCATAGTCTTTGTTGTACTAGTCACATTTTTCCAATCAATGAAATCAGTAGCACACTTACCATATTTTCCCTATTGCATAAATAAATATAAACCTAATACCTCGAGCACATAGGTTTACGTGACAGAGAAAGTGGAGTACACTAACGAAAACCAACAGAGATTTATGCAAGTCAGGCTGAATAAAGCTCTTGCTAATAATTCAATCGTCAGTCAGATTTGTCCACTTGAATTACTAAAATACCCACAAAGTTCTAGCTTGAATGTCTAGTGCTGATTTCAGCAGTGTCTTGGGACGATGTTTTGGCGCAGCTTTCGCCGGATTTCCCGTTACAGCAAGTACCTGCCGCGCGCAACAACCACTAGGGCGAGGCGGGGGGGGAGGAGGGGGGAGGCGCGCGGCGACCGTTGGGGGGGGAGGGGGAGGCGCGCGGCGACCGTTAGGGCGACAACGAGGCAGAACGGCCAGCGACTGTTACGGCAGCCTGGGCGGGGAGCGCGCGGCGGCCGTTAGGGCGGGGCGCAGGGGCGGGGCGCACGGCGGCGGCCGTTAAAGTGAGTGGGCTGCGGTGGGGGGTGGCTGTTGGGTGCTGTGATGGGGCGTGTGTGATGGGGGTTGAGGGTTTTGGTGAGGTGTCCTGCCGAGAGAAAGCGTCGGTCCTGGAGAAGGGCTGGTTCTCAGCCTTGTGGGGGAAGGCAGCTGTAGGCTGGTGCCCGGCTGCCAAAACCCAGACGGAGGCAAATTGCTGCTGCCCCGCAGTCCCCAGGGAGCGGGGAGGAGGTGGCGGTGGCACCAAAGCGGCCTTGTAGGGGCTGCAGCTGCTGGGGGTGAGTGGGGCTGTGTGGCAGCCAGCGGCGGGGCTGCCCAGCTGCCTGTGCCATGCGCTGGGGAAGCCTGTGAGAGTGGTGAGGTGACCCCTGAGCGTGCCTGGGTTTTAAAGCCATTTTGGGCTGCGTTGGTGTCCCCTTGGTAGCTTTGCCTCTGCACTCGTGGCTCTTCCCTCGGTTGAGAGGCATTTCTGCTGCAGCATAATGTCTGCAGCCTGTTGCCCCCCAGACGCTCCCCTGGAAGTGCCCTTGTTTGTGTTTCCAAAGCCCTGAAAGTGCTTCCTAGTGCAGCCTGTCCCAGTGCAGGCAAGGAGGCTAGTGCAGTGCAGCCTGGGGGTTCCCTAGTGAAGGCAAGCAGCTGTGTGCAGCAGCTCTTTGGTCATGCCCTGCTTCAGCTGTGCTCAGGGCACCTCTGAAGTGTGTGTTTTGAATGCTAGCAATGTGTGGGAGTGCCTTCTTGAAGGCCAGTGGCCTCTTAAAGCAGACTCTATCACTTGTGTGGGTGGTGTGAATTTGCCTTGCAGTAAAGCTGTGGCTTGTTGCAAGCTGGTGGGTCTGGGTCTGCTCTCACAGTGGAGAGAAGGATTTGTAGACTTGGGTGGCAGTTGCTTCCTGAGGCTGCCTTCCGAGTCCCTTAAGGAGTGGTGTTTATCCTGGGGAGTTACAGGCGAGGTGTGACTTTCAGGCGTTGGGTCAGTTGTGAAAGCGTCTCTGAAAGGAGACCCCAGTCAGTCCTGACTGCTTGTCATCAGCTTCAGAAGTATAAATGAGAAAGCAAAAAGGGAAGCAACCAAAGCCAAGGAGCCTTGATCAGGTGCTGCTGGTATCCACATAAGCAGCGGTGCCCTGGTGGAGTTGCTTGGCCTTTGAGGTGCATCCCTGCAGAGCTGCTTTTCCCTTTGGCTAGGTGTTAGGCTGCTTCTGGCTGTCTGGCCCTGGCTTGCTTAGAAGTGTGACCGTGTGGCCTGTGTTCAGGAGGGAAAAGCCAAAGGAAGTGAGCTCCAAGGGCTCCATTGCCCCTGGGTGGTCACTGAGTGTGTCCCTTTGTGTTAAGCACCACAGGGTGGGACCTTCCTGCTGTGAATGGGCTGCAAAGGAGTTGCTGTAGGTGGGAGAGACAGCTGCTGAGCTTGTGCTAGCTGCAGGGGAATGGCAAGGTGGGTGTGGGCAGTGGGCTTAGGCAGGCAGGGTGCTGGTGTCCTGTGGTGTGGAAATGTGCTTCTGGGGCAGGCTTTTTATGGTGCTTTCCTGGCAGCCTTGTGCTACCTTGTAGAGCAGGTGGGAACTTGCCTGAATGTTCTCAGTGAGTTGCTAGCCCCGAGGCTGAAGGCAGCTGGTGTTGTGTGGCTGGCTGTTTGAGTGTGTGGCTTGTGTGGTATCAGTTGTGGCTGCTTTATGCTGGCCTGAATGTGCAGTTGTCCTTGAGCGTGGGCAGGCTCCTTCTCAGCAGTGCCTTGTGGTGGGAAGCTCTGCAGCCTCCTTGTGGGGTTTGTTTTATTCGAGATGCTTGTCTTCCTTGGGTGTGGATCACCTGCCTGGGAAGATGTGCAGGAGCTTTAGCTAAGACTGTTACCAGGACCGCATGCGTAATGATTCTGTCAATATGATAGTTAGTTCCAGGGAATAGAATGAATATGTATAATCATTCTGGGAAATTCAGTACATATGTGAGAGAGCAATAGAAACTTTGGATGATGTGAGACATGGTGTGCACGTTGGGTGGAGCTATCCCCCGTGCATCCGGCGCTGTAATAAAGAGAATGCCTGCTTCTTAATACTACATTGGTGTTAAGGAGTTTTTCCTCCCGATTTCGGTGACAGCTTTGGCACCCCAGATGGGACCCTGCTTCTGAATCTCAACGCATCTGTGGGATTGCAGGACCTCCAGCCAGCACCGAGGGATTCTCAGGGAGAACCTCTGATCTCCAGACCAAAGAGCTCTGAGTAAGCCCCCTGGGAAGGTAAAGGCATTCCTTTCCTTAACAGGTCAGGTTGCCCGCTGGTCAGATGCAGTGAGCCTTGCAGAGCTGGGTTAGAAGGGTGGAAAAGGTGGGGTCGCCCGCCTGTAAGGTGTGGCGAAAGCCATGCAGGGAGGTCAGGTTGGGCTCTGGAGGTCCCTCAGGGGGAGGAAGGTAAAGTTATTTGTGCACAATTGTGTGTTTATGTGGCAATTTGACATTTGGAATGTTATTGGACTTTGTTTTGTGGATTTTGTGGTTATGGGTAACCAAGCGTCGAAAGAGGGGGGGATTTGGAAGAATTCACCCCTGGGAGGTATTTTGAAGCATTGGAGAGAGGCGGCAGGTCCGCCGGGAGGTACACTTACCAAGAGAACAATTAATTGAATACTGTAATCATCGTAATCATGTATAGTTTAGAAGATCAGGAAAAATGGCCTAAGAATGGAAGTGTGAACTACAATACCATATTACAATTAATGTTGTTTTGCTGGAGGGAGGGGAAATGGGATGAAGTAATGTATGCAGATTTGTTCTTCGCACAAAGAGACCACCCTGTGTGGCAGAAAGATTGTGGGATGATTCCAAGGGATCCGATGATACTAGCACTAGAGAAGGAGGGAAAGGGTCAAAAGTTGAAAAGGTGTTGTTCTGCTTGTAGTATTGGAAAAAGGTGTTTAAAGTATGAACAGGAGGAGGAAGAAGATTTGGAGTTGATGGTTGTTCCCCGACAGAGGTTGGGGGAGGATATTGAGGCTATGTGTGGGGCTGAAGGGGCAGAAGGATTTAGCCAGATTGCAGGGAGAACAAGAGGATGACAAGGGGAAGCGGGGGGGGGGAGGGGCGGGTGGTTTACAGGCTTCACTTCTGCAGGTGGTTGGAAATAATGGACCAGTAACAGTTAAAGTACCTTTCTCTATAATGGAGTTAAGGTCCTGGAAGGAAATAGCAGGGAACTATAGAGAAGATCTGGGGAAAGTGGCTAAAGTGTTTGAAACTCTAATTAGGACTCAGGATCCAGATTGGAATGATTTACAGGTAATATTAGACACCCTGCTAGATGATACTGAAAAGAAGATGGTATTAAACACTGCTCGGAAGCAAGTGGAAGGAGCACTTGCTGGTGGGGATTTGCAGGGGATGCTAGATCAGAATTTTCCTGCTGCAGAGCCAGGGTGGGATCCTAAGCAGCCAGGACCCCGGGGACTCTTAACAAGATATCAGAGATGGATAATGTTTGGCATAAGACACGCCCTGCCAAAAGCAGTTAATTGGTCTAAGCTATATGAGGTCAAACAAGAACCAACTGAATCCCCATCTGCTTTTGTGGAATGATTAAAGGCTACTGCCAGAAAATCTACCAACCTGGATCCTGAGAAACCAGAGGAAGCCCAGCAGTTAGCTTCAACTTTTATGGGACAATTGGCCCCAGACATAAAAAGGAAACTTCAAAAATTAGAGGGGGCAGATTTGAGAGATCTGGGGAAAATGTTAGAAGTGGCCTGGACGGCTTTTAATAATAGGGAAAAGGAAAAAGAAATGCGACATATTCGAAGGGAGTACCTAAGAGAAGGGAGATTGATTGCTGCTTTAAGCAGGGCTCCTGGAGGAGCCTATAGAGAAAGGGAAGGCCCAGGAGGGGGTTACTGAGGTGTGAAAGGGAGTAAGAGAAAGGGAACATGACCTCCTTTTGTGCAACCTCATCTAGCAGATCAGTGTGCGCAATCTGCAAAGAAAGGGGGCACTGGCAAAGGGAATGTCCTCAGGCTGGGAACTTAGCCCCAGCCCTGCAAGCCATTAAGCTAATGACCTTAAAGGATGAATCGTGAAGGGGACTGGGGGAATCATCCGCAGCCGAACCCCTGGTTACACTAAGGCTGGGAAATGAAGAAGTAGAATTTGTAGTTGCTCCAGGAGCCACTTACTCTGTACTTAATACTTGTAAAGGAAGCTTTAGCCATGAAAGTGTAAGCGTTGTTGGTGCTACAGGGAAAGGAGAGAATGGGCCCTTTTTGCAGCCCTTAAATTTTAAATTGGGAAACCAATGGGTGACTCATCAATTTTTATATATGCCTGAATGTCCGATGCCCTTGATGGGTAGGGATTTATTGGATAAGTTGAACACGCAGATAACCTTTAAGAATGGAGTGGTGCAGCCACTAATACCTGAATCAAAAGCTGTGGAAATGAGAATTTTTATGTTACAGAGCAGCACGCAGAAAGCGGAGGAGGAGATTGCTGCTGATGTAGAAGATGCAGTAGTACCCTTGGTATGGGCTAGTGGAATTCCAGGTCGGTCTAAAGTGGCGAAACCAGGAGGTTGTTCTAAAATCTGTGACTAAACCGGTAAGACAAAAGCAGTATCCTATTAGGTGGGAGGCTAGAAAGGGGTTGGAAGAATTAATAAGTAAACTTTTGAATTATGGGTTACTGATAGTGTGAATCAGAATATAACACCTCAGTATTATCAGTAAAGAAACAAAATGGCAAGGAATAGAGGTTGGCTCAGGATTTAAGAGCCGTGAATCAGATTGTTCAAGATATTCACCCAGTAGCGGCTAAGCCATCTACCTTGCTGACATCCCTGAAGGAGGACCATAAATGGTTCACTGTACTTGATCTCGGGGATGCCTTTTTCTGCATACCTCTAGACAAAGACAGTCAGGCGATATTGGCCTTTGAATGGGAAAGCCCCACCACCGGATGCAAAACACAACTTCCTTGGACGGTGTTCCCTCAGGGGTTCAAAACCAGTGCAACAATATTTGGCAAGCAATTGGCCAAGGAGCTGGAATCATGGAAAAGGGAAAACCTGGAAGGAACAATACTGCAGTATGTAGATGACATTTTGTTGTCATCTGCGGAGACTAGGGGAGAGTGTCTACAGATGAGCATAAGCCTGTTGAATTTTCTAGGACAGAGGCCATTGTGTAACAAAAAGCAAGGCTCAGGTAGGGAAAAAGACTGTGACTGATTTAGGTCTCGAGATTTCACAAGGACAACGGAGACCGGGAGCTGACAGAAAAGAAGCGATCTGCCAAACTGCAGAACCAAGAACTGCACGAGAGCTGAGGGCATTCTTGGGTATGGCCGGATGGTGCAGACTGTGGATTCCCAGCTATGGGCTATTAGTAAAACCCCTTTATGAAATTTTGAAGGGGTCAAACAAGAGCTACCTACTATGGACCCCTGAATGCCAAATAGCTTTTAAAGACTTAAAAAAGGCTCTGTCAGCACCTGCATTGGGACTGCCCAATTTGTCTAAACCCTTTGAGCTATTTGTACATGAACGACAACATCTTGCCCTGGGCGTGCTGACTCAGAAACTGGGAACGTGGAGAAGAGCTGTGGGCTATTTCTGCAGACAATTGGGCAGTGTGAGTAAAGGATGGCCAGGGTGTTTGCGTGCTGTAGCCGCAACTGTTCTTTTGATCCAAGAAGCTGGAAAATTCACAATAGGACAAAGAATCATAGTGTATGTTCCACATATGGGAACAAGAGGGGGGACATTGGCTGTCTCCAAGCCGTATGCTCAGATATCAAGTTATCCTGTTGGAAAAGGGTGATGCGGAACTCAAAACCACCGCAGCAATCAACCCGGCGATGTTTTTGAACTCAGAAGTAAGGGACCCCGAGCCCTTGCACCATGATTGTCTGCAAAGCATTGAACACGTATATTCAAGCGGACAGGATCTGAGAGATGAACTGCTAACTAATCCTGATTTGGAACTGTTTACAGATGGTAGCAGCTTTGTACAAGATGGGAAATGGGTGGCCGGATACGCAGTGGTCACAGCTACATGGGTAATAGAGGCTGGGTCCCTAGCCATTAACGTGTCAGCCCAGAAGGCGGAATTGATAGCATTGAGACAAGCCTTGAAGATAGCTGAAGGGAAAAAGGTAAATATAAGGACTGACTCAAAGTATGCATTTGGGGTAGTCCGTGCACATGGGGCTACCTGGAAGGAGAGAGGATTGCTGACTGCTCAAGGATCACCTATTAAATACAAGGAAGAAATTTTCCGACTTGTAGAGAATATTCAAAAACCTGGGGAAGTGGCAATAATGCGTTGCAAGGCACACCAATTTGGACAAGCCACAGTAAATGTGGGTAATCGATGAGCCGATAAAACCGCTAGAGGTGGCCGAATGAGGCATCCTTGTATTGGTACCAGTAAAAGAGGTGAAGCTGCCAATTCTGAAACCTAATTACAGTGAGGCAGATCAACAATTAGCATCACTGTTAAAAGCACCCCCAAAGGGAGAGGGTTGGTTAATAACGCCTACAAAACAGGTCATTGTTCCACCGCAGATAATGACCGAAATTGTAAAAAAGAGACACGAAGAAACACACTGGGGTAGTGAGGCTCTGATTTCTAGTCTTCAAAACTCGATTATATGTGTAGGAATGAGTGGAATAGTAAAGTCTGTGATGGCAAAGTGCCCTGTTTGTTTAAAAAGTAATCCTATGAACAGGAGAAGACTGCCCCTGGGGACCACTAAGCCCGGAAGTTCCCCCGGAGATGACTGGCAAATTGATTTCTCTGAATTACCAAGGCAAGACAGTTCTAGATATCTCCTGGTATTAGCTGACACCTTCTCGGGATGGCCGGAAGCTTTTTTCCCTGTTGCACCAATAAAGCTAGGCAAGTAACTGAAATATTGCTCAAAGACATAATACCAAGATTTGGGGTACCAATAGGAGTGTCCTCTGATGGGGGCCCACATTTTGTGGCAGATAGTCCAACAGCTAAGTAAAATTCTTGGTATCAAGTGGGATTTACATACCCTGCGGAGGCCTCAGTCGAGTGGGAAGGTAGAAAGAATGAATCAAACTTGAAAGCAACAGATTAGTAAGATATGTCCAGAAACTTCTTTAAGATGGCCCCAGACCCTTCCACTGGCTCTTTTAAGAATCAGAATACAGCCAAGGTCTAGGAGTAAGATTAGTCCTTATGAGGTATTATATGGGGAAACCATACCAAGCGCCGCTGATTCCAGGGGAGATCCCTGTAAAAGGAAAAACAGATTAAAGTTCTATCTGATTTCTTTAGGGGAAGTCCTTGCAGCTCTCTGATGGCATATTATTTTGACAGGACTGCTCGTGTTGGACACTCCTGTCCATCAGTATCAACCGAGAGATTTCGTATACATTAAAAAGGTGGAACTCCAAACCTTTACAAGAGAGGTGGAAAGGACCTTTCCGGGTACTCCTACCTAGTTGCACTGCACTCAAGGTGGAAGGGATCAAAGCTTGGGTTCATTACACTCGAGTTAAGCCAGGACCTGGGAGTGAGTGTTGCTGAATTATTTGTAACTTTTGCTTGTTTTTGCAGTTAAAGCGTCTAATTGTTAAAGCGTCTAATTGTTAAAGCGTCTAATTGTTAAAGCGTCTAATTGTTAAAGCGTCTAATTGTTAAAGCGTCTAATTGTTAAAGCGTCTAATTGTTAAAGCGTCTAATTGTTAAAGCGTCTAATTGTTAAAGCGTCTAATTGTTAAAGCGTCTAATTGTTAAAGCGTCTAATTGTTAAAGCGTCTAATTGTTAAAGCGTCTAATTGTTAAAGCGTCTAATTGTTAAAGCGTCTAATTGTTAAAGCGTCTAATTGTTAAAGCGTCTAATTGTTAAAGCGTCTAATTGTTAAAGCGTCTAATTGTTAAAGCGTCTAATTGTTAAAGCGTCTAATTGTTAAAGCGTCTAATTGTTAAAGCGTCTAATTGTTAAAGCGTCTAATTGTTAAAGCGTCTAATTGTTAAAGCGTCTAATTGTTAAAGCGTCTAATTGTTAAAGCGTCTAATTGTTAAAGCGTCTAATTGTTAAAGCGTCTAATTGTTAAAGCGTCTAATTGTTAAAGCGTCTAATTGTTAAAGCGTCTAATTGTTAAAGCGTCTAATTGTTAAAGCGTCTAATTGTTAAAGCGTCTAATTGTTAAAGCGTCTAATTGTTAAAGCGTCTAATTGTTAAAGCGTCTAATTGTTAAAGCGTCTAATTGTTAAAGCGTCTAATTGTTAAAGCGTCTAATTGTTAAAGCGTCTAATTGTTAAAGCGTCTAATTGTTAAAGCGTCTAATTGTTAAAGCGTCTAATTGTTAAAGCGTCTAATTGTTAAAGCGTCTAATTGTTAAAGCGTCTAATTGTTAAAGCGTCTAATTGTTAAAGCGTCTAATTGTTAAAGCGTCTAATTGTTAAAGCGTCTAATTGTTAAAGCGTCTAATTGTTAAAGCGTCTAATTGTTAAAGCGTCTAATTGTTAAAGCGTCTAATTGTTAAAGCGTCTAATTGTTAAAGCGTCTAATTGTTAAAGCGTCTAATTGTTAAAGCGTCTAATTGTTAAAGCGTCTAATTGTTAAAGCGTCTAATTGTTAAAGCGTCTAATTGTTAAAGCGTCTAATTGTTAAAGCGTCTAATTGTTAAAGCGTCTAATTGTTAAAGCGTCTAATTGTTAAAGCGTCTAATTGTTAAAGCGTCTAATTGTTAAAGCGTCTAATTGTTAAAGCGTCTAATTGTTAAAGCGTCTAATTGTTAAAGCGTCTAATTGTTAAAGCGTCTAATTGTTAAAGCGTCTAATTGTTAAAGCGTCTAATTGTTAAAGCGTCTAATTGTTAAAGCGTCTAATTGTTAAAGCGTCTAATTGTTAAAGCGTCTAATTGTTAAAGCGTCTAATTGTTAAAGCGTCTAATTGTTAAAGCGTCTAATTGTTAAAGCGTCTAATTGTTAAAGCGTCTAATTGTTAAAGCGTCTAATTGTTAAAGCGTCTAATTGTTAAAGCGTCTAATTGTTAAAGCGTCTAATTGTTAAAGCGTCTAATTGTTAAAGCGTCTAATTGTTAAAGCGTCTAATTGTTAAAGCGTCTAATTGTTAAAGCGTCTAATTGTTAAAGCGTCTAATTGTTAAAGCGTCTAATTGTTAAAGCGTCTAATTGTTAAAGCGTCTAATTGTTAAAGCGTCTAATTGTTAAAGCGTCTAATTGTTAAAGCGTCTAATTGTTAAAGCGTCTAATTGTTAAAGCGTCTAATTGTTAAAGCGTCTAATTGTTAAAGCGTCTAATTGTTAAAGCGTCTAATTGTTAAAGCGTCTAATTGTTAAAGCGTCTAATTGTTAAAGCGTCTAATTGTTAAAGCGTCTAATTGTTAAAGCGTCTAATTGTTAAAGCGTCTAATTGTTAAAGCGTCTAATTGTTAAAGCGTCTAATTGTTAAAGCGTCTAATTGTTAAAGCGTCTAATTGTTAAAGCGTCTAATTGTTAAAGCGTCTAATTGTTAAAGCGTCTAATTGTTAAAGCGTCTAATTGTTAAAGCGTCTAATTGTTAAAGCGTCTAATTGTTAAAGCGTCTAATTGTTAAAGCGTCTAATTGTTAAAGCGTCTAATTGTTAAAGCGTCTAATTGTTAAAGCGTCTAATTGTTAAAGCGTCTAATTGTTAAAGCGTCTAATTGTTAAAGCGTCTAATTGTTAAAGCGTCTAATTGTTAAAGCGTCTAATTGTTAAAGCGTCTAATTGTTAAAGCGTCTAATTGTTAAAGCGTCTAATTGTTAAAGCGTCTAATTGTTAAAGCGTCTAATTGTTAAAGCGTCTAATTGTTAAAGCGTCTAATTGTTAAAGCGTCTAATTGTTAAAGCGTCTAATTGTTAAAGCGTCTAATTGTTAAAGCGTCTAATTGTTAAAGCGTCTAATTGTTAAAGCGTCTAATTGTTAAAGCGTCTAATTGTTAAAGCGTCTAATTGTTAAAGCGTCTAATTGTTAAAGCGTCTAATTGTTAAAGCGTCTAATTGTTAAAGCGTCTAATTGTTAAAGCGTCTAATTGTTAAAGCGTCTAATTGTTAAAGCGTCTAATTGTTAAAGCGTCTAATTGTTAAAGCGTCTAACCGTTAAAGCGTCTAACCGTTAAAGCGTCTAACCGTTAAAGCGTCTAACCGTTAAAGCGTCTAACCGTTAAAGCGTCTAACCGTTAAAGCGTCTAACCGTTAAAGCGTCTAACCGTTAAAGCGTCTAACCGTTAAAGCGTCTAACCGTTAAAGCGTCTAACCGTTAAAGCGTCTAACCGTTAAAGCGTCTAACCGTTAAAGCGTCTAACCGTTAAAGCGTCTAACCGTTAAAGCGTCTAACCGTGTTTTTTTTCTTTTTTTAGGTTACAAAAGGAAGGGGTGCTAGGTGGTTTGGTAAGGGACAGAGCATGCCTGGGCCTGGTGCAGTGAGTGAAAGGAGCTGGATGCCAGGCCAGAAGTACCCCCACTGGCAATGGTTTTAGTTCTGGTTTGGGACTAGGACTCTAATGTGTCGCTGGGAGAAGAATGCCTCTGGGGCCACATTGCCCCCTGTGGATAGGGAGCAGTTGACTTGGTCAGATCTGTGTTGGAGGTGGAAGCAGCTGGCAGGTAGAGGGTTCCCTTTTCCCAGTGGTGGTTTCTTGGCCGAAGCCAAGAAACTGCAGCAGCTTCTCTTTCCTTCTGTGGTCTGCTCTGCGCTTGCCTCCTCTTGAAGAGGATGTGCCTGTGCTCCTCAGCGAGTTCTGCCAGGAGCTTGGGACTGCTGTACGTGTCTGATAATCTGTCTTTCAGCATTGTGGTGTTTGCGGTGGTGATCTGCAGGGATGAGCTGCTCTTGCTGGCTGGAGTATGGCTGCACTGACAAGGAGTTGGTGCCCACCTGAGGCTGGAGCAGGACTGCAGGTGTGCCAGGGTAATTCTGCTTCTATCTGGGTAACTTTTTTGAAGCTCAGCCTCGCTGCCCAGACTGACAAAGTAGCTAGAGCTTAAAAGCTGCTCTTAAGATGCCTGGAAATAGGAGGTGAGCTCAGCTGAGAGTGAGCTGCTGGCTGCTCTGCAGGGACAGCTGGCCGGAAGGGAAGAGTTCTGGGAGGGCAGGTTATGTTTATGGTGGTGGCGGGATGAACAGAGCTGATGCTGTATGAAAGCAGGGAGAAGGCTGGGGGTTAGAGTGAGCAGAGGTGTGGCTTGTGTGTGCCCAAGCAAGCCTTGCTGCTGGTCAGGGGATCAGTGATGGCAGGAGTGGAGTGGAGGGCTGCTCCTTCTTGGGAGCTGAGGAAAGCCTTTGGAAGTGAAAGGGGGTGGCATGATGTTAAGAAGTTGGGCCGCTCTCCTTTTGCCAGGGGCAGATGGGGAGGGCTTTTGTCTGTGCTGTTGAGGTGGGGGCGGGTGTTGCCTGGTGGGGATTTGGGGGTAGTGCTGTCCATGCAAGGGAGTGTCCCAGCAAGGCCAGGGAGCCCAAGTAGTGCAGGTGGCTTGCCCAAAGGCAGATGCTTAAGATTGTCAGCAGCTGATGAGCTGAGGCAGCTGCAGGTGTGACATGTGTTGCTGGGGTGCCTTGCCCCCAGGGCAGCCCTGGCATGTGGCGTGCACAGCTGAGAAGCCAAAGAGGTGGGGGAGAAGGAGTGCTGCTGTTGCTGCCCAGGATGCCAGGTGGCAGCTAGTGCCTGCAGGCAGGGCCCCTGGCACCCAAGCAGATGTGCTTTGTGCCAGTAGGTTGCCCTTTACAAGAGGGGTTCCTCTGGAAAATGAGGAGCGCTCCTGTAACTTGGAGCTGCCAAATGGGTGGTAGAGGGGGGCGGAGGGGGAGGGAATGGACTAAAGTCCTTGAAGCCACCTCTTTGGCATATCTCCTCTGGGCAGAGTTGTGGAGACAAGGAGGGGTTTGGCAACCTGTTGAGTGACACTGTTGTCAGAGCCTGGTGCTGCTGAGGGAGGAGGGTGTGTGTGTGTGTGTGTGTGGGGGTGATAGCCCTGTTGTAAAGTACAGTTGCAGAGAGGGCTGCAAGGGTGGCTTGGTGGCTGGAGCAAAGGTGGGGGGTGGCAGGTGCTTTTGTGCCTGGAAAATGAAGGCTAGCAGGGCTGGTTGCTGTACTTGTACACAAGTCTTGGAGTTGAGGAAAGAAGAAGCCTTAAAAGGCTTCAGAAGCTTGGAGGCCTAGCCCCCTAGGTGGGAGGCAGGTGGTCACTGGGGCATTAATGTGGAAGTGAAGAGCAGGTGGAGTGGCCTATGCCAGGGAGAAGTGGCAGTATGTATTGCCTGCTGGAGTCAAGTGAGTTGACCATGTCCCAGTAAAGGGGATGGTTCCTTGGGGCGCCACATGTCAGGTGGAGGCAGGAGGAGAAAAGTGTTGGGAGCACCTTGAGCTTGAGAGCAGGGCTGCTGTGATTTTTGAGTGCTGGTGTTTGTTTGGGGAAAAGGTAGAAGAGCAGGCTAGAGGAGAGGGGAGAGCAGCCAGGGAGGGCAAGAAAGAAGCTTGGCAAGGAGCCCGTGCATGGAAGCCATTTAGTGCAAATGGGGCAGTGTGAGAGCAAGCTTGCTGCAGGCAGGCAGGCAGGCTAACATGTGCTGGGCTTGTTGTCCTGCTGTGTCAGCCTGTCTTGCCTGTTTGACCCCCCCAGCAGCTGAGGTGGGACAGCTGAAGGTAGTGTGCCCTAAAGGTGTGGGAGGGAGGGTGCTGAGGCCTGCCTGGGGCACTGGTGGAGAGTGGATGTGTGGGGGCTGGTGGGGCAGGGCAGAGGAGTTGAGGACTCCCCAGAGCATGTCAGGCTGAAGTTGCAGTATGGCTTTGTGAGGGAGAGCCTGCCGTGAGGTGGGAGCAGCCAGGGGAGCTGTAGGGGTGTGCCAAGGGGCTCGCCAGGGTCAGAGAGGACAGAGGGCTCCCAAGTGTGAGCCCAGTATTTTGGGGAGCATGGCTTTTGTGTGCAGTTTTCCCAAGCTGCCCGGGCTGAATTGCTGTCAGGTGCCAAGTGCAGCAAGGGCTCTTTGGCTTCCCCCCTGCCCAGGTGTCAGTAGAGCTAAGCTCTAGTGGTCCAGTCTGTGCCCTTCTGCCCAAAGCTGCAGCTGCTTTGCCAAGTGGAGGGGCAGCAGTTTCCTTTGAAGAGAAGAGGATGTTGTGGAGAGAAGTTTGGGGCTGGTTGTCTGGAACAATTCCGGCAGCTGGCTGTGTACTTGAGGCCTAGTGCAGGTTGCCAGTGCCCAGGGTTGTGGGTGTGGGAGCTGCCCACTTGAGCATGCTGTGCAGGGGAGCTGCTGTGTTTCATGTGTGAGTGAGTGGTGTGTGTGTGCAGGTGTTGAGTGGAGAGCTGGAGGTGCCTTTTGTTTGGAGGAGCAAGTAGGGCTGGGTGTTTAGTGGCTCTAAAGCAGGAAGGAAGGAAGGAGGGTGGTAGGTGTGAGCATGGAGCAGTGGGATGGTCTGGCAGAGAGGTGTTGCCTGGGTGAGCAGAAATGAGTCCTTCTTTCGCAGGACTGCCTTTTGGTGCTTTGGGGGACGCGCCTGCCCCTGCGTGGGATGTGCTTCTCTCTTTGAAGGTTCCCTTTTGTCCTCTGCATGGACCCTGACTCTTTGTGCCAGAGGGGGTTAGCTGCTTTGGCCAAAGCCCTTGGGAGATGGTCCCGCACACTTCTTTGGTGCTGCCCGGCAGCTTTTCCCTGGGGCTTGACCACTTCTGGTCAGTGTTTGCCAAGAGAGGACTGCTCTGAAGAAGTTGGGGATATCTCGGAGGGTGGGGGCATGTGCCTCAGCTCTGCTTTTCAGGCCCAGGAGGGGCAGCGCCCAGAGATGCAGTTTGTACTGATGGCAAGTGTTCCTTAGTAAAAGGCCTCAGCTTGCTGGGACCCAAAGCCTGAGACTGCTGTGGCAGAGCGCGTGGGCCCTCGGTTGTGCCCTGCCTTCTCTTTGGTGGCAATGGCTTTGCTGTGTTGGTCGCTTCTGGGGGCGTTCTGTGCTTTGTCATACGCAGCGGTGGCAAAGTGGTGCCTGCAGGGCACAGGATAATGGCAAGAGGGAAAGGTGCTCAGCAGAGCCAGGACTGCTGCAGCTTCCTGGTGTTGATGCAGTTTTGCAGAGTTGGAGCCCTTTGCAATCTCTGCAGTGAGAGGCAATTTATAATGCTGTGTGCCAAAGGTACCCTGAAAAGCCTCAGCTGTTTGAGCCCTGGGCAATCCTCTAGGCATGACAAGAGGCTTGCAGTTTCTCTTTTTTGGCAGTCCCCTCCTTGCTCTCGGGTCTTTGGAGGTGCAGCCTGGAGTCCTTGCAGCCTCAGTGGTGTGCTGCAGGAATTGCCCAGGCTGGAGTGCAAGCTGTATTGCAGGCCCTTGACAAGGAGTGTTTTTGCTGCTGCTGCTGGGCCAGCTCTGTGGAGGCAGCGTATTTCCCTTCAGTTTTGGGGAGGGTCATGACAGGGTTCAACTGGTGGAAAGTTACAAGCAGCAAAGCATATGGGAAAGGAGAAGCAAGGAGCGAGGTACAAGGAGTTACAGGTAGCAAAGCGTATGGGAAAGGAGAAGCAAGGAGCAAGGTACAAGGAGTTACAGGTAGCAAAGCGTACGGGAAAGGAGAAGCAAGGAGCGAGGTACAAGGCATGATTGTGCGTGCGTGATCAGTGTAATAACTGGCTACCTGTGATGTAGTCAGCATGATGACTGGCTTAGCAGAGTGTATCTGTAAAACCGCTGAAGCAGCCAACTTAGTATAAATATGCTCAGAAACAAACAATAAATGTCTCAAGATGCACCACTTCTTGAGTCTGTGCCTTCATTTGCTCCAAATGGCGCCCGAACAGGGACTCAGCTCTGCATAATAAGGTGACGTCGATCCGGTAGCGAAACCCGACTGAACCGGGACAACAAGACTGAACCAGGGCTCCAAGCCTTACAAGGAGCGTGCATCCATCACCTCAATGAAGGTGAGCAGTTGGGAATCATGGGGGGAAGGTTATCCCTAGAACAGAAACAAAGTCTTGACGCATTGTAGACTACTTTGGACAGGCACAATCGGGACATTTCAGAGGTAAAGTTACTAACACTCCTGGACTGGATTACGAGAAATGTACCTGACTTCCCTGCTAATGGGACATTTCAACTCAATGAATGGGCGAAAGTAGGTCAGAGACTATACGAGGAAGTGGGGACTGGAGATGTCGCGGTTTGTAAGCATTTGGCTACATGGGGGAACTGTTACCAGCTCGGACAAGGAGGAGTCTCAACAGGAGCCTCAGACAAACATACCCAAGGACACCGGTGCACTGGGACTGATACATCCTGAGAAAGTACAGCTAAACCAGCAGAAGCCAGTTGGAGGCAAGATTAGGACTGAAACAGTTTTCCTCAAACAAGGAAGCAGGCCAAGTTGAGACCATGTATGGAAAAGTAGAGCAAAGTTCATGGCAAGACACTGAGTGACACCTCTTCTGACACCACCAGAGACCCCCACAGAAGACCCCCAGAGACTCAGACCGCATGCATAATGATTATGTAAATGTAGTAATTAGTTCTAGGAAATAGAATGAATATGTATAATTGTTCCTGGAAATTTAATGCATATGCATAGGATAGAGCAATATAAACTTTAGATGATGCGACACACGGTGTGCACGTTGGGTGGAGCTATCCCCCATGTACCCGGCGCCGTAATAAAGAGAATGCCTGCTTCTTAATGCTACATTGGTGTTAAGGAGTTTTTCTCCCAATTTCGGTGACAGTTTTGACACCCCAGATGGGACTCCGCTTCTGAACCTCGTCAGATCCGTGGGATCACAGGACCTCCAGCCGGCACCGAGGGATTCTCGGGGAGAACCTCCGATACCCAGACCGAAGAGCTCTGAACAAGACCCCTGGGAAAGGTAAAGGCATTCCTTTCTTGAAAAGGTCGGGTTAGAGTCCTGCATTGCTTGATTTGTGTGGCAATTTGACATTTGGAACGTTATTGGACTTTGTTTTGTGGATTTTGTGGTTATGGGTAACCAAGCGTCGAAAGAGGGGGGGATTTGGAAGAATTCACCCCTGGGATGTATTTTAAAGCATTGGAGAGAGGCGGCAGGTCCGCCGGGAGGTACACTTACCAAGAGAACAATTAATTGAATACTGTAATCATTGTAATCATGTATAGTTTAGAAGATCAGGAAAAATGGCCTAAGAATGGAAGTGTGAACTACAATACCATATTACAATTAATGTTGTTTTGCTGGAGGGAGGGGAAATGGGATGAAGTAATGTATGTAGATTTGTTTTTCGCATTAAGAAACCACCCTGAATGGCAGAAAGATTGTGGGATGATTCCAAGGGATCCGATGATACTAGCACTAGAGAAGGAGGGAAAGGGTCAAAAGTTGAAAAGGTGTTGTTCTGCTTGTAGTATCGGGAAGAGGTGTTTAAAGTGTAAACAGGAGGAGGAAGAGGATTTGGAGCTGTTGGTGGCCCCCCTGACATAAGTGTGGGGGAGATGTCAAGGATGTTGTTGGGGAGGCTGAAGAGGCAGAAGGATTTAGCCCGATTGAGAGGAGAACAAGAGGACGACAAGGGGAAGCGGGGGAAGTTTTACAGGCTGCCCTTTGGCAGGCGGTTGGAAATACCGGACCTGTAACAGTTCAAGTGCCTTTCTGTATAATGGAGTTAAGGTCCTGGAAGGAAATAGCAGGGAACTATAGAGAAGATCTGGGGAAAGTGGCAGAAGTGTTTGAAACTCTAATTAGGACTCAGGATCCAGACTGGAATGATTTACAGGTAATATTAGACACCCTGCTAGATGATACTGAAAAGAAGATGGTATTAAACACTGCTCGGAAGCAAGTGGAAGGAGCACTTGCTGGTGGGGATTTGCAGGGGATGCTAGATCAGAATTTTCTTGCTACAGACCCCCCGGGGTGGGATCCTAACCTGCCAGGACCCCGGGGACTTCTAATAAGATATCAGAAATGGATATTGTATAGTGTAAAACATGGTATGCCAAAAGCAGTTAATTGGTCCAAAATAAATGAGGTCAGACAAGAACCGAGTGAATCCCCATCTGCTTTTATGGAATGATTAGAAGTTACTGCCAGAAAATCTACCAACCTGGATCCTGAGAAACCAGAGGAAGCCCAGCAGCTAGCTTCAATTTTTATGGGACAATCGGCTCCAGACATAAGAAGGAAACTTCAAAAATTAGAAGGAGCAGATTTGAGAGATCTGGGGAAAATGTTAGAAGTGGCCTGGATAGCTTTTAATAGGATGCAGTACTACCAGTTGTATGGGCTAGCAGAATTCCAGGTAGGTCTAAATTGGCGAAACCAGTGAAGGTTGTTCTAAAATCTGGAGCTAAACCGGTAGGACAAAAACAGTATCCTATTAAGTGGGAGGCCCATGTACCTTTGGGCTTCTGACGTTGTTCCATCCCGAAAAGTTGTTAATTGATGGAACTGCCCGTGTTCGGACAAAACGGTCCACCCACAGCTTTACATCAGACTGTAGTAGCGACATAGAATTGTGGGACCCAACTAAGCGTGTCTTGAGTAGTATTTTCACAGGAGTAGGAACTGCTCCCGCTTTATCACAACTTAACAAATTAGGATGCTGGCTTGCAGAGGAAGCAAATGCTACTAGTACTGCTTTGAACGCCCTGTTAACAGACACAGATTCAGTTAGACATGCCACCTTGCAGAATGGGGCTGCAATCGGTTTTTTGCTATTGGCCCAAGGCCATGGCTGTCAGGATTTTGAGGGAATGTGTTGTATGAATCTGAGTGATCATTCTGAGTCAACACATACGAGCATTGCAAGATTGAAGGCGTTAACAAAACAATTGCAAGAAGACGATGGGAAAAACGTATGGGGAATGTTTGGTTGAATATGCTTGCTGTAGGACCTTGGTTAAAACGCATCCTGATTCTAGGACTTATTATAGCTTTTGTATTTGTTGCAATACTAATGTGTGTGCCATGCTTATTGAATTGTGTACAAAGAATGATTGACCGGAGCATGAAGCAAGTCATGACCCTGCAAGTTCATACTGCCTTAGCCTTTCAATTATTAAAGGAAGGGGGAGATGTGGAGGGTCATGACAGGGTTCAACTGGTGGAAAGTTACAAGTAGCAAAGCGCATGGGAAAGGAGAAGCAAGTAGTGAGGTACAAGGAGTTACAGGTAGCAAAGCGTATGGGAAAGGAGAAGCAAGGAGCGAAGTACAAGGCATGATAGCGTGTGTGTGATCGGTGTAATGACTGGCTACCTGTGACGTAATCGGCATGATGACTGGCTTAGCAAAGTGTATCTGTAAAACCGCTGAAGCAGCTAACTACTTAGTATAAATATGCTCAGAAACAAACAATAAATGTCTCAAGATGCACCACTTCTTGAGTCTGTGCCTTCATTCGCTACAAGTTTACTGCTCAGAATTGTTCCTCTTTGCTAGGAGGAAAGCCAAAGACTGCACTAACTGTAGTGGGACCTCTGAGCCAGTAACTTGTGGGAACCCCCTGGCAGAGGTCAAAAATAGGATGTGGGTTTTTCCTTCTTGGGAGTGATAGCTGGAAGTGTTAGGGGAGTTGCTTCTGTGGAGAAGTAGGAGAGGAGTAGCTGCAAAAGCCCAGCTGAAGTAGGAGCAGGTAGGAAAATGTGTCTGGGCTTGTGGGGCCCTTCCACTCATCTACAAGGTGGTTGATCTGCAAGGCATGGTGGTAAGTGAGCTTTGCCAGGCCCTAGATAGCGCGGCTGCAGGCAAGGCCAGCCTGAGGCACCTTTGCTGTGCCCCAGTGTGGTTTCCCCCCAATGGCAGTAACAGGAGCTGGTGCCGTGCTGCTTTGCACTAGCCCTTTAGCCCTTCTGCGGTGGCTTGCCCCTGGGATTTTGGGAGCCGTGCAGAAAGTGGCCTAGAACGCTGGTGCTTCTGGAGGAGCTTGGAGTTGTTTCTGTGTGCTCATGAGGATGCTGCTAGCTTCTTTGCTCTCCTTCTCTAGGTTCCTGCGTGGCATCCCTCTGCGCGCTGTCCGAGAGCCTTCTGCATGCACTGTCACGTATCGGAGAGCAACAGCTTCCTGGGCTGGATTTCGATCAGAGCCATCAAGATGAAGCGTGCACATCATCCTGCATGGTCAAATCTCCAGGTGAGTCCAACTGACCAAACTCTATTCTCTTTATGGGTTGGTGTCCCTGCCAGGATCCTTGAATATGTACCTGCCTGGGATAAGGGCTCATTGGATGCACAAGCAATTTGCAGAGCACGTGGACATGTAACCTTGTCCCTACGAGGCCTCAGAAGAAGGCTGAGAACCACCTAGGCAGGGCTGCCTCCTGCCCCCAGGAGCAACGGATGCGCCGGCTTGCCCAGGAGCAGAGTGCAAGAACCTTGCAAGAGGAGCATGCCGCAGAGCTGGCCTTAACCCTAGATACCCCCCAGAGTTGGAGCAGCCCTGACCAGTCCTCGCTGGCCCTTGACTTGCCAGTGACTGAAAGACAACTGCAACTGCAGTGCAGTGGGGTGACATTTGGCAGCCTTGAGACTGCAGTGCCAGGGACTGTGGCTGCGATGGGCACGAGCGCTTGCGGAGTGGCCTGAAGAAGGCAGAGAGCAAGGGGAGGCCCCTCTGGGTGAGCATGTGCCTCTGTAGGACCTTAGCAGCCCCCTGATGAGGTGTCGCAGCATGCATTGCAAGCAGCGGCGCCATGCCTCCCTTGGGCAGAGGTCAAGGACACAGGCAGCAGTGGGGAAAAGCAGGAGAGGACAAGGCAGTAAATCAGGGGCAGATGCTAAACCCGCAAAGGAGCAGGCAGATGCCACCACTGCCAATAATCACGCACCCTCTGAGCAGGCCAAATACCATAACCCGTGGTCACCTCGGGCCCTCTTTAAACTGCCCCTCAGGTGGGTGAAGAATTCAGACCTTTGGTGGCACCCGTGCAAAGGCAACATATCCTCCCCCTCCACTGCCGCAAAGGCTGCCTGGGGACAGGATGCAAGTTCTCTGCAGACAGGTTTATGAGGCAGCTGCTGGAGGGCCAAATATGACCGTGAAGAAGGCAAGGTCACAGAGCAGTTCAGTTGCCTGCTGGAGAGCAGGCTCTTCTCTGTGCTCCTGCAAATCCTTCTCCCATTAACAGGAGAAACACCAAGAAGCACTTGAAAAATAGAACCACTGTGAGAGGAGCTGGCATGAATGCCTGCTCCAAAAATCACTCCAGGCACAACGGGTCATGTTTCACCCAATGATGGGCTCACAGGACTGCCCCCCATCTCGCGTCCTGGTCCTCACCATTGATGTTGTTGGCTGAAGGAAAGGTTCTCCAAGCAAGTGCAAGGTGTCCAAATATGCTTTATGTATTCTGCTTCCATAAATCAAATAAGAGGGTATAAAAGGAGGTAGTGATTATGTTGAAGAAGGCTGCCCAATAGAAAATCAGTTCAAGAACTGCTGTTCAAAGTGCTGTGTACATCTATCTACTGAGAAGTTGATAAGACCATGTAAGTAAAAGCAACTGGAGAAATCCAAAGATGAACAGAAAAGAACCCAGGAAAAGCTGTCTCAAGGTACAACCTGATGAACTTGGAGTATTGCTCTGTCACGAAGTTGCTTTTCCCATAAAAAAGCAGATCAGACAAGATTGTACAGAGAAGGTTGGGGCTATGTTGCTCTGAATGAAGAGCTTCTCCTTTGAGCTGCTCTTCAGCTCAGCTACAAGAGACTGTAGAAACACCATGAGCAATTCCTCTCCCTTGCTGAGAAGATGGTCCCCAGAAGCCCGGCTAAGTTGCCTTCCAACTCAGCAGGCACCTTTCCCCTCCCCTGGAGGGGAACCTGGTCAAGTCCTACCCATCAGCTGCCCAGCCTGAGCCCAGGGGAGGAAGAAACCCAAAAGGGCTCACTGCCCTGGCTTTTCCTCTCCCTTTGAAACCTCTGACTTTTTCAGCGCCCCAAAACCCTGAGCTGACAGCCTGAGGGGTGAATGACTGTGTGTAAAAGCCCTCACCGAGGATGGGAAGACCTTAAAAAGCCTGGGAGAGAGGAAAGGAAAGAAAGGACACACTAACATTTCCTGCCTTTGCTCAAAGAGGCTGTAGTGAAATCCAGGGCCCCTTTGTGCCGGGCGCCGTAACACCTCGCGAGAGAGAAGGCCTGTGCCAGAGAGCTCCTCACCTCCATGGCCGCGGCAC
Source organism: Apteryx mantelli (assembly GCF_036417845.1). Lineage (NCBI taxonomy): Eukaryota > Metazoa > Chordata > Aves > Apterygiformes > Apterygidae > Apteryx > Apteryx mantelli. Next base: position 13,832,665 of record NC_090000.1, read on the forward strand.
TGAGCAAGGACCAGGGCAGCCAGGTGAGAGCAGCCACCACGGACGGCTCAGGCAGCAGCAGGGAGGAGACAGGCCTCCGAATGTCTTGGCTGCACAGCCTGCTCCCAGCCCTGTGCTCTGCAGGGACAGGCTCAGCCCATCCCCTGCAGAGCTGCAGAGCAAGCACCAAGTCTGGTTCTTCCTCTCTTCTTTAAAGCAAAGGCTTGTTTCCCTCCCTTACAAGTTAGAGTGAGGAATATTAGGCTGTAACTGTCCTGTGTAGGTCTCAAACTCCTCCTTGTCCAAGACGCTCGAGTGTTTTTCCCCTGTCCTTGCTGCTGCTGCAAGGTCCCCCCCAAAGGCTTGGTCCTGCTGAGTCCCCAAGGTCAGACAGTGCTTGGGAAGAGCTCAGCCTTGCTGCCTTGTCCAGTTTGTCAGGCCTCCTGAGAAACCTGAGGTTGTGTGAACCAGCAAGCAGTGTGTGTGTGTGTTTGTGTTTGTGTTTTTCCCCCTTTTAGGGGAAGACTAGTGGGTGGATGTGGGTGGGATGAGGATGGGGGTGGCATGGGAGGGCAGGAATGGATACAGCCGGGGGTAGGGAGGGGGAGGTGCATTTTGAAGGGGGGATGTGGGCAGCGACACTGAGCCTGTGCTTCCAGTTTTCTTTTGGTCAGGTATTGCTGGATTTCTCCCCTGAGACTGAGCTGCTCCAATGCCATCAGCTCTCCGCCTGGCTTTCGGAAAAGGTTTGTTGTTTTTGCAGCAGTTGAGGCAAAGCAGAATTACCAACCCCCTGTCAGGTCAATACAGGCAAAGGGAATCACTGCGCGCGCCATGCTGTGCATGCACGAGCCTTCCTGGGTCAACTGTGCTGACACGCTGGTTGGGCTAATGCCCTTTGGTTGGCAAGCAGTTGCGTTAGCAGCTGCCCCAGCAGGGTTAGTACCAGAATATCTTCGTGGGCTGGGTGGGGTTTTGTCCCCCCTCCCCCCAAGCTTTGGGGTATTTTTTTTTACCTCCTCCTGGTTCTGAATAGGGGAGTGATTCATTTCTCTCTCTCTCTTTCTCTCTCTCTCTTAAAGGACAGCTCTTGATTTGGTCATGCCATGGGAGGAATGTATGAGCTTGGCACTGTGAAAACTGCAACAGAGCTGTTTTGTATCTGCTTGAGCCTAAAGGGAGATTCTGTGCATGTCTGGCATATAAAACTTGAAATTAAAAAAAACCCACAAAACCCACAATAAATTCACTGCAGAATGCCCAACCTTCAGATTACCCGTAACTTAATGCCTTCCCTCTAGATCACTAAATTGCTGCAGGGGCAGTGATAACCTTAAAGCAAACGGAGCTGGGTGTGGATGGTAGTAAGGAAAGTCACTTGGATACAGCAGCGCTTCCTGACCGTAGTTTGGGGCCCCGTGAATCTCCTTTGCAGGGGATGCGCAGCTTTTGAGGAAAAGGTTTCTTGACTGTTGGAATCAAGGACAAACCCTTTCTTGCTCTCTGCGCAGAGTGAGTCCTCTTGCTATAGCGTGATTCCATTAGGGGCTTCTCAGTGGAAAGGGCAAAAAAGGGTTGAGAAGGCTGAAAGGCTGAAGAAGCTGCAAGCGCAGTGGAAAGGGTGAGGGCTCGTGTAGGTAGCGCCCAGGATCAGCTGCTGGAATAAAGGCAGCCTCTCTAAGCCAGGCCCAAGGAGTTTTCCCCAAAGCAGCGTCTAGTTTAGGCTGTGTGGAGGTTTTGGGCAAGTTGCTTTAACAGCTGGTGATGGGCTGGGCATTTGAAAGTAGTAATGAGCCGGTGCAAGTGCAGGCAGCCTAAGTGGGCAGAGCAGGGCCTGTTCCCTGGGGCCCCAGGCTGCGGGGCTGGGATCAGGCGCTGTGAGGAGCCCAGCGCTGAGGGGTCTGTGTGGGGTGGTCTGAGGCCAGGGCACTTTGTGTGGGGCTGCAGCCGGCGAGGAGCTCTGTGCCTGGCCACTTGCGCTGTGTGAGTCCTGCCCGGCGGCGTCCGGGTGCTGAGCAGAGCCACGTCCGTGCCAGAGCCACAAAACTCTGCTGCAGCATGAGTGCTGCCTCAGCTGCAGCGTCTGCACTCACTGCAGAGCTAGTTTGGGGTCAGGTGCCCTGCAGGGAAGAGTGTGCCCTGGGGAGTGATGGTGTCCCAAGGTAACGCGCTCCGGCTGCGCTTCCCCGCTGCCAGGAGCGAGCCCGGAGAGCAGTGCTTGCCACGTGTTGATGGCTGGGTGGCTGGTGCGTACGGGGGGAGCAGGCAGCCCCGCGGCTTTGTCCTTAACTATAACTGTGCGGTAATGGCTGTAGAGAAGTGGTGGGCAGCGTCATGCAGGGCAGGATATGTGCGGTGTGCCAGGGTGCTGCCCTGCCCAAAGCTTTCTTCCTGCAGCCCCTTTTGGCGCTGTGCCGTGGTCAGCTGGACACCGTGGGGTCTGGCCTCCCTCCTTCCTCCTCGGCGAGCTTGAGCGTCAAGGCAAGGGGAGCGTTGCGTTTCCTTGCTCGCTCGGTCCCGAGGCGCCTGCTTGCCCTCCTTGATCAGGCTGTTAGTGCTCGCAGGCGTTTCTGCCGACCTGGAGACAGGGAGTTGCCCTTTTATTTGAGAAGTCCCTTCTTCTTCATGCCTTGCTTGGGCCTTGCTGTAAAACCCAAGGCTTGCTTTCATGTGACTTGTGGGAGTAAAAGAAAGGGCCTTTCTTCTGTGCGTGTACCCCTAAAGGAAGGAAATGGGGGGCAGAGGGGCTGTGTCCGGTGACGGAGCGGCAACAATCCTGCGTTAGGCCCTGTGGCTTCCCAAAGCGCAGCCCCCCCTGCTTAGTGTGGGTCTGACACTCGAGGCCCAGCCTTCTCCCCAGGTTGCTGCTTGAAGGATTTAATCCGGCTGCACAGAAGCAGGTCTGCTGCCATTTCTGCCTGCGGTGCTCCGGAGGACGGAAGCATCTTCAATTTTGCCGTGCTGGGAAGGACCTTGCTCTGAGTCGGGTCCCTCGTGCGCTTTCCCTGCCCTGTTCTCCTTTGCCGTTTGTGTTTAGGGCTTTTGTGCGCAGCCGTGTTTGCTGCGGGGGTGAGGTGGGAGCTGGCAGTTGCTGGGTTGCTGATGGTTTGCTTGAAGCTCTTTGGAAGAGGGACCCAGTTGAGAAGAGGGGCCCTTTTGGGCTGGGCAAGGCTATTCTTAGGAGAGGGCCTAAAGTGGCCGATGCCTTCCTGTTCAAAATCTCATTGTCCAAGCAGATGCCCTCAGCCGACCAGCAGTGGATTTTGTCTCCAACCACTGCATGCTTTGTAACTAGGAAAGCCCAAAGGAGGGCCCGGTCCCCTGAAAGGGCTGCCCAGTGGGGGTCTCTCTTCCCTCCAGTTCCCCTCTGTACGAGTTCTTAGCCGGCATCAAGGCAGTGTGACAGCTGTGCAGCGCAGCAGCCAAGGGCGCTAGCTGCAGAGCTGCGACTGCGCTGGCTGTGGCTGGGTTTGGGGCTGGCGCTGCAGGGGCGCTGGTTTTAGCCTGAGTTGTGGGTGGACGTGGGCAATGAGACTGGAGCCCGCTTTGCTTGGGATGGGTCCTAGCTAGAGGCTCGAGTAAAGCTGGTGGTGGTGAGGGTCCAAATCCCGCAGCAAGCCTGCTGTGTGTGAAGCGCATCTGCCCCCTGCCCCTTCTTTGGGTCGCTTCATCAGTGCTCTTGCAGTATACCTCTGCCATGCGATTTGGGACCTCCAAAGATGCCCCTTAACTGGATTTTCCATGTGGCACTTGCACCACTGCGATCTCCTGGTTTGGCTGCGTGTTTAGTTTCAGAGATGAACTCCCAGCTCTTCCTGCTCCCAGCCCAAAAAGCTTGAGAGCAGCTTAGTCCTTGTCAGCTTGTCCTCTTTTGAGGCTGCTTGTCGAGGCCCTGAGAACTGCCCCTGCCTGTGCTTGTAGGTCTGCCTGCCCCGTGTGCTGCTTTGGGAGCCCCCTGAGTGAAGCCAGCGAGCAGGCGGATGGTGTCAAAGCCATGCTGCCTCATCCATTTAAAGCCAAAAGAGTCCCTCGATGGGGGTGGCATGAGTCCCCGAGCAGGTCCGTGTCTGGGAGCCCCCAGGAGGTTGCTCAGAAAGGCGCCTGGGCCAGCAGCACTGCGGGCTGCATTGCTGGGTGGCGACAGGCAAAAGGGGCAGGTGATGGGGTCCCCGGGCAGCCTGATTTGGGCAGAAGCTGCAGCCCTCGCTGGCAGCTTGGCCTGCCCCTGTCCGTCCCCAGCGGCTGCTTGTAGCCAGCCCCGCTCTGCCTGCAGTGGCGATTCCCGCAGGACCACGTTCCCAGGGAAACCCCCCCATCCCTGGAAAGCAGCTCCATGGCTGTCTGGTCCCAAGCAGCGCCATGCACGGCCTTCCCGCGTTGGGGTCTCCAGGGAGCCCCGTGCTCGGTGTGCGCATCCTCCTGCGTCTCCCCATGTGTGCGGAGGCTGCAGCAGGGTGGGCCAGGGCCCAGCTTTGCTTTGCCTTTGTGCAGGGCTGAGCCCAGGGACCCCGGGTCTATCAGAAGGGCTTCTGGGGCCTCCAGAAACGCAGCTCCGAAATGCGGAAGAGAAAGGCGATGATGTTGCCTTGCCTCTGGCCCTGGCTTTTCTTCCATGGCATCGGGATGAATTAGTCCTGCTACATTTGAGAAAGGGTTGTGTTGTGGGCTGGCCGGGGAGCTGGAGAGCAGTTTGGCAGCCTGTGTGACCTGGCAGCTTTTGTGCTGCTGCCATGGGGCCCCTGGGTGCCAGCGAGGCTTTCTAGGCGGCCGAATGCCCCGGCGCTGGTGTGAGCAGTGGCGCGAGCCGCTCCTGGCTCGCGGGGCCTCTGTGCTGGAGCAATGGCCCCTGTGCGCTAGTGGGAGCGCGCTGGATTTTTCTTCAGGCTCTGGCCCGGGTCTCTCTGCTTCCCGTGTGCCCGGTTTTGTGGCCTGGCTGGGATGGTGTTGTGAAAGGAGTGATGCACTTCACTCGTAAGAGGGAAGCAGCACTACGTTTATTGCAGTAAGACAGCGACTTAACAAAGTTCAATTGTAAATAAGAACGATTTAACGAGGTTCGATTGGCAAGGTTCACTCAGTTATTTACTGCATGAAGGACAGGGTCAGAATCTCTCAGCCTCGAGGAGTGACCGTGAGAGGTGTCCCTGCTCAAGAGGAGGTTCTGCAGTGCAGCCCGCTGCTGTGCAGGAGAGCTCCATGGGCTCTGGGCTGCCCCCTATTTATGGGGGGAGATGATTGACTCATCGTCATATTTGCATGCTAGATGGGTCTTAATTGGCGCACGCTCAACTACATAGGTGCTGCTTACAGGGAGGTCAGGTTGAGGGGGAGAGAGCACATCAGTGGGGGGGGGAAGGAGCACACTGTCACACGCTGTCTGTGCGCGCTGGCTGAGAGACAGGAGAGAGCAGAGCACGAGGAAGAGGAGGAGGTGCCCGAGACCCTGGAGTCTGAGGAGCAAGGTGGTGAGCAGAAAGTGCCGGCGTGCTGTGTGGGGCTGGGTGGGAGTGGGGCCACGTGTGTCCCTGTGTCCCCTGCCAACCCTGCACAGGAGGCCCGGGCCAGCGCGGGGCAGAGCTGCACCCGGCTCTTGCCAGGGGCCCGGGGGCTGGTTGCTGCCGTGCCGGGGCTGCCTTCGGCGGCGGCTGTTGAGCCGCAGGAGCCCGGCAGGGCTGGTGCGGAGGCGGTGCGGCTGGAGTGCCCTTGAGCCCCGCGTGGGGCCGTGGGCCGTGGCACGGGCAGGGTCCGGTGGGGCTGAGCATCTCACGCAGCCTTTCCTTCTGCCCGCGGGCGCTCTGCCCGCTGCCCAGGCGCTGCTGGCTCGCCTGCTGGTGAGTAGCGGGGCCCCAGGGACAGAGCTTTTGTGGCCAGGGCGAGGGGAGAGGCTGGGAGAGCTGGTGCCGAGGCCGGTGCCCGGCATGATCCCCGGAGCCATGGGGGCAAGGTGGGCTGCAGAGATCCCCCTGCTGCTGCTGCTGCACCTGGCAGGTGAAGTGGCGGCGGGGGGAAGAGGCTGGGGGCGGAGGGGGCAGCAAGATGCCTTCAGCCGCCCAGGCTGGCGGAGGGCGATGGTGGCGGGTTGGCGAGCGCTTGTCAGCGCGATGGCCTGAGGCTTTGGGGCGTTGGAGCACAAAGGAGGCGCCCGGGCCCTGCCGTGGCACTCGCTGGGCTGAGAGCGAGGGCTTTTGCTTCCTCGGGCTTTGCATTAGGGGAAGAGCGAGAGGCGGGTTGCAAGAGGGGCGAGCGGGGAGAGGGGCTGCCACGAAGGGGAGCTCTGCGCCGACAGTCTGTGGGGCCGTGTGGATGCGCAGACGGCCCTGGCCAAGGGCAGGGGAGCATTTGCTTCACGTCTCACTTGGCCCTAGTTCCCACGAACGTCGCTGGAGCTCATCGAGAGCGAGGCCTGGACCGTGGGCCTGAGGTGGGAGCTGAGGCGGCAGCTGGGCAGCTCTCCCCGCCTGTCCTGGGAGAAGGTTTGCTCCCTGCGTGGGCAGTGGAGCTGGCCAGGGCTGGGCGTTGGGGCCGCAGCGACTGCCCCTTTCTGGTGCGTTGCAGGCACTGACTTGTGTTGTGTCTCGCTGTGCTGAGAGCCGCTTCCAGCTGGCATTGTCCTCGGTCGAGGGGTTCACGGAGACGTTGCAGCAGCAGCAGCAGGTAAAGGGCCCGGGGTGTCGCTGTTTGTTTTCCTTCTGGCCTCTTGTCACTTGTGCCCCAGCGGCAGCCTGGTGGTGGCTGCTGCGTTTTGTTTGCGCCCGTGTTAAGAAGCGCCTGAGCGCTGCCCTTGAAAGGGGCCGTGGTGGGGCTGGGGCGCGTGGGGTGTTTTAGGGCGGGAGGGGGTTGGCGCCTGGTGGGTGGGAGCTGCCCAGCCGGGGCAGCTGCAGCACTCGCTTGCCTGCCGCCGTGTTGGTGAAGCGCCAGCGGTGGGGGCGAGGGAGGCTCTGCCCTCAGCCCGTGCCTGCGCGAGCTCCGCGCCTGTGGGGTGGGTGCCGGCCGCCGGCGCCGAGCTGCCGGGAGCTCGAGCAGCGCCGTGGGGAGGTGCCGGGAGGTGCGCGGGGAGCTGAGGCGCCGGTGGGGTGCGGGGCAGCTCCCGCCTGGGGAGCGCAGGGGGTGCCGGGCACAGCGGGGCCGTGGGGTGGCGTCTTGGTGCTTCTCCGGCGAACGCGCAGCAGAGCGACCCGGCGAGGACTTGGGCTGCGCTCGTGGGCGTCTAGAGCAGGATGGCGCTGCACGCCGCCAGGGAGCAGCTGCTCGCCCCCGTTGAGAGCCATGTGGTGGGGAGCGTCCTGCGGCTGTGCCGAGAGGGCTGCCGGGCGGGTGCCGGGGCGCGGGGCAGAGCGGGCCAGGTGCTGCCAGCTCCGGCCTCTCCTCGCCCTTCCCGTGCACCCCTTTGCCGTTGCGGCCGTGCCAGCGCTGCTCGCCCTGCTGCCCTGGGCCGGGGTCGGCGGGGTCTTTCCGGGCGGCAGCCGGGGCAGCTGCTTCCCTGGCCGTGGGAGGCTCCTTCGCGGGAGGGGAGAGGAGGTTTGCTGGCTGGGGCGCAGGTGCCGAGCTGGGGTGTGCTGGGTTGCTGGAGGGCGCAGTGTGCTGCCGGTGCTGTGCTTGGAGGCAGATTGCCCCCAGCCGCGCTGTTCTTTCCGCCCTTGGCCGAGCTCCAAGCGTGTTTTTGTCCTCTGGCCTCAGGACGCAGAGCTGAAGCTCTCCGTGGTGCAGAGCATCGCTGAGCTCAGCCTGGCCGTCCGGGCTGTGGCCACCTGCCCCGGGTTTGAGCTGAGCTGCGAGTGGGAGCTGCTGCAGACGGTGCTGGTGAGCGCCCGGAGCCAGGGCCACTGCGCAGGGGAGCTTTGGGCTGTGCCTGGGGCGGGTTTGCGCAGGGGCGCGCTGGTGTCGTGGGGCCGTGCGCGAGGTCCCGAGCGCCCTGAGCTGCGTCCCCAGTTGGCGGGGCGCTTGGGTGCTGGTGCTCAGGGCCGTGGCGGGCGAGCGCGGTGCGTCCGGGCACCAGGGAGGTGCCGCCTCGTCCTGCGGGGCCTTGGTGGGAGCCGTGGGGGTGGTGGTGCCGGTGGGACCTGGCAGCAGAGCGCGTGGCTGGGTCGGGCGGGAGGGCTCTCCCGCAGCCCTGCGCGCTGCCCGCTTTGTGCCTGTGTCCCTGTGACTTGCAGGAGGTGACTGAGGAGGAGCCCTCGGAGTCCCCGGAGTCCCCGGAGCGCCCCCAGGCCGTGGTGGCCGTGGAGCAGTTGAGGTAGGGTCTGTGTGGGGCTGTGGGAGTCGCTGCGTGTCCCAGCGCAGCTGGCTGGTGTGGCTGGGGCTGCGGGCGCTGGATTTGGGGCTGTGGATGGGGACAACGGCAGTGGTCCTTTGAGTCGCTCTGGAGAGCGCTAGTAAGGCCTCTTTGTGGTTTCCGTCCCTTTTTTCTGCTGGCAGCAAGCTGCAGCCCCGTGTGAGCAGGGAGGAAAAGCGCAGCCTCCTGGCTCAGTGCTGTGAGGGCGTCGTGTGCCTTCGTCGCCCGGAGCAGAGGGAAGAGGAAGGGGATGTGGTGGTGGCTGCCGCACGCACGCGGGTACCCGCCGGCCCTTCTCAGCCACCCCTCGGTGGGGGCCCAGCTCCGGGCGCCCCGCGCTCTGGCAGCCGCTGGCTGCATTGGCGTCTCCGCAGGGTGCCCGGCCTCAGTCCCCCTTTCTGGTGTCAGGGTGGGCAGGCGCCGTCCCTGCGAGCGCTGCGCCAGCTCCTGAGAGCCCTTCTGCAGGCAGAGGCGGCCCCTGCCTGCTTCGAGGACACGGTGCAGGTGAGCGTCCGTGGGGCGGCAGGGAAAGCGTCGCCGCTGCCCGAGCGGGGCGGCCAGAGCCGTGGGGATGCTGCCCGCAGGGCTGCTCTGAGGAGAGGAGCTTCCCTGTAAGCAGGTGCAACACCCCAAATTGGCAGCGAGTGAAAGGGTGCCAGTTTGAGGTGCCCTCACCCTAGTTTTGCAGCCAAGCTTTTCCCATGGGCAGCAGCTTCCTTGCAGGCAGCTCGCAGTGTCATGCGGAGCTGCCTGGACGTGCCACAGCTTCTGCGCAGGCGCAGCCGTGAGCGAGGGGCACTGCCCAAGTGCAGGGTGCCGCGGCGAGAGCCCTGAGCGGGGAGGTGCCTGTGGGGAAGGGCTCCTGGGCCGGGGCTGGGGGGCCTGGAGAGCCCGGGGCCGTGGAGGCAGCAGGGCCGGGAAGGGAGGGGGCTGGCGAGGGGCGCCGGGCGGAAAGAGGCCCGTGGTGAGGCAGGTGCGCCTGTGGCCGGGTGCTGCGGCGCTGGCTCGCCTCAGCGCAGGCGTGCGAGCGGGAGAGGGCCCTGCGGGTGGGTGTGCGTCCAGCTGCTGGGTGATCATGAACAGGCCTGCGAGCGCAGGGTGAGCAGGGCGCCCGCGTTGCCCGGCCCCCTCCACGCTGGCCGTGGCTCCAGCAGGGAGCTGCGCCCAGGCGAGCGCTGGGTTTGGGGTGTCCCGGGCTGCGGGGCAGCCCCTCGTTCGCCCCCTGCCCGGCCGCGGCTCGGGGTGGGGGGGTGCGGCCGGGAGAGGGCGAGCGGCTGCGGGGGCTGCCGGTGACCTTTTCGGCTGCCTCTTGCTCCCGCAGCGAGGCCGTGCCCGCGAGCAGTTGGGCTCCCTGGTGGCACTGCTGGGGCCTCTGACAAGCGTCGTGCCAGCCGTGTCCCGCCGGCGGGCAGCGACCTACCTCGGCTGCCTGCTGCAGATCGGAGGTGAGGAGAGCGCACAGGGCCGGTGCCCGCTGCTGCCTGAGGGCAGGACGTGGTCCCCGGTGGCAGGGACCGGCACCCTCCGCGGCCGGCCCCTCGCCTGGCTCGCGAACCCGCTGCGCCGTGTTGGGGGGCCCTGGCTTTGCCGTGGCCTTCGCTGCCCTCCCTTGGGTCCTGCTTTATCCGCGCGTGGGGCCGGAGGTTCGCTGCCTGTAAACATGACTCCCCTCTCTGCTAGCTGCAGCCGAGACCACGGAAGCGGCAGCTGAAGAGATTGGGTCCCTGCGCAAGCGGCTGACCGCTGCCGCCGCTGAGTCTCTGCCAGCGACCTGCGTCAGCATCGCGAAGGTAACTGGGCCCCGCAAAGCAGGGTGGGGGCCTGGTGCGGGGCTCCTGCCCGTCTCCCTGCTCCCTGCAGGGTCTCGCGCAGTTCTGCAAGCGAGCTGTCGTGGGGGATGTGTGATGTGAGCACGGAGCAGGGAGCTGGAGACAAGTCTGTCCTTTTGGCCCATGGCAAAAGGAGCAGATGCCGTGATTTGTGTGCGTGTGTGAGCGCTGTTGTCAGGACGTGAGTTCTGCTTCTGAGCAACCTGTGACGTGGTCTCTTCCGTTTCTGCTTTCTCCCCAGCTTGTTTGCAAACATTTCCCCCAAGGCCAGGCCACAGACTTCCTGAGGCCCACCGCGGAGAGCCTGCTGTGCGCCAGGCCTGTGTGTGCGCGGGTCGCTGGGCGGTGGATGCTCCCATTCCTGGGGGAGTACAGAGAGCAACTACTGCAGGTGGAGGTGAGAGAGGTGTTTTCTCCATTTGCCTTTGGTTGTTCTCTGTTGTTGGCTGTTGGCCCCGAAGAAGGACAGGGAAGGGATGCAGCAAGCCGTTCTTTGTTGCCTTCCTCCTTCCAGGTGCCCGAAATGGCGAGCATCCTTTCCGCGTGCCTGCGGAGCACCCGGCAGAGCCCCCCACGGCGGGTTGTGCTGCGGGCGTTGTTGCTCCTGGCCCGCTCTCGCCAACGGCTGGTGCTTGACAGCCTCCTCGAGAAGCGCCTGTGCGCGGACAGGTCTGCGCACTGGCCCTTCCCTCGGCAGCGAGAGCCAGCCCCAGGGCACCCCTGCGTGGGGGGGTCCCGCTGGGCAGCAGGTGGGTTTTCCCCGGGAAAGGCTGAGCTCTGCTGGCTCGGGGGCTCGTGTCCCCGTGCCCGCCCGGGCCTCGGCAGCCCTGTTGCTGCAGACGAGGAGAGCGTTTGGCCTCTCGCGAGGACGTCGCAGGTGCGCGAGGATGCGGGCTCCCGGGCAAGCGTCTGTTCCCTTGCAGTGACACAGCGGAGCTGCGGAGGAGCCTGGGGAGCAGCGCCCTGGGGGGCCGCACGCTGGTGCACTTACCTGAAAAGTTCAGGGCAGCTGGAAAGAGCAGGCAGAGGAGCGAGTGCTGCACTTGCGAGGCTCCCGCGCTGCCCAGCTCCCGCGGTACGGCCAGCGGCGGAGGCGTTGGTGCCGCTTCACGTCTGCTTTCCAGCTTGGGCTTGAGCACGAGGGAGTTTGGTGCCCTTTGCGAGCGCCCGGGGAGCCTCGCGGGGTGCTGTGCCGGGGCAGCGGCAGCGTTAGTGGTGTGGGGAGGCAGGACAGTTTGCTGCTGGCGGGCCGCAAGGCTGTGGCCGCAGTGAGACCTGGAGCCAGTGAAAGCCTCGCAGGCCAGTGGAGGGACGTGGATGGTGGGCAAAGGCCTTGTTTCACCCGGTGCTTCTCGGTTGAATTTCTCTGTAGATCACCCAGGCCCTCTGCGAGGTGGTGTCGGCGGTGCAGAGCGAGACGCTGGTGCAGCGCCTGCTTCCCTTGCTGCTTCCCTGCCTGCTGGGGCAGATCAGGGAGACGCTGGGGGAGGAGATGACGCTGTCCCTCGGGGAGCCAGGGAGCAAGGAGACGCCGGGCAGGTGAGGAGCGGCAGGGGCCGGTTTTCTGTTAGCTTGAGCCTTGGCGACTGCGGAGTGTCATTTCAGGGGTACTTTGCCTCTCCCTCAGCGGGGTTTAGGCTGTGCGAACGAGTGCCTTGCTAAGCGGCTGAGCTGTTTTAGCTCTGCTAGAGATAAATGTTCCCCCAAAGTTGTGTGCCTGGCGACTTCTCTGGTTTTTCTTTTCCACCAGGCTTTTTGCGGAGGCTTCAGAGCTGGTGCTGGTGAAGTGCCTGGAGGAGCGGTGGCTGCGGCTGCTGCGGGAGCAGGGAGCGTGGGCATTGCTGGCAGAGCCCTGGGCTCACACCGCCGGCACGCTGTGCGTCTGCTGGCGAGGTGAGAGCGTCGGGATGCGACGTGCCCTGTCTCGGGGGCTGTGCGCGGGGAAAGGGCTGCTGGGAGCTCGCTGCGTGCCCGGGAGCTCTGCTGAGGTGCAGAGCAGCATCTGTGTCAGAGCGGGGGGATTTGGGAGTCGCAGCCTGTGGCTGTCCTGTGTGACTGCACGTCACAAGCCCGCTGGTGCTTTGTGCGCAGCGTGCTGCTCGGTGCAGAGCTGGTCCCGCAGCGCCTAGCGGAGAGCCTCTTCCCGTGGCTGGAGTGGCGCTCGGCAAACCTGCGGCTCGCGGCCACGGCTTTCTCTGCTGAGGTGAGGCAGCAGCGGGGCAGGGAGGGCTCGGAGGGTTCCCTAAGAAGCGGCTGCTCGGGGCGTCCCTTTCTGGGGGAAGGTGGCAGCAGCGAGTGTTGCTGGAGCGCCTCGACTGGCTCCTGCTCTGTAGGAAGCCTCTGGGGAGCGGCACCCACCAGCCCGTGCGGAGCCCTTGCCGGAGCTCTGCCAGGGCCCTTTTTGCTGCTGCCGGGCCAGCCCGGAGGGAAAGCCCCCGGCTGTGGGGGAGCCTGTCGGGGGCTGAGGGGCTTCTTGACCCTGGAGCGCCGGGCCGCGGCTAGTGCTGCGTCTTGCCTGGCGTGAACGGCGTCGGGATGCTGGTGGCCTCGTGGCTTTATTGCAGCTGATGAAGAGCAAGTGGTGGAGCAGAGTGAGCTCCTGAAGCCCTTCTTAGAGGCCTTAACAGAGAGATCACACAACCCCATCAGGAGCGCGGGGCAAACGGCCATGAGAGGCATGGGCAACGTGGCCAGCGGAGTGCCCGCAAAGGTGAGACGGCCTTTCCTGCGCTCTGAGCGCAGCCCGAAGCCGAGAGCCACCGGGGAGAGGTGCGCAGGGCTCGAGGAGCCTGGGGGGCCGAGCAGAGGCTGACGCGGGGCTGCGCTAGGGCCGCGCTCCTCGCCCTGCCGTCAGCAGGGTGACAAGGGGGACGCTGGGTGCAAACGGGGGCTCCCTGGGCTGCTCTGGGGTTGCTCTGGGCTGGCTCTAGCAAGGGCAGCCCTTGGCGCAGGGTGACGGGCAGCGGCGAGAGGCAGGACTAGTGAGCAGCTCGTGCGCCCGTCGCTCCGCAGCTGCGGAGGCCCAGGGCGGCCGTGGTGGAGGTGCTGCTGAGGGGCCTGGAGGACGGGGCCAGCGCGGAGGGGGCTGCCGAGAGGCTGCTGGCGCTGGCGAAGGCGCTGGGGGAGCTGGAGGCGAGGGCTGCGGGCTCTTCCTTTAAAGACATGGCCAGGTACAGCTGGGTGCTCTCGGGGGCGGTAAGTGCAGCTGCTCGTTGTGCTGTTGCCGTGAGAAGCGGGGGGGCCGGGGCCTGTGGGACTCATGGGGGTTCAGGGCGGACACGTCGGTTTTGGAGAAGAGGGAGGGTTTCTCAGCGCGGTCGAAAGCTGCTGCTTGCGGCTGCCTTTTGGGCAGGGGCGGCCATCCCGAGCCGGGAGCCCGGAGGCGCGAGGGAGGCAATGGTGCCAAGGGGCTCTGAGCACAGGAGCTCAGGAGCCCCCGAGCACCGAGGCTTTTGGCTCCGTGTGCCGCCAGAAAGGCTGCTGCGGCGCCGCGAGGCTGCAAGGCAGCGCCTGGTGCGCGGGGGTCGAACTATGGGGGCTGTGTGAGTGGCCAGGAGGGATCTGGGTAGGGCGAGCTTGTTCCCGAATGCTGCTTCTAAAAGGCGATTTCCAAGCGAGCTGTGGTCAGGCGCAGGGATTTCTTGACCCTGGGGCCGCCCGGGCACGGGTGGTCGGAGGGCGTTTGCAGCCAGAGACGAGCTCCCGTGTCCCCGCTTTGCCCCGGGCGCGAGGCTGCCCCACGCGGCTGGAGAGGCTTTTCAGCACGGCCCGGAGCTGCTGCGCGGGGAGCTGCCGGGCGCCCCAGGCGGCAGCCGTGACCATCCCGGGGGAGAGGCAGCGGTGGGCTCTGGTGCTGCTGCCGGCCGCGGCGCCTGGGTCAGGGCTGGGGTGTGGGGCTGGCCCTGGCTGCCCTGCCCTCTCTCTGCATGGCTGTGTCCAAAGCCCCAGCTGGGGCTGGGGTCGGGGTTGGGGCCGAGCCCCGATGGCTGCAGTTGCCCCTGTGCCGGGCGTCCTGCTGGACACGGCGCCGGCCGAGCGGCTGCAGCAGCGGGACCTGGCGTTCCCCTTCGGAGGTAGGCGATGGCGGCCGAGCTGCCGCCCCGAGGGCCGGTGAGGCGCCTGGAGGCCCCGCGGATGCCGGGCCGGGGACACCGGTGCCGAAAGCCGGGGGGCGCGGGGAGAGGGGCCTGTCGTGGCCCCTGGGCTCCTGGTGGGGGAAGCTGCCCCGGCGGGGCGCTGCGGGGCACCGGGGGCCGCGGGGGAAACGGCGACCGAGCTGCCACGGTGCCTCCCTGCGGTGTCATCGCAGCGCAGCGGAGCCGGCGGTGTGCCGAGGCCCCCGTGCGTGGTGGGAGGCAGCCACGATGCCCCGCACCGGGGGGCCCCGGCAGCCCGGGGCAGGAGGGCAATAAAGGTCTGTGCGTGCGGGGAAGGTGCCAGCTGTGTCCGGGCTCTGGGGGGGTCTTGTGCCGGCCCAGCCCTGCCCCATCCCAGGACGTGGCCTCGGTGCCCCCTGGCCCTGCCCTGCCCGGGGACGCGGCCTGGGGGAGCGGGGACAGGGGGGAGGGGAGAGACCGGGGTGAGTGGGGGCACTGGGAGGTGCCTGGGGACACCAGGGAATACCGGGGTCACTGGGGGGGAGCGGGGTGCTGGGGTGGGACTGGGCACGAGAGGGGCCCCGAGGACCCCGGGGGGAGCGGAGGGGCTGAGGGGCAAGTGGGGGCCTGCGGGGGGCCGGGGGCACCGGGAGCCTCGGGGAGGCAGCCGGGGGGCTGAGTTTTGGGGCCGGCAGTGGGGCCGCAGGCTCTGGCTTCGAGCCCCAGAGCAGGTGCCCAAGGCCTGTGTTTCTGAGCTCAGCGGCAGGCTGAAGCCCTGGGTTTGGGGTCACACCCAGAGGCTTCGGGGGCTGCTTGGGGGTTGGGGACAGAGGCTCAGGCCTGCATTTAGGGGCCAGAAGCAGAGGCTGAGGGGGCTGGTTTGTGGCTGAAAAGGGAGACGCAGCCCTGCGCTTTTGTGCTCAGAAACGAAGAGCGAGTGCTGCCTTTTGGGGTCCAGAACAGCGGCTTTGTCGGTCTCTGTTTTCAGCCCCCCCAAACAGCTTAGTCCTGGGTTTTTGAGCTCAGAATCAGAGGCCAAGTGCTGCTTTTTGGGGTGGAAAAGAGAGGCCAAGCGCTGCGTTTCTGGCTCCACAAATGGCGGCTTAGGGGGCGGCTTTTGTTACTCGGGGAGCCTGAGCCCTGCGTGTCTGAGCTCCAAGCAGGGATTAAGTGCTGCCTTGTTGGGGTCAGGAATGGAGGCTCAGGGGGCTGTTTTGGGGGTTGAAAACAGAGACCAAGTGCTGCGTTTTGGGGACTTGGAAATGGAGGCGAGTTCAGCTGTTTCCAGCCCCAAAGCAGAGGCTGAGGGGGCCCTTTTTGGGGTGGGGGGGGGAGGCAAAGGAGTGGGGAGGGGCAGGGTCTGTGGTCCCTCCCCAAAGGGGGGGTCCATCCATGAGTGCCCCCAGGGCAGGGAGGCTGGCATGCACCAGGCTGATCCTCCCATCTGAGATAGCTTCTGGTGCAAAAGCAGTTTTGGGGGGAGGAAACACCAGGAGACACCACTTTCCAGGGCCAGTATTTATTCAGCATTCATCCAAGACTTTCAGTGCTTCCTAAACAATATCTTAACTAATTAGTTCAACGTTGATGCAGTGCACAGCAGCTCTTTGTTCAGTACTGTTCCACTATTAACTGATGACCTCAATCTCCAAGCTGTGACAGTGACTGATCTGTGGCCTTGTCAACACTTTCCATAACAATTAATCAATTAGCTTCTAATTCTTGAATCAGTAGTAGCTGGTTAGTCACTCTGGATTCCATAGACATCAGCTCCTTGGTCAACAGCATTCAGTATTCATAAGCTCTTTAGTCAGCCTGGATTCAGTCTTCAGAAGCTCCTAAGTCCTGAGTCAATGTCCAGCAGCAACTTGGTCAACATTCATGGAACAGTTATGAGCTCCTTAGTCAACACTGATCCAATGCGCCTGAGCTAATTGCTCCCCACTGATCCCAAATCCCTGAGCTCAGGAGTCGGCACCAGGCAATAGCCACGAGCGGCCGGCTCGGCGCCGGACCCCCCTTCCCTGCTGCCGGGCCCGGGGCTGCCCCAGCGGGACGCGGCGCCACCCCTGTGCCCGGGGCAGCGGCTGGTTCCTGGCCGTGTCGCTCCCGCGGGGGCCCCGCACCGGAGCGGCCCCAGCCCGCGGCGCCGGGCAGCAGCCGGCGGCTTTGGCCCGGGGCCTTGGCCCGAGCGGCAGCTCCGGCGCGGCCGCGGCTCCTGCGGCTCTCGCTCCCGGCGGCGGCTCCGGCGGGCTCGGTCCCGGTCCCGGTGCGGCGTGGCAGCTGCGGCCCCACCGCACCCGGCTCCCGCGGCGGGAAGGAAAGGGAAGACGCATCCCGGGAGTGCTCACAGCTGCCCTCCCCGGGGCAGGGCCCCGGTGCTGCCCTCCCCGGCTGGTCCCCGCCGCCGCCCCGCGGCTCCCCCATTCCCTCCCGGCGCGTCCCGGTCTCGGCCCGTGGCTCCCGGCGGCCGCGGCTCCCAGCTCCTGGCAGGGGCGGCCTGGGCCTCCGGCTCCTCTGCCCTGCGCACAGACGCGGGCCGGCCCAGTTCTCCCGGTGCCCCCGCGGCAGAGCTAGTGCCCCGGCTGCCCCCCCCGGCCCCAGCGCTCCGCGGGACCCTGCTGCCCGCCGCTGCCTGGCCGGGCGGTGCCGCTTCGGGCTCCGGGGCCACCGCGCACCTGCCGCCCCTCAGCGCTGCTCGCCCGCGCACGGCGGCGCCGCCTGGCGGCCGCAGGGGCACTGCAGGGCCCGGGCAGCCCCCACGCGGGCAGGAGCCGGAGCCGGAGCTGGGCGGCGTCACCCCGGGCCGGACCCGCCCAGGGACCCCCGGGGCCCCCGGCCCGGGCCCTCCCCGAGCAGCGCGCGTTTGACAGGCGCCAGCGACAGGGCAGCGCCGCGGCGGCTCCCGGCCGCTTGCACCGTCGCCCGGGGAAAAGCAGCCGCAGCCCCAGCGCCGCTGGTAGCTGAGCTCGGGAAAATTATCAACTGACCTGGCGAACTGCACTGCGGAAGGAGTTTGAATGGTTGCGATTTAGGCCCGGAGCAGCTCTCCTTCCCGGAATCACAGAGGTATAGCATGGCTGAGGCTGGCAGGGACCTCTGGAGATCATCTAGTCCAACCCCCTGCTCAAGCAGCGTCACCTACAGCACCTTGCACAGGATCGCGTCCAGGCGGGTTTTGAGTATCTCCAGAGAAGGAGACTCCACAATCTCCCTGGGCAACCTGTGCCAGTGTTCTGTGTCACCCTCACAGGGAAGAAGTTTCTCCTCATGTTCAGATGGACCTGCCTGTGTTTCAGTTTGTGCCCCTTGCCTCGCATCCTGTTGCTGGGCACCGCTGAAAAGAGTCTGGCTCCATCCTCTTGTCATCCTCCCTTCAGATACTTGTACACGTTAATAAGATCTCCTCTCAGCCTTCTCTTCTCCAGGCTAAACAGGCCCAGCTCTCTCAGTCTTTCCTCATAAGAGAGATGCTCCAGTCCCCTAATCATCTTTGTAGCCCTTCACTGCACTTGCTCCAGTAGTGCCACATCCCTCTTGTACTGGGGAGCCCAGAACTGGATGCAGTACTACAGGTGTGGCCTCAGCAGGGCTGAGTAGAGGGGGAGAATCACCTCCCTCCACCTGCTGGCAACACTCTTCCTCATGCACACCAGGATCCCATTGGCCTTCTTGGCCACAAGGGCACATTGCTGCCTCATGCTTAACTTGGTGTCCACCAGCACTCCCAGGTCCTTCTCCGCAGAGCTGCTTTCCAGCAGGTCAGCCCCCAACCTGTCCTGGTGCATGGGGTTATTCCTCCCTAGGTGCAGGACCCTGCACTTGCCTTTGTTGAACTTCAGGAGGTTCCTCTCCGCCCACCTCTCCAGCCTGTCCAGGCCTCTCTGAATGGCAGCACAGCCCTCTGGTGTATCAGCCACTCCTCCCAGTTTTGTATCGTCAGCAAACTTGCTGAGGGTGCACTCTGTGTCTTCATCCAGGTCATTGATGAAGAAGTTGAACAAGACTGGACCCAGGACTGACCCCTGGGGGACACCGCTAGCTACAGGCCTCCAACTAGACTCTGTGCCACTGATCACAACTCTCTGAGCTCTGCCATTCAGCCAGTTCTCAATCCGCCTCCCTGTCCACTCATCTAACCCACGCTTCCTGAGCTTGTCTATGAGGATGCTATGGGAGACAGTGTCGAAAGCCTTGCTGAAGTCTAGGTAGACAACATCCACTGCTCTCCCCTCATCTACCCAGCCAGTCGTTCCATCACAGAAGGCTATCAATCAGATTGGTTAAGCATGATTTCCCCTTGGGGAAGCCATGCTGACTACTCCTGATCACCTTCTTGTCCTCCACATGCTTGGAGATGGCCTCCAGCATGAGCTGCTCCATCACCTTTTCAGGGATGCGGGTGAGGCTGACTGGCCTGTAGTTCCCTGGGTCCTCCTTCTGGCCCTTTTTGAAGACTGGGGTGACATTGGCTTTCTTCCAGTCTTCAGGCACCTCTCCTGTTCTCCATAACCTTTCAAAGATGATGGAGAGTGGCTTAGCAATAACGTCCACCAGCTCCCTCAGCACTCGTAACTCAGCACTTTGAGGAGGAGGTTGGACTTGATGACCTCCAGAAATCCTTCCCAACCTAAATTATTCTATGATTCCATCTGCAGATTGAAAATGATCTCTTTTATCTCTAAAATGAAGAAATAGGCCTACCTTCCTTGCATGAAGGTGCGAGATATTTTATGCCATATTGATCCCAGAAATAAACTCTTATTTCAAAAGCTACAAACATTTCATGTACCTTCGTAATAGTGAGTAGCTTCCTTGTTCACTTCAAAAACATCTTACTGAAACAAATCAGAAGATTTATCTAAATAGAAAAACTTTAGGACTTCAGACTTGCAGTAGAGCCCCTCCCTGCTCCGGATAAATGCCCAGATAAATGTTATTTGCTTCGATGTTTGCAGAACTACGCAATTCAGTACTGCCTTTGGAGCAACAGCTCCTTCTTTTCCCTATATGTTGCAGCTGACCTGCAGCCTGGGCGTTGTGAAACATTAGTGGAGTGACACGCTGAGAAACAACTTCAATATGAAATGTGATATTCTAACACTCAGCTTGCCGCTTTGGAATTCTTTCTTCAGAAAAATGGTGTTACTGAAGTACTTGGTGTATTCATGACTGTCAATGCAGTTTAATGTCTGTAAATTAGATCTCCTGCAAGACACCAGGCCTTAATTAGGAGTCTCAGCAGATGCACTGTAATGAAGAATCTTTCTGTGAATTAATTTCCCCTACCCGTGGTTAGGGGTCCAGTCAACATCTATTCTAGGCTCCCCCTATAGACAAAGGAAGCAATATCACCTTCAGAGGACAATTCATCCCATCTTAAGATAAGTGTGATAAGCAGAAGGAATCATCCTCTAAGGGTGTCTTTGTTGTCATTGATTATAGGACCTGCCCGTCTCATTCCCTGCCCTTAGTACTTTTTACTAGTGAAACTGATGACATAAGTATCCTAGCAAATTCAGTGAACCCTGGTCATGTCTGTCCCTATCAACTCACAAACAAAGCTTATCAAAGCTTTAGACTGCAAACTTTAATATAAATTCTTTTAATAATAATAAGACCATATTCATGTAAATAGCAGTACAGTGTAAGATATCAGAGGAATCAGTTCTGCTTATCTGACTCTGAAGAACTGCAGTGCAACTCCGTGGAGTTTAAGTATGCCATCTGAATGTGAATCCACCTCTGTTATTAATTATGATCAAACTTGATAATTCTTCCTCTAAATTAAAATGCACAGTCCTGATACACAGTTAGCTGGTTTTTCCACAGAAGACTCCTGTTGTCTCTAATAACACATCCACCCTTGGACTCGTGTCCTTTGTTAGATAACCTCTTTGTCTCATGGACCATCTAGTTTCAGGCAGCCTGCTCATCTGTGGAGCATATATTTTGCTGTGATAACCTGTTCATCTGTGGACCATCCAGGCTCAGATTGTGTGTCCATCCATTGGGGTAGATTTTTCTTCAAATGCAGATAGAAAATTCTTCAAGTAGGTAATCGCTGGTGATTTGCTTAGAGTTCTGGTGCCTCTGCCTTAACACTGCCTTTGCACTTGCACCTAATCCCACATATATTTTTCTTCTAAGATCCTTGAATAATTAACTCTTTTGAAGAAAAGAAAAATAATGGTCTATTGGAAGATGTTGACATAGATATCGTGCTTTAGTAAACAGTTTGCCATTAACCTCTCTCTGTTCTTGCAATATCACTGGACACTTATTGAAATTGCTTTATGATAAGATGATGAAGACAGCTGTTCTGGGAAGCTGAGGAGCCTTTGAGACATATGAACAAAGACCCTTCCCCTGATTCTGGCAGGAGTTTAAGGACATCTCTACCTGCCAGAAAAGCTAGCTTACTTGTGCTACTTCGAGGGCTTTGAGGTTGTTCGACAAACTGTTGGCCTTCAGAGCAGAGAGCTGAATTGTGTTACTCAGCTGAAGAGTGAACTGCTCTGACTGTCCCTAGCAGGGAAAGTCATCAGTGGGGCTTAGGCAGGCAGAAATGTCCCAGGTAACGCAGCCCCGGTTAGACTGTGCTTACAGTGGCTGCTCGTGTTGTGGAGTGGGGGCGACTCCTGGGACAATGAATGTGCAGTGCCATGTGTAAGATGATGAGTGAGGGAAGCTCGTCTCTTTGGGCTGCACCATGAGGTCTGCAATGTATTTGCATTGGACCGAGTCCTCTTCCAGACTGGATTAGACTGGCAATGTAATGGCTTCCGGAGTTCTCGTCTAGACTATGTGAAAGCCGTGGTGTTCAGGAGATAGCTGGGTTAAAAGTGGATCAACAGGTATTGCTTGTCTGGGTTATTTATCTTTCTTTGCTGTAGTCCTCTCTCACAGTTTAGTCAGGAATATCTGAAACCTCCATGGTATTCTAGGAAGCATGAAAATGTTTGCTTGCAGAAAATTTGTACTTCTAGATGCTGCCAGAGTTGCTCTGGGAACTGACTGGTTATTGTTTAATAGCACCTGTCAGTCTTAATGATAAATCTATGGATATGGAAGAGTGGAACATATTTCTTCCTCAGACACCACGTTTACACATTAAGGGCTCTAAGTGGTTCAGGATGGGCAGAATGGGGTGCTCTGAGTGATGACCCCCAGTGAGAGGGAGTGTAGCTTTTTATGGGACCTTTACTTGCAGTCCTTCCGAAGGATAGGGAAAAATGGTCTTACACCCATTTGTCTAATAACTCTGTGTATTGAGGCAGTGTTATAGCAGGTTCCGTTTCCTTCTCTGTGCTACTTCCATGGCCAAAGCAGCTGAGACTGAAATCTTTCTCTACTGAAGCCAGTGGCTTTTTGTTCTCTACGAGCCAGCTCCCTGAGTCAGATGGAATGTGATCCAAAACCAGAACTCAGGGCAGCATTAAGCTGCATTAACGTGGACTTGAAATAATTCCATAAACCTGAGCTGGTCACTCTACACTCTTCCTGTAATTCATAGATATAAGTATAGACCTTTCAAGGGAGACAGAGACAGGTGTGATCAAACTATGGAGGCAAACAGACTTTTATTTGCCTTCATGAGCTATAGAAAGAGCCTACAAGTTTGGTTTATGCTTTGGCAGCTCATTAACAGAAGTCTAAACTTAAGTAAGATGAATCCCAGCCTCAGCATTTGTAAAAAATTCTTCTGTGTGCACATTTTTAGCCTGCGATGAATGTGAATTGGTTCAAGGATATTCACCCACAACAAAAGAGGGTAGGCTGTCCCTCAGGACCACCTGCTGTGTGGTAACTTTGTTCTTGCATGGAAGACTCGAGTCGCCCACATCACTAATACTGTAAACAGTTTAAGGTGCCTGATGAATGTGACCCACTTTTGCTAAAAGGTTAATGATCACCTTCAGACTGGGAGTCAGGAAAAAAAAGACTACAAGGATGTATGAGGTAAGGGAATGGAAACAGAACATGGAAGCGATACTGCTGAACTGGTACTAGTTAGCAACAGTTGAAAACAAAGCTGGGATGTCTTGAAGGCATCAAACTTGAAAGTAAAAACTTAGGTGAAACTAATCGCCTTCAAAAGGGTCACAATTGTACTTTCTCACAGTAAAGCTGTAGCTCTTGCTATTACAGAAAAGTCTTTAATAGTACAGTTATTTCTTTCTTCACTTCTGCATTCACTTTTCTCCTACTTCTGTTGCATAACGAGCAATTATTTCAGAATAAATTCATCCATGAACAGCTGTACTCATCATTTTAATTTTTTAAGCACCTGTTCCAACTCCTTTGGAGGTTTTATTGTGCTTTGTGCCTTCCCTCGCTGGAGTGACACCTCAGGATGGCAGAGATGATGTAGATGTAGCAAAATGCGTACCTGCAGTATGACGAAGATGTCACCTAAGATGCAAAATGCTGCGAGGATGATCTTGTTAACCCCGATGTCAGAGCAGGAGATAGCACAGATCAGGGGTACCACACCACAGAAGTGACTGGTGATGCTGGAATGGCAGAAGGACACCCAAAAGGCACAGCTGCTGTGTATCATTGAGATTAGAGACCCACAAGAGTAAGAACCAAGTCACAGCTGGATGCTGAGGCTTCATGACATGACAGCTTTGTATAGCAGTGGTTTCCAGCTGGTCATATGCCATCACAGCCAGAATGAAACATTCGTTGGTGCAAAATGTAGAGAAACAGTACATCTGGGCAGCACAGCCACCAAATGAGACAGCTTTGCTCTCTGCTAAGAGACTGGCCACAGTCCTGGGGGTGATGACTGAGCAGCAGAGCTCTAAGACTGCCAAATGGCTAAGGAAAAGCTATTTGGGAGGGTGGTTTGGGGAGACAATCCTTATTAATGCGGTCAAGCCCAGACTTCCAACTACAGTCATCAGGTAAATAATTAAAAGCATTACAATGAGAGTGGGCTGTGCTTCTGCCTTGTTGATTAGCTCTAGGAGGAGGAACTCAGCTACTGTGGTGTAATTTTCTCCTGCCGTTTTGCTCAGATATTTGTTCACATTAGGTAAGCAATCTTGTCTTGATACGCTCTGGAGAACAACTGGCAAAAACCGATCATGATCATATGCTCCCGCTAGCGGTGAACAGCTTACTTCCTTTGGTCAACGAGGACAATACTGATTTCATCCAACATGCCATTCTGAAATGTAATCACTTGTCTGTGTTATCCCAAACCAGCTGTAACATACATTATCTACCTAGATTGTTCCAGTGTGAAGCTGGAGCACTATGAACGCCACTAAGTCACAGTCTGATAATGGGAAATACATAGGTATCAATGTTCAAGAGCTGTTAGTGGGAAGTAGGCTAAATGGGACTGGAAACAGAAGAAATAGTCTCTGACAGATCTTAAAGAGGTAGTAACATTTCCCAGTTCTTTGAATTCTTAAAATTACATATGCTAGTGAGCATTTCAATTACTACTGTTTCCAGGGTCTGAGGGCACTAATAGGCCTTAATGGGCCTGATCATCCTCGCCTGAGGCAGCCACTTGCACCTCCTGCCCATGGGCCCAGGAGCCCCATTTAAGCTCAACCCTGGGCCTTCAGTTTCTCTCTGAGCTACCCTAGAGGAGCACTGATCTCCAGCTCAGCTCAGCTCAGCTCAGCATGCAGACTCCATTGCTCTGGACCCTGCCCTGTGGACTGACTTCCCAGCTTAACCCTGGACCTATCTTGTCACTTTGGGCCTGCCCAGTAGGCACTGGACTGTCTCTGTCCCTGGTTACCCTCACCAGGCCTGATCCTGACTCTGACCCGCAGGCTGACTTCTCAGCTTGACCTCATACCTGCTTCATCACCATGAACTCTCCTGATCATCCGGACTCTTGGTTGAACTCGGCTACCATCTCTAGGTCTTCTCTGCCCACCTGGCTCAGGGCCAGAGGGACAGGCCCTGGCTGCAGCCTCCTGAACTTATCATTCTACACATCCTGAACAGGGAAAAGGAAGGAAAAAATGGGCACTTCTATGGCATCACTCATCTCATCATGTAGCAGATGTCTAAGATACTCACATGAACCATTCTGTAAAAATACCTGTTACTTTTTTTTTCTCCCCCTTCCTATTGAGAAGAAACTAAGATGGAAGACAGAATCGAAGGCATGCTTAAAGGTATATCTCTAGGTGAGATGAATTCCATAAGCAGGCATATGCATGTAGAGCTACTCCAGATTTATTACAAATAAACCAACTATTCCTTCAGTGCCATATTTATAACTGCGATACTAATATTTGTTTAATTCAGAAAAGGATATTAAAGTCCACTGGTTG
This sequence comes from Apteryx mantelli, assembly GCF_036417845.1. Lineage (NCBI taxonomy): Eukaryota > Metazoa > Chordata > Aves > Apterygiformes > Apterygidae > Apteryx > Apteryx mantelli. The sequence goes on from NC_090000.1 coordinate 13,857,152, forward strand.
GATTCCAACTGTTTCCAGTCAACTTGATAGCATTCTACAAGACAAATGTCTGATAGAAAACACTCTTTGATTAATTCTGCTCATTCCTGCACCAAACCAAGCTCCATTCACTCTCATAACAAACTGACTGTCTGACTAGTAGGTAAATGGGCGTAAGAATTCATGAGCTGACTTTTGAAGGTGTGCAGGATATACAGAGTTACCTGGGAAGACAGAAATGGATGGTCAGCATCTTTGGGGAGAATAAGGTTTCAAATGCATTTGTCTGCATGGGATTACAATGATATTCCAGAGTAGATGTCAACTGCACTTAAACTCCACGACTATGAAAAGAGTTAAATTCATATCCATTTTCACTTATCATGCCTTCATTAAACCAAAGGTAAGTAACTGCAATTTGTTTGCACAGAACAATACATCACTACAACCTGCTGCTGCTGTATCAATTCTATCAATAAATTGGACATACAAGCCACAAAGAACACGTGTGAAAATGAGGCTATTCTAGGATTCCTAGACTGTAACATTCTAGTTCCACATTGTCCTGAAATGATGTTTTGCTAAATTTCAGTCTACTTTTAAATAGAAACAGACTTTATCTCTGTTATTTCTGTTTTGTATAACAGAGATGGTCTCTTTCCAAAATGTTGAGAAGATTTGGATTTATTCCACTCTTGCTAATACCCAGCACTCTGAAAAATAAGGAGAACAGGCTTTTATCTATCTGGTTAATGATGGAGCTTCTATATGTGTGTATAGACATCTGGAGATCAAGGGTCTGTAAGCAAATCTGGTAAATAATCCAGTCCTTATTGGAAAAAAAACCCCAAAACTTGCAAGCAATTACATAGCAACTTATGCTTGGATCATACAAGAACTTCCAAAGTGAACCCAGATGTTACTTCCCAGTTGAGAAAGCAAGCAACTCCACCTGTGTTGAAATCCAGTGTTGTAGCAGGCAGGATTAAGTAGTGGGTGTAAGAAAATGAATGGCCATCCTTCATAGCAAAGAAACTAGAGATGGGAAATAGATCTTTCAGCTACTAATTTCTAAGGCCAGGAAAATGCAAATTTCATACTATCCAGTGCAACTAGTAAATTCCCTCCTATGCAATGTAAGAGTTAGAAAAAAGAAAAAGAGAAGTACTTTTTTTTTTAAATTTAATCTTAGTATGTAATATGGCTCAGATGTCTTTCTCAGCTCCAATATTTCAGGACACATGAGAAAGTAACCAGGTTATAATTACACTCACTAACTTGGATTCCCCAGTTGGAAGGACAAGATGTGAGGTTTTTGCTCTCTGCACTTTGGCTGTCTATGATGTAAGGTATATGATCTCAGAAGTAATCGCCTTCACCTAAGCTCTGCATCTCGTGTTCTTCATAGTTTACAAAGAAGATTCATGGATCCCGGGCTATGAAGATGTCTCTTCTAAGAAACGATGAACAGTGCCCAAGAAGTGCCCCCCTTTTTTCTTTATTAACTTTAAAGGAAGATTAGATTGACAAGGTCAGATGAACTGAAATCTTCTGCAGAGGTTTAAATTTGGGTAAGATAAATCAAGCAGCAGTAAACAATAAGTATCACCTATTTACAAAATAGAAGCTCTCCAAATGATGTGTATATATAACTGATGGTATTATCAATAAACATTGAAAAAGGGAAGCTTTCTCAACAATCTTACTTATTTAGAATCCTCATTTTCAAACAAATAGATAGGGTCCAAAAACTTTCTCGGCTCTGACATGCTATGATCGTGCTTTGCCACCAGATGGCGAAGGCACAAACCTGAGTGTGTATGAATGCATATACACCGGTGCTGATGTTTTTAGGTAAATTGAAGATGGCTATTTTATTTGTTGAATTTTCTTTAGCCATAGTAGGGCGCTATTTAAAAAAAAAAAAAAAAAGCTTTTCTGAAAATTGTCATAATTCTCCTGCACAGGTTAATTATGAAAAATCATACAAGGGGACATCCATAGGTAAAGGAGGAAGTGACACAATCCAGTATTATAGCTGGGGAGGCACCACAAGTATTTTGGGAAGCAGAGTAAAGGGAAGACAAGAGGATTTTCTTCTGTGAGGTGAACTGAATAACTGTGAAACTTCCACCTTGCAGTAATTAAGTTACTGTGCTCCTTCAGCAAATTATCCATTATGAATGTATTAATTATGCCACCAAATACGCCAAAAGTTCAACATCTGCCAACAAGAGAAATACAGGGAGTTACATTATCTGTTTGCGTTAGACTAACTGACTCTTAGGATTCAGTTCATCTCGCCTAAATTCAGGCATCCTACTGAAGTACCTCGTGCTGGTGCCTGGGTGGTTTGAGATCTCTCAGTAGAGATAAAAGGGAGAAATTAGGGAGGACTGTGGGTGAAAACACTCATGTCATCTACCAGGAAGCACGTAAAAGCTTTGTCTGAAGCTAATCTAGTCATCTAAACCCCCTTGGTACTCAACGGAGAGAGACAGACAGCTCCTGGAGATGATTCAACTTGTCCTAAGGAAGAAGCGCTCTGTGAAGATGCTAACCTCTTTCTCTCTGATGAACACAGAGGAAGCCTGATTAGCTTTAAATAGGTCACTTGCATACAGCTAAAGCTCAGTAAGGAAGTCTTCCTGTATGTTTTCCCCAAGTATTTCACACCTATGAGCATTTGAAAGAGTAATCATGGAGCCTGGCCTCCTGCATTGCTGTGGTATGGAAATATGGTGTGATGGCATGGCGCAGAACTGCAGGCTTGGGAGGGTAAGGCTGGTGGATTTCCAGGGCAGGATTTTTTGTTTTTTTACACATGCACGTGCAATTTCACACATGCTTTCTCCATGTCATGTTGATTAGGCTCCATGCATCCCAGATTTTGGGATGTGCATAGTTTGCCATGCACATAAAGACAGGCAGAACAGCACACGGTGCAGCTCAGTGCGATATTTCAGAGAATGTGAAATGCATCTCCTGGACATAGCTGTGCAGTAGATCCAGACCCATCATGGATCTTGAGCACATGCCACATGTCTATACAGCAGATGGGATTCATCTCCCTGCAGTTAAGCTATTTAAAAGTTAGGTGACTAAATCTAATCTAGTTGTCTAAGCTGCCTTTGTAGTAAAGGAAGGAGACAGGCCGTTCAAGAAGATAATTCATCATCTCTCTCTTGCAAACTCATCTTACAGGGAAGTGGGACATTTTCCATTTCCACTAATTTCCTGCTGGTATTTTAAATGCTATCTTAAATTTGCCCTCACTCCCACACCTGCAGAAAGAGAAGGAAGGTCAGAAGCAGCGGGGGAGTCATTGATATTCCTGGTGGAGGCTGCTCTCCAAAGATCTCCCATCTTTGGGCAAATAGTGTTTCTCTTCAATGGTGAATTCCTACTTCTCTAATCTTCCTTTTGCATGAGAGAGCAATGTTGAAACACTGAAATGTCTTCTGGGTCAATTATGCTAAATTTCAATTGAGAAAAATCAAAATGCTTCATTTTGATCATTTTGAATCATTTAATTTCAACAAAGAAATTATTAGATATTTCAGAATGTATATCATAAAACATTGTGATACAGTCATATAATATGTAATAACAGAGTGTGTTTTAAATTAAATGAAACTAGACAAGAAAGTAGGTATGAAAAATGCTTTGGAAACTGGAAGTGCTTCTCCACCTCAGATGTAAGGATGGCTCAAAGTCAAACTATACGAGCTGACTAGCTGGGCAGTTGGTTTAAAAGGAAGTGCTAAAAACCTGGGAACAGGAGCACTTACAGAGATGATTTATTTATTTATTTATTTATTTTTCCTTGGGAGATGTTGTGCTGGAAGCGGGAAGGGGACCTGTGGGAAGATGGAGGCACTGTGGGATGCGTGGAGGAATACCGGGGCTATTAAGGTAGTGGTAATGCTGCATGTGTGTCCATCGCATGCATCTCTAAGCACACGAGGTTTATCAGCTGGAAATAACTGAGTATGTAATTACCTCACAGGAACAGCTTTTGGGAAAGAGGTCTTCAGATATGCATGGGGGTGAGGGCAGACTGAAATAGCAGCAGGTGGCTATGGCCCAAAACTGAAGGGGCTCAGCTGGACTTCAGGGAGAAATAAAAGAATGGTGGAAACAGTGAATTTAGGAGCAGAGTTAGCCAGCTACAAACGAGGGACATGTCTGCAGAGGATGCGCAAATGTCTTTTTTGCAATTTCTGATCACCTCACAGCCTGTCATTGCTTGAAACAAGGTAAACGCTGGCCTCAGCTCAGTTCTGCCATTACGAGCATTCACAGTCTGTGTCGTTACCTGTGGAGGCTAGGTTGAGTGCCAGTCTGGACTTCCAGCTGCTTGAGCTTATCTAGGTAGTGCCCTAAACTGCGCTTCTCACGCTCGCTTCTGTCACTTGCTCCAATTACTCATTTCTTCTCCTCCTGCTAGGCTGAGCCATGTCTCCTTTTAGTCCTCTCCTCCCTTCCTCTGCCTTCCCTCCATCCAGAGTCAGCGTCCTCACGCACAACCTAACCAGGCCACCACAGCGGGACCATTCTTTCCCCAAACAGCCCCTGGAGTCTTCCTCAGCTGAGTCCCTTGCTCCAGGAGCTCAGCCAGACCTTGGCACTTACTTCACAGACCCCCTCGGTGTTGGCTGTAGCCTGTCCGGCCACCAACACATCCAGGTTCCCCCACCCCCTGGACTCTACCTTCTTCAGCCATGGCCTTGCAAAGGACGCCACAGAGTTGTACAGGGACAGCCCTGAAGAGCTGGAATTTACTACCCGCTGCTAAGGATACAGCAAAAAACAAAGACACAAGTGCCAGTTTGGGGAGGGGGCTGTTCTTCCTTCCCTGCCCCACTCCTTCAGTGACCACCTCCATTTATGCCCCACTGAAATTTTCCAGGGTTCTGCTCTGTTGGGGTCTTGGCAATTTTGCTGCCATTACTAATCTGCTGCCCAAGGCAACCCCTCTGCTCTGCCTAATAACCTGAGAGAGGTGGCAGGAGAGAGAACAAGTTGGGCTGGATTATGTACACTGTCAAATTTCAATTATTTTATTATTAAAGTTCTTTTTTTTTTTTTCCCCCAGAAGGGGCCACCCGTTTCATAAATTGTGGAAGTGATGGACTTCAGCACTGGATTCCTCAGTTGCCAGTTTGATTTCTCTCAGCATTAAGATGTATGCCTTTAAGAAGACATTTTGTGCTGGTGAGGCAAAATGGAGAGACTGTGGAAAACAGGCACGTCTGGCTGATACTTATTAACTGATGACTAGTAATATTTGATGGATGCTAACATAGCCATAAGAACAAAACTGTGGAATTTCAGATTTTTTTTTTAATTGCTTCATCTGTAATTGTGAAACTGTAATTTCCTAGTTTCTTTTTTTAAGCTTTACCTTTCCTCCAGGGGGAATGTCTGTGATTTCCTTTGCTTTTCTCTGAGGAAACACTATGCAGATTATTACATGTATTGATTTGAACTAATCACTCTGACTTTGACAAGGAAGCCAAATGCAAATTCCAGGTAGGTTACAGCTTTAAGGAGCCTGTGTCTAAAGACTCAAGGCAAGCAATTTAATATAATTGGTTGTCTTTCCAGGAAATGACTTAGCATGATTTTAGTAAGGTCTCCGTAGGTACAGTTAAGAAACTTGGGCCTGACAAATTGCAATGATGCAACTTGAGTTTGCATGTGTTTAAATTGGCTCCAATGTGCATCATTAAAATCTCAAGTTCTTTCACTCCTTGAAATTAGCAGCTCTCTCATCTTACAGTCAGACTTTATTATTGCTCTAATCTAGGGACAGTGAGAGACCGCCTTGAAGGAAAAGCAGCCTGTGAAAACTGGCAGGATCTCTACAATGCTTTTGCTGCATCTCCAAAAACCCACAGAGACCCTGGTCTAATCTATTTCATTTAAAGATGATGGGTCAAACAGAGCTGCCTGCATTGCACTAGTGGGGCTGCAGCTTTAAAACTGCCTGGACTGAGCTGGTTTTGAACTACTCTGTTTTTTGCTGGGATGATACACAGCTGACTGACCAATTTGGTCTACATAGCAAAGGCAGTAAACTCAGAAATGGTTTCTGGCAAAGATAAGGCCAATTCACAAGTTTCCCTGTCTTCTTCTGCTGTCCCAGGCCTCCTACTCTGCAGATTTCTTCTTGCTACTCCATCTCCTTTGCAGAACCTGGAAAATAGGGGACAAAGTTTTCATTAGAAACCCAGTTTTTAATTTAGTTTTAGAATAAAGAACATTCTGAGGGAGCCTAGCAGGGAGGATGGAGCCCACCTGCAATGTGAGCTGCAGGGAGGGATTATTCCCTTGCAACAGAACTACCTCAGAGCATCTTGTCTCTATGTCTGAAACACAAATGGCCATGAAAGAAAAAAGGATTGTTCTCAGCCCCATGTCTAAAGGCAGCAGCTAAGTCTGTAATTGGCCTGGGGTCATAACGAGCATCCTTAGTTGGACAGCTCAAGACCTGACAAAGCTCATTAATCCCACTATTAGTCAAAATCAGATTGCTTTGATCGCGTTACTCCAGGAACATAGTCCTGGTGTGGCATGAGAGGGCTGAACAAAGCCCTTCTCCAGACAAACACTTGCCCCTCTGCTGCCTACATAAACCCCACGGTGACGGCTCCTCAGCTATAAGGCCGACGACCCTCGGTGGAAGCACCAGTCTGCAGGGTTACACAATGCAGTAGCATGCACAGTGCAAAGAAGAGGCCTAAACAAATCTCAGCAGTATGGCATGCATAAAAAGACTTTTCCTCTCCTTCCGAGCTTTCTATTTGCTTTGAGATCCAAAGCTAGGATTCAAAAACTAGAAAAAGAAAAAAAAAAAACAGCCAGGAAATTGTGATAATAATGAGTGTATAGATGTAAAAGCGTGTGGCTGGGCACCAGGGGGAATGGCTCACAGCAGGCTGGCAGCTTTGTTAAGCAGAGTTTTCCCCTCATAAAGTCATCCCGTCTACCTCCAGCCTATCACCTTTCCTTCACATGTCTGGAAATGATGTCCAGGATTAGTTGCTCCATCACCATCCTAGGGACTGAGGTGAGGCTGACTGGCTTGTAGTTCCCCGAATCCTCCTCCTTGCCCTTCTTGAAGGTAGCAGGGGCATTTGCTCTCTTGCAGTCCTTGGGAATCTCTCCTGTACACTTCCTTTTTAGGTTTGAGGTCAGTCAGGAGCTCCTTGTTCATCCACATAGGCCTCTTGCTACCTTTGCTTGATTTCCTGCTTGTTGGAATGGACCACTCTTGAGCTTGGAGGAGGTGATCCTTGAATATCAGCCAGCTGTCTTGGACCCCTCTTCCCTGAAGCCCAGGGTATTGATCCTGCTTTTTGTCCTCTGCTCCCTCCTCACAGGATCCTCAACTCACCATTTTGTGGTCACTGCAGCTAAGACTGCCCCCAACTTCCACATCTCCAATCAGTCCTTCCTTGTTTGTATGTATGAGATCCAGAGTGCCTCTCCTCCTCAGCTCCTTGATCACCTGTGTTAGAAAGTTGTCATCAATGCACTCCATAAACTCCCTGGATTTCTTGTGCCCTACTCTGTTGTCCAGCCAGCCAATATCAGGGTGGCTGAAGCTCATAGGACCAGGGCCTGTGGACATAAACTTTATTCCAGTTCTCTGAAGAATGCCTCACCTATTTCTTCTTCCTGAAGAGATTGTCTACAGCAGACACCCATTACATGGTCACCAGTGCTGGTCTGCCCCCCAGTCCTGACCCATGAGCTCTCAGCTGGTCCCTCACCTGTCCCCACGGAGAGCTCCATGCATTCCAGCTGCTCATTCAAGTATTTCTCTTCTCTTCACACTTGAAACAGATTGCATTTTAAGCAAGAGCCTAAATTTTGTCAAATTTAACTTGATGGCTTCAAGGAAGTGCTTCAGCTGCTGCCTTGTACATCATACCCATTCAACTTCATCTGCAACATCTAAAGTTGATTGTAGAGAGGGGCACACTATTCCTGTACTCATCCTGCACCACAGGTGTCTGCCTCCTGACAATACAGAGAAAGAAGATTGAAATCAATATTCAGAGATATTACATCCCCGCTGTTGAAGGGACCATGTCTGTACTTACCAACAGTTTGAGCCATTAGGGACAAATTCAAAAGACTCTTTTGCTCTTCCCACGAGTCTGAACAATAGTGTACTAAGCTGTCACAGCAGAAAAGTCTGGCAGGTGAGCGTTCCACAAGTCAGCTGGTGACCACTGTTCAAATAACCTGCACAAGACTTTCTCCAGGAAAGCAATGGTTCTTCCATGTCAAAACCATGATGCTACAGAGCCTCCCACAGAGTTCAGTGTCCTGACTGACAGTAAGGGTGGGACTCAGTTCTAAGAGACACTCACAAACACTAAGCAGCAGTGGGATGAAGGGGGTGGTCATGGCCACGTATTTTTCATTCCATCGACGCACCCTCCAGTAGCCCATCTCCTGCTTGGGGTCCTCTGCATGGCAGCTGGCAGACACATAACAGACACCCAGGGCCCAGTGGGTTTCGTCTCCTACTTCAGCCTCCCAGCAGTGGCAGCCTGATGAATAGGCAGATGATCCCAGCACACAGGGGTAAGTGGTGAAACGCTGAGAGCTGTGTGGCAGCTCCTGGGGGATGTCAGTGAAATAAACACTCTTGAGATTCTCCGAGAGCACCACACTGGCATGAGCTGTCTGAGGGTCCAGAGACACATCTCCTTTGGCAGAGCAGAGACTATGAGAAAGCAGGGAAAACCAAGGGGGAGGGAGCAATGGATTCACACACCTCACCCCAGAAGAATCAGCTAGAGAAGAGCAATTACACAGCCATTTGCCCATTGACCACAAGGCAGCTGGGCATCTGTCAACCCTCCATGCCCCATCTCCTCACCATACCACACGCTTGAATTGCCTTCTCTGAGTCCCTACCCCAAACTGTCTTAGCTCTATGCTATGCCACCTTTCTCCTGAAGTTGCTTACCTTCCTCTGATAGTCTGCACTATCATCTGTTTCATCTCTCAAGCGCCCCACTCTAGACCCCTTATTCAGGCAGGCACCAACAATACTGGGACAAGGGGTCACTTCTGCACTTTGGCAGAGTGACAGGGGTGCTGTTGAGCACATGCGCTGATATAATGGGCTTTCTCCACAAAGGGGCCCACAAATGAGCCCTCAAGCCCGTTCATTGGGTTCACCAACAAGATAACCATTTAAATGAGAAGAGTCAAGTCTAGTCACTTCAACATTTTAAACCAGGCCTAAACATACAGGTGAATTCACTGCCAAACAGAAGACACTTTTCAGAGCCAAGGACTGGACTCAAGTCCCAGACCTAGGTCTCTATATAGCTTGACTACCAGTGCACTTTTTCAGCATCTTCTTAAGCTGAAATAATGGCCTAGGGAAACAGGCCATTGCCTTCTTCAGCTCAAGAGGGACAGAAGGTAGCTCCAGGTTCTTAAGTGTTTCATACCTAAGGAAAGAAGTGACCTCATCTAGCAATCAAATCAATCACAGTGTCTAGAAGATGCCATTCCCTAGTACAAAACACAGCAGCTGTTTCTAGGAATTATTGCTATGCTAAGGTTGAAATGCTGGAAGCTTACCAAAAGTCTATATTCCCACTGAGAAACCATGAGAGGAAAAAATTAAGGGGAAGAAGCTGACAGTTCATATATGTTGGGATTTGGCCCAGAGTCAGTATAACTATCCTGGTCTGAGAAAAGGCAAAGGATGGAACTGACCACCAATATATCAGGTTTTATCTTCCAGGGGTATCATTCTATTTCAGTGCAATGCAGCCAGTCTCCTAACACTGCACTGAAACACTGGCATGGCATTAATCCCAGAGGAAAGGAGCACTCCTACCAAGCAATTGCATCTTCAACTACTAACGGCTCCTTCCCTATCCCCTCCCTCCCCTCCCCCCAAATAGGAAGAGGAATAGGGTACATCACCTCTGCAGGACACTCTGCATGTCCTAGAAAAGGAGAGGGAAGACAGTAAGTCAGATCCCACCAACCCCCCCCCCCCATCAGCATAAATATTGTAGGGTGCGTCTGCATGCCCAGCAATCCTTTTGCCTGTTAGTGCTGGGCTTTATCTAACCCAGGTGTCATTAATTCTGCTAATTATTTGGGGAAATGGAAAGAAAGGCAGCACTTGTAAGGTCTGGCTCATGACATCTGGATGAGTCACACCCCATTTTTATCCTTTGAGTATAAAGTCTTGCTTTCCAAGGTGGAGACCTACCATGACTAAGTTTAAAGCTCAGCCTTTTCCTCACCTCACCAAGAAAGATGAAAGTCATGTTGCTATCAGCTAGACCACATGGAAGAGATTAAACAGGGAGATCCAGGGCTCCTGGTTGCAGAGGGCCATACAGATTAATAGTGACCTCTAAAAATGCAAGGCAGAGCTTCACCCCTGCCCCAGAGAAAGGGACTGCCACAAGAGCTTCTTTGAAAGGCTGTCATCCACACATTGGTGGCAGGAAAAGCCCCAGCATACAAACCTTGAGCACCCCTGCTCTGGACTCCAGGCATCTTTCCATGTCCACCATGAGGGTGTTGAGAGAGCAGCACTGCTCCGAGAGGTGTGCTGTGGTGGTCTGCAGCCCCCCTAGCATCTCAATCTCTTCTGCTCTCAGGCAATGCAACTGCTGGTCCTCCTCTTGCTCTGGGAAGGAGTGCAGCTCCTCAAAGTCACAGGTAATGCGCTTATGACAGTTCCACACTAACTCCTGTGGGACAGAGAAGTCACCAGGAGATTAGAGAGCATCTCCCAGCTGGGGACTGACCTGAGGCAACACCCCCAGGGAAGGGAAGAGCCCCTCTTGTCAACTCTTCTGAGCTCATCACACCACTCCAGTTCACTCCAGCTGGGTGGGCCTAAAGAGAAGGCCCCTACCCCACTCCTCCCAGCTCTGCTCCTTCTTCCACTTACTCTCAGCTCTTTGGGCTTTTTCTCCTCCATGGATAAATGTTCCTTCAAATCCTTTGCTTTTCTGCCCAGATGCTCCACGCAAGCTTGTAGCTTATCCTGGAGAGGGAAGGGCAAGAGATTCTACTCAGGCAAAATGGTCCAAGGCATCAGATGCTGAACCAGCACTGAGAAGGCTTGGATCATACCAGCTGAGAATCATATACCAATTGATCTGACATGTCACTTCACGCACTTTGCTTTCATGGGGTGTCAATTATAAATTCCAGCAATCCTCTGGCTATTCACACTGAACATCTGCATCAGGTACTACACAGAGTGTTTCTGGGTTAAAGTTCTGAACACCTGTGTGTACAGCAGCAATACAGGTTACAATATTCCTCTGCCTTCAAAATTTAGCTTCTGAACAGCAGCTAGAAGTGCAGACAAGGAGTCAAAGCAAGATAGTTCTACACTGTATAGATTAATTTTTTCTAGGGAGTCAATCACCAGAGCAACTTTCCAGGAAACCTACTGTATCTCTGAATCAAAATGGAACTTCTGACTCCACCCTCAGATATGGGACAGCAGGAATTACTCAGTGGAACATCACAAATTTTGCTCTAACACTCCCTCCTGCCTCTGAAAACGACTAATCGAATCCTAAGTTGTGATTCCGAGGAAAAAAAAAAAAGAATGGGGGAGGGGCCTGAAAAATGCCTCCAACATTTTGGATGCAACTTGTGCAGACACCTTTGCTGGGATTCTGTCCAAGATTAAGACATCTAAATTTAGATGAATTAGATGCCTAAATTCCACTAGATGTCAGTATAGTCACAGGAGTATTCTAGAAAGCTAATTAGCTGACCATGCATCTACTGTCGGGTGAAGTGAATAAGTACACTTGTCAGACTGTTGGTTCTAGCCACCAACACAGCTAGCTCAATTGGTTGAGGTTGCCTCAGAGGGTGAACAACACATCCCACTCAGCTGCTGGAATGTTTCTTCAGCTTCAAGATGGAGAGCCCGTGAGCAGTAACATCAGTTTCTGATGTCGGAATCATTACTGCAGTTTTGGGTGGTCTCACCTCAAGCTGGCCATGAGGTATAGGTACATTTCTACATATAGCTGCCTTAGTTCCTGTTCCTCCTTGCTCTATCTATTAGACTCCAGTTTCTTTACTGGATCATAGAAACGAAACCCTGAGCCCCCAGCACGTACCCTCCTCCTTCTGTAGCAGGGACTGTCTTTCTCCTCCCTGTTTGCAGAGAAGAGCGGAATCTGCTAATCAGTTCTGCTTCGCTGCTTAGAGCGGGTAGGAGCCAGTAGTCATTGGGCCTACACTCAGCTCTTATGCCTAGATTAAACTCCTTTGCAGAACTGGGGAGGTCCTACATCCTCTTTCATAATCTACTCATGTTCTGATCCCTAGACTCCACTTCCAAACTGTGGTGCTTGAATACAAATTTCTCTAGAGCTTCTCTGGTCACCAGCACCCTTTTGAAATATTTAGCGTCAAAGTCAAACTAGAGATGCAACACTTGTTCCCAGACTGTTCTGCTGCATTCCTGTGACTTAACAAGTATTGGTGGGTCTGAACTGCCCTACTTCCTTACTTAGGATGAGATGGTTAGAAGTTTAAAGACTGGAGTGGAATGCCAGGTATCTCAAACCTTGTGAAGGAAATGCTTTCTAACAGTACCTCTGGGAGATACCATTTGCTTACCTTTTTTTTTGAGGGCTTCATCCAGGGGCCCTCCTGTATGAGCGAGATGGCTGTGGGAGACTGCACACACCACACACATGGCTTCCTGGTCCTCCTTGCAGAAGAGATTGATGACCTCATGGTGCCGGCAGCAGAGCTTCTCGTTCTGCATCTTTTCCTTGACAAAAGGCAAGTGCCGGGCTGTCTCCACTATGCTGGCCAGCTGCTGGTTGGGGTACATGACTTGCTGAGCACAAACATGCTGACACATTGGGCAGCTGAAGTCCTTGATCTCTGGCTCCCAGTAGTGGGTGATGCAGGCTCTACACAAGCTGTGGCCACCAGGAATCATGACAGGGTCCTGCAGGTAGTCAAGACAGATGGAGCAAGTGGTGTCTATGTTAAGGACCTCCAAATGACTGAGGCAAGCCATTGGTGGTAGTGCTATGAGATGGGCACAGACTTCGGGAGACAGTTCCTATATCCTGATCTAGGAATAGTCACCTGGAGAAAAAAAAAGAAAAAAAAAAAAAAGAAAACCACACCACAGAGCAAATAGATCACATACATGCATTATTCACCATGTGGACTCAAGGAAGCCTAAGAATCAGGCCTCATAGATATTCTCTCCTAGCTTGAGTGAGAAGACTAGAGAAAAGACATATGGGTTATGTAACCCAGACACCTGGTTCAGCTTCACTGTCCTGTTCCTCACTGACCAAGGCAAGCAGTAATTTAAGTAACAAGCATTTATTGAATTCCCCAATACCTTGCAGGAGAAGGAGTTCTTTCCCCATATCAGACATGGAGGGGGTTGAAGGCAGGCTGGAAATAGCATGCATGTTAGCAAGCATAGTAGTACTGAATATTTCTGCTCTGTCACCTATGTACAGACTTTTTCCCTTGAACTCAGTACATGGTAACTAGACACACAGAGAAACAGAAATGAGAGGTCCCACTTTCATACATAGCCCATTGAAGCCAGTCTGGAAGAGGACTTATTAAAAGATAGCCCAGGCCTCATGGCATAGACTAAATAGACTAGCTTCCCCCTCTCACTGTTTACACATGGTGCTTACAAGATGAAAAATTCCAATGCAAACAAGTTTTTTAACAAAGAAAACATTTTTCATCCAGAGGGTGACAAAACGCTGGGACAGAAGCCTAGAGAGACTGTGAAACCTTCATACTTGGAGACAGGGAAAAACCAGCTGGATAAGACCCTTAATGTCAGAGGTACCCGAACTTGCTCAAGGGTGAGAGCGCTGGGCTGAGTGCAGCCAAGCTGCAGGATGAGGTCTGCAGTCACCTGGTGAGTGAGCTCTGCGCTGGGGCCCACGTCCCTGCGGCTGGATGTCCCATGGCTCCTGCGCCGCAGGGCCGCCCGGCCGTGGGTGGGCGGAGGGGCGTTTGCAGCCGGAGACGAGCTCCCACGTCCCTGCTTTGCCCTAGGCCCAAGACTGCCCTGTGCTGCTGGAGAGACTCTTCAGCACGACCCAGAGCTGCTGCACGGGGAGCTACCAGGCATCGCAGGCAGCAGCCGTCATTGTCCTGGGTGAGAGGCAACACCGAGCTCTCGCGCTCCTCCCAGCTGCGTCCCCCGGGTCGGGGTCGGGGTCCAGGGCCGGGGTTGGGGTTTAGGGCTAGGGCCATGTCCTGATGGCTGCGTTTTCCTGTGTGCCAGGCGTCCTCCAGGACACCGCGCCAACCAAGTGGCTCCAGCAGCGGGACCTGGCATTCCTGTTGAGAGGTAGGTGATGGCAGCTGGGCTCCCGCTTCGAGGGACAGGGAGGCATCCGGAGGCCCCGTGGGTGCCGGGCCAGGGACGCTGGTGCTGAAAGCCAGTGGGGCGTGGGGAGAGGGGACTCGCACGGCCCCCAGGCTCCTGGCCAGGGAAGCCACCCCCAGCTGGGCGCCGCAGGGCACCCAGGGCCGTGGCGGAAACGGCTGCCAAGCACCCATGGTGCCTCCCTGCGTTGTCTTTGCAGCTCAGCAGAGGCGGCAGCGTGCCGAGGCTTCCTGTGTGTGGCGGGCGGCAGCCCCAGTGCCCTGCGCTGGGGGACCCCAGCACCCTGGGGCAGGAGGGCAATAAAGCTCTGTCCACACAGGGAAGGTGCCGGCTGTGTCTGGGCTCTCTGGAGGTCTTGCGCTGACCCCGGCCCTGCCGCGCCCAGAACATGGCCCTGGTGCCCCCCCGCCATGCCCTGCCCAGGGACACGGCCTGGGGGTAGTAGGGACACAGGGGAGCAGAGAGACCAGGGGTGAGTGGGGGGCACTGGGGATGATGGGGGCACCGGGAGGTGCCTGAGGACGCTGGGGGGCACTGGGGTGGGACAGGGGATGAGAGGGGCCCTGGGGATTCCATGGGGAGTGGAGGGACCGGGGGGCAAGTGGGGGCTAGGGGGGGCCAAGGGGCCCCAGGAGTCCCTGGGAGGCACCTGGGGGTGAGTGCAGACCCGGGGGTGGAGCTGCTCTCCAGGGGCGGCGCCAGGAGCATGGGGTGGAGCTGGGAATGGGGCCAGGGCAGGGCGAGCCCCAGGGGTGAGTGTGGGCTGCCGCGGGTGGGGAGCTCAATTTGGCCCCTCATGGCAGCTGTCCACCCCTCCCTCCATCCCTCCATAGTGACCTGGGCGCTGGGGGCTGGGAGGGCAGCGGCGGTGGCCTCAGGTGAAGAGCGGCAGGGCTCGGCTGTGGGGCCACGCCAGGCTGGGGGCACCAGGGCTGGGGCTATGAGCACGGCCAGGGCGCAGGGCTGCCTGGCTGCAGCGGGCCAGGCCAGGCTCGGCCAGGGAATAAAGCCCGAAGGGCTGCAGCCCAGCACCCCCTGCTTCCCCAGCGCCACCCAGGCTGCCTTGCACCCGGGGCTGGGCCCTCCCCACAGGGCCACCCCAGCCGAGTTCACAAGCACGGCCCAGAGCCGCCCAGGGCCAGCCCGGGATGGGGCTGCTCCTGTGAGCCCCGCACACAGGCCAGTGGCAGGGGCAAGCAGGAGGTTGCGTCCCAAAAACAAGGATTTGGGGGGCCACGTGCCAGGGCAGGCAGGAAGGGAAGTTGTGAGGTTTGGGGGCCCAAAACGGAGACTTGGGGATGCATTTTTGAGCTAAGAAACAGGGGCCTAGCCATCTGTTTCTCTGGTTGAGAACAGAGACTAAGTTCCCCATTTTTGAGTCAAAGATGGGGACTAAAATCCTGCGTTTCTGGGGCCACAAACACAGGCTAGTTCGAGCACTTCGAGGACCAGAAATGGAGCCTTAGTTGGCTGCCTTTGTGTCTGAAAACAGGCCAAGAAGTCCTGCATTTTGGGGGCCAGAAAGAGGGCCTTTATTTGGCTGCCTTTGTGGTTGCAAACAGCAAACGAGGCCTGTGTTTTTGGGGCCTGAAGTGGAGGCTTAGCTGGCTGTTTTTACTACTCAAAATGGAGACTAAGTCCTCTGTTTTCGGGTCCAGAAAGAGACTGAGACGTGTTTTGGGGACTTGAAAATGGTGGCGAGGTTGACTGTTTTGGGGACAAAAAACAGAGGCTACATCCTACATTTTGGGGGCTGTTTCTGTGGCTGAAAATGGAGGTTAAGTCCTGCTGTTTGGGGTGGCTTATTGCGCAGTTGGAGTAGCGCGGGGATGGGGGGGGGTCCTGGGTCAGATCGGGACCGTGTCAGGCGGGGGGATCCCAGGGGCAGCACTGCGGGGGGTCGCGGGGGGGGGCAGGGGCAGTGTCGGAGCTGACCCGGGGCTGGTCGCGGCGGTGTCGGGGAAGCCCCGGGCTGGTGTCGGGGATCGCGGGGCCGTGCTCCGGGCTCTGCGGCCGCTTCCGGGTCCCGGGCAGGGGGGGGCGGGACGGAGCGGAACGGAAGCGCCACAGGGTCAAACCTCACTGAGCGCTGCGGCATGCAGGGAATTCTGGTCTTCCGGCACGGGGCTTCCGGGCGGCCATTTTGGCTTGCAGAGCATCCCGGGAGGCGCAGTGTTCCGGCACCTAGCCTCCGGACGGCCATTTTAATACGCAGGGCGTTCTGGGAGATGTAGTCATCCCGTTATGGGCTTCTAGAGGACCATGTCGCGCCTCTCGAGGTGGCGGCAGGTTACTTCTCTGCAGGCGGTTCTCACTAGCTGGCTGCCTTGTTCTCCGTGGCAGGCCAGGAGCTGTAGTTCCTGTGCCTTCTCAGCCCTGCAGCAGTGGCCCGGTGTGCCTGTCCTTTACTGGACATGTGCCGTTCACACCAGAGTCCCTGTAGGTCACTGGAGACAGTGGAATTTCCCTGTTTTTCCCTGGTACAGGGTTAGACTTAGGGTTTAGGGTTGCGGCCATTTAGGGTTAGCGTTAGGGTTAGGTTAGAGGGTTAGGGTTCGGGTTTGGGTTAGGCCCATTTGTTGGCCCTCTAGACCCCTTAGCACCCTCCTAGTGCACTCTGGACTACTCTTTCAGTCTTCCTTCTGCTCCAGAGCTGCATCTCAGCCCTCTAGACTCCTTAGGACCCCTCTTGTTCCCCCAGAACCCCTCTGGAGACCTTGGTTGTGCCCCAGAGCTGTCTTTTGGCCCTCCACACCCTGCAGAATCTCTCTTGTCCCCTCAGACCACCTCTGCAGGTCTTCCTTGCTCCCCAGTTTTTACTTTTTTGGCCCCCTAGTTCCCTTAGGACCTCCCTAGGGTGTTCTGGGCTACTTTTCGGGCCTTTCTTGTTTCCCAGAGCTGTTCCTTGGCCCTCTAGACCCCTTTAGGAGCCTGGTAGTCCCCTCAGAATCCCTCCGGAGGCCGCCTTCATGCCCTGGAGCCCTCTGTTAGCCGTTTAGCACCTTTAGCAGCCCTCTCTTCTGCTTTGGCCCCTCCTTTAGCCTGTTAATTTCCCCCTGCAGGCCTCTGTTGGCCCTCTTGTTATAGGTAAACGTGACAAATTGACAACCACTCGGGCCGGGTTGCATAAATTCCAATTTAATAATTGAGCAAGTCACAAGTAAGCAAAACAGCGCTGGGCGGCCGGCGGGGAGTCTCCTGCTCCACCAACGGCGCGCACAACCCCCCCTCACAGTCTCCTTATATGCGATTCCAGTTCCGGGTATACGGGGCACCTCCTGTAACTTCTGCGGTTGCGCCGGCTGTTGCTAGGGGGTCTTCTTCAGCCCTCTGGTGGTCGTGGGGATGAAGGCTGGAGTCTTCCTCTGCATTGTGTGCCATATTAGGCTATCTAAACTAACATTGCCGCTTCGCTAGCTCAGCTCAATTTTCTCAGGCGGAGTACATGCCCCCCACCACAGGCTGTAGGATGTTCCCACAGATGTTCCCAAGGCTGTTTCTCGCTGATGTAACAAGTTAGTACATACCACAATACAAGATGTTCCCAAGGCTGTTTCTCACTTTGATGCAACAAATTAGCACATATCACAATCCCCCCTTTTTGTTTTGGTCCCCTCTAATTTGTTCATCAAATCGAGCAACAGCCTCCTGTGCCAGGGAGAGCATAGGGTTATGCTTACTCTCATCTTCATTGAGTTGTTCATATTGACTTTTTATCAACAGTAGGTGGGCAGCTTCGAGTCTGCTTTTTGCTAAGTTAATTATTTTATTTACTATACACGGCCCAAAGGTCAACACAAGTACTAGTAAAGCTAATGGACCCGCTATTGCAGACAATAAGGTTGTTAGCCAGGGAGAACGACTGAACCATGATTCATACCACCCTTGCTGGGCTTCTCTTTCCTTTTTACGTTTTTCAAGGCCTTCTCTCAATTTCACCATAGTATCCCTGACAACTCCTGTATGATCCGCGTAAAAACAACATTCTTCTCCTAGGGCTGCACACAATCCTCCCTGTTGCAAAAATAAGAGGTCCATCCCTCTTCTGTTCTGTAACACTACTTCTGATAGTGATGTTAACGACTTTTCTAAGGCGGTGATGGATTTTTCTATTCGTTCTAAGTCCTCATCCACAGCTGCCCGTAGAGTGCTAAGGCTCTGCTGTTGCATCACTAAGGAGGAAATTCCGGTTCCCGCTCCCACTGCCCCAAGACCCAGTAAGGTGGCTATAGTAATTGCGGTGAATGGTTCCCTCTTTACTCGGACCGGGTGAGGGGTGTCCCAATGATCGTACATCACATTTTCTGGATGGTACAAGATCCTTGGAACTACTTCCACTTGTATACAATATTCTGGGGACCCACTGAGTACCTTTAGGGAGACACAGGGAGTTAAGCCCGTTTTTGAGCATATCCATCTAGTTCCTTTGGTGGGAATAATCCATCCAATTTCGGAGGTGTAGGTTTGCAATGTTATAGAACCACACAACTTTCTTTTTGATTTTGGTACTTTGCCAATACACATTCCCATTCCCGTAACCTGTTCCATGGTTAACCCCTTCTTCTTATCTTCCCATTGACAATGTGAGTCGGAATCCCTGCTTAAAGTATATGTCATATTTACTCCTATTGCTTCATAAAAAGGGGGTCTTATGTCGTAGCATAACCAGCAATGGGTAGTTATACTAGGGGTTGTAGCATTTAATACTTTGTAGGTTGCTTGCACAACCTTCCACAGAGGATTGTCTACCCTCTCTGTGGCTTTACTTTCCAAGATTACAACAGTATCTTTCAGGGTGGGGTGGTTCATAGGAATACTTGTCGAATTCATGATCATACTCGTGGGTTTGATTCTTGATTCCACCCCTTTAACAACTAGATTCGGCCCTATTGCTTGAGGAGTGGGTCGCACACTTTCTTTCTTTATGAAAATTAATCCACCTCTATCGGTCCCGGACTCCCAGAACCGGACTCCCCAGGTCTTTCCCAAAAACCATCCCGGATCCTCCGGACGGGTGATATTTATCACTAAATGTTTACAAGTTCCCGGGGGGGTATAGTGGGGATTTCCCCGATACCCCAGCTGGAAATCCTCTTTGGGGGGGGTACACCCAGAAGGCCCCCATTTTACTGATAAAAACTTATCTGACCCTGCTCCTGGGGCCCAATCAGAGGCTATAGTTTCACATCCCCAATAAGCACAATAATAAGAGTTTGGGTAGTTACAGTATCCTCGCCCAGGATTAGAACTAGGACAAAAGTAAAACGGTTTCCCGAACTCTCTTCGACTCGAACATGGCTCAATGGGTACCAATTCACACAAGGTAGGTGTGAATGTAGGGCTCCCGGGTACACTTCGCACTTGGATCACTTTTTGATCTTCCCACCTTATTAATGACCATTTAAAGGGTTGGTGTACGTTATGTTCCCCTTTGATTCGTCTTCCTAATAAGCCCAGCACAATCATCTTCCAGAGGAGTAGTGGACCCATGGCTTGGTTAACGGATACTTTACAAACCCTTAATGCCTTGGAGGGGCGATCCGTGATGCCAGGTGTCTCTGGGACTTTAAAGAGTCTGGGTCTTATAACTTTAGATATTCCTGCTCAGGAGGTGGCTTGTCGGCCTCGATCCCCACAGTTTCTATACGTCTCTGTCTCCTCTGCCTACTCTTTTGCTCAGAGCAGCAGGGTGTACCTGTCTTCTCGACAGCAGCCGTATTCTTCAGGGGAACCTCCTTTATGTGCCTTTCTGATTTGAAAGGCTTCCCAGTTTTTCGACAGAGACACCCAACATACGGCACAGTCCACCTACAATTGGTGTTTTTAATTTTAGCCTTATGTGATCGGGGTGGTTGGCATGGGTACAACCTTTCTCAGGTTGTACTCCTTTAACAAAGGCTTCCCACCATTCTACCGATCTTTTCTTATGATCTTTTAGTGTCCAATAAGTCAATTTTGTCGTAACAAGGGCGGCAAATGCCGCTAGGGAGATACCCGTACTAACAATGAGTCCACTACTTCCCTTTACAAACCCTACATGCATAACACACAAAGGGATAACAAATACAATGTGGGGTTATAACAAATACTATGTTAGGTTTTACAAAATGTGGTCTCACTTATCGAGGATTCCAGGTTTCTTCTTAAAGGTTACTTTTAAATTGTCCGGATTTCCAAAGGCTTCCCACGATGATTCTGAAATCGGTCCTTTAATTCTGCTAGCGTGTGTCCATCCTCGCTCTGCGGTACGAATAGCAGTGTCTGTGGTAAGTGAGACAAGAAAAGATCCCTCCCAGCGGGGAGTCAAGGACGAGTCTTTCCAGGTTTTAATTAAAACCTTGTCTCCAGGGTTAACTCGGTGAATGGCTACATCTAGTGGAGGTCTCTGTTTGGCAGAGCTGAGGTGGGGCCCCGGCTCCAAGCACCAGACTAAAGCAGAGGAAGACAGCGAGCCGCCTCGGCGCGCGGAGCAGCACAGGCGGTGCTGGGCTGGGGGAGGCACCGTCACCCCACTACCTGCCTGCTGGGGGGGGCCTGGGGCTGCTGCCACCGCTGGCCAGGGCAGCAGCGTCTCCAGCGGGGAGAAGGGGGAAGCCTGCACCCCACTTCTCGCAGCGCCTGCTGGGACCCCAAGCAGGGTGCTCAGCCCAGGAGCAGCCGGGGTCTCATCCTGCCTTCCCGGGGCGGTGTAGGGGCTGATGCGGGAAGGGGGCTCCTTGCCAGGGCGGGGACTGTCTCATCGCTCTGTGCCTGGAGCCGCGCATGGGGCAGACAGGCTCTTCAGCCAACACAGGGAGTATGGGGTGGGGGTATTATGGGGAGACATACAAGGCTCCAGTAACCTTTGATTTATTAGCCTCTGGATTACTGGTCGGAGTCCTTGCCTCCCTTCCTGTGACATTGGATATTGCTTGACTCTAACAGGGATTTCTGGATTTCGTATACTCACTTCAAAGGGAGCAATATCTAGTCTTCCTACTGATTCTGGGGTATACCAAACTTCAGGGTTGATTTTGGCCTCATCTTCAATAGTAAGGGTGCATAATTTTATAACTAATTCTTGATTCTCTACTTCTAAATTGACTCCTAATTCAACCATCATATCTCGGCCCAGTAAATTATATTCAGCTTCGGGAACTAATAAAAAGGATCCAACACTTAATCGAGATTCTGATTCTATTTCCACATTTTTAATTACTGGGACCTTAAAGGGTTCTCCCTTAGCTCCTATCACTCGTAATTTCTCTGGGGATGGTTTACACCCCCAGGGTACCGTTTGGACAGTAGATCTTTCTGCCCCAGAATCCACGAGGAATTCTGCTTCTTGTCGCTGGGGACCCAATTTCAGTTTTATCAAGGGCTCGGTTCCTTTATGAGTCCCCAGCAGATAGAGCCCCTGACCCCCCCTACTCTTCTTGGAGCATTTGCTCATCCTGCATTCGTTTCCTGCAATTTCTCTTCAGATGCCCTTTTTTCTGGCAATAAAAACACTCCACCTGCCTCAAGTCCCTCGTCACAACTTCCCTGGGTTGTCCTTCTTGGTGAGGTGGCTTCCTTTTAGGTCTGTTATACGACCTAGAGGGTTGTGCCTGGATTCCTCTCTGTCCTTCTCGGTCTGCTGCCATCAGAATCTTTGCCTGCCGCCGATGGGTTTCCTCTTCCCTACGCACATGCACTTTCTGAGCTTCCCTCAGCAATTCGTCCAGCCCCCTATCTTGCCAATCATCTAACTTCTCTAGCTTTCTTCTAATATCTGGAAAGGCCTTTGCTACAAACTGTGTTTTCAATAGAGCCTGTCCCACAGGGGTACTGGGGTCTACCCCGGAATAAAGTTGCAGATTTTTCCTAAGTCTCTCGAGCCATTCTGTTGGTGTCTCATCCTTCCTTTGTTGTTCCATGAAGGCCTTATTAATATTTTGCCCCCTGGGAACAGGTTCCCTCATTCCCTGAACCATTATGGTCCTTAGATCAGACATATGTGTCCAATGCTCGGCATTCTGAGCTGGAGTTGAGGGAATATGGGGGGGGAGGAAAAACGGGAAGTTCCTCCAGCATTTTATTTTTCTTCCTCGGACCTTTCTCTTTCAGGGTAAATATCATGGTCCGAGTATCTGGTCTTATCCATAAACTAGCATACTCACTTTCTTCTAAACTAAAGGGCTCTTTTGAATTCACATATATATTCAGAGCCTGACATATCCAATTTTCAAAAGACCCGTATACTGGCCAATAAAGGTGGTCTCTTCTAATCTGCTTCCCACCCCATACTTGCATACAGTAATATACCATTTATTTTATTTTATTTTATTTATTTTTTTTTTTTTTCGGCTTTTGCCTTTTCTGGAGGGCCAATCATTCCAATACTTAATCATTAATCCTAAAGGGCTATCGGGCGGTATATCCGGTAACCGTACCGTAAAGCCCTCTCTGGGATCAGAAGACTTGCTCTTTTTCTGTCCCATCTTCCAGAGCACCCACCTCAGTCACTCTCTTTTACAACTCTCTTTCTCTCTGCAGGGGACCGCACTCACACCACCCGAGTCTTTAACTGCTAGGACGGTTGTCCCTTCGCAGCGGGCGGCCCAGTCGGCCAACGGGTGCCCCTTTTCGGTCCCCTGCTACACAATCACCCTCCTGGAGGGTCCGCACTCACACCGTCCCCTAGGGACATCTCACTCAGACGTGCTCCGGGTATCCCACCCCAACCGAACAGAACCACATACCAATACTCACTCAGTCCTGAGTCTTCGTTCGGATCTTCGTGCACAAAGTTTACGGGGTACTGCAGTTCTTTTGCTTACTTGTCCGATTTAGGGTTCGGAAATACAGGTTGTGGTAGGGGAACTACCCACTCAGGGGCCATCCGAAGATGGGGCGCCTCCCCTGAGTCAGAGTCCCGAAACCAGGGAAGCCTGCATCTGAGTCATGGCACCAAAATTGTTATAGGTAAACACGACAAATTGACAACCACTCGGGCCGGGTTGCATAAATTCCAATTTAATAGAATAATTGAGCAAGTTACAAGTAAGCAAAACAGCGCTGGGCGGCCGGGGAGTCTCCTGCTCCACCAACGGCGCGCGCAACCCCCCCTCACAGTCTCCTTATATGCAATTCCAGCTCCGGGTATATGTGGCACTTCCTGTAACTTCTGCGATTGCGCCGGCTGTTGCTAGGGGGTCTTCTTCAGCCTTCTGGATTGTGAGTGGTGACCCTCAGGTCACGCATATATTTTACAACTTTTGAGGTTGTGCTATATTTCACAGTTGTGTGAGATCGCCATCACCATATTAGGCTATCAAAACTAACATTGCCGCTTCGCTAGCTCAACTCCCTTATCTCAGGCGGGGTACATGCCCCCACCACAGGATGTAGGATGTTCCCACAGATGTTCCCAAGGCTGTTTCTTACTTTGATATAACAAATTAGCACATATCACAGTCCAGGATGTTTCAAGGCTGTTTCTCACTTTGATGTAACAAATTAGCACATATCACAGTCTGACTCTCTGGGGGTCTTCTGTGGGGGTCTCTGGTGGTCCCTAGTGGTGTCAGAAGAGGTGTCACTCAGCATCTTGCCATGAACTTTGCTCTACTTTTCCATACATGGTCTCAACTTGGCCTGCTTCCTTGTCTGAGAAAAGCTGTCTTGGTCCTAATTTTGGCTCCAACTGGCTTCTGCTGCTTTACCTGTACTTTCTCAGGTTGTATCAGTGCCAGCTGCACCTGTGTCCTTGGGTATGTTTGTCTGAGGCTCCTGTTGAGACTCCTTCTTGTCCGAGCTGGTAACAGTTCCCCCATTCCCCCCCCTTCCCTTTGAGCCTCTTTCTTGTCTGCGCCTTTTGGTAGCATGTGCTGGGGTGCACATGTGCGCAGGGGTGGGCACGTGCATATGTATGTGGGTGTGTGCACCGGGGTGTGCGTATGTGCATGCATGTGTGCACTGGGGGTGTGTGGGATGCAAGCAGGCATGTCTATATGTGCACAGGGGTGTGCATGTGTGCACATGCATGTGTGCACGGAGGGGGCCGTGCGCATGCCTGTGCGCGCTGGAGTGTGCGTGTGCGCACATAAGCATGTGCATGGGGGTGGGCGCATGCGTGAGCAGGCACATGGACGTGTGAGCGCTGGGGTGCGGGACTACGTGCGAACTGGTGTTTGTGCAGGTGCATTGGTGTGTGTGTGTGGGGGGGGCCTGGGCACATGCGTGGGGGGGCAGTGCACAGACACACGCGTTGCGCGTGGGGCCACCAGGGCAGCGTGCGGGTCTCGGCGCGCTCCCTGGGTGCACCGGGGGCCCCTGCCTCCCTCCGCTCTTGCGGAGGGGGAGGACGATGTAATCGGGGGTTCTGACATCATCATAGCTGCTCCTGACGGGCAAGCGAAGAATTAACAGGACTGAAGTTTGGCAACTGATATGCAAAAGAACTGATATGCACAAGAACTGATGTGTGCAAAGCTGTTGAACAGAGGAGTTAACAGGACTAAAGAAGTCTACCAACCGATATGCACAAGGATTGATATGCGCAAGGCTGCGGATTGGAAGCGTTAACAAGACTGAAGAAGTTTGCCACCTGGAATCTGCACGGACCCCCGCAGGGAGGGAAGAAACAATACGGAGGTGCTGTGGTCTTGCCTCGCTAGCAGGGTCCTCCCAAGCAGACAAACAAACAGTCCTGGGATTGTGAAACTTGGGTGCGATGCCTTCACCACCCCCTCACCTGGCCAGGACCCCCAGTCCCTGGCAGTGAATTTGTGCCTCGCAGGAGCTCGCCGAGGGCCTGGCTTCACCGGCGCAGCAGGTGCAGTTCTGCGCGATGCGGGCGAGGGGGCGAGCTTAGGTGCTTCAAGAGCTGCAGCGTGCCTGGGGTTCCTGGATGCGGCGCGGGAACAGGCCGCTTCTGCTCTGTGCTGCAGTAAAGTCCTGCTGAGCAGCCGTGGAGCGCGGCAGCCCACAGTGCCCTCCTCAGACGCTGCCGCTGGAGAAGCACCTTTGTGGAGAAAAGAGGAAGTGGCGCCCCAGGGCGATGGGAGCCGGGGCGCCTGATGGCATCGCATTAGCCACCATGGCAGATTTTGCCGCCAGTGCGGCATGAACGCTGTTGCCTCTGCCGCCTAGAGCGCTTTAAGGAGGGGGGAGGGGTCTCGGCCCCGCAGGAGGGGCTCTCCAGGGGTACGGGAGGGCTTTCTGCAGCTCCTCTCCCGTGGGAAGGCTTCGATCCTGCCAGATGCCTCAAAGCACGGAGGTCTCCATGTGGCTTTGCCCTGTGCTGCCAGGCGGAGTCGCTCCCCCAGCAGCTGGGGGCTTTGCAGAAAGCAATTGCCTGGGTACCCCGGGTGCAAGCTTGGTGCTCCCTGCTCCAACATCTTGGCCCGGGCGCCTGCCCCAGCGCTGGCCGCGGGGCAGGGGGGACGAGGCCAGCCATGTCCTGGGCACATGTATGCTTCCTGGTGGGCAGGAGGGAAGAGCTGCAAGGAAAGACGCAGGCGCTCCCCAAATCTTGCGCTGTTCTCCGGGCAAGGTCTAGTTTGCAGCAGAGGGTGGTAAAACACATGCTTTTACCCACCAGCCGCCCCAGACAATTCCCCTCCCCTGTATCATAACTCTTTCCTGCTGTTTAGTTGACACGCACATTCTCCCTGGATCAGCACTAAGAATGCTAATGAACTTAGTTACTTAATTTGGCTGTTGCACAGCTTTCCTGGAAAATCCCAAGGGAGCAATGAGCACACGTCACCCAGCATGGGCTCCTCCACCTGCACGAAACTCTGCCCCTCTCCCCCCCCAGTTTAACTTCGCAGCTTAAACTAAGCCTAGAGCAAGTGAAAACCCCATCAGCCGATGAAAAGGAGCTGCCTCCCACCAAGGGGCCTTTAGGCTGCCTGAACGCTCCCTCCTTGCCAGAAATCCCACTGTGCCCCTCGCAAAGGGGGAGCAGCTCCCCAGCTGCTTCTGTCTTCCCAGTTGTTCACTGCTTCTTAAATGCTCCGGAGAGCTCATTGGGGCAGCAGGCTACAGCAGCTCAGCAGACATCTTCCTTGCACTCGAAAAAGTTAGGGTTAGGGTTAGGGTTAGAGGGTTAGGGTTAGGGGTTAGGGTTTAGGGTTAGGGGTTAGGGTTAGTGTTAGGTTTTAGGGTTGGGTTAGGGTTAGGCTCTTATAGCCCGGCAGGGACGTGGCCCTCACAGGCTGGGCCCCTGCCAGTACCTGCAGGGACATGTGTGCCATGGGGACACCGGCCTGGGCTGCCACCCCCAGGGTCCCTTGGGGGCCCCAGGGCACCATGTCCCCTGTGTCCCTGGGCCCTTCGGTGCCCCCCATGCCCCATGGTGTCCCCGTGTCCCCATTCCCCTTGCTGTCCCCATGTCCCCATGCCCCTTGGTGTCCCCTATGCCCCTCAGTGTCCCCCATGCCCCCCATGTCCCCCATGCCCCATGGTGTCCCAGTGTCCCCTGTGCCCCTCGGTGTTCCCGTGTCCCCCTTGGTGTCCCATCCCAGTGGCCGGGTGTCCCCCCCCCCCCCCCAAACCCCGTCGGCAAGCACAAGATCCAGCTCCTTCAATGCCAAAGATTTATTGAGCTGGGGGAAGGGGTGGCCGGTGTGGGGGCCGGCGCAGGGGACAGCGCTGGAGGGGACGCAGGATCCCTCAGGTGCCCTCGGAGCCAGCTGGCACCTGGGGGGAGAGAGAGGCTGAACTGAGGGGACAGTGGTGGCACCGTGTCCCTGTGCCACCTGTGTCCCTGTTCCCATGGGCACCATGTCCCTGTGCTCCCCACGTCCTCATCCCCGTGGGCACTGTGTCCCCGCACCCCCCCCCCCATATACTTATCCCCTTGGGCATCATGTCCCTGCATCCCCCCATGTCCCCATCCCCATGGGCACCATGTCCTGTGCCCCCCCCATATCCCCATGTCCCTGTGCCCCCCATGTCCCCATGTCCCTGTGTCCCCGTCCTGGAGGGGCACCATGTCCCCATGCCTGCAGCACCCATGGGTGCGGGCGCATTCCCGGGCGGCCGCCCCACCCCGGGCGCTGCTTTGAAGTGGCCGCTGGTGCCGCCGAGCCCTCATGGTGGGCACGGCCGGGCACAAGGGCCCTTCACCCGGGGTGGGGCTGCCTGGATGCCTGGGCCCCCAGCCAGGGGGTGGGGGGGGTGGAGAGGGAGGGGGCCTCACCTGGGGTCAGGGCTGGCACCAGCGGAGGTTGGTGCAGATGCTGGCGGGCTCCTCGTCCTGCATCAGCCCTGCCTCGATGGGCTCCAGGTAGCGGCTCACCAGGTTGTGGCAGCGCTCGGACATCTCCCGCGGCAGCAGGGAGCACACCGTGTGGGCCGCCTGCGTGACACGGGTCTGCACCGGCACAGCCCCGCATCAGGCACTGCGTCGCATAGTCTCACATGCGCTTGCGTGGCCTCACGCGGCAGGCGCCGCCTTGCACGGGCTTGCATGAGCTCACACGGCTTTGCACGACGGGCACTGCCTCACACGGGCTTGCATGAGCTCACACAGGCTTGCATGGCTTTGCACCGTGAGCACTGCCTTGCACGGGCTTGCATGAGCTCGCATGGCCTTGCACGGTGGGCACCGCCTTGCACGGGCTTGCACAAGCTGGCACAGCCTCGCACGACTTCGCATGGTGGGCATCCCCTTGCACAGCCTTGTGCAGCCTTGCGCACCCCTGCGTGGACCTCGCACGCCCCTTGCATGCCTCGGTCCCTACTGTGTTGTGCGTGTTGGGCACTAGACTCTTGAGCTTCTTGAGGACCTTCTTGCAGATTGCGCAGCGCAGTCCGCCGGGGTCCTGTCCAGCAGCCCCCTGCGTGCCCGGCACCGTGAGCACAGGCCGGGCACCCTGCCCACCCCCTGGGTGCCCCAGCGGTGCCCAGCCAGGGCCCACCCACAACCCCCACCGGTGCCCACCCAGTGCCCCCCATGGTGTCGTCCCCACTGGTGCCCACCCAGTGCCCCCCTGGGTGTCCCTACTGATGCCCACCCAGTGCCCACCAGTGCTCCCATGGGTGTCCCATAGATGTCCACCCAGTGCTTGCCAGTTCCCACCCAGTGCCTGCAAGGGTGTCCCCATGGGTGCCCCCATGGGTACCTCCTTGATGCCCACCCAGTGCCCCCAAGGGTGCCCCCCATGCACCCCATGCCCGCTCACCATCCTCTCCAGCATCTCCAGGTCCTCGAACAGGAGCTGCAGGCCATCCCCCGAGGCAGAGGGGACCTGGCACTCCGGGGTGTCCGGGCTGCACCCCTTGGCCCTCGCGGGCACGGCCGGGACCCTGGGGTGCAGCCCCTCGGCCCCCATGCCGGCCAGCAGCAGGGCTGGGCACCGCGTCAGGGGCCGCTGGCACCCAAACCTCCCGCCTCCCCACCACCCTGTGTCCCCACCCCTCCATGTCGCTGACCCTCCGGTATCCCAGATTCTCCCGTACCCCCGTGTCCCCATCCCTGTCCCCCCATCCCTGTCCCCCCCATGTCCCTTGGTATCCCCAGCCCTCCTTCCTCCCATGTCCCCGTTCCCTCTTGTCTCCATCTCTCCGTATCCCCACATGTCCCCATCTGCTGGTGTCCCCATCCCTCCCGTCCCCTCCCGTCCCATGTCTCCATCCCTGTCCTCTGTGTCCCCCCATTCCCCACATCCCCATCCTTCCCACCTCTCCACATCTCCGTCCCTGTCCTCCGTGTCCCCCTGTCCCCCCACATCCCCATCCCTTCTGTCTCTCCACACCTCCACCACTGTCCTCTGTGGCCCCCTGTCCCCCCTGTCCACCCCGTCTGTCCTGTCCCCCCTTGTCCCCATGTCCCTGGCCCTTCCTGTCCCTCCACCTCCCCAAGTCCCCATGTCCCCATCCCGGTCCCCACCGGTGACAGCAGGCAGCAGGGCCAGCAGCGGTGGGGCCATGGCTGGCTGTCCCCGTGCCCCAGGGTGCCTTATGTACCCTCTGGGGGGGGGGGCACACTGTGGGGCTGAGGGCAGGAAGGGCCTCCCCCCTCCCTGGAAACCACAGTGGCCGCAGTGGGGGGCTGGGGGGACCCAGGCATCCGGGCAGGGTGGCCACATGTCACGTCCCCCCACTGGGGGGAGCTGCGAGCTTCCCCCCAACAGTGACCTGATCAGGGTGGTGGGGGGGGACGAGGAGGTTTGGGAGGACTTGGGGGGACAAGAGGGGCTTGGAGGGGACAGGAGGGACTTGGGGGGACAAGGAGGATTTGGGGAGCTTGGGGTGACCTGAGTGGACAAGGAGGAGGCAAGGGGGGACCTGGGGGGGGACTTTGGGGACCTGGAGGGGATAAGGGGGGTAGGATGGGAGCTGGGGGGCTGGAGGCACCTGGGGAGACTGGGGGAACAAGGGGACTTGGGGGAGGTGGGAGGAGCTGGGGGGACAGGGGGTGACAAGGAGGGGGCAAGGGGGGACCTGGGGGAGATAAGGGGGAGGCAAAGGAGGCACTGGGGGGCTGGCAGGACCTGGGGTGACCTGGGGAAACTGGGAGGACTGGGGAAACTGGGGGGAACAAGAGGGGCTTGGGGGGGACTTGGGGGGGCTTTGGGGACCTGGGGGGCCTGAGGAGGGAGAAGAGGAGACGGGAGGGACAAGGGGAGCTTGGGGGCACCGGGAGAACTAGGAGGATGGGGGGGGCTTAGGGGGAACTGGGGGGACAGGGGGAGACCTGGGGGGGGGGCACAGGGGACCTGAGGACACCGGGGCAGGGGGGAAGTGTATGGGGACATGGTGGGGGGGGGGCTCAGGAGGCCATGGAGGCCTGCGGGGACAGAGGACGGGGACAGCCCAGCCCCCCAGTTCCTGGCAGTCACGTCCCCGTGTCCCACCGCAAACACAGAATCACAGAATCACTGAGGTTGGAAGGGACCTCTGGAGATCATCTAGTCCAACCCCCCTGCTCAAGCAGGGTCACCTAGAGCACATTGCACAGGATTGCATCCAGGTGGCTTTTGAATATCTCCAGAGAAGGAGACTCCACCACCTCTCGGGGCAACCTGTTCCAGTGCTCTGTCACCCTCACAGTGAAAAAGTTTTTCCTCATGTTAAGATGGAAGTGTCTGTGTTTCAGTTTGTGCCCATTGCCTCGCGTCCTGTCGCTCGGCACCACTGAAAAGAGTCTGGCCCCATCCTCTCGACACCCTCCCTTCAGATACTTGTACACATTGATAAGATCTCCTCTCAGCCTTCTTTTCTCCAAGCTAAACAGGCCAAGCTCTCTCAGCCTTTCCTCATAAGAGAGATGCTCCAGTCCCCTAATCATCTTTGTGGCCCTTCGCTGGACTTGCTCCAGTAGTGCCACATCCCTCTTGTACTGGGGAGCCCAGAACTGGACGCAGTACTCCAGATGTGGCCTCAGCAGGGCTGAGTAGAGGGGGAGAATCACCTCCCTCGACCTGCTGGCAACACTCTTCCTGATGCACCCCAGGATACCATTGGCCTTCTTGGCCACAAGGGCACATTGCTGCCTCATACTTAACTTGGTGTCCACCAGCACTCCCAGGTCCTTCTCTTCAGAGCTGCTTTCCAGCAGGTCAACCCCCAACCTGTACTGCTGCATGGGGTTATTCCTCCCCAGGTGCAGGACCCTGCACTTGCCTTTGTTGAACTTCAGGAGGTTCCTCTCCGCCCACCTCTCCAGCCTGTCCAGGTCCCTCTGAATGGCAGCACAGCCCTCTGGTGCATCGGCCACTCCTCCCAGTTTTGTATCGTCAGCAAACTTGCTGAGGGTGCACTCTGTGCCTTCATCCAGGTCATTGATGAAGAAGTTGAACAAGACTGGACCCAGTACTGACCCCTGGGGGACACTGCTAGCTACAGGCCTCCAACTAGACTCTGTGCCACTGATCACAACTCTCTGAGCTCTGCCATTCAGCCAGTTCTCAATCCACTCTGCCCTCCCAGGCCCCCCCTTTGCCCCCATTGCGCCCCTCGGCCCCCATGGCATCACTTTGCACCCTTCTGCCCCTCTGCTCACATTGCACCATTGCACCCCATTGAACGCTTCTGATCCCAAGGCACCCCTCTGCCCTCCTTGCACCCCATTGCACCCTGCTGCCATCTCTGCCCCCAAGGCACCCTCTCTGCCCCCTATGGCACCCCCCCTTCCACCACTGCACCCTTCTGTCCCCTCTGCCCCCCATGGCACCCTGTTGAACCCCATGGCATCCTTCTGCTCCCCATTTAACCTCTCTGACCCCTATGACCCCATTGCACCCCTCTGCCCCTAATGGCACCCCCACTGCACCCCTTTGCACCCCTATGGCACCCCTCCACCCCCCCATGGCACCCTCGGTCCCCACTGCACCCCATTTTACCCCTCTGCTCCCAATGCCCCCATTTAACCCCTCTGCCTCCCCTCTGCTCCCACTGCATGCCATGGCACCCCTCTGCCCCACATGGCAACCTTCTGTCCCCCAATAACACCCCATGGCAGCCTTCTGCCCCAGTTGCACCCCATGGCACCCCTCAGCCCCCATGGCACCACGTTGCACCATTCAGCCCCCCCACACTACACCCCTCTGCCCCCTCTGCCCCCCCATGGCACCCTTCTGCCCCCATCGCCCACCATTGTACCCCTCTGTCCCCAAGGCACCACATTGAACCCTTCTGACCCCATTGCATCCCATTGCACCCTTCTGCCTCCCCCCATGGCATCCCCCACAGCACCTTTCTGCCCTCCATGGCACACCATTGCACCCCTCTGCCCCCCATATCACACCATTACACGACTTAACTCACCGCCCCTCATTGCACCCCTCTGGCCCCTCTGCCCCCCATGGCACCCCTCTGTCCCCAAACCACCACATTGCACCCTTCTGCCCCCACTGCCTCCCATTGCACCCCATTGCACCAAATGGCATTTACTGCCCCCCATGACACCCCTGTGCCCACTCTGCCCACCATAGCACCCCTCTGCCCTCTCTGCCACATGTGCACCCCGTTGCACCCTTCTGCCCCCCATGGCACCTCCCTGCCCTCTCTGCTTCCCATTGCACCCCTCTGCCCCCATTGCACCAGTTGCCCCCCACTCCCCTCTCTGACCCCCCCCACAGTACCCTTCTGCCCACATTATACCACACTGCACAGCCCTGCCCCCACTGCACCCCATTGCACACTTCTGCCTCCCCCCCCAGGGTGCCCCTCTGCCCCTATGGCACCCCAAGGCACCCCTCTTTCCCCCTCCCCCATGGCACCTCTCTGCCCTCCCTGCCCCCACATTGCACCCCACTGCCCCCATTGACTCCTATTGCACCCCTCTACCTCCTTTGCCCCCCATGGCACCCATCTGCCCCCCCAGGAGTGCAGGGGATCAGCCTATGTCAAGGAGGCTGAGAGGCCAAGCCTTCCCCACCCAGCGGCCCACTGCCTGGCCACCAAAGCCAGGGGTTCACAGCAGCACCTCTCTTTTTATTCCCTGCAGAGGAGTCCATCTCAGGTACAGGGTGGTCTCCCCTTTGCGCGGCAGCAGTTCCTAGCACCTTCCCCTCCGCTGCTCCAAGGGCATCTTCTCCACAGTGCTAGGGAGTCCAAAGGAGAGGTGGTCAGTGTCAGGTATAGGGAGAAGGCAGAGAAAGAGTGGGCCTTGGTCGGGCCAGGTCTTCCTGGAGCTGCTGTGGACCATGCCCTCCAGATGGGCAAGGAGACCTCAGGCTCTTGCCACCTTGTTGGAGAGCAGCTGGCTGCTCAGAGGACTGGAGGGAGGAGGGACAGGTCCCAAGGCTTGCAAGGGGAAGATGCTGACATGTGCCTGAGGCCGTGGCCCTGCTACCTCCTAGGCCCTCTCTCAGCTCCTTGGAAGCCACTGCAGAAGAAAGCAAATCCAGGGGAAAAAAAAAAAAAAAAAAAAAAAAAAAAAAACGTTCTCCGCATTCATGGGAGGCAATGGCAGGGTCACTCCTGTGTGAGAACATTTACAGGCCAGCAGCAGGGACAGGGCTGGAGTTTGTGCTTGTGCAGGCGCTGCTGCCTGAGGAAATGGTAGGGCAGCAGCAGGCACATGGCTCAGACACGG
Source organism: Apteryx mantelli (assembly GCF_036417845.1). NCBI lineage: Eukaryota > Metazoa > Chordata > Aves > Apterygiformes > Apterygidae > Apteryx > Apteryx mantelli. The sequence continues at coordinate 13,890,574 of NC_090000.1, forward strand.
GGCTGTATGGTCACTGCTGCCTCAGGACCTGACAGACAAGGACCAGGCACATGGCTTCACCGCTCATTCTGAGGTCACTTCTGCCTCAGGACCTGTTACGCCATCGGCAGGCTCTTGGTTGCTGTAGTTTCTTGTAAAGCCACCTGGATAGGCCAGCAGCAGGAACAGCATCAGCACAGCGGCTGTGAGGTCACTTCAGTCTGAGCAGCTGAGCAGCAGGAACATGGCTGTGAAATGGCTTGTGAGGGCACTTCTGTCGCTGAAGACGCTAGGCCAGAAGTGCGCTGGCCTTGCAGGGCTCTTCCCTGCTGGGCTGGGATCTGCAGGGAGGAGTAAGCTGCCCCCAGGCGGCATTGGGCAGGGGGGCTCGTGTCGGGCTTCTGCTGCCATGGATCCAGCAGGGTGCGTGGAGTCCGCTGAAGACACTCATCACCGAGTTCACACAAGCAGGGATTTGGTTGGTTTGTTTGGGACTATTTGCACACTGAAAGCAAGAGACTGCTGTTGCATTTAAAAACAAAGATTTATTATCCTATTCAAAAGAACCGCGCACAGCACAGAACTACAACAACACAGTTCATGCGGTTGTGAGGTGACTCTGTTGTTCTACACAAGCACTCTACCACAAAATAAATATAGGGGTGTGTGTGTGTGTGTGTGTGTGTGTGTGTGTATACATATATATATATATATATATGTGCATATATATGCATACACACACACACACACACACACACACACACACAGTATCTTCCACTCCAAATTAAAAGGCAGGATGTTGCTGGCAGCTCAGGGAGCTGGAAGACACTGCTCATAAACCTCTCTCCATGGAAAGAGCTTCTGCTGATCTCAGGGGGATTCAGATCGTGGTTTCCATCGCCTCGTACAACACTGTAGCTCCCACCACTGCATGGCCCTGCATCAGCCTGACTGCAGGCCCTGCACTTTTTCTAGCCTACCGTTTTGTTTTGTTTTTTTAATAATAATGGTGGAATGCAACCTAGGTGTTTTTGTGGAAAGAAATGTGTTTCTTTTCTTTCATTTAACTTAAGAGGAACAGTTATAATACATTTGTTGATTAATATAAACATTTCCTTTAGTTGGGTACATTTACCAAAAGTAAACAATCCTGCAGCCTGTAACGCTGCACTGTAGGCACTAATGGCATTTTGACTCGCAGAACACTTCTATTTCTACATCTGTGTCTTTTTCTTAATGAGAAAGGTAAAGCACAAATAGACTTAGTGCTGTTCTGTTCCTTTTTACTTTTAGGCAGGAAATCCATTCTGTTGTTGGGCCTCCCTGTATTACAGCATCTGGACCTTTAGTAGAAGCATTTGAGAAGCATCCTGTGAAGGCATGCTTGCCGCTTTGGTCATGAGGCAGCGGCTTGTCTGCTTATGTGCTTGAGGTACCACCTGCAGGCAACGGCTTGTGGTCTTCCCGAGCAAGTAACCTGGTCCAAAGGAGCCTCTGGAAATGAGACAGCAGACCGTGAGCTGGCGAGCTCTTCGGACAGGCTGAACGTTGGTCACCTCCTATAAAATGAACTTTGAAATTTCGATTCACAACCGGGCTTCTTTGACAGGGCCTGCCCTCACCTTTCCTGCCTATGTTGTGGCGCTGCTTGTGCTCCAGACTGGCTTGGACACAAGCCCACTCTGAACTGAAAACTCGGCACTCCCGGCGGTGCAGCAGCGTACCCAGGCTCCTACACCTTGCTGAAGGGCTCATCTGCTTTGCTCAAGCACAGCCCCACACGAATCGAGCTGTGAGGCTCCTTAGGAGTGACCTTAGCTCTCAGTAGCTCTGAAGTCAGGCAGAGGTTCAGGTCTGCTTCTGTCTGGGTAGCTAGGCCTATAATCTAATCCAAGGAGAAATTACACTCTGTTATTAAGTAACTGTTTTGTCTTGGTAGGCGTGTTCTGACACTTTGCCTGTACCCGCTGTATGGTTGATACACAGTTTTCAGTTTACATCCTGTTTACATCCTGTTTACACGTGTTAGTTTGCATAGATAGAGAGTTATTAGTTCCACAGCAGCCTATTCTACATGCCTCAATATTCTCATGCAAACCTCCTTTTCAGCAGCACGCAGGAAGCCCAGAGGACAGCACCAACTATCTTTTATACTCCGCATGGCCATGCAGAGTGGGGGGCTCTTGGAGTCTCACGGGAAGCTACATTTACTACATTTTTACAGCACAGTCCAGCATAGGCACCAGTTCTGGTGCTTGCAACATCAGATGTATGTCATGCAAATCTCCCCAAGGAGCTCTTCCATTGGCAGTTTTCCTTTTTCAGTTTCAGATTCATTTATGGATCTCTTAAGCACCTGAATGCTGTGCTTTCCCAAGCAAATGCATACTGATACCACTAGGACACCCTGCCTGAATCTCCTAAAATTTCCTTAGGCAGAAGACAATACTGAAAACACTTGTCTAAACTGTTTTCTGACTCAAGAGATTCATGCTGACCCAGCCTTCCCCCCTCCTCCCCACAGGCTTATTAGACAGATGTATAAGTTTGCCTAGGAGAAGAATTCCCGTGACTTTGAGATAGTTACTTATATCCTCAGTCCAGTGTATGTAATATGCGCAATGTAAAAGGCAAGCAAGGTACGTTCACCAAAAGCCTACCTTCTGACAGTCTGCCATTGCAAAATATAGTTGTTACATTGTTCATAAGAGAAATCCGGTTAGCATTTCAATGCCTTTACCAAGATGTCAGTTCTTTCTTCATGAAGGCCAAGGCTTGAAAAATTGGGAAGCTCAATTCCACCCTGTGTTTCAGGGACTTTAGCAAGACAACTACACCAATGCCCATCAGCAGACTTCAGTAGGAATGCATCCTTCACCTTCTAGACTTCTGAGAGTTCATGTTCAAGGAAGGCGATAAAAACGTCAAACAGGTTACTCTCATGCTGACGATTTCCTCCTGAATACAGAAACAAAAATCTTGACTAGGTGTGCTTACCGTCCAATACTTTGAAAGAGCGGAACTTGGAATTTCTACAAATTTGTCCCACTGTTAATAAATTCCTTCTAAATTGAACACTGCACTTCCAGCCATGTCAACAGTTGCTGGCATCAAGGCAGCTCCCTTTCCTCACAGAAGGCTCCAGCAGTTCAGGCCTAAGCCCCCAGGTCAGGGCTCAGTGCTGCCCCTGGAAACAGTCCTCCGTTTCCTCAGGACTGCAGAAGCCAGGTCGCTCTCCCATGGAATACTCCAGCAGCCAGGGTGCTAAGTTTCTATCTTATTTTTCCAAAGACGATGACAAAAAATGGTGTTAGGATACAAGAGTTAATATTGGCCTCCTCAAAGAGTGCAAAGCACTTCAGCCCTAGTAGCACTACCTCAAACATTGACATCTTGGAGTCTCTACCGGAAGCCATTCTTGCAGTTCCTTCAAATGATAGCATGAAGCTAATGCCGTCCTGCTATGCAAAACTTTGCAGCTTCTCCCCAAACTACTGCTGTTTCCCCCTAGTGGTCCATCTGCCTCCTCCCATTTCCATTTCCTGTCTTTAACAGTTCATTGAACTCATTCACAAGTCAGCCCTCAGCCACGTATCTGATCTCTCTCTAGACAGACAGGCAAGACTTGATAGTAAAGCCTTTGGTTACTCTTTAAGAAGATGCAAGTTCTTGGATTTTCTCTCCCGGAATTTGTCAGCAAGAGTTGAGCAGAAAGTCTAAAGCTGGGGGAAAGAAAAAGGTATTCTGCATCTCCAGATAATACCTAAGTATCAATAAGAAAAGCTAGCCTGCTGGTGTTTAGAAAAGAATTACAAGGAATAAAGAAGAAAAATCATTCAAAGCTTTTGGTTTTGTTCTTTTCTTTGCGATTCCTTTAAACTCGCTGAAAGCAAAGAACTTAAAGTCATATTTCATCATACTGTGAGTTGAGTTTTGCTGACAGAGAACAGATACAGGTAATCATTACATCTGCAGATATTGTGCCCATACAAGGAAACACCTGGTCTTTCAAGTAGCAAATTAGAATTGACTTCCAACAGTTAAACCTGTCGTGCTCATAAACTAATCAAGTGTACCTAAAATGCTCAAAAAATCCCCACATCGCCAAACTCACCTTTTTAAACCAGGACACTTTTGGAGTACAGTCTCCTTGTAGTACACAGGACACTAAGCCCTTAGCTATGAGAAAGCATTGTATACGGTTTGATTCTACATATATTCCAGCTTTTATCCACCTTTAAGGAATTACTACCATAAAAGCTCAATACTGATAGAAGTTTTCTAAGCACGCAAATGTACTGATTCCTCAATTTAATATTCTCCTGCAAACAGCTGAGTTTGCATGGATAGTGGTAATACAGTCTCTGTTACCTTGGACGTCACACTTTGGATCTGTCATAGGACCTCTGGATAAAGCAACGGAAAAATGACCATCTCTCTTTTTGCATCTGAACTTTGGTCAGAGAGGCCACCCACACCTAAAGATCAATTCAACAGAACACATACCATAGGTTAAAGAAAGGTAAAGAAACTCCATCATTGCCTCTATTTATAATTTTGGGGTTATGGGAGTATTCTTTCTGAATAAACTACTATAAAGCAGAGGGGCAGTACAATTTTACATTCAAACATTTAGAGTTTACTCCCAGCCCCTCCAACAAAGTCCAATTGCTCTTAAAGAATCACTTCTAAAAGGCCAGGTGTAGACAGCCCAGCTAGAGTCACCAGTCCCAAGAGATTAAATATTATGCCAAGAGATTCAATGCTGACACCATTTAGAATCTGTACAAGAGCAGGGAGGAGAGCACTTCACAGCCACGCAGTTGCTCCTCCACTTCCGCAGATTCCTCCCTCCCCCCTTCTCTAACCACACTCACCTTCTGAAAGCTCTGCTAGGGCTGCGCTTCCTGCGCCTCGCAAAATCTTCCTCATCCTCAGAGGAGGAGGAGGGCGAATCACTGTAGGAGACTGCATGTTTCCATCTGCCAGCTTGTCAACAACAACAACACAAACAAGATTAAGAACACACTATGTCAAAAATCAAGAGAAGTCTACCTTGGAACGCACTGTGAGAGAGATCTACAAATTGTCCAGCTCACTATCTTCCTCAGGCATGTGATTTCCAAAAGCGTTACATGTTTTTCCTTGTGAGAGCAAAATTCAGCCTTTGCTGGGAAGGCAAAAGGCCTAACTAGTTTACAACCAAAATTCAGCTACAAATTGCTCATTTTCTCCAACGCAACTGACACAGAAAGCACCCAGTTTCACTGAGCATGAAGTATCCACTCTCTGAAACATAAGCCACTTGCACATACCAGTCTGTCTTCCAAAACTGAGGCCCCTCTTCTTTCCTAAACGGACTGCTCTCAAGAATGCTAAACAAAGTGCTCATATCATGCAATAGAGAGCATTTTCCAAGTTCCAAGTGCTTACAGAATGCAAAACAACCTCTGTCACCACACTCACCATTACTGCTTCTTTTTGGACTTGTTCTTGTTTAAGTAGGCTTCCACAGAGAAACAGTCCAAGAAGAAACTAGGATTGGCAGCTGAGGGATTAGAAAAGAACATTGCACTTCTATTCAGTCTGACTTTTGCATACAGTAGGCCAGAGCTGTGCAAAGGCCCTGTATTGTGCTTGCGAATCTATTGCCCCTGGTTTCCACTGAACTTAATGTTCAAAGCGGTTACCAAAAAGAGCAGGAAAAGGAAAGAAGGGAGCTCCTGAGACAGCTTCAATTAATTATGATGCATACAGGAAAGGCTTTTGCCATTAGCTTCTGCAAAGTAACTTGAAATTCTTTCAGGAATGACACCAAGAATGCAAAACACTGAGTGTACTTGTCTAGTCAGCTTTTAATAACACCTTCTCAAGTAAGTAGCCAGATGCCAGCAAAGGAACATACATGCTCTGTTTACCTACCTGCCAACTAAGAATAATTTCATATTATTTCTCAGTTAAAAAAAATTTTTTTCAAAAAAAGAAAATTGGTCCTGCTTTCTGAATGCAAGATAAATGATGTGGAGTATAGAGACAGAGCACATGGAAAACTGAGAAATGAGTCTGTGAGCACTGCCAAGCCCACACCTCACTCCTCCAGCACTCTTCTCTTTGATCACAACGGCATGAACTTCTCTCCTCTTCTGTTCTTTACTCTCCTGTTCCTTGAATCCCTCCACTTGGTCCAGTGATGCCATCTAACTTCCTTTACACCAACACTCACACATGCTTCCCTGTAATCACGCATTCTCTTCTGGCACTCTTCCCACTAGGAAAGCATACTTCAGTTTTTCTCCCCATTTCAAATTCCACAGTTTTCACTTTGCACCTTAACGAAATGCCGCCCCGTACTCTTTTCTCCCATTTGACACACTATTTATAGTGCCTTTATGCAACTTTCTCCCGTCCACCTCCCTGAAATCCACACACTTGAACCAAGTCACACCGCTCCACTCTCTAGATCGCCCAGGCCTTGTATTGAAGCCACTCTGCTTAAAATCATAGGGTAACTTTTCTGAATTAGACTTCCAGACCATTAGTCAACTCTCATACTTCCTTACTAGTCTACTGCCCTTGGCACATTTCACCATGCTTCTTTTTAGGCATCTCTTGCCCTACCTCCATTTCTTTCCGCCACCCTCCCTAGCTTCCTCCTTCCCTCTCAATGGTCTCTCACTGTTCTACAAGGAGTCCTGATGCCAACGTGCTTCTTTGGGTGGCCCAGGCTATGGCTAAACTAACACATAAAAAATGGCCGTGCACTCTTCCCTGGCCTGTTAATGACTAATAACAAGATTACCCCAGGGCTAACTAAGACCTCATACCTGCACGTTTGCCTTGAACTTTTTGGTAGGTTTTCATTCCCCTCATTCAAAGTTTTGCACAGCCTGCAGAACATGTGCGAGGAACCGCCTTCACGAGGTATTGCATAATTACATCTCTCCCTCAAAGCCTGATCAGCTCAGCTACTGCAACATGCTCTTCTCTCCTGAAATACAGCCTTGCCCCACTCACATCCTTTCAGAAAGGTGCTGCAAAGCTCATATTCTGAGCTTAGTGCCTTAATCACAAAGAGCATTCTCCCCAAACCCTTCAAGTTTCTTCTCTCACAGCAAACATAAATTTGCTAAGGCTTTTCACGATTTAGCCTCATTCCTACATTATTTCCTATGGAGTACCCAGAGGACAGCTCTGAATTCCAAGCCGGCCCTGACAGCAGCTCCAACTGCCTGCCTGCTCAACACACAAATGCAGAAGCACGTTCCCTTCTCCCCTGTCATCTTCACGCTTCACAGGAGCTTTTCATATGCATCTGGCAGTTTACCTCACCTCCTGAATATTCTGGCTGGGCTGCTCAAAACCCACAAAAACTGTCAGGCTGCTGCTGTAGTGAGAGCAGTGCTTATCATTCAGAGTAGTACTCTCCATTTCCTTGTATTCCCACCTGCCCTCAGACAAGCCTTTTCTCTTGTGTTAGGTTGTAAGCATTTTGGAAAAGGACTCGTTCCTTTTGAGGACTCTAGGTCCTGAGCTTACTAGCGACGCCTTGGAGTCCATGACTATGGCTTTTAAGCTCCTTGGCTATACAGAAATATGAAGAGATGAAGAGTATCCAGTAGTTCAGCTCATTTCTTTAAGATGAGGTTCTGGCTGGAACATGGTAAAGAAAACTGAAAGCCGGAACAAACCTACACTGCCATCCTGAGTGTCAGCGATTTCCTCATCCGTTCTTTAAGTTTCTTTCTTGTTCTTTCCTCCTCGGGAGTACATACCAAGGTTTTCCTAATTGCAAGAAACAAGAAGGCTCAGACACAAACATGCAGAAAATCTGACACGCACACTTGGTGCCTACATAGGAACTTTATCAAGGCTCTGCATATACACAAAAGATTAGCATACAGTTCCACTATGCAGAAAGCAAGAAAGAATCCCTGGAAACCAACCATCTAGTTTTACTTATTTTCACAGTAGGCAAATTCCAATTTAGGCTTGTAGCCTTCCATCTAATAGTGGTGAGAAGTTGGAAGCGTATTTTAATAAAAGAAATGATTAGCAAAACAAAAAGCAGGACATCCTCAGAGATTCCTGGAGTATATGAATCTCTCTTTCCTTTTTATCCTAGAGTTCTCGAAGAACAGGGCAGTGATCCCCGCAGGGAGCACCCAGGAGGAGAGAACAGGAACATCATTCTGGCATCCAGGATTGACCACAAGAATTTCTGCTCTAAACTGGGGTTCAGTAAATGGGGAAGCTAGCATGCATTTCTTATCCAGATACAAAACTGAGTGTACCAGCTAATCACACACTAATAATCCACCAGTAGAATCATGAAAAAAAGCCATATTTAACCAGCGGATACAGAAGTATTCATACTGGCACTTGACAGGTATCATATGAAGCATTGTGGATAATTCTGGTCTCTTCTGGAAGGAAAAAAAAGGGAATTTATATTCAAACAAAAAGCAACAAAGGCAGGCTGTGAATATGCTCCAGAAATGAAGTGCCTGTCATTCAAAAGGACACTAGGAGAATCTAACTTAACAGAGCACAGTGAGGACAGAGGAAACATGATTGTTACATATAACCGAAGGTGCTCTAGGCACAGAGAACCACTTAAGCTCACGGGAAATGCTGGCACAAGAAAAACCATCCATAAAGTTGCCACCAATAAATGTAGTTGGATTTGAGAAGGCTTCAAATCCCTCAAAAGAAAATTCTGGAAGTAGCTCGCAATCAAGGGAATCTCATGAGGGAGCTTAAGTCCATTTCTGAAAATGATTCTAGGATACATTTGTCCTGTAACAGGTGACTAAACTACTGGACACAGGAGATTCTTTGGGAGGTGATGAGATGTCAAGGAAAAACAGGCAAACGGGAATCCAAACCTGAGTTTCAGTGAGAAGCACAGGAAACAATACACTGCCTTTTTAGCCTGTAGGCTAACCACACTTCCCAAGCGCACATCGTTCTTCAGTGCATGACGAACAATAAGAGTCAGTAACTGCGGAGGAAAATCACGACACATTAACAGCTGGTTGTGCCCATGCAACGGAAGGCATCAGGCCATCTCTTAGCACATTTCAACCCCAACCATCATTTTGATAAGTTTTAGAGTAAAAAGGCAGGCCCTGGAACAGCTGTTTGTAAACAGAGTGTCCATTCCAAAAAAAAAAAAAAAAAAAATCACAGAAAGGGCATTCAGAGAATGCAGCATAAGGTGTATATGCCAACTTGTCCCTGTAGGATCTTGCAATGGCACTGGCATTTCTGAGGTCTGACAAGGCTTCCTTGCCATAACTTGAGGGGAACTCCCCCTGAAAGGTAACACAGTACCTGCTGACTTTCTGCTACCAGGAAGATCAGGCTCTTGCCAAGAAGCACATCCGTACTTCAGAGATGCCGACACACCAGGCTCCCAGACATCTACGTGCGACTCTGCAGTGACTGACCAAACATGTTGCAGGTTGCCTACACGGAGCAGAGAGAGCACAGGCAGCTTCACAGACTAGCATCATCCTCAAGCCCAGCAGGAAAGGAGAAAGCATCCTTCCTTACAGAGAGCAGCAAACCTACGTAAGCCTCCCCCACTCTCACTGGAGTACAGAATCGCAGAATGGCCGAGGTTGGAAGGGACCTCTGGAGATCCTCCTGTCCAACTCCCCGCTCAAGCAGGGTCCCCTAGAGCACGCTGCCCAGGATTGTGTCCAGACGGCTTCTGAATATCTCCAAGGAAGGAGACTCCACAAACCTCTCTGGGCAACCTCTTCCAGTGCTCTGTTACCCTCACAGGAAAGAAGTTTTTCCTCGTGTTCAGCCGGAACTTCCTATGTTTCAGTTTGTGCCCGTTGCCTCTCCTCCTATCGCTGGGCACCACTGAAAAGAGTCTGGCCCCATCCTCTCTACACCCTAAATTACGGAAAGCAGGCAAAAAGTCATGGGAAGGACAAACTATCCAGCACAGAAAGGTCAGGAGTGCTGCTCTTTTCTGGTTTTCCCCTTCTGATTAGAGGCCTCCATGAACATTTTTGCTAGTACCCCAGAGTGGCAGGAGGACACAACTGAAGCCTGTTCATTGCTTGCTTCCACCCTGGCCGAGGTTTCACAGGGAACATGCTCAAACCTGCTTTCCTGCAGCACAACTCCGGCTTTTCTGACCGCCTTCTACGCTTAAGCAGAAACCCCAGCCATGAGGAGGGCTCTGATGGCTTTCCAGACTGTCGGTATTGTCAAGAGAGAAAAGACAGTCTGCACTGCAGTCAGTGATATGAAGGAACAGGAATAACATTGGGCTCTGGATCCAAAGACGGGGAGAAGTGAAAACAATTCAAAAAGAAGAACGAATCTCCTCGCTTTGAGAGAGGCCTGTACTCCATGACTGTCACGCAGACACCGCAGGACAGACACATGATAGCAAGAGAAGGGTCCTGTACAAACCTAGGGCGTGTTATATTCCTTTAGGGAATGAGTGCTGTAAAGATGAGTGGGTATTTCCTCCCAGTCTGGACAGCGCAGAAACAACTGGGCGGAAAGAAGAATACCCTAGTCACTACCCTCTCATCTAACATCTCAAAAGGAGTGATGAGAGACCTCCCTTAGACCGTCCACAGAAATGACTGACCATTGCCCTCGCAAGATCAAACTGCGAGTCAAGGCAAGGGAAAAGCCTGTCCTGCTTGTCCAGGATTGGCCTTCAGCAGTTAGAGGTAGTTGGAGATGTCATCTTCTGAAATGGCTTTCAAGCCCTTCCTTCCTTGCAGCATATTTGAATCACCTTAAGGGAAATAACCTGACTTACTTACTCTGTGACTTGATCTTACTCTGTGACTTGATCTTACTTCAGGAAGATTATGAGTGAAGGACCAGGGGGCAGAGAGGGAAGAAAGGGAGGGAAGATTGGGTCTTTCGGGACCCCACTACATCTGCCCAGCCACAAGAGTTCTCACTTCAAAATGATTTCCAAAAAGGGAACCAGGGCATGTAGTTGAGTGCTGCCTTAAATACTTAGGCTGAAAAATTATTAGTGAAAATCAGTTTTCTGTTCCTCTTGATGTTTGCCCCAACAAAGAAATACAATCTAAACACATTCAGAATCAGAGCAGGAAGATGGCCAGTAAAGCCTTTGCTTTTTTTTTTTTTCTCCTCCTCCCTCCCTATCTCTCCAATCAACTTAAGCATTCAGCTGCCAATTCTTTCAGGTGACAAAGTTCATCTGAAGAACACTCCACAGCTACCACTTTGGGGGCAGCATGGCTTCACCCATCCCCCTCCTACATGCGTGCAAGACAGGACAACCCAGCAAAACCACATCAACTTCACTAACAACAGCTTGCAAGCCCCTGAGCAAAAGCTGCTCCTCGAAACAACTCCTGTTTTAACAGGTCAACGGGTTAAACACATTTCTCCCCAAAAGACGCAAAGAACACATACATTACAAAGCCATTGGCTGCAGGCCCTTGCCCAAGAGGAAGTGCACAGCTTCTGCTGGCAAGCACGTGTCAGAAATCCAGACAGACAACACAGCTCCGACCTGCAGAGGCCTCTGGAAGTCCCAGCCCTCGTCCTACACACCAAATATGGAGAGAACTGCAAAACCCCAGCCCCTGCCCCAGACACTTCACACCTACACCACTTCCCCACTTCTGCCATTTGGGCAAGACATCTGCAGCTGATGAGGAGCTGCACTCACCTCTGCGAGTCTCTGCTTTCCTTCACCTGCTTTGTCTCTGGACACACAATCTGCCTACATGCACAGAAAAATCCCCACAGGCACTTCCATTCAGGTGTCGTGGAATCTCCTAATGAATGGAAAAGAGAGGGAGAATTTGCCTCTCTCTTGGCTGCCTGGCCCACTTGCCCTCTCAACTGGTCCATTAAGAACAGGACGAGATGCCTTTGGCCCTTCTCTAATGGCTTGCGCTCATTAGTACGGGTTCAGGCCTTACGAGGAGGAATTCCATTCCCCTTTCCAAGCCAAGTAATGCTCACATACACGTGACTCCAGCTGCTTAAAACAAAACACAAACACAAAAAAACCCACTCACTCATCTCCGTATGGCAGGCCAACAGAAAGAATCAAAGGACACTGCCTGGCTGGGCAATAAAGTGTCCGAGGATAGTCACTGCAGGACAAGTAAAGCATCTGGGGGAGAAAACCCCCAAATCTTAACTTTACATGCACAGCGACAGGCTGTGACCTAATGGTTATTGGTCAAGAAGACCCAACCACTCAAACAGAGATGGCCAGGAAAAGACATGCTCCTTGCTCTGCAGAGGTCAAAAGAAGCAGAGCAAACGGTATTAGAAAAGGAACAGAGAACCCAAGCAAGAAATTGCATTAGGCCCTTCCAAGGACTCATGGTAGGCCTTCAGCCCAAAGACTGGGTGCACCTCTGGAAGAACAAATACAGCCAAGGCCATCGGGCTACTACCTCTGCCTGACGAAGCTCCCAGGTCCGTCACAGCCTGCTGGAAGAATACTCTAAGGAGAAAAAAAAAAAGTCACTATATACTGCCCTCTTCTGGTCCTGCTTCCTCGACAGCTGCTGTTCAACACTAGCCAAGAGAGTATCAGGCTGAAACAACATCTCGTTCAACCCAGTGGCCCCTCTGCTCCTGCTCTCTAAAGCTGTTGGAGTAATCATCTTCACTACCTCTGCATCAGGGGCCAAGACGTCTAAGGGTGCCAGCTCAGCTAGAGATTTGTGCTATGCCAGCTAACACATGCAGAAATGTTTGCTAACACTGAAGAGCTGTGATAATTTGGAAGCTCTTGAAGTGGGGAGAGCGGGGGCCAGGAGCAGTTACAAAGCTCTTGGAAGAACGCAATGCCTCCCATGGATAGCACGCTTCCTCTTACACTCAGGCTGCTACTAGGAAGCACTTCCTTGACATTCTTCCCTCTGCTCAAAAGCCTAGCTTTACTGATTGCTCTGTAAAGTTAGCACATTTGTGCCAGAGGCTACCATGGATTTGACAGCAAAGTTGTGGCTCTGAATATACTGGGAAGGTGGCAGAACCCCGGCATCCAAGACCCCGCACGGAGGGCACAATGCCACACGAGATCAATAACTCGGGTCCCACTCCCTCCAACTTGCAGCAAGTCAATCACAAAGATTGACGGTCTGCATCTACTAAGAGAAAAGCAACAACATCTAATCCTGCGTTAAACAGAGAGAACCTGACAAATCCTTCTGGTGAGTCAAAGCAGAAAAGCACTGACTGAGCAGTTACTTACAGCAAAGCTTCACAAAGCTGGCTGCCTTTTGGTCCCGTTGCATCAAAGCATTTCCTGGCCTTCTTTCTGACCCGTTATTAAGATACACTTGTTAAAGGAGACACAGCACAGCCTTGGGCTGCACACAATAAAACCAAAATGGACTATCCTTACTTGCTGGTGCTCCTCACCCAACTCTAAAGAAAAGCCAGTTTGACTCACCACCAGTGCCCAGGGCGTTCTCAAGTGAATGGGCACTAAGATGCGGTCCTCTTGGAAGACGTATACTCCTCCCCTCCATCTTCCTACTGCTCCGGAGCCCCCACAAATTAGTTTGCGATAAAACAAAGTACCCAAAGCATGAACCACTGGCTAGCCTTCCTTCTTCTTTCTTTACACCACAAGATTCACATAGCAATTGGTGATCTGTATAACAAAAAGAAAGCTTGAGGTGAAAAATGCAACACTGCTTTACCAAAGGAAAAGTACACCAACACTTCTCTGCTGGCCACCCTGCAGCAGGCAGCTGCCTGAGAGAGCTCCAGACGCAGCTTCTCTTCCCAGACGTTAGCGCATGGTTACCGCTTCAGAGTTTGCTAGGAACACTTGTCACCCACTCCAGTCAATCTGGACTTGAGTAGGACTAACTCCAGGAAGCAGCACCAGACAAGAAGGACAGGTGCTTTCAGAAATACTGTGCCCTTCGAGGCTGAAAAACAGAACCTGAACACAGATACTTTGGAGATCTGCAGTGGGAGGGGGGGTCAGCAATGAATTGGGAAAAGGAAACTCACATACACCCTCAAGGGGTATTTTTCAATATATACTGGTGGAGAACACCACTGCGCTGCAGCAAGTTTTACCTCACCCTTCAGCCAGCCAAGCTCCTTTAGCCTGTGGATGTGCTCACAGGTGACCCTGAGGTTGACAGCACTGCTCATCATCTCCTCTGGTTTGCCTTCCTCCAATGCAGCAAGGACCCCTCTCGCCATTCCTGCAAAAAGCACAGGTACAGGGGAAAGGGCTCAGGAGACAAAGTCCTCAGCACAACCACCTGTGCGCAGCAGTCAGCTGAAACAAGGCCTTGCAAAGCCTGTCAAGCTACAGCTTGGAAACAGCAGGAGTGCTTTGGAGCACCGGATCACTGGCTTCCTCAGTTTGCTGCTCAGTTAGCAACAGCAGCCTGGGTTTTTTTTTCCTTTCAGAGTCCTAATTTGGAAGGGCAGGGTTGTTTCAATCTGTTTTCATATCAGTGCTGACAGGTGCAAGAGAGGAAGCTGACAGAAAACATGAGCGCTAGCAAACACAAGGAAACGGCTGAGGAACGAACACAAGAACAGCAAGAGCCTCCTCTCCCACATCAGGCTGCAGCCCTCACAACACTGAGCTTTAACCTCACCGCAGCAGGCATTCTCCACACTAAGGCACCTAACACAGGAGCCTGGAAGAACTTGAAGGTGGTGAGCTTCAAAGGGAACGGAGCTGACAACACAAGGGCAAATGGACGTCACTACATGGGAGTTCAGGCAATCAGAAGTCCACGCTGGGCGTCTGACTTGCTGCAGTAGGGCTGCTGGCATCCAAGTCTGCTTAAGGAAGGCAAAGAAACCATGGGCCTGTTAGCATAAAATACTCTGATCTGCAATAGCACCTCCTTCTTGCTTGAGGCTGGGTTCACAAAATTCAGAAACCACCCTTTTCCCTCAGATTGTAGCATTACTCTGCAGGCTTCAGTAAACCCTTGTTTTGCTAGTCCTTTCCAAGCCAGATTGGAGCAAGTAAGGACAGACTGCTCGACTAGCACACAACGACAAAAGTCTTGCTCATGCATAAAAGTGCAAGAAGGATATTTTGTACACACAACCAATCAGCCAGCCAATTCCTCCCTTTCCAAACTCCCAAGTGCCTTTTTAGGGATGGCTGCTTTCAAACTGTGCACCCGTCTGCTACTGAATCCAAAGCCAAATAGAGCCAAGAAAGCCACAGCGCTGGCTGAGTTTACACAAGCATTAAGAAGCTCAGCAAAGCCTCCTATATAGCTCTTCAGCTGAGACTGAGTTCTCATGATAGTTCTCATTTCCACGGTTAAGCTTGTATTTCTCATCTCAGTCCTTATCACAGCTGAAAATCCAAGAGATGCACCACATATCTCACAACACACAGAAGAGCAGACTAAACACGTGTTGCAACCTTGTACTGGGAGTCAACTAAGCTGGTGAACTGTGCGCTTTCAAGCGTTACCCCACAGGCAAGAGGGAAAGAATGAAAACAGCATAGAGTGGAGCGCTCCGAATGGCACAGCCACAAAAGAAACGACAGCAGGAGACCTCTGTCAAAGCACCGTTTGTTGAAGAAGGCCCCCCCTTCCCCTGGGAAAAACAACTGGCACCACAGAGCATTCTTTACTCAACAACATACTCGGAAGAGAGCAAACAGTTACGGTTGAAAACACTCAATCAGCTTTCCCTAAAAAAAGAAATAATAAAAACAATAAAAAGCCCTTGCGGGAGACAGCGTGGTGCCTTCCTGAAGTCAGCGCAAGAGCAGCCCCTGCTCTGCCCTCCTGCACTGAGCTGGGCAATGCTGCTGCTGCTGCCTCCCCAGGCACGTGGCTCCCTCCTGGCCAGGCCCTTCCCACCAGCACACGTCCCCAGGGCAAGGACCAGGCTGGGGCTGCGCTGCCAGCAGCAGCCTTGCGGGAGCCTGCTGCCAGCTCCCCGCTCCGAGCCCTGGCCTGTTCCCTGGAGCCCAGAGCTGGGCGCCAGCAGCTCCCTCCCCTCGCCCACCGCCAGGAAGGCTTTGTGCCAGGCAGCTCCCGGCTGTCTGGGGGAGTGTGCAGGGAGGGCTTGGAGGAGCTCTGCAGCTCTCCTGGACCTGGGAGGCAGGTGGCGAGGGCCACGGTGACTCCCAGAGATGCCTTTTGTGTCCTGCTCATGCTGACGTGGCAGAAGCCCCCCAGCGCTGGGGTCATCATGTGTGGGTGTCGTGCTGCTTGCTGCCCACACCTGCATTTCGGAAAGGAAAAAGGAGTGTGGTGTGGGGCCAGTCACTGCAAGTGCACGAGAATAACTAACAGGCATTTTTCAAGGCAAAGTAACTCTTCTTGTCCTGTTGGGTGCCCGAGAGATGGCTTCTTTCCTCAGCAGCATCCCTCAAATCCTGTAGCTGCATGACGGCCCGCGCTGTGTCCTGGGCCCTGGGGCCTTGGGGCCTTGGAAGGGCCACTGATGGGGCCCATGTCCAAAGCAAGCTCCCGAGCGCTCCCCCCCACGGGGACCCTGCTGCGCTCCTCACTGAAAGCACCTCGGAGTCCCAGGGAGAGTCGCTGTCTTCCTCCCGCTCCACTCCTGCTGCTGACGTAACACCTACAAAGGAAGTAAGAAACGACATGCCATGAGTCCTTCTTTCACTCTGCTGTTCTCCTCCATCAGGCAAGCCCTGCAGCCAAGAGACGGAGAACAGTTCAACTACAGAGGAAAAACAAAGCCGTGTTGTTCAGCCCCAGCCGCACCGCCGTGTTCTCGCCACTTCCCGTGGCCTTCTCTGCAGCAGAAGATGCCCAAGCCCAGCACGGCAGCTCACACGGCTACAACAAACGCCCAACAGATGGTCGGGTAGCATGCAAACCAGGCTCAGGCAGGCCGGAGTCACGGAGTAGGGAGGTTTCGGGGGCATCTCCCCTCCAAACTAGGGCTCCAGAGTTTGGCACTCACGAGCACTTTGCACGGTAGAGGAGGAACCCTCAAAGCGCTAGCCAAAACATCCTCACACGCGCAGCAAGTCACCAGGAAACAACGCTCCTTACCTAGCACTACCACAAAACAGCTCCCTCAACTGACACTCGCTACCCTCAACCTTCCCCCCTGGCATTTGCTGGCAAGGGCAAAAGGGGGTGCCGTACCGTCTCACAAGCAGATCACCATTTCTGGTCATTGACTCGGCACAACTAGCAAAGAAACAAAGTGGATCAATGTTTATTAACTCACCTCTCACACCAGCAGGGGCTTCTGCAGCATCCGCAACTTGAGGACCACCAGTAGCCTCCTCTCCCTTCCGTTCAGGTGATTCTTCCTAAAAGAGGCCAGCCAAAAGCGTTGGAAAGAACAGAAACAAGCAGCCTCTGCACAGGCAGGCGACACCTTGCAAAGTACTTCTCTCCTCTGTACCCACACAGGGAAACGTTCTCACTTCTCTTCTACCAGGCCTGCAGTTTTTCCTCGGGAACGTCTTTGAGTAGACAGCAATACCTAACGTCACAAACGCCCGGCTCTGCTTCTGCAAAGCTCCTGAGAAGCACTGCCTGCACACAGGCTGACCCTGGCTTCACCTACGTTACAACATCCAGGAGCGCACACACCCTTTCCCCCTCCTTTGCACCAAGGAAAACCAACAGCTGCCTGCTTCTCAAACAACCTTAGTCAAACCTCCTTCTCTTTCCTCGCTTTCACTCTTCAAACCACAATCACATCTTACTATGTCTCTGAAGAGCTACTGCAGCAACATTTGCGACAATCTCTCAAAGGTCACTGAAAAAAAAACGGAACCAGCTTAAAAATCAAACATGCCTGCATCTCCAGCAGTACAGCCTGGGTTCCAGCACCACACTTGCAGTCTTCATCACAGCGCAGTCCCAACGCCATACACCGCAACTGGGGAAAAAAAACCAAAAAAAACAAAAAAACTCCCCACAGAGTTGAAACAGGCAGCGTGAGATCACACGCAAGCCTGGAATGTCATCCGCATCCGGCATGAGAAAAAAAGACCCGCTTGAGCAACTCCCCGCCAAGCACACTTGAGAAACCTGACAAGGAGGAAAGGAGAGCCAGGGGATGAAGCATTTCAGCAGATTTTGAACAATAAACGCCCTTCCTCCATATCAGTCAGAATTCTATTGCCAAAGTCACTGGAAACAAAGAGCAAGCTCTGGAGGACAAAAGAATAGGCAACCCAGGAGCTGATCAACTTTTATGGTCTCGAGATCTGACTCACAGGAAGAAAACCACGTGGCCATTTATCTTGTCACCTACTGCTCTTTCACCCCCCCGACCACAAGGCTGCTGCATGCTCTGCCACGGCTACAAGTCTTTGAGGAAACAGCTCACAGCAGCAGAAAGGGTGGCAGGCAGGAGACCGCTCTGCAGGAGAAAACCACCTGCGTGGAGACTGAAGTCCAGACAGGTCTTTCCTGCAAATGAGTCGTCCCATGGCAAGCGTTGCCTGTTGAGGCACTTTACCTTGGCAGCTGAACTGTGGTTTTCTTCCTCAGAAGCAGGACAGCTGTCATCACTCTCCTCTTCCTCCAACATTCTTGAAAAGCAAAGGCAAGAAGGACCCTGTCTCTCCAATCTTTCCTCTTTTTAGGCAGGTTAAAGGATTTGGGAAAAGGTATTGTTCAAGTCTCACCTTACAAAGTATCCGTGGGAAACGTCGTCTCTCACTGTTCAAATATTAATTGACATGATTAATTCTTAGCATGTCAGACCTTCCAACGTCAACAATGCCTACAAGCGTGCAACACGGACAGTTCTACAGGCCACACTGGAGTGGAACATTCAGGCGAGACAGCACGAACAAAAGTATGCCCCAAACCACTGATTTTTCTCATCATACTGAATTCTCCCCCCCCCCAAACTAAGTAAGCAAGCAAATTCAACACTGTCCTCATATTTCCTTCTAACATTCCTAACTGAAAAACTAGCATGGCGCCAAGATGCTATGTGAGCAGACAGTTAGCAAATGCTGGCGCGGGCTGAACAGGATAAGAAATGACTCAACTGCTGAACTCTTCATACCACACATGCGAGCATATGCCACAGGCAGAGATTGTTCTCTCTCTCTCTCATTCTCTCTTTGTCCCGTCCCCCTCCACCAACCTGTGGTTGAAAATGCCAGGTACTGCACAGTATTTGTAATTTTTTTTCTTTTTCTTTTCTTTCCTTTTTTTTTTCTTTTTTTTTTTTAAGAAAAAAGGAAAGCCCCCATCTATAAACATGGGGGATCCAATAGGCAACAACCCTCCGAACGGACGGCTAACACGCTAATTATAGAAGCGCCCTCACGGCCTTGCAAGACACGTGTCCAGTCGGCAACACAGAAGCGCATTTTACAAAACTGTGTGCGCTACTCCATCCGAGACCTCCACTGAAGTCAGTGGTGAACATGGTAAGCTTCAACAATACAAGCCACAAAAAGAAAAGGCCGTAGGGATTTTCCTCATCAGCTCCTCCACGGTTAAGGATCCTACCTCCGCTGGCCAGAGCGCAGGCACCCAATGCAAAGCCAGCAGCTCCTGCTCCGGGAGGCGTGCTAAGCGCTGGCACGCCCTTTGCGCCGCCTGCAGAAGCTTCTCCTGCCTTTTCCCCGACTGCAGAGTCTACCAGGTGTTGACTAACACTGTATACAGAAAGAAAGGAAACACACTGATTTTCAGACTTTGCATTGCGAGCAATTTGATGCGAGCTCAGCACCACAAACGTGAAACCTAACGGAGCATTTGGGTGGAAGTCGAGGACAATTTCCCAATTCGCACTTGACACGGGAACAATACGTACCAGAAGAGTCCTTTTCGCCCAGCTGCAACAAAGGTCTCCACACACCATTAAACCTTGCTGCTGTTACCAAGCATGCCCATAAACCAACATGGACGTTCGGACAACTTAGCAACTCTAACGGTGACCCAAAGCACCTACCGAGCACGTCCAGAAGTTCTAGCGCAATCCTGCGCTGTCCATCCAAGAACGTCTTCCTGGGAAAGATCAGCACCATAGCGAAGAAGAACTTCTATCATGCTCATGTCCCCAGCAGAAGCAGCAAGCATAAGAGGGGTCCTAGAGCATCCAAAAGACGACAGGAAATCTATCGGCTGATACAGACATCTCACTGGCATTATTTGCAGCCCTATTTGCTCCCAAAACAATTACTTCCCCCTTTCCCACAGGCAGAAGGAAAGCAGAGCCAACTACACGGAAGCACAGGAGAACTCAGGTCAGAAGGGGCCTCAGGAGGTCTCTCCGCCTAACACCTCCCCAAAGCACGCTCAGCTACGAGGCCAGACCGGGTTGCTCACAGCTTTACTCGGTCGGTTCTTCAAAGCTGCCAAGGAGGGAGGCTGCACAACCTCCTCGGGCAACCCGTTCCGACGCGTCACTGTTCTCGCAGCCAGCAAGGTTCTCCTCACATCCAGCTGGAACCTCTCTCGTTTCAACGTGTGCCCGTTGTCAAAGCAAGTGTCAGGACAGAGAGACAACGCTGCCCGCGAGACAACACTTACCTACCAACCATGCCTGGGTTCTAAAAACCCGCTCCTGCCCAGCAGCAATGCTGGAGAACTAGCGGCAACTCCCCTGCCTTGCGGCGACCAGACACAATGCTTTCTGGCAGTCCTGAAGGCAGAAGCCAGCCAGTGAGGCGCAACAGCAGCCAAGCGCAGATCACTTTTCCAAAGTCACGCAGAAGCAACTGCTTCCGTGTGGCTACTTACTTAGGCCTTTTAGAGGCTCACGCCCACGCCTCTCATCAGTCAAGCTTTAAGAATACTCAGGAGACCCACGCCCTGTTTGGACAAGCCCTTCACCTTTCAGACTGATCTCGAGCGTGCACGTCAGCTCCCTTTTTAAGCAGGAACTCCACCATCTCTTCGTGATGTTCGGACACAGCAAGAGCAAGGGGAGTGTATCCCATCTGAAAGCATAAATCCCCTCAGTTAGAAAAACACAGAGAAGTGAAGCAACCTTTTCTTTCCAAGAGCGGCCTTACCCAAACTCTGCGCTTACCTCATTCCGTGCATCAATACGGGCATTGTGCTCCAGTAACTGCCCTGCTAGAGAGGTGTTAGGAGCAATGGCAGCGAGGTGAAGGGCAGTGCTGCCGTTAACATCGGCCAGATTAGGGTCGGCACCGTGCGCTAGCAGAATGGCAACGCATTCTTCTTGCTGGCACTGTACTGCCTGGAAACAACACAGGAAAAAAGGAAACCTTTCCAGCAACTACGTTTCCCTCTGCCACAACTCCCACAGCTTGCCAACCTCGGAAAACAATAACGCGTTCAAAGATTAGGTAACGTTAGGCGCCTATTCGGCACCAAGCACGACACAATCGCCACCCACACCTAGGTCAAGAATCACCCAAGGGGGGGATCGCTCAGTGCATAACTTATAAGCCCTACCTACAGCAGCATCACATACTCCACGTACCTTCATCAGCGGCGATCTCTTGAAATTGTCACGAGGATCCAGCTTGCACTTGTTTCCTACTAAATAGGAAACAACCTCCGAATGCCCGTTAGCGCAAGCAAGATGCAGAGGGGTCCTAAAATTTAAATATACGACGTTAACACCGACAGACACGCACACAGCTGAAGACACCGCTCCTGCCTATGGCACGTGGGTAGGGCCACCCGTTTCCAGTTCCAAAAAACAAACTTAGAAAAAGTTTCTCATTCCTTCAGCCATGACAGCAGTTGCACACCCAAAGCCTGGGGCGGGCTAGGAAAAATGCCCCCCACCCCACCCCACCCCACCCCAGCACCCATTTATGAAGACGACGGTCACTCAGCTCCCCGCCTCGTTCCCTGCAAATGGATTCCTGCGCCCAGCCACAGGACTCTTCCCGCACAGCCTCAGGCTTCCGGTGGGAAACTGCTGCCCTCCACGCCTCTGCCCAGGCAACTGGCCACTGCCTCCAACAGCACGACACACACAGCCCAGCAAGGACGACCAAGCCTTGGGCACCTTAAGCCTACGGCAAGGGACCCTCTAGCTTTCGCCAGCATCGCTCACGTGACAACAGCGTGCCAGAGGCTAAGGAGGTGGCTTTTAGAACACCATCGCATCAGCTTTGTGCTGTGCTTTTCGGGAATTCGTGCCTTCTGTCCTTTCCCCGAGCTCACTACTGCAGCAAACGCGAGGACACGCTTCCTCCAAAGCGCCCTCGGTAACACCTAGCAAACCAGCCAGCAGAAACCTTCCCCCACAACACTTCCATGCCCACAGCAACAAAGCAGCACTCTGTCTTGCCGGCAGTTGTAGCTACCCTTCTCCTACAAGCTCAACCACGGAGGAAGCCCTCTCCAAGGCAGCAGAGCTGCCTTTCCAACAGCCCTCGCCAGCTGAAGAAAACGGCACTCCCTCCCTTCCTTCCGCCCTCCCTTCCAGGAAGGGCCTTGCCCTGCCCTGCCCTGCCACGCCGCGCTGCGCCTGGAAGAAAGGCGGCCCTTCAAACTGCCCAGCATCTCCAATCAAACCACTGCAGCCGATGCGGCTACGAAGGAACACGCGACCACCTCCGAAGGGCTGCTGCCACGCACGCAGTACAGGTGAGGCTGCGGGAGAAGCCGCTCACAAAACCTGCCCCTCGTTTCGCCCTCCTCAGCCGAGCCGAGCCGAGCCGAGCCGAGCCGAGCCTCGCGGGCTGCCACCAGGCAAGGAGACCTCTCTGCTCACAGCAAGGGCCCACTGGAGCCTCCCAGCTGCGCCACCGCCGCCCCCTCCGCCCGCCACTGTGGGGCCGCGCCGCAGCCACAGACGCAGCCGCCGCCACCGCCGCCGCAGCCCGGCCCTTGCAGCCGCCCCTCGCGCTTCCCCCCACGCTCGCGGTGTGGCCCAGAGCCCGGCCGGGCGGGCGCAGGCGCGCGCGGCGCCGCCCCCCTCACCGCTTCGCCTTGTCCCGCCTGTTGATGCCGAGTCTCGGCAGCCACCACGGCCGCCGCACCCGCACCAGGTCGCCGCTGGCGGCCGCGCGGTGCAGCTTGCCCAGCTCCTTCTCGCAGAGCTCGGAGGCGGCGCCGACGCAGGGCAGGGAAGCGCCGCCGGACAGCGACGGCGGCGGCCCCTGCCCCTTGCTGAAGAGCCCGAAGAGCCTCTTCATGCTGCGGTGGGGACGGGACGCGGCCCGGCACGGGCACGGCCCCGCGGACACGGCCCCGCCTCGCGCGGGGGCAGAGGAGCCGAGCGCCGGCCAGTGGCCGCGGCCCGGGACAGCTGCTGCGGGGCTGCGCCCCGGCGGGCTGCGGGGCCGCGGGCTCGGAGCCCCCGGGCCGGGGGCAGAGGCGCGGGCCGAGAGCAGGGACGCAGCAAGGCTCCCAGCGAGGCACGCGCCCTCGCTCCGGCAGCGGTGGCCACAGCACTGAGAGCAACCGCCTCCAGAGGCCGCGCAGAGCGGGGGGGCCGCTGCGCGCCTGCGCAGTACTGCCGGGGCCGGGGCCGGGGTTTCCCTCCCCAAAGGCAGCGCCTTTGCTTGCATCCAGGCGACTCGCCAGGAGGAGAGGAGATGCAGCCTCCTTTCAGGGAGGTGGAAGTTCACCAGTGAAAACGCCCTCCCTCATGAGACTCCGCAGCCTCCCAAGCCTCCGCGCACTCGCGGCTCCCTCGAATATCAGCTCGGCCTCTCAGCCTGCCCGCCGTCCGTGCCCAGGCGCCTGCTACGCGCTGGCTAGCCCAGCTTGCCGTTCGCTAGCGAACTGCACGCACCCCCGCGGGCACCCAGCAGCTCAGGGGAAACAGAAAGGCGCTGGTGCCCGCACCACAGACACGGGGGCCGCTATGGCCCGAGGGCTGCCTCCGGAGGCTGCCACCTAAGTCACTCGCTCCCGTCCGCCCCGTTGTCACCGAAATGGGGAGAAAAACTCCTTAGCACCAGTGTAGCACTGAGAAGCAGGCATTCTCTTTATTACGGTGCCGGGTGCACGGGGGATCGCTCCGCCCAACGTGCATGCCGCGTGTTGCATTAGCCAAAGCTTCTATTGCTTTGGTACATACCCATGCATTAAATTTCCCGGAATGATTGTACATATTCATTCTATTTCCTGGAACTAATTATCATATTTACAGAGTCATTGTGCATGCAGTCTGAGTCTAAGTCTCCGGGGGGCTTCTATGGGGGTCCCTGGCGGTCGCTGAAGAGCCCATTCACAGCTCTTAAATCCTGAACCAACCTATATTCTTTGCCATTTTGTTTCTTTACTGATAATCCTGGGGTGTTATATTCTGCTTCACACTCTATCAATAACCCACAATTCAAAAATGTAGTTGTTAATTCTTCCAACCCTTTTCTAGCCTCCCACTTAACAGGATACTGCTTTTGCCTTACCGGTTTAGTCCCAGATTTTAGAACAACCTTCACTGGTTTCGCCAATTTAGACCAACCTGGAATTCCGCTAGCCCATACTGTGATAGGTGCTAGTTTGTTACATCAAATCGGGAAGTGATTTTACGATGAAACTAGGCGCTAATTACGGGCTAAAACCACAACATCCTGTAATGAGGGCATGTACCCCGCCTGAGATAATTGAGTGGAGCCAGCGAGGCGGCGATGTTAGTTTAGATAGCCTAATATGGCAATGGCGAGGTCACACAGTTGTAAAATATATGCATGACCTGAGGGTCACCACACACAACGCAGAGGAAGACTCCAGCCTTCATCCCCACGACCACCAGAAGGCTGAAGAAGACCCCCTAGCAACAGCCGGCGCAATCACAGAAGTTACAGGAAGTGCCATGTATACCCGGAACTGGAATCGCATATAAGGAGACTGTGAGGGGGGGATCGCGCGCGCCGTTGGTGGAGCAGGAGACTCCCCGGCCGCCCAGCGCTGTTTTGCTTACTTGTGACTTGCTCAATTATTTTATTAAATTGGAATTTATGCAACCCGGCCCGAGTGGTTGTCAATTTGTCGCGTTTACCTATAACACATACCAAGGCTATTACTGCATCGTCTACTTCCGCAGGAATCTCTTCCTCCGGTTTTTGCGCGCTCTGTAACATAAACATTCTCGCTTCCGCAGCTTTTGATTCAGGTAGTAGTAGCTGCACCTCTCCATTCTTAAAGGTTATCTGCACGTTCAACTTATTCAATAAATCCCTTCCCATCAAGGGTATGGGACATTCAGGCATATATAAAAATTGATGAGTCACCCCCTGTTTTCCCAGTTTAAGTTGTAAGGGCTGCAAGAAGGGCCGATTCTCTCGTTTGCCTGTAGCACCAACAACGCTTACAGTTTCATGGCTAAAGTTTCCTTTACAAGTATTAAGTACAGAGTAAGCGGCTCCTGTATCAACTAAAACTTCTACTCCATCATTTCCCAGCCTTAGTGTAACCAGGGGTTCGGCTGGGGATGCTTCCCCCGGTCCCCTTCCGGATTCCTCCTTTAATGCCAGTAGCTTAATGGCTTGCAGGGCTGGGTCGGTTCCCAGCCTGAGGTTGCCAGCCCTTTCTTTTCCAATGCCCCCTTTCTTTGCAGATTGAGCACTGATCTTTCGCCAGACGGGGCTGCACAAAAGGAGGTGATGTTCCCTTTCCCTTACTCCCTTTCACGCCTCGGTAACCCCCTCCTGGGCCTTCCCTTTCTCTGTAGGCTCCTCCAGGAGCCCTGCTTAAAGCAGCAGTCAATCTGCCTTCTCTTAGGGTTTCCCTTCAAACCTCTTGCATCTCTTTTTCCTTTTCCCTATTATTAAAAGCCGTCCATGCCACTTCTAACATTTTCCTAAATGTTTCGAATCTGCCTCTTCTAATTTCTGAAGGTTTTCTTCTTATGTCTGGGGCTGATTGTCCCATAAACATTGAAGTGAACTGCTGGGCTTCCTCTGCTTTTTTCAGGATCCAGGGTGGTAGATTTCCCGGCAGTAGCCTTTAATCGTTCCATAAAAGCAGACGGGGATTCATTTGGCTCTTGTCTGACCTCATAGAGCTTAGACCAATTAATCGCTTTTGGCATGGCATGTCTTATGCCAAACCTTATCCATCTCTGCTATCTTGCTAAGAGTCCCCGGGGTCCCGGCTGCTTAGGATCCCACCCCGGCTCTGCAGCAGGAAAATTCTGGTCTATTGTTCCCTGCAAATCCCCACCAGCATGTGCTCCTTCTGCTTGTTTCCGAGCAGCGTTTAATACCATCTTCTTTTCAGTATCACCTAGCGGTGTGTCTAATATGACCTGTGGACCATTCCAATCTGGATCCTGAGTCCTAATTACAGTTTCAAACGCTTTAGCCACTCTCTCTGGATCCTCTCTAGAGTTCCCTGCTATTTCCTTCCAGGACCTTAACTCCGTTATTGAAAAAGCTACTTTAACTGTTACTGGTCCGTTATTTCCAACCGCCTGCCGAAGGGGAGCCTGTAAAGCCTCCCCCGCTTCCCCTTGTCGTCCCCTTGTTCTCCCCGCAAGCGGGCTAAATCCTTCCGCCCCTCTAAATCCTCCTCCCTGTTCATAACTCCCCTCCCCTGGTCCCTCTGCAACTCCAGCTCCACCGATAGCCTCGAAATCCCCCCCCAACCTCTGTCGGGGAGCGACCACCGATTCCAAATCTTCTTCCTCCTCCCGTCCACACTTCAAACACCTTTTTCCCATACTACAAGCGGAACAACACCTTTTCAAATTTCGACCCTTTCCCTCTTTCTCTAGTGCTAGTATCATTGGATCCCTTGGAATCATCCCGCAACCTTGCTGCCACTCACCCCTTTGGCAGCAATCCGACAGGCACTACTCTGGGAGAGAGACAGAATCACAGAATCACAGAATCACTGAGGTTGGAAGGGACCTCTGGAGATCATCTAGTCCAACCCCCCTGCTCAAGCAGGGTCACCTAGAGCACATTGCACAGGATTGCATCCAGGTGGCTTTTGAATATCTCCAGAGAAGGAGACTCCACCACCTCTCGGGGCAACCTGTTCCAGTGCTCTGTCACCCTCACAGTGAAAAAGTTTTTCCTCATGTTAAGATGGAAGTGTCTGTGTTTCAGTTTGTGCCCATTGCCTCGCGTCCTGTCGCTTGGCACCACTGAAAAGAGTCTGGCCCCATCCTCTCGACACCCTCCCTTCAGATACTTGTACACATTGATAAGATCTCCTCTCAGCCTTCTCTTCTCCAAGCTAAACAGGCCAAGCTCTCTCAGCCTTTCCTCATAAGAGAGATGCTCCAGTCCCCTAATCATCTTTGTGGCCCTTCGCTGGACTTGCTCCAGTAGTGCCACATCCCTCTTGTACTGGGGAGCACAGAACTGGACGCAGTACTCCAGATGTGGCCTCAGCAGGGCTGAGTAGAGGGGGAGAATCACTTCCCTCGACCTGCTGGCAACACTCTTTCTGATGCAGCCCAGGATACCATTGGCCTTCTTGGCCACAAGGGCACATTGCTGCCTCATACTTAACTTGGTGTCCACCAGCACTCCCAGGTCCTTCTCAGCAGAGCTGCTTTCCCAGACGAGCAGAGGGAGTAAGAGGGTACGATCGTATGGTCAGGGCAGGCAAAGGCAGGAAGGGGAACGGAATAAAACAGAGAGACGTCCTAGACAACAAAATTTATGAAATACAAAGTTGGAACAGATACTTTCAGTTAAATACAGCACGTTGTTATCTCCACACCACTCCATTAAGAGGTAGAAGGTACGTTTCCCCAAGCTTCATTCGTCTCAGCATATCCACTCTTAGCTTTCTGGAATGGGGACTTCCTCTGCTCCAGCATCTTCTGATCGCTAACGACTTTTGCGGGTATGAAATGACAAACACAGCTCTGCCAGAGCGGTGGCTCCCTAGCACTTTTGTTCAAATCAGATCCCATCATTTGTGGTCAAAACATCGCAGCACTCATGTATTGCCCTGGGAAGTGGCTCCTGGGTCTACGTTTTCTGAAGATCCTTCAGTAGATGCCCAGGCAGAAGCTCCAGCCGATCCAATTTTCAGTTCAGCCATTGCTGAGGAAGCCGGGGGAGGGGGAGGGGGAAGAAAATGCCTTTTGTTAGTGTTACAGTAGGAAAAGCTAACAAGTCCCCAGACCAAACAAACCATATTACTCCTAGTAGACAGGCAACTCCATTCACAGTGCAGACGGAGTCAATGCAACGGACTGGTGTCCATCCAAGCAAATGCAAAGAGCTAGAAAGCAAGAGGCGGCCACTCGCTAGGAGATTAAAGACTACTGGAACAGAAGGAATTGCTCTCAGGGGCTACCTGCTTTGAAACAGGCCCAGGCACTGCAAAGCCGTGACTCTGGAGGAACAATTATCACAAAGACGTGGGATTATTCAGGGCTCCGGGGGGGGGGGGGGGGAGTGGGGGGGTGGTGTACGTGCGTGTACATTGTTTTTTCTCTCTGTTTTTTAAAAGCAACTGCATAATATTCTGTTATTCTGCTGTCACACAGACTGCTAATTCCGGGGCACACTCGGACCAGAGCTATTGCTGAGGTTGCAGCAGGCTCTGAGCATTGTCTCATGGAGTCTCACAGGGTGATGCAGATGACCGTCCTTGGGGAACTGTGAGGGTCAGCAATCATGTTTAGACTACTAGATTGGGTGTCCTGGAGCTAGGAATGGATGCTCATTTTCAGCTTAAAAGCTGAACCTAGCTTATTCATATTCTTCAAAGGTAATTTGAGAATAACATGGATTTACAGAGCCTTACCTCAGCCATATGAGCTTCCACTCTGTCTGTCACAGAGGAAGCGTTGCCCACTGGGTCCGTCAGCAGAGTGGCTTCTGTAGCGCTCGTGACGATGTGCGGTGCCGGCTTCCGCAAGCCTCTCATTAGCTCAGTCTCGCCGCAGGCGTTTTGTGAGAGCCAATTCACATTCTAAATCCCTAATTCGCTGCTGCAGTCGGCCGACTGTGGAAGCTTCAGTAGCGGCTCTTATTTGTTCCACTCGGTGCTGGGTGGCTGCCTGTGTCTGAAGCAGATCATGCAATTTCAACCCCCAGGAAAGAAGAAGAGAACTTTCCCCCCAGTCAGCTTCCACACACCCAGTTTGAAGAGCACAGCCTCACGCAGGGAGGCAACTGTGCCCCCTCACTGCCCTCAATAATCAAGGGCAAAACCCAGAAGCACCACGTTACATAATCCTTTTTGTTCAGAAAGAAACCTGCTCTTAGCGCAACTTTTATTTTTTTTAAATCAAAGCTAGGACTAAGCAACCTCTGTCTCAGCAAGACACTAGTCTCCTTGCAATTCTTCTCTTAGCGCTGTTACCAGATTCCCCAGTGACCTATGTGCGTAGAGAAGATTATTCACAGAATCTCAGAATGGTTGAGGACAACCATCCAACCAGCTCACACCCTTCAACAGCCTCCTGAAGATATCAAGAGCCCATGACCCCATAGCCCTGACCGGCAGAAGCACGAAGTACTGAAAAATGGCAACAGTAAAGAAAGAATGAATGACAAGGCACAAGTGGGGGAAGTGGGAAGTAAGTTTACCTGCAGAAAGAGATTGACTTCCTGCAGTCTTTGCCTTAGCTCTTACCCAGTCTTTTGTTCAATCTCCCTCTTACGTTCTTCTGCGTGGCTACGATCCATCATCTTGGCCTCTAAATGACACCTGAGGACAACCACCTCTTCTTCCAGCTGCCGCTTCCTCTTCCACAGTTTTTCACGGCTCCCATGCATCCAAGCCAACTCTTCTCGCAAGCCTTCATTTGCTTTTTCTAGCTGCCTCGATTTTCTCCACTCTGTCTCCAGCCAGTGGGAAAGTTCACGGACCTGTAGACAGGGAAAGGACAGACTCCCTTAACCAGACAGAGAGGTCTAACCGTACGCAGTTCTGTGACAATCCGTGAAGAGTGTCCATTGAGACTGTGTTTGTCACCAGCTGACTGAGTATTTAAACCAAATGAGAGCCATGCTCCTCTGCTAAAATAAGCACATCTTTTAAATGATTTCCAGGAGGCTTCCTCAAGTTTCCCGCCCTTCTCAGCTCTTCTCCAACAGTTCACAAACCAACAGAGGCTTCACCTAGACAGCACAAACTAGCAGCTTTCCACCCACCCCTGTGGGCGGGTTGAAAAGCACTAGGGCTATTCTACAGTGAGCGCCTCATACGCTCACAGGAAATCAAACATCCACAGAGCTAGCCACCTTCTCCTTTCATCAGGAACAACATAGATCACGCGGGGTGTTTTGGATGGATGAGGGGTGTGTGAGGGCTGTGGCAGGTTTGTCACACAGTCAGATTACTTCAAGGCAGAAATCACAAGAAACACATCCTCTTCTTTCCGTGACACCGAAAGCTTTGTCAGCAGTGCTCCAGAAAGTAGCTTTTCAAGCAGTGGAGAAAGAAGGCATATTCTCTTCTAGATCAAAGCGGTAGTTTGTTTTCAAGAACTTTTAGGAAGTACCAGGTTTTCGGTAGGCCCCAAAGGTCAACTAAAACTCTGTTGTCTTCTCTCCTCAGAAATTTACCTTTTCCACACCAGCACCCTGGTATCGCAACACTTCTTCACTTCAGGAAGGATTAGTTAGACATTTTCAGGGATCATAAGGGAAATCCCTTCATTTCAAAACACAGCCACCAGATAATTAACAATACGAAACAGAAGTCAGGAAAAGAAATCATACAGACCTCCAAAAAAAGCAAAAAACCCAAACCAACCAAAGCTCACCTTTGCTCTTAATCTACCAACTTCGCTGCCCCTTCCACAACGCATGTCCTCCATTTTGCCCTGGAAATCCAACTGGGACTCACTCTCTCGCCTCTCATACGCCCTCAGTTTCTTCATAGCTGTTTCCAGAAGCCTCTTGGACCTGCACAGCAAATTAGTAAGTAAGATAGGAAGCCCAAGGACAGTCAGCCTTTGCGTACACACTTATGTGAGCACCAGGGATGGGGCTTACTTCATTTGTAACCTGACTGATAGACCAGGACTTATGGACCCAAAAAACAAACCAAACACCAAACCAACCAACCAAGCAAAAAAAAAAAATCATTCCCCTCCCACAGATCACTTGCAGGCTCAAAATTTCAGCTGCTCCCATGAAGGTACTCCCTCTGCCTGAAAACAGAGGGAAGGGACTTCTTCCTGCCTGCCCGCCCGCCCACTCACCCTCCCTCCCCACGACAACTGCAGGGCAGCCTGCTCTTCCACATACCTAGAACTGTACGCTCACGTACAGAAGCCACTTGCAAGATCTAAAGCAAGGCTTGAAGTTGCTCACAAACTGTTACGTACTCATAGTCTTAGGGTCAAGTTAAATGAAGCTTGACTCCCAGCCCAGCTGATATTTCTTACAAGTACTAAAAACCCATACGTACCTGTCGCATTCTCTCTGCAGTTCCATGTTTCTTCTCATTTCTTGCTCCAGTCGGGCTTCTGCTGGCTGTTTCCCCTCCACCAACTCCTTCGCTGGCTTTCTTTTGCTCTCACACTTCCCAAACAGAAAGAAGAAATGGCACACACAACTCAGTAATGGCATCCATAAGCACTGGGCGCAGATGGCGTTCCTCACAAAGATGTTGCAGGACGTCTCTCTCTGCTAGCCAAGGGCCGCAGAACTCCAGGGGACAGAATTCCCACATAAAGGTCGGCGCTTCAGTTCTCCCACCAGACAGGCCAATACCGAGGGACAGAAACAGTTGCCTGCCAGACCCATTCCCCACCACCACCAAAAGTGAAGGCCACCTGCTACTAGGGGCCCATGGGGGAAAGGTGGAAAAGACCCTGAAGAACAGCTTCCTCAGTCCCTCTGCTACTAGCAAGGGGTACTTATGCGTCCACATCAGCGGAAAGCAGAGTTTAATTTAAAGCTTCAGGGGGATCTTCAGCCATCAGTGGGCAACGGCCCTTGGAAGAGGTCACTGTTACGGAATTCCTGGACAGTTTAGCTGCCTGCACGCACACACACACACACACACACACACACACACGCACACAATAATAATAAAAAAAATCAAAGACTGGAAGAAGAAATTCACAGCAACCATTGATGCATGTGCTGATTTTGGTCTTCTTCCGAAGGCACGCATCTTGTCCATAAGCCAGTGATCAGGTCCTCCAGGCGATTCTGAACCTGCGGAAGCATTAAAAGAAGCAAAAAAGCCACACTGACACTTTCCAGACTGAAGCTCACACCTCATTTAAGGGGTATTACCAAAAAGAAATGCCACAAACATTCCTCCATCTCCCTACTCCTTTACTGTCTACCCCCTGTTCCAGTGATCCAGCAGTTTCCCCTCACTGAAGACTTTCTCCACCAAGTCAGGCCAAGCACACCAAAACAATACTGCCTACGGACGTAGGATTCCTTTATTAGTCGCACCTTGGCATCTTGGGACTCCTTCCAGGTACTTTATGGATTTACACCTTCGAGCCAAGGAATCCACAGTCACTAAACAGGGAAGGTGCTCAGAGGCCGGGGAATGGAATTCTTGCCACAGTCTGAGGATGCCAGCTAGGGCTTGGCGACAAAGCGCTTGGCACCGAGGCAATTCCACAAGCTAACCCGCAGAACGCCTTTCAGGCAGGAACATCTGAAGTGCTGCTGCCCGATGCCTTAAGCACCACGACGGGTATCAAGCAGCAAACATTCAAACCAGCACGCGAGAGGCAAACCCTTACCTCACACAGTGTTAAGAAAGACGCAGACCCGCGAAAACTCTCAGAGCCACAAAGCCTGGGAATGGACCAACAGCAGCCGACCATCTGTAGGCTGCTTTCTTCTGAAAACTTCCCCACATGCATATATACATACATAACTCGGCTAAGTAGCTCATGAAAAAGGAAGATCATGACCATCCGAGCTGTCAAAGGCATTTTTTGTACCCTGATTGGTAAGGAATGTAGTACCTATCTACCGCCAAATGACGAGGAAGTGTGCCATGATATTCAGAAAATACTTGTCGGAATAAACCCATGACATCAAAGTGACAATTGGTCCTTGTGGTTTTCGGGAATACTTGGACATGGAACTTCTCTTGTTTTACAAAGTATGTTTGTTATCATCATTCTGCTCTGTTAGTGTGTTTAATAGTTGTGCTAATATGCTAATTGTTGTTAATTGTGCTAATATGCTGTTGCTTGTCATGTAGTAAACAATTGTCATGACTCAAACACACCGAGCCTGTGTCATGTGACTCTCCCATCCCAGTGTATCCGACATTTGAACCACAAAAAATGGTTTGTGCAAAAATGAATACGAAATGTTTCAAATGGTTGAGATTTCTGATAGTCGGCTATCGCCTCGGGTGTCCACGGCCTGAGGCACCACGCCTGCACCGCGATTCCTCCATGACTGACGGGACAGCGAAGGATCAGGATCCCTAACACAGCAACTTGGTTGCGAACCCAAAGCATGTGCAGAATAATATTTTAGTGTTTGGCTATAGCAAATTGCACTGCATGATTGCAATGTAGGAGTGAGCAATAAAATACATATAATGGAGAGCCGTGCTGTACCTGGAGTCCTTGCTCTGGTACGGTTCCCCTTAAGTTAGTGAACATCCCACCCAGGCACAGCATCACCTTGGTGCAATGCCACAGCATGCTCTGGGAAGGACGTAGAGTCTGGGGGAAGTGTTTGTGTGCAGTGGTCGTGTGGGTGCATCGTGGTGGGAGTTGTGAGAGAAGTGCGTTGTGTGTGTGCGTGTGTCTGTGCAAGACGGGGGGTGTGTGCAGTGGGATGGTTTGCAATGCTGACTGCATTAGGGTCCTTTTGAGCAAGACGTGGAAGCTCTGTGTGTTTGGGGGGGCATGCACGTGCATGCTGGGGGGAATGTTTGTGCATGCGCCATGTTTTACTGTGTGTTAGGATGCACAGGTAGATGCACATATGGACATGGTTCCCTTCTGCTGAGAGGGGAGGTGAGAGGAGAGAAAGAGGGGTGCCTTGGGGTGCCATAGGGGCAGAGGGGCACCCTGGGGGGCGGAAGCACACAATGGTGTGCAAAGGAAGCAGAGGGGTGCAATGGGGGGCAGAGAGGTCAGGGAAGTGCCATGGGGGGCAGAAGGGTGCAACAGGGTGCAAAGTGGGCAGAGGGGGCACAGGGGTATCATGGGGGGGCAGTAGATGCCATTTGGTGCAATGGGGTGAAATGGGAGGCAGTGGGGGCAGAAGCGTGCAATGGGGTACCATAGGGGCAGAGGGGTGCCATGGGGGGCTGAGGGCTGCAAAGTGG
Organism: Apteryx mantelli; assembly: GCF_036417845.1. NCBI lineage: Eukaryota > Metazoa > Chordata > Aves > Apterygiformes > Apterygidae > Apteryx > Apteryx mantelli. The sequence goes on from NC_090000.1 coordinate 13,924,635, forward strand.
TGCCATGGGAGCAGAGGGGTGCCGTGGCAGGCAGTGGGGGTAGAAGAGTGCAGTGGGGTGCCATGGGGGGCAGAGAGGGCAGAGGGGTGCAATGGAGTGATTTGGGGGGCAATGGGGTGCAATGGAAGCACAAGGGGAGCAGAGAGGTGTCATGGGGGCAAAGGGGGCAGAGGGGTGTCATCGGGGTAGAGGGGGCTGAGGAGGGCAATGGAGTGCAATGGTGAATAAAAATATATATATGCATAAATATGTAAAAGTATTGACTTTTTCCCTTTAGACAGTTCTAAGGCTCAAGTTAAGGCAATAATTTCTGCTTTCTGGGCAGGCGTATTTGCGGGGAAAGCGAATGATTCTATCTCTCCTTGCAAAGTCACCATTGCATATCTGGCCTGCCGTTCTCCCCTTACTGTAAAGCTGCTTCCATCCGTAAACAGTTCCCATTCAGGATTTGTCAGGGGCTCATCTTTCAGGTCAGGCCGGCTGGAATAAACTTCCTCAATAGCCTGCAAACACTCATGTTCCAATTCTCCTTCCTGGTTTATCGGGAGCAATGTAGCAGGATTCAAAACGGAAGACACTTTTAAAGAAACATCAGCCTGTTCAATGAAGGCGGCTTGGTATTGAATCAATCTACTTGGTGAAAGCCAGGGATGTCCTTTTTGTTCCAATACTGCTAAAACAGCATGAGGTACCTATACAGTGATGGGTTGTCCTAAGGGCAATTTCCATGCCTCTTTAATCAATAACACTTGCACCAACTGCTCTGAGGCATGCCGGCCATCCTTTACTCACATCATCCAGTTGTTCAGAAAAGTAGGCCACTGCTCTCTTCCATTCTCCCAAGGCCTGTGTCAAAACTCCTAATGCTACATGTTGTCGCTCATGCACACATAATGAAAAAGGTTTAGTCAGGTTTGGCAAGCCCAGCGCGGGTGCTCTCATTAATTCAGTCTTTATAGTGTCAAAACTTTTACGCCATTCAGGGGTCCATTCTAAGACCTCTCCAGGTCCCTTCATAGCATCATACCATGGTTTAGCAATCAGACTGAAATTCGGTATCCACAGCCGGCACCATCCGGCCATTCCTAGGAAGCCTCTCAATTCTCATTTTGAGTTGGGTGGAGCAATTCTACATACGGCTTCTTTTCTTTCCATCCCCAATTTTCTTTTTCCTTGAGACATTTCAAAACCTAGATAAGTTACCGTAAGCTGCACCACCTAAGCCTTTTTCTGAGACACCTGATATCCAGCCAATCCCAAGAAATTCAGCGAGTCTATAGTAGCCATTTTACACTCTTGTTTTGTCTCACATCCCAATAGTATATCGTCCACATACTGCAACAAAGTCCCAGAAGGATTCCTACCTTGCCAGTCCTCCAGCTCCTTAGCAAGTACATTACCAAAGAGCCTTGGACTGCTCTTAAACCCTTGTGGTAGCACAGTCCAGCAAAGTAGAGTTTTCCGACCTGTGGTAGGGCTTTCCCATTCGAAGGCAAATATTTTTTGGCTTTCCTTTTCCAACAGTATGCAAAAGAAAGCATCTTTTAAATCCAACACTGTAAAATAGACATTGTTCTCAGGTATTGAGGACAGCAAAGTATATGGATTCGGGACTACCGACTGGACATCAACAGTTATTCAGTTGATTTCTCCTAAATCTTGTACTAATCAATATTCCTGGGTTTGGGGTCTCTTTACTGGTAAAATAGGGGTCTTATACTCAGATTGACATTCTTGCAATACTCCATTTTGGACAAAGGTATTTATCAAAGGTTCCAAACCTTGCCTAGTCTCTAACTTAATAGCATGTTGGGTATTTTTACCGGTTGTGCTCCAGGTTTTAAATCAGTTTTTACCGGTGTTGCATTCACTGCTTGTCCAGGCTTCCCTGTGGCCCATGCGAAGGGTATTACAGCATCCAGGATTTCGTCGGGAATTTCTGCCCTTTGCAACTGCTTCTCAGTTCTCAAACATAGCTGAGCTCTCCAAGCCGTTTCCTTTGGCACATGCAACTGTATCAATTTATCAGAAAAGGTTAGCTGAGCCCTTAGTTTACACAACAAATCTCGTTCTAGGCAAGGCAAGGGGCACTCGCATATGTAAACACTGATGAGTTCAAGTTGTATCTCCAATTGTGCATTCCATAGGCTTTAAAAATGGTTTCAAAGCATGCTCTCCTGTGACCTACTACATACACTGGACTGAGGATATAAGTAACTATCTCAAAGTCACGGGAATTCTTCTCCTAGGCAAACTTATACATCTGTCTAATAAGCCTGTGGGGAGGAGGGGGGAAGGCTTGGTCAGCGTGAGTCTCTTGAGTCAGAAAACAGTTTAGACAAGTGTTCTCAGTATTGTCTTCTGCCCAAGGAAATTTTAGGAGATTCAGGCAGGGTGTCCTAGTGGTATCAGTATGCATTTGCTTGGGAAAGCACAGCATTCAGGTGCTTAAGAGATCCATAAATGAATCTGAAACTGAAAAAGGAAAACTACCAATGGAAGAGCTCCTTGGGGAGATTTGCATGACGTACATCTGATGTTGCAAGCACCAGAACTGGTGCCTATGCTGGACTGTGCTGTAAAAATGTAGTAAATGTAGCTTCCCGTGAGACTCCAAGAGCCCCCCACTCTGCATGGCCATGCGGAGTATAAAAGATAGTTGGTGCTGTCCTCTGGGCTTCCTGCGTGCTGCTGAAAAGGAGGTTTGCATGAGAATATTGAGGCATGTAGAATAGGCTGCTGTGGAACTAATAACTCTCTATCTATGCAAACTAACACGTGTAAACAGGATGTAAACTGAAAACTGTGTATCCACCATACAGTGGGTACAGGCAAAGTGTCAGAACACGCCTACCAAGACAAAACAGTTACTTAATAACAGAGTGTAATTTCTCCTTGGATTAGATTATAGGCCTAGCTACCCAGACAGAAGCAGACCTGAACCTCTGCCTGACTTCAGAGCTACTGAGAGCTAAGGTCCCTCCTAAGGAGCCTCACAGCTCGATTCGTGTGGGGCTGTGCTTGAGCAAAGCAGATGAGCCCTTCAGCAAGGTGTAGGAGCCTGGGTATGCTGCTGCACCACCGGGAGTGCCGAGTTTTCAGTTCAGAGTGGGCTTGTGTCCAAGTCAATCTGGAGCACAAGCAGCGCCTCTCCATTTACATCAGCAAATAGTTTCTGTCATCAGGCTATGCTAGGTTGTAAATTATGGGTGCTGACAGGAAGTTTGTTTTTTAAAATCACCGACCAGACACTGACTACTCTTTCTGTCTCAGCAATGGTTTTGGATCAGAAAGTAAGTGGAAATTCATATTTCATTCTTGTTTTGTCCAATTCAGACTCTCTAGACCTGACCGGCATGCCAGACAAGCACTGTTTCCTTCTACGGCTGTACCTAGCAAAAGAATTCCCCAATGTGGGCTACCGCAGTTTTCTTGACCTATCTTCCTTCAGTCCTCCTCATGGAGGAAGGTCATGACTTATATTGTCATAGGACATACTGTATATATTCAAGAGAAGGCTGGGATCACAGGAAAGCACCAGAGATTACACATTCTTTTACATCTCCTGAATAAAGATTAAGCAGTGCAGTCACATAAGGTTAGTACCTCTGCAGTCATGGGACTGTTGCAGAATGCAGTACCCCTGTTTTCAAACATTACTGCTGGAATGGAACCAAATCAGATGTTTGACTTTCAACAAGAAAAAAGAATGTTAGCCTACTTTAAAGTGCCTTTTCAATATTTAATTTATTTCATTTTTTTTCCCACCCTTTTTCTCCCATTGCTTGCTAGTTTCAGTTCTTAACTCAGTGTTTTCAGTAGAAAATCTTTATTTAGTTCTGTTTTGTTGTTTTTTTTCCCTTGGCCAAATTCTCTCTGGGTTATATCACTGTGATTTCAGAGTAAGTCAGGAGGAATTGTTCTAGATTTACACTAATTTAAAACTAAATATTAGCTAAAGGGAGATACTAGATTCAGACTAGTGCAATTGAATGCTTTCCTCTGCTTCAGTCAGCTGCAGTGATTATTCAGTCTTCATGTTTCACTTGTGAATATAGCAGATTTTAGATATAAATCTGACTTACACAGTAGTTGCACATCTAGGCTGGATGCAGATGACTGCACTCAGACACCATTTGTATGACAGTGATTGAGCAAATCCATCACCGTACAGGTAACCAGGGAGGACAGGTCCCTGTGGATAGTGTGAATGGAAATGCTGTTATATCTGCCCCTGGACAAAATGCCCATTCCTGTATTTGAATGTAGTTTATTCTCTGGAGCATGTATTTGAACTTTGACCTCAGGGTATTCTTAAAACTCTTTCCGCTTGAATTCTGCCCCAATACACCTGTGCTTTTCCATTCTTTGCAGCTCTTGGGTTTTGCAACCAATTCAGCTGCTGTAAGTGTTCTTGTCTTCTCAATCTACAAGAGACACTATCAACATTCTTCATCTTTTTCTGTGTTTGATTTTAGTGTTCAGACCCTCAAATACCTTTCTCCTGTGCATTTTGCATACAATAAAAACACTCCAAGATATGTCAGGCTTTCTCAGGTAAGCTGTGATGGATAGATTAGCTGCATTTAGAAGGAAAAAGAAAATATGAAATATATTCCGAAGATACAGCACAATTGTTATTTTTTCTTACAGTAGCACCCACCAACATTAACAGAGCTCTGATACACTTGCATATAGTAGTCATATAGTCACAGCTAACTTCAGTCAGTAGAGACAAGAGGGAGCAAAGAGAAGACATTAGCACAGTAGGGAAATTAAATAATTCATCATGGTATCTTGACACTAATCCTCACTTCTTTGATGTATATAAATCATTGAAGGGCATGTTGTCCTGTAAATGCTCTAACCAGGCTCCAGGTTAGCCAGCCGAACGCCCAATGTGCTTTGGAAGCCCGTCTTGGCACAGCGCAGAGTGTGAGATATTACCCAGGCTGTCTTGGTGAGACCCATCCAGCTTCAGCCCTCACCTTGTTAGAGTCTGGCCAGCAGGAACTGCAAGCAGACAGATCTACAGTCAAGGAGAGCTCCAAATCACTACCGCATCTGTAGTGCGTTTCTCCTCAAAAATCCTTTCAGGTTGGGAAGTGCTGTAATATCTTCTATACAGAGGAAATCAGGTTCAAGAACATCAAAGCCACATCAATATAATCTTTGAAGGCAGGTCAGAAAGCCTGTAGTTCCAGGGTCAGATGAGACAACCTCACTTGTATCACTTGTACTCATCTAGCATCCCTAATATTTCTCTACCCATGAAATATACCATACTCAATAATACCTTCAGCTCCTGCTTTACATTTGATTTACAGCAGCTGTGCTGCCTTTTGCTGCTAACGCTGTTATTGCCAGGGATTTTGATCTTAGTGACTTTGAGTACAGAGGGTGGATTGGCAGTCACCCATGCTCCAGCGGATGAAGCAAGCCAGTCCATGGTGTAAAGGGTAGGGATGGGAGCTTTAGGCATCACCTTTATGCTAGAACTCGAGCAAGGCTGTTTTGACTAGGGCACTTCACTGACTTTCCCTTCTCCTTTCCAAGATCCGCACTGTGCTGTTTTGCAGCAGGTATGTGCTGCTCAGCTGGTTTCCCCATTGCCAAGAGGACTGTCTTATCCTCCATGTACGTATATATTTGTGTGTGTGTATAGGGGTGTGTGTGTGTGTGTGTATGATGTTTGGGTGCCTGATAAAAAAAGGAAACACATTAAAAAGGTGCATCATCTTTAATGTATTTATCACCTTATGGTAGACATCCATATAAATACATCATAGGCAGGTATAGCAATAAGAAAGCTGCCTCGGCAGAACTGTGTTTTGTAATGCTTCTGTCTGCCTCAGAGCATGATGACCTCATTGGGAAATATCTTATTTGTTTGGAAAAAATTAAGCTAAAAAAATTTCTAAAGAATTAATGGAGTTTGACCGTCATTACAGAAATGGTCACTCTTTTATGTAAAAACAGAACACTTTTATTCTGCTGTTTAATGAAAATATTACAGTGGAACAAAGGAAATTGCAGTCTGTGGAAATGACGGGATAGTTGAGAAATCATTATCCTTCTGTTTAACGCCTGTGTAATGACTGAAGTTGATTATTTTGTCATATAGAATAAAGGCAAGAGGCATTATAATTTTGTTTACTCATTTGCAGGTTTTCTTAAGCTGACATTTTTCAGATCAGTCTTGGGAATTTAGGAATATGTCTAAATTATTAAGAATCAGTGAGATACTATTAAGATGTGTCAAAATTCCCTAGACTGTTTTGAAAAACTATACTGTTACTTTTACAGAAATGTGGAAAAAAGGCTTTTCCAGAGCTTCTCTTCTTTTTGTAATTTTAACAACATTTCTTAAATTTCAGAAAAAAAAAAAAAGAGGCCAGAATACTTGTTGCAATACAAAGTGCTGTTTGTGCTGAAGCTAACTGACAGGGCCATGTGAAGGGAAGAACTGGAGTAATTGCTGAAGCTTTAGTTGTTAACTGTAGTGGTGAGTTTCAAAGTGAAGGCTGTGGTGGTAGCAGAAGATAAGAATTGTAGAAGGAAAAGGGCATATTCAAGGTGTGCTTCAAAATACTACAAATAAGACTTCAATGTCAAGTGGTACCATGGAGAGCGGAAAAGGGAACACAGACATTATGAAGACAGATATTATGAGGAATAGACAGATCTTATGAAGAATAGACGGATGTTATGAGAAATAGCAAAGGAAGATTCCCAGTCTGTCAGCACGGCCCTCAAAAGCCTTATGAAGACTGGAGGGGTGAGAGGATCTGGTGGATGGTCTTTGTTCATGACAGCATCAGAAGGACTACAGAAACATGAGTTCTAGATATTCTGGCTACACTTGCAGTACAATGTCCAGGTTAGTGTCCCACCCAAAAAAGCAACTCTCTTCTCAGGAGACATATTCTCATGCTTTAATTCCTGGGATTAGTTTCATGAAAATCAGCATGTTGGTTGTTTCAAATTGAAGATCAACAGTCAAGTGTGAGGAAGAAGACACAAAGGCAATGTTGTTCCTCACAACTATTATGCTATGAGGAGCTATGGCTGTCACTGGCTATTTTTATATAGGTACATGCAGTGTTTCCCTTTAGTAGGTAGAAGAGGTCTTACAGCTGGATCCCTATAGGGACGCAGCTATCCAGTGTGCAGCTGCACAGGTGTAAAATGTAGATTCTCTAACCTCCTGACTTCTCAGCCACCTCATCTTAGAGGTTCTCCAGCTTTTTATATATTCATGCATCAATTTCCTGGAAAGCTGTATTTTTTTGATAGAGAGCATGCACACAGCACCACCAAACTGCTCAGCTACTGACTCGCTCTTTGATCTTTAACTCACCTTTCTTCGTCTGTCTTGCCCGTGGCCCTGTGGAAATAAGCATTCCCGCAAGCGCTTGCTGACTCAGGCCTGGCTTTAATGACACACTCCTGTTTACCCAGAGATTAAAATGGTAAAAATTAATTGATTTACATCAGAGCTGTACACATCCAAATCTAAAAGCTTGTTCACTCAAAATCCAAATTTCATACAAGCGAACAAACAAAAGCCATCTAAAACTTCTTGTTCATTAAGAGTTTTTGAAAAAGTTTAGACATTTTTGTTGTTATTATTTTATCCAAAATAACCCTTCCATCCAAAGTATTAATCTCAAATGTATTTATATGGTTGTTAAAGAAGTAACTCAAGCAAGAGTATTTCATTAGAAACTCTCTTTAACTACACAGAGAGGAATTCATAGCTGTGCTCTATCTTTGTGCTTAATCACCTCCTTTCAACACAGTAATTTATTAGCAAATCTCTTGAGGAGCAGTTCTCGTTTGTGTTGGGAAGCAAAGTAAAGTCCTTGTACGTTCAGTGATAATGGTTTAGTTACATGCCAGATTTTGTGAAGCCCATTATCTATATTATGTGTCATTTCAAAATGACTGGAGTATTCATTTATTTTGATGGTGATAAATGAATTCTAGAAAGATCTGTGATTACTTTGTTGATCTAGCCCTATTCCAAATTCTCTGAACTAAGAAGAAAACAAAATCTGTCTAGTTCAATGAGGAAATAAAAAAATCATAGCCTAATGAATACCTAAATGAACTAAACCGAACCAAATCCAAACAGCTCAAGCTTTATGCACTTTAGTCAAGAGGGAGACAACTAAAAGGGACAATGTTTTGGTTTTGCTCTTTGCTAACATATGACGTTTGGGGCTCAATGGGACAAAATGATTTCTTGTTACAGAGGTATGATTCCTAATGGAAAAGAGAGTAACTTTTTTGGGGGAAAATATGCACACACCACTGGGGATTGTTTGGCAGGAAGAATGAAGGCAAAAAGCTCCCATGTTGTCTCAGAATAAGGGCAATAGATTTGGTCGGACCTCCTGCACAGGTAATGCATATTGTGCAGAACAGAAAGTATGAGATAACATCTAATACAAACAGATTTTTATTAGTCACTGCCTAGGATATCTTCTAATACCTCATGATTTGCCTTTATTCCATGTAGCTATATGGTCTGAATTGGAACATCAATATTAGGACTCTAAACCGAAGGTGGGACAGTGTGAGTGAGGAGCGTCAAGCAGAATATCTACATTTAGGAAAAGGAGAAAAAATGATGCGGTCAATGACAGGCCCACTAGACCTTAGTAGTATGTGATGCTGTACAGCAAATATTGAAGGAAAGAATAAATGAAGAGAGGGGACATAAATGGAAAAGATGGTTTTTTAAAATTAAACACAGTTTTTCTGAGACAGACTGTCTGAAAAAGAAACAGGTAGTTGTTCTGTAAGCAAAAAATGATTTTTTTTACAGAAGAGAAGAACCTTAGGTTCAGACTACGCAGAATTTATTGAAGTATTTGACACAGTGCCACATAAAGACATTTTTAGGTAAGCAGGAGAAGAGGAGAGCACTATAAGAAATGTTGTGTCTTCTTCCAATCCTCCTCCCACCCAGTGTTTAACTGGGCAGCAGCATCCATCCATGCCACAAGCCAGCCAGGCTCTGGAAGGCTGGATACAGCCTGCATGACTGCCACATAACATCTGGACAAGAACTGGCCTTCATCCAGCCAGCTGAGATGTCAGGCAGAGTGAAGCTACAGTCGTCTGTCTCCCTCTGGGTATAAGAGAGTCATCTTTGCCTCATCTCCTCCATGGTACTCCAGAGCAGAGCCGTTAGATGCTGCTGGAATTGGCTCCCTGAGTAAATGCAAGTCTCACTGCCGCAAACACGCTATAAAGCTTTGTGACAGCAACAGAAATTAGGGTTTCAAACACCAATTTTCCACACTCAGATAGCTAAATGCTCACATCACAGTTGTTGTAACCCTCACATTACCATATTCTCCTTGACATTCGTCACCATTAGTTGTTGTCCCACATCTAACATTTAGTGGTAATCTCTGAGATGAGGATGCAAAGGTGCATTTTTATTGCATTTATAGCATGCTTTTGAGTGCTATGAATATTTTAGAAATGGAAATCCCTCTTTGACATTTTTCTTCGTTCTGCCCACTCTAGCATGCCATTTTTTTGTTTATGCTAATGGAAGCAATAAGCTCTGCAGAGAAGCGCATTAGAGGAGACTTCTGAGCGTCTCTGAGACGTCTGCTTCCCTCTGGGCAGGTCTTCCATAAAGAACGTGAGGCCTACAGAAATGGACCATCCCCTGGATAACCGGCTGCTGTTTTAGCTTGTAGGCTAGAATGACAGCTTCTCAGAAGTTGTGCAGCAGCACCACAGTCTGGATTCACTTTCGTGTTTGCACACAGAAGTTTGGTTCTAAGTTCCTAACATGACCCTTCATTAAGCAATGTGTCCACCTATGGCTACCCTGGGAGTCTTCAGGAAAGGATTTGTATGAAGCTCTTGTGAAAGAGATGTGCAGGTTGCTGCAGACCCTATTTGCAGTGTGGGGTTTTGACGGGAAGGAGAATTCAAGGCACATTTGCCCTGATCTTTACAAACACACATACACATACGCATACACAGAAAAATAGGACTGGAAGAGGCTTTGAGAGGTCATTTCATCAGTTCTACTAACCTTAGGCAGATTAACTACACCTGTGTGGCTCCTGACTAATATTTGATCTCTTCTTAAAGCCTCTGATGATGGATAATCTACCTTCTCCCTAGGCAATCTCTTAGACTGTTTAACAGGTAGAAACATGTCCTATCATACTCTTTGCACTGCATTTCGCAGACCTCTGAACACTTTGAGGACAGTGAGTTCTCTTAAAGAAGCAACCATATCATTTTCACAGACTTCCGTCATGCAATCAGGAATGGTGGGGACAGAATCTACTAATTGTGGGTGGAGGGAAAATCTATGGAATTTGCATTTCACCATATAGTACCAAGAGAAAAATCTAGCACAGGAACTAATCTTCTGCACACACACACACACATACGCACACATCATTTGCCAGAGAGCTATGAAGTACCTATTCTGCTTTGGACTTTTTATTATAATAATACAATTACTTTTGTCAAGAAGTATATCACTTAACCTGATTCTAAGAAAAATGGGCAAGGATTCTTAATAATTAACAAAATGCCATTCCTTTAAAAATGTCACCAACTTTATTAAACTGAAATTGCCATTCACAGTCACTAATCCACCTACAGATTGAAATTTTCTTTAGAAGTTACTAGAACCTGCTCATATTGAAAAGAGGAGAGGCAGGATAGGCCTCTGGCTGGATGACAAGTGCTGAAAGTTTGGCGAAAGAACAAGCAAGGGTTTAGCAAAAGCTGAGCTTTTATCCAGCTGATTAGAGTGAGATAATAGGAGTTAAGTCCAACTGATGAAAGTTATAGCCTCAGATTCTTGTGACATTTGGGAACTCAGCAGCCAATGCTTTATGCTAAATTTGGGAGCCTAAATCCCCTTATGTTCCTGCCTACAGTGCATAACTACAGCAAGGTCTATATTCCTTGCACACAAGCAGGTAAAATTCTTGTTGATGTTGACTAAAATTTTGGAGACTAATATAACGTTTGATGGGCATTTAGCAGATAAACATTAGTTACAGGGGCTGCCCTGTCGCATCATGTTGCATTGATTTTTCTTCCATCTGATCTCTTCAGGCAGTCCATCCATGAAGTGAGATTCCAGATCTGAGAGATGTGCTCAGCTGTCAGCTTTTAGCTTGGCTCAGGGTAGATGCTGGTCTGGCTCTCAATTTTTCATTAATCTAGAAGACTTGCAAAGTAGGTGGATCTGACCTTTGAATGTAATCCTTTTCCAGAGCCTTGTGGGGATGGAATACAGACTACAGTTGCTTGGCCAGATTTCATTGACAAATACTGATTCATTGAAATGAAAATATTTTGTAGAAAATATATCAGTTTTGATGGAACTTCCACTAATTCACAGGCAGGAGCCTGTGGGAAATGTCTGCTTTTCAACCAGCTCACCTGACTGCTGGGAGGTAATTTGCTGTCTGTTACTTCAATTTGCTGTCTGTTACTGTTACATCCCTGCCCACTGGCTTGGAAGCAACTTCCTCCTCCCAGTTGCAATGGCACTAAGTGCACCAGAGCTCCCAGATTCCTATCTGGTTTTCCAGGTTTTTGCCATGGAGCCAAGAACTCTAGTTCTGGCTGAAAAAACTATTGATCTGTGAAACCTTTCTGCAATGTCAAGGTCCAGCTCCACCACACCTACCTTCCAGCACCTTGCTGAGGACCAGGATATAGGACTGTGGCCATCTTTGTACACTGAAAATTGTCAGCAGCAGGCACGTTTAAGTTCAGGCCACCTAAGATTTGAGTCACTCTGGAATCATCAGCTCTCCCCGCTTTCTGTACATGGGTGACTGTGCTCTGAAATAAAGCATAGCACTAGATATCTGAAATTAGGTAGGGTTAACAGAAACCAAATGAACTTCAATGAGATAAAGCTGCCCCTTGGGAGATTCCTTTAATGACAATTTTCCCAACAGCCTTCTCAATATGGCTACTGCATGATTCTTTTAACACTTTCTGTTTAGACTCTCATCCTGAATTCTTATAATAAATGACATGTAACTTGTGTGTACTGCCATGCCAATATATTACCAGAGAATATATTAATGATACTTTATAGGCAAAGAGACATTTGCCATATTGGGCTGTCTGTATATAATAATATATAATAATGTATATAATATTAATAATAATGTCTGTATATAGTACAATGTGCTTCAGTCCAAGTAAATGGCAAGACTGGACCCAAATTCTACCCATATACAAATATAATATATGAGAAATCTAAAATGCATTTGGATATATGCATTGATCTCAAGGAGGCTGAACCCTACAATGATTAAACTGCAATAAACCAGCGATTACTGTGCTGGCCACTTCTTGGAAGAGAAAAAAAGTCTTGGCTGTAAGAGCTGTTTAATGGGTGCATGGAGCCGCTGCATGTGGAGCGCACAGGTGTTACAAGGGGGCACCTGAAACTCAGCAGCGCGGCTCTCCTGACCTTTTCTCTGTGCCTTTTAACTAGCTGCCCATGCTGCATTTTCCTGTCTCTCCCCGTTTTGTTCCAAAGAGGGATATCAAGGTTGTGAAAGAGCAGAACATGAATAGTCAGCTAATCAAATCACCGAATGCCAGGAAGGTCAGCGCCGTCGTGGGAAGGTATTGACTTCCACAAGCTGTCGCGAAGGAGCACCGCAGTGTTCGAGCCCTGCGCAGGGGAATCAGCCCAAATTTGAAAGGGAAATGTGAGTTGCTTCTCCAGCCTGGGTGCTGGGGGGGAAGGAGGACTAGCGGGAACAGCAAACTAGACGCATCTAGTGCTCTTTATTCTGCCTTTTGGCAGCGAAGGGCCCCAATCCCCCTCCTGCTGCACATCAGCAGAGATGCATTACCTCCATGTGCACGATCCTCGCTCACACCAGCAGCCCGCTATTGCTGCCTCGAAACCCCAGTCCCATTGCCCATCCGCTTACTGGAACAACTCAGCGAGGGCCACGTGGAAGTTACTTATTTGTGCCATTTAGTTTCCCCTGTACAGGCACAACGCTCGGGAACGTCTTCGCGTGCCACTTGCACGTGAAGCTGGGGATGAGGATTTGCCATGATGGACAGAAGCAAAGAATGAGTGCTTGTGTGTTCTTAGTTAATATTTTCTCCCCGGCACTCCTCTGGGCCAGTCCCAGTTGTCGAAAGCCTCTGTTTACCAGTCCGGCTTCCCTATTTCAGTACGATGCATCCCTTCTCATCTGCTCGTGTCTTGGCTGGCGGTTAGTCATTTGATCACTTGATTATCAAGGAATAAAAGGGAAAAAGAAACAGATCAGTAAAAAAAAATTGGACTTCTTCAATAGCTGCAGATCAAAGAGTGCAAAAGCGGACACATTCTGAAACGCCCTGGCTACAGAGCACTGGCGACAGGGTTAAACGAATGCCACCAGGAAGCCGTTACTGGTTTTGTTGCTATTATTTTAATAAAAACCGACATGTTGACTTCTCTGTCTAAATGAAGTAATAACTTATACCGGTAGGCTCTACCATACCATGTTAATTGCAGCTAACGTAGTTTAGCCAAACGGTTTAGTCTATATTTAAACCAAAGCGAAATAGTTTAGTCTGAACAACTTTGCATTTCCTCAGCTGTTCATAATATTGTGCATATTGCTTCAAAGCAAAGCAAAGCTTCACCTCAACTAGGCAAAATAACTGGTCCCCTCTTTATCTAAAGCTACAGGGTAATTGTGGATAGATGTGGCTCAGACCCATCAGCTCGTTCAGTCCTTCCCTCTGCCAAGGTAGGGTTGGCGCTTTTAGGGTATTCAGCCTCAGTTCTCCCTCCCTTATTTCAACTCATTCTTTCTGAGTTACATTCCTGCGTACGAAACAGCCCCTCTCTTCTTCCTTGTTATTAATGGTCTACAGGCAGCCAGACACTATTATGCACTTTCGTAGGTGCTCAGAGGCAGTTCGTTCTTCCATTCTTACCTAATTCATCACTTTCTGTTTCAGACCTATGAAAGGTTCTTTGAGTTGTTTTCAATGTGTGTTTCTCTTAAAGATAAATGCCTATTAATAAACAGTCTAATATAATATTCAGGGTTGACATTCGGAAGTATTTAAACACTGGAGAAGAAAAATTCTTCAAGAATAAAACAATTTAAAAAACCCCACTCTCTTTATTGACAAATATATCTCCAAACTGAAAAATACAGACCAGTCGAGCATACTTTCCTTCAAAAATAGAGAATCTCCTGAATTTCATTTAAATGAGGCTTGTGTTTTTGGATAAATTCTGATTCCTTCTGATTCTTTTAAATCAGGATTAGACCACAGAAGAATACTTGATCCAAGATCGGTATCAGACAGAGGATGTGCAGAAATGGTGGTGACACCCTGCATTTTGGGCAATATAGCCTTCATGTTTCTCTTCTCAATAACCCAACTATGTGCTTCTAGGCCAAAGGAGAGAATCACAGTCCATGTGAAAGGGTAGAGAAATTCTGCAACATTAAAACCTGCTTCCCTGTACATGAATCCAAAAATTTCCAACATTTTAACATGCACTGTGGTTGAGTATTTAAAAAAAAAAAAAAAACAACTTCCTGAGCAGGTATTAGAGATCTTTCTCTCAGCAACTATTATCACGTAAAAAGACATTTCGTACCATGAGATTCTTTGGTCCTCAGTCTAGTTTCATTTACATTGGTGTAAAGCAGTAGTTCAATGCTATTGAAATCAGTGAAAGAAAAAAACAGCATCAGGCCTTAGTAGTGATGCAGAAGAAAGCTAATGTATTATTTTAAGATAACTGGCAAATTGGAGGCAGAACAATAATCCTGACAGCCCTGTAAATTCTGGGTCTTGGCTTAGATTCATTATACTTTTGGCAGGATCCCTCCCTGTGTTACCTAAGATCATTATTGTCTCTGGCCAGGCAATAAAATCCTGTAATCTGACTGTAAAATGCTTTAATTTCCCATTCATTAGTTTTTCCTGAATTTTACTTTGTGTACCCTGGGAGAAAAGAGCTCCCTTCCCTTTTTTTCCCCCTTTCCTCTTTTTCTTACAGGCATTCAGGCAAACACTGAACAAGATATATTTTTTATTGTCTGGTTTAATTTTATCAGATAAACAGCCCCATTCAAGTGCATAAAGGACTCCCTCACACAGATGACATTATCTCCAAATGTTGTTCAACCCAGAATTATGAATTCAATTTGGTAGATGCAGCCTCAATTTGAGTGGAAGGGGCTCTCAAGGCCTGCAAAGTCCCTTCACAATCAGGTGGCTGGGAGCACACCTGCCTTCAGCATAAGTGCAGAAGAAGGGATAACAGACTTTCCAGACCTTCCTCATCCCCAGTAAACTAATGCTTGCAACTGCAGGTGGTTTCTTTAGGGTAGGCTGGTAGCAGGTGATGTAGATTCCTAAGTTAATTCAAAGCAAAGTACTTTGGGGGTGCAGGTGCTGCAGCTGTTTACCCAGGCTGAGATGCCACCAAGGTAAGTTTCTCCTATGCCTGGACTAGCTCATTAAGACTGCTCTGCTCTCAATCTACAGTTTGGATGTATAGTGAAATGTTACAACTCTATGGCATGTCATGCAGTTATTTTAATAGTTCTTTTGACCTGATGGTCTATGAATCTGTGTAATCAGTGGTCCTCTTGCATTTGTCTGGCTAGTGTTGTCTTCCTTCGGATACCTGTTCTTCTAGCTATCCCAGGTGGGCAAGAGGAATTTTTTTGTTTATGAAAATCAGTGGGAAAGGGCTCTGAAATCAGTGAAAGAGCTTCTTGCAGCCTGAGGCCTGTAAGTTTGCAATCTCCTTCTGCGGGAATCACAGAGCTAGTGGTGTCCTTGGGCAGCTGCCCCTGCACAGGCTCCTTTCTTTGCAGTGACCCTGGGCATTCCCAGGAAGAGCTGGCAGCAAGCAGGAAAGGTCCCATACCTGCTTTCCATCAACAGATGTCTGTGCCTTCTGTACAGACACCTGGATTTTGTCAAAATGGCATCTTTCAGCAGAGAAAGGGCTCTGCCGAAAGGCTGTGGGCTTCTGGAGCGGCATGCCCCTTGTCGTGGTGACCCTCTGCGCTGCCGCAATGCGTACCGCACTGCGTGTGATGGGAGGGCCCCTCTAAAGCTCTCTAGTTTCCCTGTTTAACAATAATAAGTTGCATATCAAATTCTATTCTGTACGACATTAATGCGAGCATGAAGAAACAGCAGGGCTTACTCTTGATTTGCACATGCTTAAATGATGGGAGTGTTTGGGGGTTTTTTTATTATTATTATTTTTCAGCCTTTTTGAAAACCTAGTTTTAAATAAAACCTATATGCCTTTTCTACAAGCTGGTGTGATCACAGAAAGTCTGTCCCAGGCTACTCTGTCTTCCACTTCTTCAAAGTGTAAGTTTTTAATAGAGAGTGTGTGAATAGGGTTGAGGAAGAGAGTGTCTCCTTATGCCTCATTAGCTTGCACTAAAATTTTTCTCCATCAACATCACTAAACTCCAGCTTAACCTTTCCAGAAATTTCCCTTGCTAATTTTGGCTTGAATTATAAAAACGGACAGATGCTGGAGAACCAAAGGAAGAAAATATGACCCTTTCCCTTTTAAATGTGACCTCGTGCAAAGCGCTGTGTTGTTGAGGAGTGACAAAGCAAATCCCGTCTCAATACCTTGTGGATCTGTTTTTATCTTTCTATGCTTAGGTCAGTATCCTGTAACTCTCATTTGCCAATTAAGCTACATAAGAGGTTACAGGATGTAATTTTGCAGATGCTTCTTCAGGCAACAAAACTGATTTGAGGAGATGAAGACCTTCTCCCCTCCCTGTTGTTCCCTCTCTTGCAGTACCCGGTAGTAGCAGTAGTATCAGCAGATAAACAAGATTGGGGAACTACCAACCTGAGATCAGCTTTAACCCAAGAAAAGTGATTGGTATAATCCAGATCTGTCTTGCAGTCCAGTTCATCCTGCGACTGCACAAGTAGTTGAGCATACAGAGGTAAAAGCTGTGCTACCAGCAGAAATGCTCTGGAAACCAAAACTGAAGGCAACCTGCCAGGTTCTTCTCTTCCCTCCCCTCTTCCAGGGCCAGGATGGCGGTGGGAAGGCTGAATCCTTCCTCTCAGGGGCAGGGAGCTGGACGTCAGCAAGTAAAAAAGATATTTCTGAGGAATATGCTCCACCACCTGTCTTCACGGGAAGTTTTGTTCATAATCAAATGGTTGACCCTCACTTGGGTGCATCCCTTGCCTCATGGCTAGGTTTGGGGAGGATGCCTCATGGCAGGATGGGAGAGTAATGATTTCCCTGCAGAGCTGGGCTGGAAAATGCCACTAGTTGTTAAAGTAATTTCAATGGTGCTGTTCAGTGAAGAGAAACATTAAAACCTGAAACTCTTGCCAAGATTTGGGTTAGCAAATGTGCATCTCTGCTTATGAGGAAGAATATGCAGAAACAAGTGCTTTATCTCCTGTATTTAAGGATGCAAGTAACCCGGTTCACTGAGATCCTTATTGCTGTCTGGGACTGCTACATGCCACTGTAATCCAAGTAATAATCACCAGCAGTAAAGGCCCAGGTAGTCAGTCTGCTCATAGAAAAGGAGGCTCTTTTGAGATTCAAGCTGGAGAAAAAACAATGCACCATTTAGCTGGAGAAAAAAGATGTGCAGTTTTGGTGAAAAATATAAAACAAAGATATATTCCATCTAGGACTGAAGCAATAAGCTAACTGTAGGAAAGAGAGCTCTGGATGTTGGGAGTCCAGGCCAGCTAGGATCTGGAGCTTCGTCCAAGTCCCCACACAGGCTCTGCACAGACTGAAATCCATCTCTCATGCCTCAGCACCTCTCACCCTTGGCACGATCCCGGCCTCCCCGAACCCAGCAGGAGTTCTGTCAATGGTGTCAGCAGAGGCAGGAATTCACCTCAAATAGACTATGGTTTTCTGGAAGGTCTGATGCAGTTCAGCAAAGATTTGGGACATGCAATGCCACAGAGTCTGTCTTGTTCTTGCTTGATGCCAGGAATGCCAGGCTGCGTGCTCCGTGGGTGCAGGCTATCAGCTGTGACTTTGATCTGTTGTTATGTTTGTGTATGATACATGAAGAAAAGGGGTGAAAAAGTGATTTGATATGCATGCCCTGGCTTTGGGGAAAAAAAATGCATTTTGGATTTTTAAGTAAACCAAAACATCTGAAATAAATGTAAGGTTCCAAAATTCACTTTGCATGATTAATGCTTTTGAATAATTTACGGTTAACTTTCCAATAAATGAGAATCTTTAGTTTCCTGTTAGATAGCTGCTGCTCGATAAAAGATTTTGAAATTGGATGTTACAGGTCATGGAATTGTATTTATATACCCATTTCATGCTTCAGAAAATAAGCTTCTTAAAATGTAATACTTGATTACAGAAAAATGCTGCCTCTCAAAATAAATAAATAAAATGGCTGCTGTTCCTTTTCCTATCAGAGGGAGGATGTGACAGCCTAGGTGAGCTATGAGAAGTAGCATCAAAATGCCAGATGCTCTAATGAAGCTGTTGCGCTTACCCTTTTTAAAAACAACTGGCAAGTTCTGTTTTATCAGAAAATGAGTTCCCCGTCATCTAATACAGCAGACACCCAGGACTGGCTGTGAACCAACTAGGGGATTTGGAAGTGTGTGTTTGCTGGAGAGGGTAGTGTTAATGGGTGCTTTGAATCTGCTCTCGCTTCCACTCGTGCAATAAAGTTTTACGGTGGCTTCCTGAGCTGAGCCGCCCTGGATGTCATTAGGGATACGTGGGCGTGCAGTGCTGGTGAAACGGCTGCACGGGATGATGAGAAACTCTGGCTGAAGAAAATGGCATGGGCTCGTACCTTTGTTCGGTGGGTGCTGGGGCAACCTGCTTTGCTGGATGCTCCTGGAAAATTCCCCGAGGAGCCTCTGGCAGCAAGCCTGGAGCAGAGGGATGTCTGGAGGAGCAAGCTCCTCGCCCGGCAAGCATTGCCTGATCGTGATGTTATTGCTCTGAAGGAAATGTTGATGTGCACATACAGATATTTCATGCTACAGGAGCTGTAGCTGGTTGGTTTGTCAGGACCATACATGTTCCTGCCGTGATCCTTACCTTCTCTGTGTGGTTTGTGGGACGAGCTCTGCCACTCTCCACAAAGAGGATTTGAGGTCCTTCAGAGGGACTAGCCAAAGCAACAAGAACATTCTCCTGAGATTTTTTCTTTTTTTTTTTTAATGTATTCTTTCTTGCACATGAAGGAATTACAGCCTAGAAAATACTGTTTAATATTATGTTTTGCTAATTCAGCTGTGATTGTGATCCTCAGCTAGCGAAAAAGGTTTCTAAGGGTTTGTTTCTTGTTTGTTTTAACCAAAACTCTCTGAACAACAGTGATCTTCTAGTATGGTAGTCACCTTTTTCTAGGGCCAGAGGTACATAGCTTATTGTAGATCAGTGTGGTATGTGCCACTCTTCCATTTTCTCAGACTCTAAATGTCCATTTTCCCAATTTTGTATGACTTCCTGCTGCTGCTGAAATTGCCTTTTAAGCAAAAATGTCACTCTAAATGGCTATTTCCACATCAAAAGATATTTGCGTAAAAGTATGCCTCTTTTCAAAAATGGCGGTCTTTCCTTTAGAAATTATGTGTACCTTGGTAAAGATGTTTACGGAAATGTTCACATTTAGAGGTTGTAAAGGGAGACAAAAATAAATTTTAGGTGGATTTTGTATTTCATCAGCACAAATATTTCACAGCGTTCTTGTCAGCATGGGGGTAAGGAGCAACAACGTGTGAAGAGAGTGGCTCATTTGCTTTTAAGGAGAGGCTGGACCTGGAAAGACTCTGCTGCCATCACACAGAATTGCTAATGCAATCAGTGCCTGTCTCGCCTTTCAGCCCGATTCTGGAAATGTAATATATTCTAAAAGTAAGATTTCATCTTTTTTTCTCTGACAGCACTTTGAAAGACACCTTCAAAGGAATCCCAGCACCATTTAGCATTTGGAAATCAAGTTTTCCTGGATTGCATGTTCCAGCATTCTGCTACGCTCAAGGTTTTGGTTTGCAGGAAGGTACCAATGTTGCTATCAATTCAACTTTTTATACAAAGACAATCCCATACCTTGTAAGGTTTCTGCATTATTAGTATACTTCTGAAGTTGGCAAGAAATCATGAAGGTGGCTTTTGTAGCAAAGTAGCTAGAAATAATGGAGCTTACCACCCAAAGCACTTGTGAGGTCTTGCATAGAGGTAAAATGCCTTAATTTACAGGTATTTCATTCACAATATCCAGAAGTCTGAGCTTACGGTGTGTTGGTTCTCAAAGTACAACATATGCAGAGTGATGGCAGGCAAAAATGACCGATGTGTATAAGTAGGCAATTATTATATGTAAAGTTCTAATAGCAATGTGAGAACTCAGTGTTAGAATTGAAAGGGGTGTGTGACTTCAGACTGCACACGCTACCAGCTCAGCTTTTGATTTGCAGAATTTGCATGATGGTTGGATTTCAATGCTGGAAGTTTATTTCTGAATGTTCATTTCTCTTCTGAAAATATTAAAGGCTCCAAAGAAAAATGATGCCCCACAGTGTCAGAGCAGGAAAAAGAGTTCTGTTCCTAACCTGGATTATACCTATAATCATATTACTCAATCTCTATCTCATTATGCAACTCCATCACCATCTCATCTTTCCTGCAAAAGATGATCGACCACCCTCTTTTAATTTATTCCCATCTCTCATACTGCTGAATCATATTCTAAATGTCCTCAGTATATCACTTCATGATTTTTTTTGTTTTGTTTGTTTGTTTGTTTTAATAAGCGCTATAATATCTGATGCTTTGCAAGACTCTCTCCTGTAATTTCAGGATCTTGTGAACTTTTGAGAATTCCTCTCTGTTTACATGGCAGGAATGGTCTGGCTCATTTTTCTCCCTGAACCTTTTTCCCAGTGTCTACTTGTATATTATAGTTTTAATCTAAACTTGACTAGGCAAACAATTTAAATGATGTTAGGAAAACCCTTCCAAATCATAATGGGTGTTTCTATGCATAAGGCTGAAGATCTCATGTGCTGTGCAAATTCTTTCAGTGAGAGAAAGCAGCTAGAAAATGGAAGGAGGTTAGGGATTAAACATATCTTTTCAACCTTAAAGTCAAGGCTTGGAAGGCGAAGACAGTTGCTGTAGGCATTATTTACAGACACCGTGTACAGTGCCAGCTATACTGAGAAGAGACCAAAACCCCACGTCTGTTTTGCAGTGTTTATGATCAGTGTAATTATATGCTAAAATAACAAAGGCGGCAAGTAGCATTAGAAACTGTATACTGTTTTGCAAAATAGGATAAACAGCTGAAACGATCATCTGAAAATAGACATAATGTAATTACAGACCTTAGCACGTGTGTCCAATAACAAACATTAGTCTTAGTTTTAAATTACAGATCAATATTTTGCAGCTCCTGATGTATCCTGCAAGGAGATTACCTTGTCAGCCAGGAGCTGCAGCAATGCCACGCTGCTGCTGCAAGACCCTGCGCTTCCCTTCTTTGAACTTCTGAGGTTCCTCTCCGCCCACCTCTCCTGCCTGTCCAGGTCCTTCTGAATGGCAGCACAGCCCTCTGGTGTATCAGCCACTCCTCCCAGTTTTGGATCGTCAGCAAACTTGCTGAGGGTGCACTCTGTCCCTTCATCCAGGTCATTGATGAAGAAGTTGAACAAGACTGGACCCAGTACTGACCCCTGGGGGACACCGCTAGCTACAGGCCTCCGACTAGGCTCTGTGCCACTGATCACAACCCTCTGAGCTCTGCCATTCAGCCATTTCTCAATCCACCTCACTGTCTGTTCGTCTAACCCACACTTCCTGAGCTTGCTTATGAGGATGTTATGGGAGACAGTGTCAAAAGCCTGGCTGAAGTCAAGGTAGACAACATCCACTGCTCTCCCCTCATCTACCCAGCCAGCCATTCCACCAGAGAAGGCTATCAGATTGGTTAGGCAGGATTTCCCCTTGGTGAAGCCATGCTGACTACTCCTGATCACCTTCTTAACCTTCATATGCTTGGAAAGGGATGCTGAAATCTGTTCCAGGGGATGACATCTGCAACATCTCTGCACTGTAATGGTAGCTCTGTTTCTCACAAAATATGGGGGTAAACATAATACAGTAGCCTTTAGCAGTATGGGGGCGGGATGGGACTAGAGTCCTTTTACATCTAACGATTTACATCTCGTTTAGGTTTTCAAAGATAGTCTGTTCTGCAAAAAGTGCAGACATCAGAGTTGTGGGTGGGTTTTGAGGAAAAAGCAGGCGGTACTTCCACTTTAAAAAATAGGGGGAAAAGAAAAATAAGACTGCCAGTTAGAGAAGCAGAGGAGTTAATTTTCTAACACAGATGTGAGCTGAGGTGAAGTTGTTCAAAGCCTTGAAATCGAAGCTATTTAATTTAGAGATGACAATAGGAGAGCTTAGAGGGTTGAAATATAGAAAAATAATGGACAACACAAAACACACTGGCTCTGTTCTGCCTTCTGGCCTCACACATCTGAGGGTTATTGGGTGTTACAGTGCAGAGATTTGAAACTACTCAACCCTTTTATTCCAGCAACTGAACATTGCCTTTAATACCCGTTTCTGTATAATGGAGGCATGATGATCCTTTTCCCTTTTTTTTTTTTTTTAATTTTTTTCTGTTGCAATATCATTGTACATGAGATCATAAATCCTTCTGGTCACTCTGTTTGAATTGTTAACGTCTGCACATTTGTTCTGGTAAGTGTAATAAATATCTTGAACAAAAGGTAACAGTGAAAGTTAGCAAAAAAACATGTAGATGAAATTCCTGTCCACACAGACAACAATAAAATGTCTTACACAGGCCCCACTGAAATCCTTTGCCTATTGCACTGGAAGCCTGTTGCATCAGAAGACAAGGGCATTGTACAGAGTTAGGTATAATGGGGCCCTGAGCTGCAACTATAAAACAAACCCATAATAACCATGTTTAAGCTCTGTGCAAGTCCTCTCCTCCGGAATGTTTTTCCCCTTAGATGCATTTGCAGAAGCAGCACAAACAAGAGCTATATTGATCAAGAGGTTTTTTTAAAAAAAGAAAAACCCAAAGCTGCAGTGCTAAAATTGTTTCTCCTAGCTTGAGCCTCTGAGAAGAATTCAATATGCTATGTTTCAATATGCTATATTCAATCCTGCCTTCCCTCCTCAACATTTTAAATAACGCAGTCAGCAGCAGCACTTCGGAGGCAATGGGCAGCAGCAGGTGTAGCTTGGCTGAAGACAGCCATAGTGTAGCTATTGGTAGTTTAAACCAATGGTTCCCATTAACTCTTCGCTAAGTGTGCACCATTGCTTCCTCTCCTGTCAGGGACATTTCTGCAGTGAAAGCCCAGTCGTTACATGACCAGAGCTTTTATGTGTACCTGACAGTTCAGCGCTTCACCAGAGTGTCAGGTTCACTTTATGAGCAGTAATTTCTTGCCTAGTTCCCTGCTCACTTAGATTTGAGGAACATGCAAGAACAAGTGGTCTGGAGCATGCTGCTGCTGCCTCTTCCGGGCTGTCTTCTTCCCTCCGGGCTCTTCAGGCCAGGTAGGGAACAGCCCACAGACTGGATGAACAGTCGTTACCTGCTCCGACTGGCCAGCTTTCCTCCATACACACATCTCTGTGCGGCTGTTTAAATACACATGAGCAGAATAAAAATGCTGTAGAACCACAATTCATCCCCAAAAGTTTTTTGTGTTGGCAGAAGCATATGTTCAATACTACAAGTGTGGGTGATTAATCCCGAGATGCCTGTTCTTGTAGTAATACAGACATGAGCTTTTTATGGCAGTATTGCCTGACCTTTGCTCAGATCTCTATAGCCACTGAACATAAGTATTAAATATTCTCTTATACTCATTTCAGTGTGGCGTTTATGACAGAAACTGAGATTCGATTTTGTTCAGTAACAGTAAAAAAAAGCAATACTGCACACTTGTCCTCACTGATGTGCTCGCTCTATGACAGGAGAGAGTATCTCTGCCTTCATTCTCTGTCACTGTTTCCCACTTAGAAATGCACAGCTGCAACCAGTATCTTTTTGTATTTTTGTTACAGCAGCAGTGTAGATAAACACACAGTTGGTATTGTTAACCAAGATCAAATTAATAATTAAAAGAAAAAGTAGTTTTACATAATCAGAATTTTACATAAGTATTTTATGAGTCTAGAGATAAAGCTAAGAAATTTATCCTACTTGTTATGATGCCAACTTTAATGTTAATTAACAAAATCAGACAGCAATTAAACCGTGATCAAATTAGTCTTCATTCATTCATTATATATAACTTCTGTATGGAGAAACTGCCTGGAAATGTAAAAGTTGGGTCTTGTGTCCTGCAATGCCATGAAACAGAACTAACAGCAAAAAGTGACAGACTTAGCACAGGAATATTGATGCACACAGCAGAGGGAAATTACATTCTAGCACAAGCCCTTAAAAAGGGTACTGTAATTCTGTTTAACCAAAATTCATATTTAACAACAAATGATATGGTTTTCTACAAAACATCTCATGCTGCCACATGCAAACTCCTGTTACTTAAGTACATCCTGTTTGGGCGCTTTTAAGTTTTTCCAATGCCTCAAAATTACTTGGTATTTTTCACTTTCAGTCTTGTTAGATATATATTTTTAAGACAACACGCATAACTGCAGCAGTTCCTGTTTCTTTGTCTTCACCTGCTGTAAGATCCAGCATGTCACCAATTTTCACCTGGAAACAGAGAGAGAAGATGAACGATCATAAATATTTTCTGGGGAAAGCAAATTCCCACAGTTTTCGTGCAATTTTAATTTTGCTCCTTTCTTTCCATTTATTATTCTTATCTCACAGGAGAGGAGGAAGGAAGGCTCTGCTAGTCCTGTTATGGATCCTCCAGCTATGATTTTCTAAGAAAGCCCAGGCACTAAGCAATAAAATGTCTCGTCATGACCCTCCCTGCCAAGGTCTTTACCCTTCCTCTCTAAGAACCAAATCCTAACTCTGTGAAAAAGGTGTAATGTAGTAATTTTTAGTTATGATAGATAGTACTGACTGACGTTTCCTACAACCTCTTTTGTATCAGCACAGACATAAAACAGCAAAATTCCAAAATTCTCCCTCCTTGCTTAAAACAGTTTAAAGTATTTTAAAGAACAGAGTACCGGTCAACTATTTATGCTCCTTTCAAAGTTCACAAAAGACAGCACTATACCTCTCAAAAACTAGCCCCAGCTTGAAGTGATCAGGAATTAAAGCTCCTCTTCCTGCTGCCCTCTGACCACAGGAACTGGATCACCCTTGCACGGAGGGTGTGTAGGACTGCATTTGTCGCCCCTTCTGGGAAGTTCCGCTGAGAAGCAGCATGAGCAGCTGCGTCTCCTACCCTCTGACTCGTCTTCCAAATGCTTCCTTTCCTGCTCTATTACAGATCCAATAACCTTTCCTGAGCAAGCCCAGTTTCCCTTTCTATCACGAAACATTCTTTTTCTTTAATCGTGTGCCTGCTCCACCAGTATCTTTCGTAGATTGAACGATTTCTGCTCCGTCAGCCGCAACTATAATTTCCTTCAGCAACTAATAAAGTTGTGTCCTTGCTGCCATCTGCCTTCTCTCCACTTTCACCCTAGTTTTTACTCTCTAATACCGCATGTCTCCTCTCTTAGGAATAGTGTCTTACCTGGGGAACTACTGTCACTCACACACAGAGCTGGATGTGGTCTTAGCAATGCTAGTCACCTTTGAAGAGCGATTTAGTGGCTAGCTCTTCTGACCCAAGTAAAAGGAGTGAGAAGAGGTCACGCCTTGGCTATTTTCTTGCACTGTATTAGAAGTATTAAAATTTCAAAAAGTCTTACAGTTCTACTTTTCTTCCATAGTTTTTCTCCATTCAGCCGGAGTTCATTATTGTAGAATGCATCTTCTACTTTACTGAAGGAAAACAAGGTTTTATTGCAGCAAAGGAGGTTTTCGAACTATGTTAAGTATAGGGATTTTTCTGTCCATAGGGGTATTGCTTCCAACAACATCTACTGGTTCTTTTAAAAATATTTTTTTTCATAGTTTAAAAACTTGTGTTATACATGTGTTTATAGTTGTTACTTGGTTGTAATGTTTTCTAAGTTATTTAGTATTTTGAATATCAATACTGAATATCAAGAATAAATTTTATTCAAAAACTCCATTGCTGGGTCGCTAGCAGCACCCTGCTGTATTAAAATTGATTGATAGAATAGAAAACATGCTTTTTGTGCTATTCTTCGTGCTGTCTTCTTGCATTTTGCTCTTTGTTCAGACAACTGAAGCAACATTCTTATTTCAGAGTTTCTTAAGATGCGCAGTCGATTGGAAATCAAATATTATTTTCTCTTCTTTTTTAATTAAGGTGGTTTCAGGTACCAGACTTAACTTCCTTAACCTGCTACCTCAACCTCTCAAGTTAAGTAACTTCACAACCCTTTTAAAAAATGTTTCTCTAGGGGGAAAAAAAAAATCACAATTTGTAAGGATATCTGACTGAATATATACAAAGCGGTGAGGTGTACAAAACAAATAATACAGATTTTTTTATTATTATTATTTCTGTGTGTTATAATAGGTTTAGGTGTTACTTTGTAGCATTAGTCGGTGAAGATGTTTCAGGCAGAAGTGCAGTACACTGACAGTGACCCTTTCTAGTTATTTGCTTATTCTAAAGATTGTGAGTATGATCATAATGAGTATGGTGATGAGGTTTTCAACAATAAAAGGATACTTAAATAGAAAATAAGGATGTTAATAACAATACCAGGAAGTCCAGAAAAATTACTTGCATTGTTTGGGGTTTTTTTGAGGAGATCTTCTACAATAATTAAAGTCAAGTCACTATCCCATTGAACTGAGCAGGAAAGCAAACATTGGCTCTAATAAATGCATTTTAAGGCTCCGTTTTGGAGTAGTATATATGTAGTAGTTCTGTTGAATTGAATTTGAGTTGCAGTGTTTTTTTACAAATGGGGGAATCTCATATATCGTAAGGATAAGTGTAATTCTGAAGTTGCCGAATCCGGCGCTGAAGCTAGGAAGGAAAAGATCTAAGTTAGTTGGCTCCCAACGGACAACCCAGACTTCTTGGTTCTCTAGGTTCCCTTCTGCCGTCCAGCAGCAGAGCCAGACACCCTGGAAAGCATCGTGTTCCCCGAGCAACGGGCAGCTCCTGGACAGGCTGAAAACAGGGGTGTGCCTATGGTCCGCTCTCCTTCCGGGCCCGAAAGGGCTGGTGGGATGCTCTTGAGAGACAGGCATTTGCGCTCATTATTTCAGTGCCTTTATGTGTGGGGGGGTCCTTCTTCTAAAACATCGCGCAGGACAAAGTTTCCCGCCGCTAGAGGTGCCCCCGCCCCGCCGGCACTGCTCCCGCCTGCCCATGGCTGCCCTTGGGCTCCCCCTCGGAACCTGGCTGCTGTGATGCAAAGACGTGGGAATTTAGAAGGCTGGAGGGAGTCAGTTACGGCTGGGGAGGCGGAAGGATCGGGCACTCGGTGCTTGGCCCGGTGCATTTTCACGTGACGTACGGCAGAGACCTGTAGGCGAGGAGCAGAACCGCGGACACTCTACTGTCCGGTGAGTGTCCTATCTGCTAGATTAATTAGTCGTCGTCCTCTGCTAAAGATTAATAAACAGACAATAATTACGGTTGGCTGAGGGCAGACTATGCTTTAATTATCTAGTGTAATAATATTGTCATTTTGTTCTGCTAACGTTGTGTTACGGGAGGGCAACGTGTAAGAGAAGGAGCGACTTTTTCATGTTATTCTTAAGTATGAAGTAAAATAAAGCAGTTCGATACACAGAGCTTGTGGAATTTAGCCAATATTATCTCCTTAGAATAGCAGCTTTTTTGGTGTTCTCATCATTTACTTAGCTTTACTAGGTTACTTTTACTTCAAAGAAATTGCTGCGTGTCTTTCACTGCGTGCTGAAAGTGAGGAGATTGAACTTTTTTTCCCCGTACTCTAAGGAATATTTAATGTTACTAGCAAACACACGTATCTTATCTTTTGGCCAAAACGTAGGGAACAGTTCACCTCATCAGACACACAAAAAAATCAAGTAGAATGCTTTTCACTGAGGCCTGTGATTTTTATATAGGAAGCAATGTACCACCATGAAGCTATAAAAGGAATAAACATCTCATAATGCGTAATGTCTAAAAGCATGTATTTTTAGTAGCAGGTTCTTACAGTTGATAATGAAGAATTAGAGACATTTCTTCCAGCCTACATGAACATATTAATATTAAAGTTTTTCATAGATAATCTGCATTCAAGAAACAGCAGCTACACACTTATCCATGCGTTAATGAACTGAACAATACCATCTTGTGCAAGCGTTTAAATTACTGAATAACAAACCCCTTCTATAAAACTGATAACAGTATTTTTTATTATATTACAGTATATTAGTTAAGATAATGATTCATTTTAATTTGTAATTATAATACGCTTCTGTTGTGAAAATGGAATTGTATTCTATATGTGGTATGTATGCACTTTTGTACTTTTACAAGTATATAAATATATGTATACTTATATATAATAGTCATCTATAAGTAGGTATATATGTATATAAATAGTTGTAACTTGAAAATGATCAGTTGGACTTTCTTAAAGAATGATTGCGGGGGCAGAGAATTGCCTTGATCACAAGATTCTTTTTATTATGTATCATCAGCAAGACCTCTCATCTTTGTATTGTGTTTTTATTCGGCACCAATATAAAATCCGGTATTTCGAAGCTTCATTAGTTCTGATGCTCATTGGACCATTTGCTTTTAATTGCATGCTGGCAGTTTTCAAATCAAAAACATAATTCCAAAATAATAACT
The DNA here is from genome assembly GCF_036417845.1 of Apteryx mantelli. Taxonomy (NCBI): domain Eukaryota; kingdom Metazoa; phylum Chordata; class Aves; order Apterygiformes; family Apterygidae; genus Apteryx; species Apteryx mantelli. Next base: position 13,953,555 of record NC_090000.1, read on the forward strand.
CTTTGTTTCAAAGGTGTGAAACAAAATGTTTTAATTTCATCTTATTTGACCTGAGTCTGGATAGCTTTGGTTTTCCTGATGTTGCATCTTTTAGAAAGTTAGCTGTTAAACCAAGATATGTGCTGAGCTTCAGTTTTCACTTTTCTCCAGTTTTTATTAAGGAATGATTATTCAGATCTTCATTTATCTTTTCCTTCCAGCTTGCTTGTCTTACCTTAGAGGAATTCTCCTAAAGCCATTCTTCCAATCTGAGTAGCAGTAGTAGCACTGAGTAGTGAAAAGGAGGGGAAAAAAAAAATTCTGTTGTATATCCCCACTTAGATATTTTGTGTTGTCCCCTGCTCCCCCTTATTTTCTTCCTTCTGGCTCTGTGATTACTAGTTTACCAACTTCTAGTGGTTTGCTCCAATTCTGCAGTATAGGAATTGCTTGAAAACCTAAACATTTTGATTTCCATTTGAAAATATTCTGTAGTAGGATCAGCTGATTTGCTTACTTGCACCTCAGGCGCGAAAGGGTTGTGTGTCTTGTGCACGTCCGCATTTTGTGCCACATCCTTAGAGCTAAGCCTGATACGGTGTAGTAAAGTCTAAGATCCCAAAATTGACTATCAGTGTATATGGGATATCAGGGCAAAATATGACATTTAGTGTTACATACTTTTCTTAAAGTTTAACATAGCTTTCTGATGACGCAGTAGGAAATACACTATCTTCTTGGGATTTTTCGTAAAGAACTGTAATGGCTTAACCTAAGTTCATAAATAGTATTGAGTTAGTAACACTGGGTATTGACCTTCGCCAGTACTTATCGGGTGGTTTACAGGTTGGTGTGGGCCAGTTAGGTTTCACATTGTATGTCTTTACAGAGTTTGCACAAGTTTAAGTGAAGTCATTTTTAGAACTGTTAAGCTGCCATAATTTATGTAGATCAATTCATAAATGCAAATCCTGAAGGAAGGAATTATGTGGGATAAAAGGAGTAGATATCTAAGGGGTTTATAGTGGCTCTACGTCCACCTGAAGGAGATTTTCCGGTGGCAAAATGGTGAAGGCAGTTCTCTTAAGGATGTTGTTTACAAGTCTATGTATCGGGGCTATACTGAAGATGAGCGTGTCAGAGGCTATTTTGGCTCCTCAAATGGTCCAGTATGAGCAGCTTTTATAACTCCATCCATGTTTTGTTTTGTCTGGATGTATGTGCTACCTGTCGTGGTGTTGTAGTACAAAATCTTACCCTGAATGTGAAAGAAAAAGTCACAGCTACTCAGTATTCAAGTGTTTGCAGGGTTTTTTAACAATATTTTGAGATTATTTTAAATAAATTTCTATACGACAGTATTAGAAAGGAAGACTAAGACTAAATTTTTTGTTTTTTCCAGTACAGATTCTCTCTCTCTTTTATTTCATCACAATTTCCACGCGGACGCTGTAAGTACAGTTTTGATAGATAGTTGCCTTATTTTTCTAGCTCCGGACAGAACCAGGCCCGTCTTTTTTAGTAACATTGACAAATTTCAGACCTTGGCTAAAGGATAGGCACGAAGAGTTGAACGAAAGCTATTTGAAAAAGGAATGTAACTGTGGAAAATGTAAAATATTCTGGGGCCAAGTAAACATAATGCTGGGTGTAGATGAACATAATCAGCATGTGACAGTTTACCAATTGTAAGCGTCAGTTTGCAGCTGTGTACTCATGATGGCCAGTGAGATCTGATCGGGGTGTTTGCTTTGTAGATCCCCAACAGATTTAAAATATCTTTTTATGGACATGTCCACAGATGTTTATCTCAAGTAATTTGCAAAATCAGTTTTCAGGGAAACAGAAATACAACTCGGTCTTTTATAGGAGAGGTAAGGCTAAAATCATGCTATAATAAAACAAATATTTGTTTTTTTCCTTACAAAAAGCATGTTTCTGTTGTTTAGAGGCTATTGGCTGCCAGTAAGAAAAAATGAGTGTTAATGCAAGTCTACAGATTCCTCTGTTTTGAATTAATGCAATCCATATCAAAAGACAGGGGTTTTAACTGAAAATTTATTCCAGCATGTATATTGCACTTTACAGTGAGTTCTGCTTCTGTGATGACTTTAGATTATGACCCACAATGATAATATAAAAGCATTTGACTGTAATAAGAAGTAGGCACTTAGTACAGGGTGGAGAATTTAATGCAGATAACTTCCATCTATATCTTGCCAAGGTAGTTTATTATTCTAGAGAAGGTTAAATGACTTTTATTTTTTCTCCTTATCAGAAAAAGACGTACAGTTTTAAACAAGTTCCTGGCTATCGTACATTGTTCGCAGTGTAGTTTACATGCTTGATAGGTCTATAGATGGCCAAGAAAGTCATTAAAATAGCTGGCTAGTACAAAAGTTCAGACTGGAAATCACCGGTGGGCTGTTAATGACCAGTGGCTGTAGATTAAAAATAGTTATAAAAATATACGTCCTGATTCCAGAAGGTGCTGATACCACTTTGTTTTTGTTTTGTTCTTTAGTGAGATAGAAGATGAACTCAGCTGAAATCACTGATGATGATGAAGGTAAAATGTTACACTTTGTGTAATTTATAATCAGGCAAAAATATATATTGAATGAAAACTTTCATAACCTGATGAAGAATGCAGCTGCATCAAGGAAAATTGGATTAGTGATTCTTGAAAAGCTATCTAAAACATCCTACTATTTTTTTTTGTTCATGGTATTTTCTCCTCTATTTCCTTCCTCCCACTCCAAAAAACCCTTCTTCCTACCGTAACTTTATTTATTTATACTTTCAGCTCTTCTTCGGGGAAGAAAATGGCATTTACTAGATGTTTGTATGGTTCCTTGCATAATAAAAAATTGACTTTGGAGTGGCCTTAACATGCACTTATTATATAAGTGATAAAAAAGAGTTATGTTGTTCAAAATACATTTTCATAAAAAGAAACAAAGCACAAAAGATATTGTTTTAAGGGTATCATGGTTTTCTGGAGAGAGTGCTTTATCATTCTAAACCTTCTCTTTTTCCAGTAGAAATTCCTAGAAAAGATATTGTGAAAGTAGAAACAGAAAATGAAGATGAAGCTCTAGACTTCTCGGTAACATCCAGATCTTCTGAGGAACACTCACTGGATGGCGCAGTTGCTTGCCTACAGGAATCCAACAAACGGAAACAGACCTCGCTTGGTTGTGATGGTTCAGGGAGCCAGCAAGATGTCCTTACCCGTGTGAAGAAAAGACGCTTTGCACAAGAGGTGACTTCTCTATACACAGCTCTGATTTTTCTGTTCGCATCTTGTAGGCTAAATTTATTGCTGTTACAGGCAAAATGCAAGTCACTTAACTAGTTTTACGTTAGTAATGAGTTAGAGTCAAGTATAGCTAATCTTGACCCAATCTGCACACATTACTTGTCTGGCTATTTCTTTCAATGATGTGGGAGCTGTCATATTTATGAAACACATTTATAGGTTCATTTACTCATTTGAAGTTTTTTTGTTGTTTTTCATAGAACATAGGAACAGGTAGTGGTTTGGATTAACTAAGTTTGACTGATTATAGCCCCTCTCATGTCACACAGTCCTTGGCTATTCAGTGGGAGAAACAGGGCTGTAACTTTGCCGTCTATGAACGGATTTTGATGTCAGTGAGGCAGGTAGGAATGTACATATTGACTGAAAGATAAAAATGCAGGGATGCAGAAGATTGCAACAGATAAGAATGGAAGGTATTACAACTTCTGAACTGTGCAACATCCCAGCTGTGACAATCTAGACATTTGTCCTAACCAGTGAAGGAGAGTCCATAATCTTTTCAGTTATCCTATTCTAGTGTTTCACCTCTCATGTTTGAATTCTGTATGTTGGATTTTGATTTTGTTGTATCTACTTAACTTCCTAAGAATTATTTGCAATATCCACGTGTTTGCAAAAAAAAAAAAAAGAAAGAAAGAAAGAAAAATCCCAACCTGTAAATATTTACTGTAAGTTGATAAAATGCTTGCTTCAGATTTCAAACAATGAGGAAGAGTTAGAAAATGATTGAGAACATGAGTTTCTTAAGGACTTAGTGCTGTTTTTTATAGAAACCATTTAGAAGATGAGAAATCCAGTGAATCTCCACTTCCTTGCCTTTCAGAATTAAAGAAATCTTAGACTCCCCTTTTTAAAAAGACAGTATCAAGATACTACGTTTTTTAGGTTTTTATTGTTTGAATTGAATAATATTTTAATTTTACTCATTCTCAGAAACCTGTTCAGGAGTTGTACAACGTTGTAAAGATAAAAATAGCTATATAAACCTTTCACATCAGAAAGAACAGAATAAGCATAATTTTGGTGTCTGATAGCCTTGGCAGTGTTTTCAAAGCTAACCTAAAGAGAATGTTGAAACATTAAATGCAGTTGGTGGAGGCAAGTGCAAGGTCACAGGACTAGGAGTCAGAAAATCTGGATTCTGTTCTTGCTCTGTTGCTGACTTGTTGCCACCCAAGTTCTCTGCAGCCCAAGATCCTCATATGCAAGGTGGAGGATAATGACACTTAATTTGGGAGAGTATTTAGAGCTCTGTGGGGTAAAAGTGTTTAGGATTACAATTGCATTTCTATACTATGGGGAAAGCCATGAACCAACACAAAAAACAATGAAATGAAACAAAACAAAAACCCCCCTAAATAATACTTTACTGTATTTTAATTGATTTTTTTCTAATGCATTTATTAATTTGATATATGTAACACAATTAAGCCCTCTGGAGAAAATTTGGCAGTGCATATTTATGTAATGATACCTGCTTAAGAGCACGCATTTATAGCTAATATTTTTAAGGCAGTTTTGCTAATACAGTATTTATTCATTCAAAGGGCCCCCATTCAAACCTGAAGAACAGAGACACTGGCTCACCCACTCAGGTAAATACAGAGCAGCCAAATGAGAACAAGAATCCTAATACAGCACGGCTCTGTGAAAGAACCCGTACAAGAACTTCAGTGACATAAGCACTCCATCTTATAAAAAACCTCTCTATGGCATCTCACACAAAATTACAGAGAAGAAGAACCCACCAGGAACAGAGCAGTTTGCTTCTTACGATTTGTTTGAAAAAATCAGTCCCGACAGTCC